>NW_027183804.1:1250828-1876242 GCF_041296385.1 Aphelocoma coerulescens | reverse complement strand
GGACACCAAAATTCCCACGGGACCTCCCAACACCCCCCGGACCCCCTTGAGAAGGTTTATAACTGGCACAGGGTCCCCATCTCCATCACCGGCAGGGACTCCAAAACAGCCTTGGGACACACAAATATTCCCACCGGGATCACCCAAACCCCCACTTTGGGACTCCTGAAAACCCCCCTCGGGAACCCACAAAACCACCGGGACCCACAAAACCCCCCAGGAGCCCCTCGCGAATGTTCAGCCCCAGCACGGGGTCCCCATCGCCATCATCGGCACCACCCAGGTACCCCCAAACCCTGCCGGTACCCCCAAACCTCGCTGGGACCCCCAAACCCTCCCGGGACCCCCAAACCCCGACCCGGGGCTCCGCTGCCGGAATCAACGGGAATGGTGTTGCCCTTTTAACGGGAGTTATAGTGGGCACCGACTTTCCCGGGGCATCTTAAAGCGCCAATGGCAGAGCGAACCCCAAAATTTCACCCGGGGGGCACTCTCTCGTTTGCTGCACTCGGGGGAGCCCCGAACGGCGACAGGTCCTGGGCTGAGCCCCCTGTAGTTACAAAAATGCTGCTAGCGAGGATTTTCTTGTTATTTTCTAAGTCCGTGAGAGACTTTTCTCTCTCACAGAAGAGGTAGCAGGGAATGTAAACAACCCAGACACCTGCAACCTTGAAAAGTCTTGTTTATGGTATAGTAGAAAAATATTTTGACAATGGATGTTTTAGGATTTTAGCCAATCACCCCCAAGGGGTGGCTGGCCCTTTGTCCAATTAGGCTATGAAGAAAAAAGTCTATAAAAGAGTTTGTAAAATAATTAAATAAATCAATCTTGCTGCACAACTCCTGCCTGCTGGATCTTCTCCTCCTCCTCCTCCCTATGGCTGCGGGACACGGTGCTATACCGTAGGAACCAGGCCTGCGGTAATATTTGGTGCTGCCCGACGTGATCTGCACTCTCTGACGTGTCCTGCTGCTGCGAGCCAAGCCGAATTCCTCTAGAGGTACGCTGCTCCCCTTTGCCCCCCGGGACCGGGAGGTCCGACAGAACTGAGAAATGGCAAACAGCGGCTCACAAACCGAAGCTGCGATGCTGATCTGGAAAGGTGTGTTTAGCATATTGCGCACCTCCATTCCTGAAAACTCAGTTCGGGAATTATTAGACTGGGCTACTTTAAAAGGGATTTCCATGGACAGAGATACTGCCCTGGACTTTGCCTTATGGCAGGAACTCGGATGCGCTGTCCGACAGGAGCTCCCGACTGGGGAGCCGGCAGCGTTAGAATTATACAAAACCTGGCGTTCATTATTTTTCCTGCTGACAGACCTTGACTGTGATAGCAGGGCTGGCTCGCCTATCTCGGTGATGAGTGACGGAGGAATGTCCGAGGGGGGCCCCGTTGACTGGGTTTCCGGGGAAAATGATAATGCATTCAGGAAAACCCCCCCGGCTCCACAGGCAGAGCCTGCGCCGGCTCACCCTGCACAATCGCAGGACTCCACAGCCCCCAGGGACCCCGCGCCGCCAGAGGCGGGGGGGTCAGGGCAGCGGGAGGGCACACAGCCTGCCTTGCCATTAGGCTGGGCAGCGGCCACGGCTTATCCAGTGCCCCAGATCAGCGGCTTAGCCACTTGGACGCCCAGAGAGGCTCCTAGCTCTGTTCCATATGGACCTGGATCTAACTTCTTAGCCGGCGTAGCGCCGGGCGTGCCTGCCCCGGGACTCCCTGGGTGTGGTCCGCTGCCCTCCCTGGCGCTGGACTGTTCTGCGCAGTCGCAGAACCGAGCCATCGACCTCTTAGTGCAGCATTTGCCTTTGCTGATGGAGCTGCCAAACTTATCCCGAAGGATGGAGGAACTCCTCACCCTGCTAGATCGGCGAATGCCCGAACCAGCGCCGCCCGCGCCGCCCGCGCCCCCCCCGCCATCCGCGGGAGATGCGGCTCCGAGCCGAGAAACGGCGCGGCCGGCGGCGAACCCGGCAGCGGCTGTGGAGACGCGGCCAGAGACGGCGGCTGCGGAGCAGCGGGCAGGGGGGGAAGCGCCCAGAGCGACCCCCGAGAGCGGGCCAGCGGCGGCAGCGCCGGGCGCGGCTGGGGAGCGCGAAACAGCAGCGGCAGCGGCGACCGCGCCGAACGCAGCTGCTGTGCCAGAGGCGGCGGCGCCGAGAGCGGCTGTAGCCTCAGAGACAGCGGCAGCAGTTCCAGTACCAGTTCGGTCGGGGCTGGCCGAGACGGCCTCCCGTACAGAAACTGCTGTTAAAACTGCCGCGCAGCCAGCTGCAGTCTGTCCTGTCTGTTCTGCCTCTAGCGAACTTAGCCAAAGTGCCCCTCCACGTAAATTTCTGTTCACTCCCAGCACCCCAAAGTTGCCTTTGCCTGATGATTCCTCGTCAGGCAGTGAGGCAGATGAGGTTCTGGCCCCAGGTCGTCAGGTGGCTGTAGCCGCGCGGCGAAGGAAAAGGCTGCGCCGGTCTCGCCCCTGGACCTTTCAGGACTGCACGGTAACAGTGCGTCCGACGCATTATAATCGCTTCTTAGAGTCCCTTAAGATGCGAGCATTGGAGGAGGGTGACTGGAGGTCATTAGAAATCCTTGGAATGCCATATAGATCTGAGGATTCTGGGGGTAACCGGGGAGCTGTTACACTCCATCCACAGGCGGTGCCAGAAGTTCAGGATGGTAGTGCTTCCCCTAAAGGGGAGATCCAAGCTTTCCCAGTGTATAAGGCTCTCCCAGATTCAGGAGAGCATGACAAGCATGAGGTAATTGCCTGGAAAGTTGCCCAGGACCTCCAATCCAAGGTGGCACAATATGGGCTAGGTTCTGCTGAGGTTATGCAGATAATAAGGGTGATAAATACAGATTTGCTTTCTCCATTTGATATCAGACACTTAGGTCAAATTCTATTTCAACCTGTACAATTTACAGTTTTTGAGAAAACCTGGAGAAAGCTGGCCGGCAAGACTGCATTAGCAAATATGCAGCTCCCTGCTGCTGATCCTAGACAGACAGCAGGAGTGGATGCTTTGATGGGGACTGGTCCCTTCTCTGATCCCAGTCTACAGGGTAACTTGCCCTCTAGCATCCTGCAGCAAGCCCAACAGGTCGGCATGGCTGCCCTGTTGAAAACCATAGAGTTGTCTGCGCCCAGAAAGCGATATACTGAAATAGTTCAAGGCAAATCAGAGTCATTCCTCTCTTTTGTAGAGAAAGTTGCTGCTTCTCTCGAGAAGCAGGTTGAGGATGATGGGTTAAGACAGATGTTGTTAAGGCAGTTAGTGAGAGATAACACAAACGAGGAGTGCAGAAAAATCATAGATGCCTTACCAGGGGACCCTGAGGTAACAGACATGGTCGAGGCCTGTGCTAAGGTGGGATCTGGGAACCAGAAAAGGTCTGCCTTGGCTGCGTTCCTGCAGCCTGTTCACGCATCTTCTGGTCGTGAACCAAAGCCACCAAAACAGGTGAAGAAACGGAAGCGGCCTAAGCCGAGCCAAAAAGAGAACACACCGATCCCCCAGTGCAAGAGGTGTGGCAGGCCAGGCCATTGTACAGGCTACTGTAGATCCCGGACTCATGCCGATGGTCGGCCTTTGTCGGGAAACTTCCGCCGGGGTGCAAGGAGGGGGAATTGCTCTCCGATGCAGTCACTCCCCCAGAGAGTGGCACAGGTACAGGCACAGGCCTACCCAGCCACCCTAGAGACAGCACCCAGGGATCAGACGGCACCCACGGATCAGACGGGTTTGACGTCCACACCGCAGCCGCAGTCGTCTTAGACTCTAGCGGTATTTATAAGGTTCCCTTGGATGCATATGGACCCTTAGCCCAGGGATCCAGCGCGATGCTGGTGAGAAAACCTGGCGTTGCCCATCAAGGAATCTTAGTGCACTCAGGAGTTATTGATGCTGACTTTAAAGGCCAGATTTGCGCTATGGTCTCCACGCAAAAACCCCCTGTAACTATTCCTGAAAAGACCTGCCTTGCTAAATTAGTGCCTTTTAAGTCTTGTGTCCCCAGGGTAGAACAAACTCAGGAAGATAACGGCAGTGGATCTACGGGACTTCCGCAGGCCTTCTGGACTGCAGACATCTCTGACCAAAGGCCACAGATGACGTGTACCCTGGTCCTGCCAAGCGCCCAACCACCCCGGATTCAGCTTCGAGGTTTGATTGATACGGGTGCTGATGTAACTATCATCTCCTTCTCTGCGTGGCCTCCCTCATGGCCTTTAGCCCCGGTGGGATCGGCCATCGCAGGATTAGGAGGAACCACACAGAGCTATTTAAGTGAACGGCCTGTGGTGGTGAAGGATTCAGAGGGACACACAGCTACAATTAGGCCTTATATTGCTACCACTTCCCATAACCTTTGGGGACGGGATGCGTTGGCAGCTTGGGGTGTACGGATTGGGACAAATTTTAGCAGGGGTCACTGTGTGTAAGAGCGCACAGTATCCTACACTGCCTTTGAGGTGGTTCATTAACACACCAATCCGAGTCAGGCTCTGCTCAGTTAGTTGAACTAAGGGCTGTTACCATGGCTTTTCAGCGATTCTCACAGGAACCTTTGAATTTGGTTACTGACTCTGCTTATGTAGCAGATATCACCCAACGCTTAGATTGTTCCCTTCTGAAGGAGGTGAATAATGCGGCTCTGTTTTCGCTGTTGCAAACCTTGTGGTCTGCAATTCAGGCTCGAGTGCATCCGTATTACATTCTGCACATTCGAAGCCACACCAATTTACCAGGTTTTCTAACGGAAGGCAATGCCAGGGCTGACATGCTGGCAAACCCTGCATGGGTAGGGCCTCAGCCTGACAAAATTGCACAAGCCAAGGCATCGCACGGTTTCTTCCATCAAAGTGCACATCACCTGCAGAAGCAGTTTCATTTAACGCCAACCGAGGCGCGCGACATTGTCAGCGCTTGTGCTGACTGTCATGGACTCGCTGCGCCTTTGCCAGCGGGGGTAAACCCCAGAGGGCTAAAAGCCTTGCAGATTTGGCAAACGGATGTAACTCACGTCCCAGAATTTGGTCGGCTGAAATATGTGCACGTGTCTATTGACACTTTCTCCTCGGCTATGTGGGCTACTGCTCACACTGGAGAGAAGGGCCGTGATGTCATTGCCCATTGGAAATTGGCTTTCTCAGTCCTGGGCGTGCCAGCTTCTGTGAAAACCGATAATGGTCCTGCCTATGCCTCGGAGAAGACACGGCAGTTTTTACACCTATGGGGTGTAGACCATACCTTTGGTATCCCACATTCTCCTACTGGCCAAGCCATTGTTGAACGCGCTCATGGTACCTTGAAGCGTGTTTTGGACAAACAGAAAAGGGGAATGCATGGAGAAACCCCACAGAGCCGACTAGCAAAAGCTTTGTATACAATTAATCACCTTACAGTACCACAAAATTCAAATAATCCTGTCATTCTGAATCATTTTTTCTCATTGCAGTCTGCAGGTGACAGACAACTGCCCCGGGCAAGAGTCTGGGTGCGGAATTTACTCACTAACCAGTGGGAAGGCCCTTATGAGCTTATCGTTTGGGGTCGTGGGTATGCTTGCGTTTCCACAGATACTGGGATACGGTGGCTACCTTCAAAATGCGTTCGCCCTGACCTACGGCACCAGAGGCAGAATAGGCAACCTCCAAATGATGACCAGAACGCCAATCATCCAAATGGCGACCAGAATGTAGATCATCAGCCTAATGACTCTTCTGATGATGACCAGGATGTCAACCATCAGGCAGATGGTCCTTCTACAAGCAGAGACTGGGATGGTCCTTCTACAAGCAGAGACTGAACTTTAAATTTCTTGTTATGGAGTCAGATAGTTAAAGCCTTAAGGACATATTTAGAATTAATAACTGATGTAGATTCTATTTGGCATTAATAGTAGAGTTGTTCTCTTATAAAACAAAAAGGGGGAATTGTAGTTACAAAAATGCTGCTAGCGAGGATTTTCTTGTTATTTTCTAAGTCCGTGAGAGACTTTTCTCTCTCACAGAAGAGGTAGCAGGGAATGTAAACAACCCAGACACCTGCAACCTTGAAAAGTCTTGTTTATGGTATAGTAGAAAAATATTTTGACAATGGATGTTTTAGGATTTTAGCCAATCACCCCCAAGGGGTGGCTGGCCCTTTGTCCAATTAGGCTATGAAGAAAAAAGTCTATAAAAGAGTTTGTAAAATAATTAAATAAATCAATCTTGCTGCACAACTCCTGCCTGCTGGATCTTCTCATCCTCCTCCTCCCTATGGCTGCGGGACACGGTGCTATACCGTAGGAACCAGGCCTGCGGTAATAGCCCCCCACTCAGCCGGGGGTGGCGAGGGAACGGGGAGGGCTGGGACGGGGTTTGGGGGTGCTGGGGTTAACTGGGGGACCCCAGTGGAACCCCTTTCCCGCTGTCCCACCTCCCCGGATCCCCCCTCTCCCACCCCTTTCCCATTGTTGCCCCAAACCTCCGCTGCCCCAGCTCGCCCTGGGCTGACCCAGCCCTTTCCCATCGTGGCCCGGCCCGGCCCCGCTGCCCCGAGAGCTCCTGGGCCGCGGCCGCAGCGACGGAGGAAGGGCAGGAGGAGGAGGAGGCGGGACAGAGGAGGAGGAAGAGGAGGGACGGGGGGAAGAAGGAGGAGGCGGAGCAGGCGGAGGAGGCTCCACGTGCGGGCAGCGCTCTCTGCATCCGCAGCCGCTCGGGCCGGGAGCATCGCCCGCCCCGCATCCCGCAGGTGCCCGGGGAGGGGGAGCTCGGCCCAAACATCCCGGGCGGTGCTTTTGGAGGGGGGAGGGATATTTGGAGCTCGCAGGAATCTATTTGGGGCTCGCAGTTCCATCCTCTCTGTCGGGGCGGGCGGCGCGATGTTTGGAGCTTGCGGCACTCCAAAGGCGAGCCGCAGATGCCCCTCGGGCGGATATCGGGGGGTCCCGGGCGGTGTTTTTGGGGGTCCCGGTGTCGGTGGCGGCAGAGCCCCGGCGGGGGCGGGGGGATGCGGGTCCCCCCGCGGTGGGGGTTGGGCTTCCCGGGCCGGGCCCTCCGAGCTCTGCCGGGGCCCCGTGGGGACAACGCGGGGCCGGCGGGGCCGGGGGGACACCGGTTTTGGGGACCCCCGGGAGAGCCGCGGCTTCCCTAAGCGGGACCCCGGAGAGAGGAGAGCCCCAGAAGCCCAAAGCGGGGACCCCGAGAGGGGGGACCCCTGGGATTGGCGGGACCGCGGCGGGGGGGTCTGGGGGCTGCAGGGGCGGCACGGCCGGGAAGTGGGCTCGGGGGTCCCGGGGCCGGGAAAGGGCTGCTCCCAGTATGAGCCCAGTTCCCTCCCCGAGTGGTTCCAGTTTCCTCATCAGTCCCAGTATGAGCCCAGTATGATCCCAGTATGATCCTGGTCACTTCCCCTCACTCCCTGTTGCTCCCAGTATGAACCCAGTCACTCCCAGTCACCGCCCATTATGATGCAATTTGCCCCCAGCACAGTCTCAGTTGCTCCCAGTTCCTCCCACTTTTGTCCAGTGTGTTCCCAGTTCTCCCAGTTGCCCCAGCATAGTCCCAGTCACTCCCAGTATGATGCCAGACTCTCCCAGCAGGGCCCCAGTCGCTCACAATTGCTCCCAGTTGCCCCCAGCACATTCCCAGTCACACCCAGTGTGGTCCCAGTCAGCACCCACATGGTCTCAGACACTCCCAGTATATCCCAGTTGCCCTGACCATTCTCGTGGTCATTCCCAGGCACTCCCAGTTACCTCAGCAGGGATCAGTTGCCCCCAGATTTATCCCAGCCCCTGCCAGTACATCCCAGTTGTCACCAGCATGCATCCTATCATTCCCAGTTCCTCCCAGTGCATCCCCAGTAGGCTCTCAGCATGGGCCTGGTAGCTCCCTGTAACCCCCATTGACACCCGCTATAATCCCAGCAAGGCCCCCGTCACTCCCAGTAGGATGCCAGTGGCCCCCAGGGTGTTCCCAGTTGCTCCCTGTCAATGCCAGCATGAGCCCAGTAGCCTCCAGTATGATCCCCGTGACTCCCTGTCTCTCCCAGTATATCCCAGTCACCCCCAGCATGCTCCCAGTCACTCCCATTTCTTCCCAGCTGCATTCAGCACAATTCCAGTTGCTCACAGCCACTCCCAGTCAATCCCAGTATGATTCCAGTCACCCTCAGTATGATCCCCGTCTCCCCCAGCATGGACCCACTGTGATTCCAGTATGATCCCAGTTGCCCCCAGCATAGTTCCAGTTGTTCCCAGTTCCTCCCAGTATGATCCCAGTTGCCCCTAGAATAGTCCCAGTCATGCCCAGTTTCCCCCAGCATAGATCCAGTTGCTCCCAGGTGCCCCCAGCATGGTCTCATTTCCCCCCAGCATGATCCCAGCTGTTCCCAGTGTGATTCCAGTCACCCCCAGTATGGTTACAGACACTCCCAGTATATCCCAGTTGCCCTCAGCATGTTTGTAGTCATTGCCAGGCACTCCCAGTTGCCCCAGTAAGGTTCCAGTTACCGCAGAATGATCCCAGTCTTTCCCAGTTACTTCCAGGGTCCTCTAGCATGATCCCAGTTTCTGTCAGTTTCCCAAAGTATGGTCCCAGTTGCTCCCAGTATGATCCCAGCTGTGGCCCCAGTTGTGGCCTCAGTTGTGGTCTCAGTGCCCTCAGCATGGTTCCAGTACCTTCCAGTTGATCCCAGTTGCTCCCAATGTGTCCACATTTTCCTCCCAACATGGGCCCAGCAGCTCCCAGCAACCCCCAGCATGGTTCCATTCACACCTGCTGTAATTCCAGTGCCTCCCAGTATGGCCCCAGTAGGACCTGTAGTTACTTCCAGTATGGTCCAGTCACTTCCAGTATGGTCCCAGTGTCCCCAAATGTGATCCCAACTGCTCCCTCTCAATGCCAGTATGATCCCAGTCACCCCCAGCATGGTTACAGTCACTCCCAGTATGACCCCAGTCACTCCCAGATACTCCCAGTATTATTCCAGTCATGCCCAGAGTGACTCCCTGTCACTCCCAGTGTGGGCCCAGTTGCTCCCAGTATGAATCCAGTCACTCCCAGTTACTCCAAATACAATCCCATTTGCTCTCAGCACGGTCTCTGTTGCTCCCAGTCACCTCCAGTATGGTTCCAGTCATGTCCAGAACCTTTCCAGTCCCTCCCAGTCTGATTCCAGTATGGTCGCAGTCATCCTCAGACACTCCCAGTATCATCCCAGTCAGTTCCATTAGGATCCCAGTATGACCCCAGCATGGGCACAGCTGCTCCCATTATCTCCCAGTGTGGTTCCAGTTGAACCCAGTTGCCCCCAGTTCAGACCCAGTCACTTCCCACATGAGGTTGAGCGCTCCCTGAATTCACAGCCCCCCACCCGTGGGATCATCGCCCCCCATCCCACAGGTGCCCGGGGAGGGGGAGCTCAGCCCAGATATCCCGGGGGGGTTCCCTGGGTTGTGTTTTTTTGGGGGGGATGTTTGGAGAATGAAGAACTCCAAAGCTGAGCAGAAAATGCCCCTTGTGAGGACATTGGGGGTCCCCAGGAGGTGTTTCTGGGGGTCCCGGTGGCGGTGCCAGCAGAGCCCTGGCTGCGGGCAGGGGGATGTGGGGTACGGCCCGTGGTGGGGGTTGGGTCTGCCCGAGTCAGTCACGGCCACCTCCAGCCCGGAGCCAGGGGGCTGCGGGACCCCTTGGGAGAGCCGGAGGGGGAACCTCGGGACCCCCAGAGTGGGACGAGCAGAGAGGGGCAGTACCGGGACCAGGGGAGCCCCAGCAGTCTGGAGGAGCAAACCCCTGTGAGCCCCAGGGCCCCAAAGTGGGGAGCCCCAAAAGGGGGGAGCACCACTATTTGCGGGACCCTCAACAGCCGGGAGAAGGGGAGGGGGGACTCCTTGGACCCCCTGCACCCCGAAGCAGAGAATAAGGGGAGAAGGGACCTGGGGACCCCATAACCCCCAGCATCCCTAAGTGGGGAGACCAAAGCAGGGAGCTTTTGGATTCCTGGACTCTCAGCAGCCTGGGGAGGGTGGAGACCAAGTAGAGAGGGGGACCCCAATAAAAGAGGGACCCCCAGCAGCTGGGACAGGGGGGAACCCCCAAACACCAAAGGGGAGAGACCAGAGACAGGGAACTCCTGAGAGGCTTTTTCAGAGCAGATTTTTATGGACACACAGTGCCCAGTGACTTCTAGAGATGGACTTGGGCAGAGGGATCTTACACTCAACACCCTTGTTTCACCCCAAATCAGGATTTCCCATTCCCAACCCTTGGCCAGATGGAGGAGGAGGCTGTGAGGAAGAGGAAGATGCCCCGGGAGCCCCAGGCAGGTGAGGAGGAAGTCAGTGCCCCTTTCCCCCTCTCTCCTGCTCCATCTCCCAGCCCAGCATCGCCCCCGGCTGCAGGACAACCCCGCTGCCGACGCCGTCCTGCCGGGGACGGACTGGGGGGATCTCCTTCCCCTTCCCTGTGGCACGGAGGCAAATCCCATCCTCTCCTTGTCCTTCCTCCCCAGACAAGGAGCTGAGGACGGAGCCCAGGGAGGACAAATCCCCGCGGCAGAACCTGGTGGAAGAGGCCGTTTTGACCGGCTCCACAGCTCAGGAATCCAACGGGGAGGAAAAGCCCCGGAGATCCCTTAGGATGAGGGGCTGCAAACGCAGCCCAGGGTGCTCTGAGGAGGAAAGACCCACCCTGTGCCAGGAAGGCAGCCAGAGATCCAGCCAGAGGCCAGAGCTGGTGGTTCATGAGCAGCTTCACAATGGGGAGAAGCCCCACATGTGTGGGGAATGTGGGAAGAGCTTCAGGTGGAGCTCCTACCTGATCGACCACCAGAGGATCCACACTGGGGAGAAGCCCTATGAATGTGGGGAATGTGGGAAGAGCTTCAGCTGGACCTCCAACCTGATCCGCCACCGGCGCATCCACACTGGGGAGAGGCCCTACGAGTGTCCTGAGTGTGGGAAGAGGTTTCAGAGCAGCTCCAATCTCCTCCTGCACGAGCGGATTCACACGGATGAGAGGCCCTTCCGCTGCCCCGACTGCAGGAAGGGATTCAAGCAAAACTCCACCCTCATCACCCACCGGCGCATCCACACCGGGGAGAGGCCCTACGAGTGTCCCCAGTGTGGGAAGAGCTTCTCCAGGAGCTCTCACTTGACCCAACACCAATGGAGGCACCACTAAGGGAAGCCCTGCGAGTGCCCCGACTGCGGGAAGAGCTTTGTCCTCTGCTCCAAATCCATCTCCCATCAGAGGAGCCACGTTTGGCAGAGCCCTGGTGGCCCACATTCCCTGTGATCCAGGTTGGGAAGACCCCTGGCTGGTGCTCTCCACGTTCTCCTGGATCCCCGTAGGCACCTGGGTGAACGCAGGGGCAGGAACATCCATCAGGACTCAGATCAACATTGGAAATTCATTGGGAAGAGCTGATTTTTTAACTTTATGCCCTAAAAATTTTCATCTACTCTGTCCAATTGTTTCTTCTGGTGGTATCAAGCCACCCCGGATGATCTTGGAGGTCTTTTGCAGCCTAAGTAATTTCTATGTTAATCCCATTGAAACAGCAAAAATTGGGGTAAAAATAAAAATTTAAAGACATCTAAAGCTGCACCATTTTCCCGCAATTTGGGGGTGAATTTGGGGTTCAGGGGAATATTTGGGAGGATCTGAGTGTTGTGGGGCTGTGAAGCCAGGCAGATTGGGGCCACAATCTCACAGTTGTGGGGGCAGAACGTGTGCACCTGAGCCCGTCTGTTCTCCAGGAATTCCAGTTGTGTGTCCCAGTCCCTTCCCTGGGTCTGCCCATCCAGGGTGTCCCCCCCAAAGTGCCCAAATCGCTGCTGAAGTGCCTGAGCTGCTCTGCGTTGTGGATGTTCCTGTCCACCAACCTGTCCTGGTCAGTGCCATGGGGGCTGGGAGGGGGTCTGAGGGGACTGGGCTGGGCTTTTGAGCCTCTTGGGGCCATTTGAGGTGCTGGGAGGGGGTTTGGGGGGCTTTTTGTGCAGTCTTCAAGGGAGTTTTGGGGTGCTGGCAGGGCTGTGTGTCTTGGAGAGAATTTGGGAGGGTGTTGGGGGAGATGGGAAGGGGTTTTAGTGGTTTTTGGGATCATTTATGATGCAGGGTGTGGTTGGGGGAGTCCTGGCAAGGAGATTTGGGGGGCTTTGAGAGGTCCAAGATTGGCTCTGGGGCTGGGTGGGGGTTTTAGGGCAGGTGTGACCTCCCCCAAGACCCCCAAAGCTGCCACCAGACCCCACCCCCAAGATGCTGCCGGGGGTCAGGGGCTCCATGTTGGGGTTCATCCTCCTGGCACTGCAGGAGAAGGTGAGGGGGGTCCCCAGGGGCCGTGTGTGTCCCCCCAGAGCGTGTGTGACCCCCCCCATCCCGGTGTCACCCCCTTTTCCCTGCCCACAGGGCTCCTGAGCCAGCCCCTGCTGCCCCGGGAGGGAATTTGGGGAGGGGGCAGAGGGGGTGCGCAGCCCCCGCCGGGGGATGACCCCGGCCCAGCGCCCTTCGTTCAGCACCGAGCTGGGCTTGGGGCCGCAGGAGGAAGAGGCCGATGGGAAGCAGATCCTGCAGGGGGGACAGGGCTTGGGCTCAGGGCAAGGTCCTGCCCTGCACACCTGGCTCAGGTGTGAGCCTGCCCCGGGAAGGGAGCGGGACATTCCCATCCCCACGGATCAGGGCTGGGAGCAGCGCTGGGAGCACGGACATGGACCTGGCTGTGGGGTCAGTTGCTCTCGGCGTTCTCGGAGGGAGAAGCTGCTGGTTCTTTTCGGCCGTTTTTTCTTTCCGCGGACAAAGATCCCAGGACCCCCGGCCCACCTTCCCTATCCCACTGGAGGCCGGGCTGTGGCTGCCCTGCCCCGCTGCTGCTTCGAGCCTTCGCTTCGTTGTAGCCGTGCCCGCCCTGCCTGCCTGGGCCTCCGGGGGGGTTCCCCGCTTGGATACATTGCGTCTGCCACCCAGGATTTGTGCTCATCCCTGCCGTTCCAGCCTGCTGTTCCCGAGGGTCCGGCCGGACACCGGGATCGGCTGCCCAGGGGTTTGTGAAGCCTTTGTTCCATCCCTTCCCAGATCCCAGGGCACCGGTGCCGCGTGCTCCCCGAGCTCGCTCCGGAGCGCCCCCTGCAGCCGCGGGGGAACCATCGCACCTGCCCTGCTCACCGGGAGCCGCCAGCGCCCCTGCTGGCTGCGAGCGGAACTGCACCCGAGGGGAAAGGGCCCGACAGCCGAGAAGGCCAGGACTGGGTTTGTGTTTGCTGTTACTGCCAGAGTTGTTGTTGTTTGTTTGATTGGTTATATATATAATAGTAAAGAGCTGTTATTCCTATTTCCCACATCATTGCCTAAAGGCCCTTGATTTCAAAATTATAATAACTCAGAGGGGAAGGGGTTATATCTGCCAATTCAAGGGAGGCTTCTGCCTTCCTTAGCAGACACCTGTCTTTTAAAACCAAGACAATGAGCTAGCCTGCTTTTTGCAGAGGTGTCTTTGGTTCCAACAAGGCCCCGCTGTGTCTCAGTGCACCCTGGCTTCCATGCGGATCTGGAGTATCACAAAGGCTCCTTGGTTCCACCATGTCCTGCTGTGTCACAATGGATCCTGTGCTCCATGAGGCCCTCCAAAGTCATCCTGGAGGCTTGCTTCCATGAGGTTCCATGATGTACCAGTGGTCATCTTGGTTCCAGGAGTTTCCTTAGTGTCACAATGCTCTCCATGCTTCCATGATTCCCCACAATGTCCCAATGCTCTCCATGCTTCCATTAGGCCCTGCTTTGCCACAATGGTGCCCTTGTTTCCATGAGGCCCCGCTGTGTCACAATGGACGTATGGTTCCATGATGCTCCGTGGTGTCACCATGGTCTTCTTGAATCTGCAGTGTAACAATGGACCATTGGTTCCATGTGGCCTGGCCGTGTCACAATGGGCTCCTTGATTCCATGATTCCCCACGGTGTCACAATGGAGCCTTGTTTCTAGGAGGTTCTGTACTGTCACAATTGTCTCCTTGATGCCATCAGCCCCTGCAGTGTCACAAAGGCTCCTTGGTTCCATGAGGAACACAAAAGCTTTGCAGAAACATTGAGCAACAGCTGCTGAACACAGCTGGCAACATCTGCTTGCATCAAAAGAGGACTTCATGCTGAGAATGGCACCAGCAGCTTCCATCTGCAACAGAGACCCAGGGAAAGGACAGGCTGTGCCGGTCTGGACAAATTTGGAGGAAAATATCCTCTGGTAGAAGGCAGGTTACACCCAGCCCTCCCCCACCAGGTTCGGGAAAAAAGAATTTTCCTCGGAAGAAAGTGAAAGAGATAAAAACTGTTTATTTTACAAACACACAGGAAAAGGATAACAATGCTAAATATTCAAACCTCTCGCTGTGGAGAGAAACCTGGGATAACTGAAGAGTCCTTTCGTGTTTCAGTGGGGTCTCCTGAAACATCCCTAGACAGCGAGGCCCGTGGAAAGAAATAGGGAGCGATTCTTGAGAGAAGTTTCAGAGCTCTTTCTTCTCCAGCCACATGGGCGGGGCACTGCCAAAGAACTGAGCAATCACGGCACAAGCAGGGCCCTCCTGGCACAGGGCAACACAAAATAACCAGTGCGGAACAGGATTAGGGCACATGTGAGCAGGGAGAAGGGAGACCCCGTGCCCAGGCCATGCCTCTACCCCAGGGTCCCCTCTCCCATGACCTCATGGCAGGGGGGAGGAACCCCAACACTTCTGGAGGTGTAGTCTCCCTCCTCCTCCTTGGAGCTGGGTCATGGGCCCACATTCAGGGCCCCCACCTCGGGCGAAAATTCTCCTGGTGTGGTCTGATGTTGAAACAGTCAAGAAGAGAAGAAGGGAAAAAAACCCCCAAAGTCCCAGGAGAACAAAGTTCAACTCTCCATCTCCCTGCAGAGAAAAGGAGCTGAAAACTGGCTCAAAAGCAAGAAGGTTGCTTCCTCCACCCTTGCTGCAAGCAGGATGCAGAGGAGTGTGTATGTGTGTCCTTGAACAAACGCTCTGAGAAGTTTGTCCGGTTTTTTTTTCCTCTCCCCCCTCTCAGGCTCAGTTGAAAGGCACAGAAATGCACCAAGTTAACTTCTGGGCATAGAGCAGCCATAGGGGATACACATCCTAAAGTCACCCCAAGACACAGGCACAGAGAATTCAGTGGAAAGACTCCGAGAATTCTGCTCCCAGAGATCATTCCTGCTCACACTGACCCTTGTAGAAAGGGGCCATCATTCCAGGCAGCCTGTACTGAGCATGTGGCTCCTGAGCGGGGTTTGTTGTTTAGGAAACCTGCTCCGGCTTTTCCATTCTTTCCTTGCAAACAGGAAAACTTCTCCTGGGCCTGTGTGCAGGCAGAGCCCTGAGGAGAGCAGGTGGCACATGGTGCGCTGGGCTGGGACAGCCAGCTGCAGAGCTCAAGGGAAGAAGCCCAAAGTGGCACAATGGCTCCTTGCCTTCACATGCAACACCTGGGTCACAATGGTCTCCTTGATTCCATGAGGCCCCACTGTGTCACAATGGCTCCTTGGTTCCATGCGGTTCCGCAGTGTCACCATGGTCTCCTTTGATCCGCATTGTCATCATGGACAGAAGGAGCCGGGCGGCGGCGGGGGCTGAACCCTGGCAGCAGCGAGGAGGAAGAACAGGAAGAAGAGGAAGAAGAGGAAGAAGAGGAAGAAGAGGAAGAAGTGGAAGAAGAGGAAGAAGAGGAAGGGGCCGGGGCCGCCTGCGGTGTCCGATCCCCGGCAGCAGCGGGGAGGCCTCGGGCAGCGGCGGCGGGCGGGGCCCTTTGGAGCCGCCCCGAGGGCTCGGTGCCGCCCCGGGCCCCTGAAGGAGCCGCTCGGCGGGACGGGCGAGCTGGGAACGAGAGAAAACGCCGAGGAAAGAAGAAAATCCAATCAAAGAGCCACACCGAGGGGCGTCTCCGCCGGCCCGTGGCACCGAAGGAGCTGCACCGCGAGACCAGCGAGGAGCCCGGCGCTGAAAGAGCCGCAGCGGAGGGCGTGGGATGGGAGGTGCGAATGGAATAAAAGAAGGAGAATGGAATAATAAATTCTAGAAGTGCACGGGGAGTGGCGGCTGCGCAGCGACTGAAAGAGCTGCAGCGAGGGAGCGTCGGGGCAGCAGCGCGGGGTCTCGGCCGCTCCGTGTGACCGAAAGAGCCGCAGCGAGGGACGGGCGGGGCGCGGCTCGGATCGAGCCCTCCAGCTGCGCCAAGAGCGGCGACCCCGCGGGACCGCGCCGGGGCCGGGCGGCGGCGGCAGCCGGAGCCGGGGAAGCGGCTTGGAGCGGCGGAGACGAGCGGGGTGTTCCCGTCAGCTCCGCTCAGCCCTCGGGCACCGGGGGGTTCCGGGGCTTGTTCCCGTCAGCTCCGCTCAGCCCTCGGGCACCGGGGGGTTCCGGGGCTTGTTCCCGTCAGCTCCGCTCAGCCCTCGGGCACCGGGGGGTTCCGGGGCTTGTTCCCGTCAGCTCCGCTCAGCCCTCGGGCACCGGGGGGTTCCGGGGCTTGTTCCCGTCAGCTCCGCTCAGCCCTCGGGCACCGCGCTGGGGCCCCGCGCACTTTTCCAGCCCAGCCGCCCCCACGGGCCGGGCCCCGCGGCTCCCGCTGCCGCCGCCTCGGCCCCGCCGAGCCCAGAAACCCCGGAAAATCGCTCCCATGCACTAAGGAACCTTTCCGTGCGCAGCCAGGGGCGCAGAGGGGGGATCCTTATGAAGTCCCCTCCCCTCAGTCCCTCCTGGGCACGGCCGGGCATTAGCGCAGCTCCCGGGGCTGTGTCCCGGCACCGGCTGCTGCCACAGGGCACGGGGCTGCCGCGCTCGGGCATTAAACGCGACAGATTTGGGGAGCAGGGACAGCCACAGAAAGCCTCGGGGAGCCCTCGGGAGCCTGGAGCTGCACGAGGGCCACAAAGGATGCCCTGGACACAGCGATGGCCCCAGCAGCGGCTCTGCCCCCCAGCACGGGGCTGTGTCCCAGACCCCCCGCTCCAGCCCGAGGTTTGGGGGCGGCAGCGGAGCTGCTGGACGGAGGACGGCTGGAAGAGCAGGAGCGGGAGGAAGAGGAGGGATAAAGGGGAAGGGCGGGAGGAAGAGGCGGGCCAGAGGGGGCAGGAAGAGGAGCCTCCATGTGCATCCATCGCTCTCTGTGTCCGCAGCTCTCGGCCTC
Source organism: Aphelocoma coerulescens (assembly GCF_041296385.1). Classification (NCBI taxonomy): domain Eukaryota; kingdom Metazoa; phylum Chordata; class Aves; order Passeriformes; family Corvidae; genus Aphelocoma; species Aphelocoma coerulescens. Next base: position 1,859,083 of record NW_027183804.1, on the reverse strand, counting down.
GGGAACACCGCTCCCCCCATCCCGCAGGTGACCGGGGAGGGGCAGCTCGCCCCAAATATCTTGGGCGGTGCCTGGGGTTTTTTCGGGAGAGGGGATTTTTGGAGCTTGGAGGACTCCAGCACCGAGCCCCAAATATCTTTGTTGGTTCCTGGGGAATGGGGGTTTGGTGGGCTGGGGAGGGGAGGCGGATGTTTGGATCTTGCAGGGCTCCGAATGTGAGTCGCAAATGCCCCTTGGGGGATATTGGGGAGCCCCCGGCACGCGGGGTTTTGGGGTCCCGGTGGCGGCTGCCGGGAGAAATGGGATGGGGCGGGATGGGGCCCGGGAAGGGTGGGATGTGGATTGGGGTGTGGGATGAAGTGTGGCGGAGGGGGATGGGCGGGATGGGGCCTGGGATGAGGCAGACGAAGGTTGGGGATGATGAGGCCGGGGGACCCCAGTCCTCAGGGGCCTGCGGGGTATCCGCCAGCTCCGAGGGAGTTTTGGGGCACCCCTAATCCTGAGGGGGCGGTGCTGGCAGCGGGGGACACGTGGCTCCGGCACCTCTGGCCCCAGCTGAGCCCCCCCCGCCCCCAGCGCCCCCCGGAGCGGAATTTGGGGAGGGGGAGGTGGGGGCGGGCAGGCCGGGCCCCCCCGCGCTGTCCCGGCGGGGGCCGAGTGCGGGCGGGAGCCCCGCGGGGCCCGGCCCTGCCCGGGCACGGCTGATGCCGCCCGCCCGCGCTCCGCACTGGTCCGGACTGGTGCTCCCAGTGCCGTGCGGGGCGGGGCCGCTCTGGGGACCCCCCAGGGCACAGCGCGGCTGCTTTGGGGCTGTCGGCAGCGCCCGGCGCTGGGCATGGGGCGTGTGGGGGCAGCTGGGGCCGCACTGGTGGCACTGGTGGTGCTGGGAGCCCCCCCGGGCGCGGGGGGAGCGGTGAGAAGGGGGGCGGGTCTGGGACCCCAAATTGAGCGAAATGGGGAATGGAACCCCCAAAGTGAGCAGGAGGGGCCTGGAACCCCCAAAACCAAGGCCGGGGGAGGGGAGGTGGGGATTGGGGATGCGGAAGGTGCAGAAGGAGGTGGGGGGGAAGAGGGGGCTGGGACACCCAAAGAAAGCGGGATGGGGATGGGACACTCAAATTGAGCTGGAATGGGGCTGTGGATTGGGGGAACGCTGAGAAAGGGGAGGAGAGGGGAGGGAAAGGTGGGGTTGGGACAGCAGAAGAGCGGTTCCATGGGGGTGCAGCTCTATCCCCCAGCACCTGAGCCCTGGAGCGATTCCCTGGGGCTCTGGGGAAGGGAGGGATCCGCACTGGGGGGTCCCCAACCCCCCTGTCCATCCCTGGGGCTGATCGGGGGCTCCCCCCACACAGCAGCCGGTGCTGCGGCAGCCGTGGGGCAGAGGGGGTGGGAAAGGGGGGGCAGGGTGGGAGTGGAGGAGGAGCGGGAGGAAGAGGAGGGAGAGAGGAGGAGGAGGAGCTGGAGAACCACGAGGTTCCACTGCCCGCCCACTGTGTCCGCAGCACCCCCAGCCCCGGTAGCATCTTCCCCCCATCCTGCAGGTGAGCGGGGAGGGGGAGCTCACCCCAAATCTATCGGGGGGTCACCAGGAGGGTTTTTTTGGCGGGGTGTTTGGAGCTTGCAGATTCTGGAATTGAGCCCCAGATGTTCTTGCATGTCCCTGGGAGGGATTTTTTGGGCCAGAGGGGATATGTGGATCTTGCAGGACTCCAAAGCTGAGCCATAATTGCCCCTTGGGGGTCTTGGGGGGTCCATGTGAGGATCACCCGGTCCTGGTGGGGTTGGACATTGGCTTTGGGGATCCCCAGGAGAGCTGGGGGCTGGAACACGGGACCCCTGGAGTGGGGAGAGCAGAGAGGGACGATACCAGAGCTGGGGGACCCCCAAGAGCCTGGAGGGGTGGGGGGGCCTGGAGATGAGGTGGGGTTGGGATCTCTCAGCCCTAAAAGGGGCGGTGAGGAGAGGGGGGAGCCCCAAGTGCCTGGAGTGGAGGGAGGTCGAAGAGGGGACCCTGGGACCTCTGGGAGCCAAAGCAGAATCAGGAAAAAAGGGACCTGTGGGACCCCCAAAACCCCCCAGCATCCCTAAGCAGGACCCCAGAGACGGGGATCCCCAGGACCCACGGGACCCCCAGCAGCCCTGACAAGGGGGACCCCCAGAACCCCAAAGTGAGGAGACTGGAAAGGGGGAACTCCTGGAGGCTTTTTTTGGAGTCAGTCTTGGTTTTTTGTTGGTTTTATGGACACCAGGTACCTGGTGACTTCTAGAGGTGGACTTGGGCAGAAGGAAGCCCCAACCCAACACACTCATCCCTTGTTTCTCCCCAAACCGGGATTTCCCATTCCCAACCCATGGCCAGATGGAGGAGGACGCTGCGAGGAAAAGGAAGATGCCTCGGGACCCCCAGGCAGGTGAGGAGGAAGTCAGTGCCCCTTTCCCCCTCTCTCCTGCTCCATCTCCCAGCCCAGCATCGCCCCCGGCTGCAGGACAACCCCGCTGCCGACGCCGTCCTGCCGGGGACGGACTGGGGGGATCTCCTTCCCCTTCCCTGTGGCACGGAGGCAAATCCCATCCTCTCCTTGTCCTTCCTCCCCAGACAAGGAGCTGAGGACGGAGCCCAGGGAGGACAAATCCCCAGGGCAGAACCTGGTGGAAGGGGCCGTTTTGAGCGGCTCCACGGCGCAGGAATCCAATGGGGAGGAAAAGCCCCAGAGATCCCGCAGGAGGAGGGGCTGCAAACGCAGCCCAGGGTGCTCTGAGGAGGAAAGACCCACCCTGTGCCGGGAAGGCGGCCGGAGATCCAGCCAGAGGTCAGAGCTGGTGGTTCATGAGCAGCTTCACAATGGGGAGAAGTCCCACATGTGTGAGGAATGTGGGAAGAGCTTCAGGCGGAGCTCCCACCTGATCCGCCACCGGCGCATCCACACCGGGGAGAGGCCCTACGAGTGTCCTGAGTGTGAGAAGAGGTTTCAGACCAGCTCCAGTCTCCTCCTGCACCAGCGGATTCACACAGAGGAGAGGCCCTTCCGCTGCCCCGAATGCAGGAAGGGCTTCTGGTACAACTGTGACCTCATCACCCACCGGCGCATCCACACCGGGGAGAGGCCCTACGAGTGTCCCCAGTGTGGGAAGAGCTTCTCCTGGAGCTCTAACTTGACCAGACACCAACGGAGGCACCGCTAAGGGAAGTCCTGCGAGTGCCCTGACTGTGGCAAGAGCTTTGTCCTCTGCTCCAACTCTATCCACATTTGGCGGAGCCCTGGTGACCCACATTCCCTGTGATCCAGGTTGGGAAGACCCCTGGCTGGTGCTCTCCACGTTCTCCTGGATCCCTGTAGGCACCTGGGTGAATGCAGGGGCAGGAACATCCATCGGGACTCAGATCGTCATTGGAAATTCATTGGGAAGAGCTGATTTTTTACCTTTACACCCTAAAAAATTTCATCTGCTCTGTCCAATTGCTTCTTCTGGTAACATCAAGCCACCCTGGATGATCTTGGAGGTCTTTTCCAACCTAAGTAATTTCCATGTTTATTCTGTCAAAACAATCAAAATTGGGGTAAAAATAAATTAAACAAAGTTATCTAAAGCACCACCATTTTCCCACAATTTGGGGATGAATTTGTGGTTCAGGGAAATATTTGGGAGTATAGTTGTGAAGCCACAAAGCCAGGGAGATTGGGGCCACAATCTCACAGTTGTGCTGGCAGAACGTGTCCACCTGAGCCCGTCTGTTCTCCAGGAATTCCGGTTGTCTGTCCCAGTCCCTGGCCTGGGTCTCCCACTTTGGGGTGTGACCTCCGAAGTGCCCAAATCGCTGCTGAAGTGCCCGAGCTGCTCTGGGCTGTGGATGTTCCTGGCCCCCAGCCTGTCCTGGTCGGTGCCATGGGGGCTGGGAGGGGGTCTAGGAGCTCCTTGGGTCCTTGGGAGGGGCTTTTCAGCCTCTTGGGGCCATTTGAGGTGTTGGGATGGGGTTTGGGGGGCTTTTGGGGCAGTCTCTGAGGGAGTTTTGTGGTCCTGGCATGGCTCTGTGGCTTGGAGGGAATTTGGGTGGGTGTTGGGGGGGATGGGAAGGGGATTTGGTGGCTCTTGGGGCCATTTCTATTGCAGGGAGTGGTTGGGGGGAGTCCTGGCTGGGAGCTGTGGGGTGGTTTGAGGGATCCGAGGGTGGCTGTGGGGCTGGGAGGGGGTTTTAGGGCAGATGTGACCTCGCCAGAGCCACAAAGCCGCCACTGGACCCACCCCCCAAAATGCTGCCAGGGGTCGGGGGTTCCATGTTGGGGTTCATCCTCCTGGCACTGCAGGAGAAGGTGAGGGGGGGTCCCCAGGGGCCGTGTGTGTCCCCCCAGAGCGTTTGTGACCCCCCCATCCCGGTGTCACCCCCTTTTCCCTGCCCACAGGGCTCCTGAGCCAGCCCCTGCTGCCCCGGGAGGGAATTTGGGGAGGGGGCAGAGGGGGTGCGCAGCCCCCGCCGGGGGATGACCCCGGCCCAGCGCCCTTCGTTCAGCACCGAGCTGGGCTTGGGGCCGCAGGAGGAAGAGGCCGATGGGAAGCAGATCCTGAGGGGGGACAGGGCTTGGGCTCAGGGCAAGGTCCTGCCCTGCACACCTGGCTCAGGTGTGAGCCTGCCCCGGGAAGGGAGCGGGACATTCCCATCCCCACGGATCAGGGCTGGCAGCAGCGCTGGGAGCACGGACATGGAAATCCTGGGAGCCACTGGGACCGCACTGGGGGGTGAATGATCCCCCCCAGCACCTTTCCAGGCCGCCCTGCGACCTGAGAAATGCTCGCTGGGCCTCGGCCTTGGCCAAGAGCCCCCGGGCTCAGCTGCTCTGAGCTCAGGCGCTGCTGGCTCCCGCAGCCCGCCCAGGGCCGCCCTGCCCGTGCCGGGGCTGTGCTGGAATTCTCTGCTGCTGCTGGGCCACTCGGGGGGTCTGGCCCAGCAGGAAAGGTGACCCTGAGCCAGGAGCTTTCCTTGGCCGCAGCAAAGCCTCGGCACGGAAAGACCTTCCCAGCGCTGTGCCCTGGGCCGGGAGGGATTGTGCCACCAGAGCTGTCCCTCCATTTCTTCTGCCAGGCAGCTTTAGCACAGGAAAAGTGGAGAAGCCAGAGCTGCCTCTCAGCTTTCCGCAGTCCTGCAGAGGAATCCTGTGTGGGAAGCAGCCTGGGAACAGGGTTGAGGTGCCAGGGCAGGGGAATTCAGAGCCCTTTCCTCCCCCGTGGGCCCAGGCTCTGGCCCTTGCCCTTTGCGATGGCCCTGCAGCTGCCAGAGGGGCCTTTTTGGCTCAGCTGAGAGCAGTCCTGCTGCAAGGCTGTCCTCGAGCTGCTTGGGCTGCACATGTGCCCAGGGAATGCTCATTGCTTGCAGTCTCAGGCGCTGTGGGTGTGCAGGTGTAACTACTGCAGGAGGGAACAGCTCTGTTGGGGGCAGTTCTTGCAAGGTGCTGGCCCTGGCTCGGGGCTGGGCCGGGGCCAGCGGCAGAAAATCAACTTGCAGCTCGGGCCCCGCAGCAGGGAGGAGCAGCAATTGCTGGGGGAGAGAGACTCTTGCCAAGGGCCTGCGGGGCCGGGCCCCAGGGAACGGCTTCCCGCTGCCCGAGGACAGGCTGAGATGGGATGTGGGGCAGCAATGGTTCCCTGGCAGGGCGCTCAGGGCCTGGCACAGGCTGGCCCCAGAAGCTGCGGCTGCCCCTGCATCCCTGCAAGTGTCCCAGGCCGGCTCGGCCATTGGGGCTTCCTGCCCAGGAGGGCTGGGCTGGGCTGGGGCTGCTGAGGGCGGGATGGGCTCTGGCTGAGCCAGCTGAAGGCTGCGCATGATGAGGCCGGGGGGACCCCGTTGCTGAGTGGGTTCTGGGGTATCCCACATTCCTGAAGGGATGTCAGAGTATGTCCCGTTCCTGAGGCAGTTTTGGGGTCCCCCCAGTGCTTCGGAGGGGTTCTGAGAGGGGGGCTCTGGTACTTGGAAGGGGGACCTATTGTCAGGGATGTGGGGAGCCCATTTTGGGAAGGATGCTGCTGTTTCTGGCAATGTTGAGAGGTTCTGAATGGGCTGTGGGGCCCTGGCTGTCATTTTGGGACTTGAGGTGAGCCCATGGGCACAGCAAGGGCTGAGGAGAGGTTCCAAACTCCCATTTGGGATGGAGGGATTGAGCGGGTGCCTCCAATAAACTCAATGCCAGCCCCAATGTGTCGATGGCAGCCCCAAATGGCTCGATCCGTCAGCCCCAAGGCCCGGCTGTGGGGAGTCAGGAAGCACAGAAGGGGAATTGGTGTCCAGGAGGGGTGGGGTGGGATGGGATGGGATGGGATGGGATGGGATGGGATGGGATGGGATGGGATGGGATGGGATGGGATGGGATGGGATGGGATGGCATCGTTGGGGTGGGATGAAGTTTGGGAGGGATGGGATGGTTTGGGTACTTGGAGTGGGGCACTCCCAGGAGGGAAACCAGGAGCTACTTTTGGGGAGGCTCCTGCTGCTTTTTGACCATTTTGGGGCCTCTAAGTTGTTTCTGGGAGGTTGCAGTGAATTTGGGGAAGGTGCCGTAAACCCCAAACAACTTGGGTGGGCTGAGGCGAAGTCCCCACATTTTGGGAGGGTGAGAAGACGCCGGTTGGGAGGGGATCATGCTGCTTTGCACCCCTTCAATGGGGTGAGAAGGGCTTGTGAGAGAAGGAAGGAAGCTGTTCTGTGTCTCTGATGATGGTGCCAGCACCCTGAAGGAGCAGCCAAGACAGGTGCTGGAAGCACACAGGTCCCACCCTTTTCTGCTGTCACATGGACTCGGGACACACTTGCTGCCACAGGTCCAGCAGCCGTGATGCAGGAGCAATGGAGGGCCATGCACTGGTAGGGAATGGCCTCCAGCAAGAGCAAAGCAGGATCCTCTGGCAGCAAAGCCTGAGCTTGTGAACCGGGCCATCTCCTCTGCACACAGCAAAGTGCTTCCCTCCGCCCCCGAACGTCTGCCAGCACTCCCTGCTTTTCTTTAGTGCCAGCTGCATCTTCCTTTGTTCCAAGCAAGTCCAGGATTTCGTTTGGAAGCTCATGTACGTGTCTTTAAGGGGCCTGCATGCAGGAGAGGGATGGCACCTGCAGTGCAGGGCTTGTGTCCCATCAGAGTCTCTCTCTCACGATGGCACCAATGCCGCTGCCTTGGGACGCCTGACTGTGGAAGGCGAGTCTGCCCTCAAGCACGGCCACTGAAGTCAGTCAGGGGCACAGGCTGCAGCTGAAGCTGCCAAGCGTCGCTGTGAGGCTGGCAAGGCAAGAGGAAGCCATTGTGGCCAATTCTGCTGGAGCCTTTTGCCAAGCCACGTGCAGCTGTGCCCACAGTATGGCCCCGTTTGGCGTTCCGGCTGGTGCGGATGCCTTGTTGGGCTGGTGCCGGCACTGGGGCTCCTGCTGTTCCTGTGCACGCTCTGGTGCTGTTTCTGTGGCGTCCAGAGCTGTTTCGGCAGCAGCGACTCGGCAGCCCTGCTCGAGGAGACATCGCCGCCCTCCCCATGGTGGCAGCAGCTGTGCGGGCCCAGAGCTCTGTGTCAGGGGGGCCTCGGTCACAGCCCCGTGGCCTGGGCAGCCGCGGGGGCCCGGGCTGGCCGCCAGCCCTGCCTCTGCCCACCGCCCCTTCTTGGCAGCAGCCAGGGGCCGTGCCCCAGCAGGGCCCCCCCGCCCTCCTTGTCCCCAGCCAGCCCAGCCTCGGCACCTCGGGGTGCTCCCCACCCTCCTGCTGAGGCCCGGCCTTGAGGGCTTCTGCCGCAGGCCTGGGAGATGCTTCGGGGAAGCGCCAGAGCAGCCGGGCGGCAGGAACGAGGCGGCTGCCTGGAGGCTGCTTATGGCCTCTGACAGCCACTTCCTCGGGCCTTCCCACCACCCCAGCCCCTCAGGGGCCTCCTGTTGTTCTGCCAAGGGGCAGAGGCGATTTAAAGGACACAGACAGCACTGGAAAGAATGCTCTTATTTTACTGTGAAATTAAGGAACCTCAAACGTAAAACGATACATTCAGTAAAACTAGGGGCTTGGATTTAGCAACAAGCAAAAATAAGCAAGGTAATGCACCTAATTATTACTATCCAAGAGAAAGGAGAGTGATTTAGAAAGATGCATCACCAATTGCCTAAATACCTTACCATCATCCAGATCTGCAGCCGTTGGGGAGCCCCGTTTCGCAGCAAGGATCTGGAGAACCCTTCCCGTCAATTGGGAGAATCCTATGGGTGCATCTACCTGTATGTGAGGCCTCCAAATTTGCCCCTAACATGTCTCCAGCTTTTATAGGCCCAAATCAGGAAGTCCAAGTGACTTGATTGTGTTTTTAGTCCGGAAACACCTGGGTCTGATGGCACACTTTGCAACCAGCAGGGGCCGCAGCTTGGCCAGTGCCCAGGCCTTGCCTGGGAGGGTTTCCCCTCAAACACCCTGCAAACAAACCTTTATTCATGTCAGCTGGGGAAAGTTTCTTAAATTATCCATTTCTTGCAGATAACTGTACACAGTTATGGGAAAGTTTCTAAAGCAGCCCATTTGGCGTTAAATGGCTAGCATAAGCATCTTTGTCATCTGTTTTTAGCTAAATAATACTGATGGTGTTAGTCACAGATTGGCCAGGGTTCATCTTGTAGGTCAGCTCCGGCTGAGGCCTGCTGCTCAGGCCTCAGCACATCAGTCGCTCCTCTGACTTACAGGATGAATCACGGCTGTCAGACGGCCTCTGCAGTTGTTGCACATAGGGTTGGTTGATCTTGAGGTGTAGCTGCGAGCTGCCTTCCCTGTATTGTGTGCTGGATGAGTGGTACAATACAAGGAATGAAACAAGGAATAAAGAAGAAGGTAGCAGCTGCACAAAGGGAAAGGAGAAAGGGCCCCTTTGAGCCACAGACTCCCTGGCAGCCACAAGAATATATCTGGTTCCCAACATTCCCATGTCTGGGTTGGTACATGGGCTAATTTTCTCATCTCCCGAGTTGTCTGTTTTCCTACTTTTCCATTGTCATCAATTTGTAAGCGACAGTTGGATTCATTTTCTTTCCTGCAAACTCCTCCTTCTTCTGCCGGTAGTCTAAAACCCCGCGATGCTGGAAAATCGCATTCCGCGTTTGCGTGGATTGGTCGGCCATAAGGTCAGGGGCGGCAGCTCTCTGGTTAGTTATTATCTCCGAGACAGCTTGCAGTCTTCTTATCCAATTCAGATGATAGGCAGGTCCTCTGGCCCCTGGCACCAATTGGCGAGGGCTCCATGGAGCCGGTCCATAATGTTGTAGAACTCTCTCAGGTGGCCGTTCATCATGTCCCCATCTTTGGGAGCTTCCCTTACTTAGGGAGGTGTCAAGAGACCATGTTTCTCTGACCAAATCATGATATACTTTGGCTCTGAGTGCCATCCCCTGACTTTGTGTCCATGTCCCTGATGGGCCTATTGTTAAGGATGTGCAGTGCATCAGTGAGATGGGTTCTCCACCAGGACAGGTGTCCATCTCCCAGGTTTCTCCACTGCTCTTTCAATAGCCCATTCATTTGCTCAGATAATCCCACAGCTTGGGGATAACATGGTGTGTGAAAACCCCACTGAATGTTTTTCTGCTCAGCGTACTGCTGAATGAATTTGTTCTGGAAATGAGACCCATTATCCGTTTGACTCGGTAATGGCATTCCGTAATACAGAATTACTGTGTCTATAGTACAGATGGTGCTATGCTGAGTGGCCTTCTCACAAGGATGGGCAATCAAATACCCAGGATATGTGTCTATGGCAGATATATTTACACCCTCAGTCCTAGGGTAAAGGTCCAATGTAATCCATTTGCCAAGTTGGTCCGGGCAATTTTCCTCTCCCCAGCTGTCCTTTTACAATGTTTGGCACCGGGCGTTTGTACATATGTTGGCACACGGGGCAGTGAGCAATTCTAGTTCTACTCATATCGAGTGACATGGCAATGCCACGCTCTTGAGCCCACCTGTAAGGGGCTTTTTGTCCAAGGTGCACACATTTTTGGTGCGCACATTTTGCCAGGCCTTCGTGATCCTCCTTTGGAGGGAAGTCCGGTTTGGCTTGGGAAATCTTTGCCCGGTTGCCTGCAACAGAGTTATAAAGTAGCTCTAAAGTGTCTGTGTCACTATGGGCATCAACATGAATCACAGTCACATCAGTTCTTTGCACCATTTCCCAAAGGTCACTCCACAGTTCCTTTCCCCAGACCTCTTTGGAGTAGATTTTCCAGGCTCTGCCTACCCATGTCGGTAGCCACGGAGCGAACCCATTTAGCTACCGACCAAGAAGCAGTATAGGAAAGGCATTCTCCTAGATCTTCTTGTTTTAAAGCCATATCAATTGCATAGAATTCAGCATATTGACTGCTTTTCCCTTCTCCGGTCATTTCTAAAAACTTTTCTGAATGAGGATGGTCAGCTACTGCTTTCCAAAACCTTTTCCCTCCTATATATTCAGCTGACCCATCTGTAAACCAAGCATGTTCTTTTTCCTGTGGCATTAGTTGATCTGAAGGCTTTTCCCACTTCCCTGGAGATTCTCTCTCAGCTGTGAAGTTGGCACTCACCTCTTGGTCCTTCCCGGGGGCAGCTGCTATTGGCTCATGAAGAGTGGCTATCCGCCCCGTTCCCACCTTGGCCCTATCCCGAATATACCACTTCCACTTTACAGTACCACACTCCGGAGCGTGCCCAATCCAATGGGCTTTTGGGGACCTTCTGACCCACTGCACTGTAGGAATTTCCGGATGAAGAGCCACTTCATACCCTATGGTAAGTTGTTCTGTTTCCATCAGTGCCCAGTAACATGCCAATAACTGTTTCTCAAAAGGTGTGTAGTTGTTTCCTGCTTCTGGCAACTTCCTCCCCCAAAACCCCGGGGGAACCTTTTTCTTTCCCTGTTTCTGCCAGAGGCTCCCATCAGCATGTGACCCATTTACAGGTACATTTAACTCAACTTCTCCCTTTTGCATAGGCCATAGATCTAAAGGCCTTTTTGGCTAATAGCCTCTTTGGCTAATTCAAAGGCAGCCTGCTGCTCACTCCCCCATTCCAATTCCCTATTTCCCCTGGTTACTTTATGCAGAGGGGTTGAGATTTGTCTCAGATGCAGAATATGTTGTCTCCAAAAGACGAATAATCCAATAAATCTTGGTGCCTCCTTTTTATTTTGTGGCACGGCAAACTCTAACATTTTCTGCTGGGCTTTGGGGAAGATTTCCTGATGCCCACATTGCCACTGAATTCCCAAAAATTTCACTTGAATTTTGGTAGGGTTAATTTCCCAGTCTTTCTGTTTCCTATGATCCACAACTAATTCAAGGACTTGTTGCACTTCCTCCTCATTGCTGCCCTGGCCCAAGATGTCATCTCTATAATGAATGAGTTGCGTATGAGGAGTCAGTTTGATTTCATCCAAGTGCTCACCGCTGTTCGATGACAAATTGTTGGGCCGTGCACACATGCCTGGGGCAATGTGCTGAGTGCGTAGTGTCGTCCCTGCCACGTAAAGGCAAAGTGATGCCCCTGGCTTGCAGTCCCTAACAATTGCTGGTTCCACCTCCTGGTTTCTTAGGTTACAACAGCCACAATGAAAACCTCACCGATGGCACAACTGCCCAGCCCACAGGGAAAAGAAAGAACAACTTGTAAAGTTCTCCCAGCATTTGTCCTGCTTTGCTGCAGCAGTCGTGCTGCACTCACAGTGTGGGAAGCCAAGAGAAGCTGCAGTTGATGGCACATCTTGTGACAGGAGCTGCACCTCGCTCCCCAGGAAAGGTTCTTGAAAAGAGCAGACAGGACTGTGGAGAAGATTCCCAGAAACCTGAAACAGCTTTCCAGAAGTGAAATGAAAATGGAAAGAAACAATCCGAGGTGTTTCCCTCTCTATTTCTGTGCTCCCCTTTTCCATGTTGCACTGCTTCTCCATGCCATGAATTCCAAATGGATCTCACCTCTAAGATCTGTGCCTTAGCGAGTTTTAGACACTCTGAAATACCGTGAGCTGCACACAGTTTGCCTTCCCCTGTTTTTATTGGAAAGCAATGCTGGAGACAAAAGTGCAGAGCTTGGGTGGGGCACGAATTCTACAGGCAGGGAATGTGGCCCGGCAGTGTCTGACCCTCAGCAGGGCCAAGGCACAGCAGCAGCCGAGGGGATTCCTCTGCCACCGTGCAGGAGCCAGGACTCTGGATCCGGGCTGGACACGGCAAAGTTGCCGTGTTTGCACAGACTCAGGGGCTGCCCCCGGGGAGAGCGGGGCTCGGCCGTGGGGAGCGTGGGGCGAGGGGGGAACGGACACGCGGACACTCGGACACGCGGACACGCGGACACGCGGACACGCGGACACGCGGACAAACGGCCCCGGCGCTTCAGTTGCAGCGGCAGCAGCGGCAGCAGCGGCAGCAGCAGCGGCAGCACAAGCGACTCTACAGACTCTCTCCTCTTCGTGCTCTTGCTCCTCCTCTCCCTCTCCCTGTGTTCCGCACCTTCCCCCCGCCTCCCCTTCCCGGTGTCCCCCTCGTCTCTCGGTGTCCCTTTCCCGGTGTCCCCCTCCTCTCCCGGTCTCTCCCCCTCCCCCTGCCGGGCCGGGCCATGCCCCAGGCCCGCCCCCGGCCCCGGGCGGGGCCGCCCCCTCCCCGGCCCCGGGCGTCCCGCCGCGGTCTCGCCTCCGCCCGGCTCTCGCCGTCCTGGCTGTGGCGCTGCCGGGCGGGCATCGGTGCCCGGGGCTGGGGCGGCATCGCCACCCTTTGGCTCCGCCTGTGCCGAGCCCGGCCCCGGCCCCGACGCGGGCTCCGGCTCCGGCCCCGGCTCCGGCCTCGGCTCCGGGCCCGGCTCCTCCCGGGGCCCGCGGAGGACACCCGGGGCGCGGCCGCTCCCGCCGCCTCCGCTGCGGCTTCCCCGGCCCGAGCTCCGCCGCTCGGCAGCGCGGCCGCCGGCCCCGAGCCGCCGGTGTCCCGTTCGGATGGGGATGCCCGGGCCGGGGCGGTCGGGGGGCGGTCGGGGGCCGTGTCTGGCCCCGGGCCGAGCGCTGACGGCCGCGTGTCGCCCGCAGGGAAGGCGCAGGAGGCCCTGCAGGAGCGGTACCGGCTGGGTTCGCTGCTGGGCAGCGGCGGCTTCGGCAGCGTCTTCTCGGGCACGCGGCTCGCGGACGGCGCCCCGGTGAGTGGCGGGGCCGGCGGGGAGGAGGAGAAGGAGAAGGAGAAGGAGAAGGAGAAGGAGAAGGAGAAAAGGAGAAGGAGAAGGAGGGTGCAGGAGGAGGGCGGAGGAGGAGGAGGAGGCCGGGGCGCGGCGGGGCGGGCGGCGAGCTCAGCCCGCTGCTGCCCCTTGCTCGCAGGTGGCCATCAAATGCGTGCCGCGGGACCGCGTCCGGCACTGGGGCGAGCTGGTGAGTGAGCGGGGCCAGCGGCAGAGGCGGGGCGTGCCGGGCGGCGAGGAGCCGGGGCCCGGCGGGGTGGGAGCCGCCGGGAGCCCCGGAGGGAGAGCGGGCGGGGGGTGAGCGGGGGGCGCAGAGCGTCCCGGGCTGGGTGAGGGGTCCCAGAGCCCTGGCACGGCCTCAGCCCCACCGACGGCACCGTGCTCCTCCCGCAGCCCGACGGCGCCCGTGCGCCCCTGGAGATCGTGCTGCTGCACAAGGTGTCCACTGGGTTCCGTGGTGTCATCCAGCTCCTGGAGTGGGTTGAGCTGCCCAGCAGCTTCTTGCTGGTGCTGGAGCGTCCGGAGCGGTGCCAGGACCTGTCGGGTTTGCTGGCGCAGCGGAGGTTCCTGCCCGAGGAGGAGGCGCGGGGGCTGTTCGGCCAGGTGCTGGAGGCCGTGCGGCACTGCACCAGCTGCGGGGTCCTGCACCGGGACATCAAGCCCGAGAACATCCTGCTCGACCTGGCCACCGGGCAGCTGAAACTGATCGACTTTGGCTGCGGCGCCTTCCTCCAGGACACAGCCTACACTCAGTTTGCAGGTGAGCCCTCCCAGGGGATGCTCCTGGGCATCTCATGGCCCAGCCTGGGTGTGGCACCGGGGCTTCCCCTCATTGTTGCCAGGATGGGATTAATTCTTGAGCCAAGTTGCTTTTGGGTGGGGCTGGGAGGGGGCAGTTCCCGGCGCTGCCGGCAGCCTTCAGCACCCACTCTGCCCTGGGCTGGGGCTGGAGCGGGGGCAGCCAGCCCAACAAAATCCCCCGTGGGGGTAGCAGAGAGGGGGGTCAGACCCCGTGCACCGGCCGGTTTGGTGTGCAGGCGAGGAAGGGCCTGGACTGCTCCGCTGCCCTGGTTTGCCTTGGCTTATTGATGTATTTTGGGGCACTGCAGGCAGGGAGGAGAGTGGGTTTTCCCCACCACTGGGTGGGTTTTTCATTTGCATGTCATGGTTGGGCCTCCCCAGGGCTTCCGCTGCCCTTTCCCAACACCAGTGGCCTCTTTTCCAACACCAGTTTGTACACAAGTCACAGGTGCAGGCGAGAGGGCAGCGGGTCACCCCGTGTGCCACTGGTGCAGCCCCTGCGTGCCCAGGGATGCTGGGGCGAGGCTCTGGGAGCAGCAGCATCCCCCGATGGACTCGGTCTGTGTTCCACAGGAACCCTGTTGTACAGCCCACCCGAGTGGATCCACCACCAACGCTACCACGGCGAGGCAGCGACGATCTGGTCCCTGGGCATCCTGCTGTACCAGCTGGTGGTGGGGAAGCACCCGTTAAAGAGGGGCCAGGAGATCATCTGGGGGCGGATCCTGTTCCCACGACGGCTCTCTCCAGGTGGATCCTCATCTCTGTGGCACGGGGGGAATAGCAGTGCTGGGAGCCAGCAGCGGGCTCAGGAGCATCCCGCTCTGGCAGCTCTGAGCAGGTGGCACATGTCCTGCTGTCCTGCTGCCCTCCAAAGCACAGAATGCATGGGCAAGTTTAGGCCCAGCTCTGGGCACAGCCAGCATGGCCTGGGCACGGGAACGGGGGGCAAAGCGGGCGGGATCCTTCTACAGCTGACTGGTGGTTTCTGCTTTCTGTGCCCAGAGTGCCAGGATATTCTTAAGAGGTGCTTGTCCATGCAGCCCTTGGACAGGCCGTCCTTGGAAGAGCTCTTCAGTGCCCCTTGGCTGCAGGGTGTTCATGTGCCCTAGAGGATGGCAGAGACCCACAGGCACAGTGTGATCCAGGGGCCTGGCAGGTAACAGCCCCACACATCTCTTGGCAATCAGTGGCAAAGCAAAGCAGACGATTTTGTCCTGCCTGTAGCCCTGGGCAGGGAGCATCAGGGCTGCAGCTGAGCTGGAGGCCTGCTCTGGCAAGCACTGGTGGCCACCATCCCCCCTGGTTTTGCTTGTCTGGTTCACTGATGGCTGGGGCCCTGGGCAGAACCCTGAGAGCCTGGTGTGGCCCTAGGGAAAGAGAAGGAGCCCCTGGAGAAGCTGTAGCAGGTGGGGCTGCTGCTGCTGG
Organism: Aphelocoma coerulescens; assembly: GCF_041296385.1. Lineage (NCBI taxonomy): Eukaryota > Metazoa > Chordata > Aves > Passeriformes > Corvidae > Aphelocoma > Aphelocoma coerulescens. The sequence continues at coordinate 1,843,670 of NW_027183804.1, read as the reverse complement.
AGCCACCAAGGACGAGCTCAAGGCCGACAACCTCTTCCTGGAGCTGGCCAGTGGCAGCTGAAGATGATGGCCTTTGATTCTGGCACCTTCTCCAAAGACACGCTCCGCGGCCAGTGTGCAGGTGAGTCCAGAGCCAGGGGGATGCTGCCAGAGCTGGGCATGGCACGGCCTGGCCGGGCACCAAAGGTTCCCCCTTTGCTGGGGCGGCTGCAGCCAATTCTTCAGTGGCTGCCAAGCTGCTTTTGGGCTCTGGGCAGCTGCTGAGGAGGTGGCTGTGCCATGGCTGGCTGCAGGCTGGGCACATGTCCTGCCCTCCTGCTCTGCTCCCAAAGGCAGCAATGCTGGGCAGCTTTGGGCCCAGCTCTGAGCACGGCCAGCACGGCCTGGGCACTGCGGGCGGCTGGGACAAGGGGACAGGAGGCTTCAGCTGACGGGCGGGTTCTGGTTTCTCTCCTTGCAGCCGGGCTCTGCCGATGCTGAGGCTGCTCCGGGCTCTGCCAGGGCTCTGCTGGGGCTCAGCCCCGGGCACGGCTGGGCCCGCTCTCCCCTCACAGGGCTCTGACAGCTTTGCATCAGACGAGCCCCTTGCGAGCACAGCGACGGAGCTTTCTGCTTTTGCAGGTGAGTGAGACTCTGGTGCAGGCCAAGAGATTGCAGTCAGGGACACACATCCCACTGGCAAGAACCCAAACTCCACAGTCCCAGCTGAACGCCTGGGTCTGCACAGGGTGTTCTGTCTGTCCCACTCTTCCTTCCTTTTGGGCTGGAATTGTGCCATTGCACTTTCTTCCTCCTCTGGAAGTGCCACGAGTGGGCCCAACCTGGCGAGTGGGCCGTGTTCCTGAGGCAGTGCAGCCTGGAGCTGATGGATGAAGAATTGCCCTTCTCCAGTGCCAAACCAGAGCAAAAAGCCCTAAGTGGGACTTGGTGTCTTTAAGAACCCCTGACAATTTCCAAGGGAATGTGCAGCTCACTGGCAGGGTGAGAAGGAAGGGCATCTTGTCAGTGAGTTGGGGTGGGACAGAGTTTAGATTGCCAGTCCTGCTCGGAGCAGGCAGGGCACAATCAATTTCCTATCGCTTCAACCACAATTTAAAATAACAATGTTGGAAACAAAGCCCAAAATCTTGAAAAAAGGACTGCTGAGGTCAGTAAGATGGATCAATGCCATCAGCATATTTACAAATACCTGAGTTGTCTTTTGAAAAGATCAGTTACCTCTTAATCCAGAGTTACAAAAGATTTTTCACTCCACATTTGGGTTTTGGTTTTATGTTTCATAATATTTTCTGGGTTTTTTCTTTTGTTTTTTCTATTAATTAAACAGAAAACATGTCCTAAATGATGGATCAGCACTGCTGAACATGGGGACACGCAGAGGGACCAGAAGCAGCTGCCTTTGTCCCCCTGCAGCTCCAAGGCCCAATCTCAGAGCAGACAGGGCTGGCAGAGACTGGCAGGCTCCCTGTTTGCTGTGCTGCCCCACTTGTGAGCGGCCCAGCTTTGCGTGAGGCACAGGGAGAACAAGGGGCAGCTCCCTGCCAGCCCCGCAGCCCAGGCACCCCTCGGGCCCCGGGGCTTGGGGCACTGTCAGCACCCGCTGCTCCAGCGCCCGCTCCTGCTGGCACTGACAGCAACACCCAAACTGTGGCTGATCCCGAGGGAGCAGCAGCAGGGCCTGGATCTGATCCCTGACTCTGGGGCAGGGCTGGACAAATGACCCCCACAGCAGCAGCAGCAGCAGCAGCAGCAGCAAATGGAGCTGACTTTCAGCACAGCCCCTGCCGCTGTTCCCTCCCGTTGGCAGCGGTGCCACAGCAGCCTGGGGCACCTGGGAGCCCTCAGTGCCAGCAGGGACTGGAGATGGCAGCCCTGGGCTCCTGCAGGGTGTGCAAGGAGCAGAGGTGGGCACTCCCTGTCCATGTGGAGCTTGCAGGTGGCAAAGGCTGCTGTGAGCAGGCAGCTCCAAGGGCAGAGAAAGGAGGGTCTCGAGCACTGGATCTGTGCCAGTGCCACAGCCCTGGGCAGCAGCCACCGAGCCCCGGGGCCACAGAGGGCACAGCAAGAGGGACAAAAGCAGTCAAGGGCAGAGACTGGGCAGGGCGAGAGCTGGGAGCAGGAACAGCTGCTTCATTGCACTCTTGGAGAAAGCTCTTGGCTGTTTCAAAGCGCTGAAAGGCGTCAAGGGCACAGAGGAGGCCACAGCAAACAATGCTCCTGTTTTCACAGCCTCCCCTCTCCGTGTGCCAGAAGGAATTGGATGAACTGTATTCTTCTCTCCGAGGCGTCTCGTTCAGCATGAGCAGCTCAGCACCAGGAGCTGAAGGAGCTGAAGCCTTAGGCCACAAGAGCTGAGCAAGAGGAGCCTTTTTGACCAAAGTAATGCTGCCAACATGGACCTGGCTGAATGCAGCAGACAGAATCCTGGAATTACAGACTCCTTTCTGTTAGAAAAGACCTCTGAGCTCATCGAGTCCAACCATTAACCCAGCACAGTCAAGCCCAGCACTAAACCACGTCCCTGAAGTGCCAAGGCCTGGACAAGAGGCCTGACTGAGGCCTGAACAACAGGCCCTGAGCCAAAGGGGACCTCTGGATGAACCTTCCAACCAAAGGTTATCTTTGTATCTGCTCATTACCGAAATTTGCATGATCATTAGCGCTGTGATTGATGTATCCCCTCATTAGTGAAACATGGATTGACCTTTCTGTGTTTAGACGCCAGACTAGGCCATGAAATCCGACATCTGGCCTTGTTTGGGGCTGTATGGTCAAAGTCAGCTCCCTTGGCTCCTCCTTGAGCCCTGGCCAGGCTTAGGAGGAAGCCAAGAGGAGGATGAAAGCAGATGTTCCCGCACTGGAAGTGCTGTCAGTTTGTTTCTCCAGCACTGTCAAAGCTGGGCCCTCTCGCAGCGGGGTTGGAGCCTCAGCTGTGGCTGGAGGCAGCTGCAGGAATTCCCAGTGTCCGGGAGTGGCTCTGCAGTCCTTGGCTGGGACAGCTTCCCGCAGCTGATGGGTGGCTCTGGGTGATGGTAAAGTCTGAGGGTCCCTGGGGCTGGATCTTGGTTAATCACTGCAGGCAATCTTTGGCACTGATGATTGGGGGCATTGCTGAGCTGCTCCTGCTGTGATTCTTTGCTGCTTTGAGCTGTAGCAAATGACACAGTTCCTTCAGTTGGTGTCTGTGTCTTTGGTGCTCGCCCTGCCCACCGGTACAACAAAATTGGTGTAGTCTGGCTGGATCACAGCAAAATGTCATTTTTTAAATGTAAATGTAAGGAATCAGTCCTGTCTGAAATCCTGGATGGGAAGAGCTTCCCTGGAGTTCCCTGGCTCTGGAGTGGGCTGAGGTCGGAGCACCGTGCGAGCAATGGGGCAGTCGGTTAAAAGGAGCTGAAGTGCTGGATGTCTTAAAATGCATCCCAAAATTGGATATGGAAAAAGGAAAAGAGCTTGTGGGTTTGGGAAGAGGAGGATGGATTTTGTTAACAGCGTATTGGAAACAGCACCAACAGAAGGAACAATTGTTGTTGGAACACTCCCACATGGAGCAATAGAAGTTTTTAATCTTGAGCTTGAATTTCTTGTGCAAGTGAACTAGTAATAATATCCTAGTTTATATATATCTATAAAATGATATTTATATTGTATAGATAATAAATAATAATGTGAAATAGTGCTGACAATACGAATTCTTTAGCCATGGCTGCTCAGGGATGTAACACTAAATACCCTCCAGAAAATGATTGGCCAGGACCCAAAGGTCACTGGTAAACTCTGGGAGATTGCACACAATGAATAAAGGAGGGAAGGATGGAATTGGCTGTTTTTATAGGGTTTGCTGATACTGTGATCTGGAATGCTTTGTCTGTTCCTGTGAAAAAGACAGTGATGAAGACTGCTGGGTTTTTCATATCCCAGCCTATCCACAAGCTGCAGGAATTGGTTGAGCAGATGAAGGGGTTGTTAAAAGAGCAGCTGAAAAAAGGAGGAGATGGGAACCCGTCCTGATGGAGAACCCATCTCCCAGATGTGCTCCATAGCCTTAACAATGGCCCCGCTGGGGAAATGGAAACCCCTGGGTGTGCCCGGCTGCACCCAGTCTGCAAATCCACCCATGGACAGGGAGACTTGGACTTCCTGGGAAATCCTTCTGGGTGCGATGGGCCCCGACAGGGCCACCCCAGAGGCTGCAGGGCTGGGCCTTCCTGCATCAGGATTAATTGGGATAAATCAGAAGCAAGTGAGAGTTATCAATGCAGGAATAGGAATTCAGATTCCTCCGGGACACTTTGGTTTGATAACTGCTCGCTGGAGCTTGGCCCTGCAAAGTGTTCATGTCCTGGGAGGAGGAATTGATGCAGATTATCAAGGAGAGATCAAAGTAATTCTGTTAAATGATAATGAACAAGATTGGATTATTTAGCTCCATGACAGGCCAGCACAATTATTGATATTGCAGTTTTATAAACAATTGTGAAAAAAGGAGATCCACCTCAAATGACCACTGTTGGTGGAGATAAAGGGGTTGGATCCAGCAGTCCTAATAATGGAGCCAGAGTGTGGGTCCAGAGGCCCAAAGGCCCTCCCGAGGCAGCTGAAGGAACAGCTCCGGGGAAAGACAGCACTGTTTGAATCCTGGAACCTGGGCAGAACGATGGGAATGTGTCCCTGCAGCCAAGTGTTCTGTGTGAGAACAAGGAGATGTTACAGGATATTGTTTTACAGATCCTGCCAGACCCAATCTCCCTGTTTGCCCCAACGGCCCCTTTGGAAAATGCTCTGATCCACGGGGCTCCATGTGAAGGCTGATGTGACTCTGAGTGACTTCCACACGGATTCCAGCCAGGAGCCTGGGTGCCCCTCAGGGACTGGGACCCGGCACCTCTCCAGCCAAAGGGGAAAGGACCCACCAAGCCTTGTTACCCCTACACCGCAGTAAAGCTGAACAGCAAAGGACCTTGGGGGCATTATTCTGGAATTAAAAAGGTGCCAGCTCCATGGACAATGGAATTATTGTTCCTAACCCCAATGAGACTGAGGAAAAAGAGTGATGCCTCCCTTTAGGGTGCTTCAGCAACAACTGTAAGGAAGAGCTTCATGTTAAGAGAACATTTTCCACCCAAAGAGTGCCTTGGATTTCAGAAAGCCAAAGATTCTGGTTCACCCTGTGCCCCACATGTGCTGCCTCGTCCTGTGGAGTTCACATTAACGAGCTGAATCGATTATTAGAAGAAGCAGCAAATGATACTGTTAAAATATCCAACAGCACATCCTGTGAGCTCCAACAAACACGAACGGGGGCTCTGCAGACCCGCATGGCCTTGGATTATCTGCCTGCTGGCCAAGGAGGAGCCTGGGCTATTCTAGGACAGGAATGCTGCACTGTTATCAGTGATGGGTTTGAAGTCCAACAGTCAGGAATCACCTCGATGGAAAGAGCAGTGGAAGAGTGGCAGAAAGAAGCAAATTCTCCTTGCTGGGATTGGCTTTGGGGCTGCCAAACTGGAGGCTGCTGCCAAATGCATTTGTGGCAGTCACTGTCATCACTGCAGTGTGAGCACTTGGTGTGTTATGATTCCATGTCAGAGCTGTTGTGACACTTTGTGCTGGGAAATGGAGCACTGAGACTTGTCTAAAAAGAGACACAGTCTCTAGAAAAAGGGGGATTTGATAAATAACAGAGAATAGCAACTAATGAGGCTTGTTTTAAAAGGAATGTGAATTATAGCTGTGAGTGATGACCTTGAGCAGCACTTAAAGACATCACCTCTTGTTCTCCAATTTTGCCTAATACCTAAATCTAAGACTCTGTTATTGAAAGAATTGTTATGAAGGTTGTAGTTCATCTCTAGGTCAAAGGAGCAATTGAAGTTCCAAGGCCTGAACACCAGGCCCTGAGTGAGGCCTGAACAAGAGGCCCTGGGCCAAAGCTGACCTCCTGATGAACCTTCCAACCAAATGTTATCTTTGTATCCCACTCATTAACTCATTAACAAAGTACTATTAACAATATGTTCTATGTACCTGTGCATTGGTGAAACACAGATTTACCTTTCTGTATTTAGAAACCGGACAAGGCCACATCTGGCCTTGTTTGGGGCTGTATGGTCAAAGTCAGCTCCCTGGGCTCCTCCTTGAGCCCTGGCCAGGCTTAGGAGGAAGCCAAGAGGAGGATGAAAGCAGATGTTCCCGCACTGGAAGTGCTGTCAGTTTGTTTCTCCAGCACTGTCAAAGCTGGGCCCTCTCGCAGCGGGGTTGGAGCCTCAGCTGTGGCTGGAGGCAGCTGCAGGAATTCCCAGTGTCCGGGAGTGGCTCTGCAGTCCTTGGCTGGGACAGCTTCCCGCAGCTGATGGGTGGCTCTGGGTGATGGTAAAGTCTGAGGGTCACTGGGGCTGGATCTTGGTTAATCACTGCAGGCAATCTTTGGCACTGATGATTGGGGGCATTGCTGAGCTGCTCCTGCTGTGATTCTTTGCTAATGATTATGTGCTTTGCTGAGCTTATGCTTTTGTGACTTTTTGCAGATTTGCATTCTATAAATTGCACAATTCCTTCAGTTGGTGTCTGTGTCTTTGGTGCTGACCCTGCCCACTGGCAAAACAGGGCCCCATCCTGCCTGAGTGTTACCTGGGAAGACAAAAACCCTGACTCCAAATGTCCCCCCTTCCTCCTTGTTCCCCCCACTTTATACACTGGCCATGATGTCCTGTGGTCTGGGATATGCCTGGGGTCAGTTGGGGTCACCTGTCCTGGCTGTGACCCCTGCCGAGCTCCCCCACACCCCCAGCCCCTCCCCAGCGTGGCCGGACGAGGGGCAGGAAAGGCCTTGGCTCTGTGCAAGCTCAGCAAGAACAAAACCATCTCTGTGTGAGCAACGCTGTGCTCAGCACAGAGCCAAACACAGCCCCAGAGAAAGGCCTGGCAAGGAAATTCCCTCTGCCCCAGCCCACAGCAGCACCCCATGGCCACCCACCATCACCACGGCTCCACGGGTTCCTTTCCATGGCCCCGGCCCTGGCCACGGGACCTTGGGCTGGTGGCCACGGCAGCCGACTGTGGCCCAGGGCTCCGTGCCCGTGTCCATGGCAGCAGTGGCCGGCCACGGGCCCTGAGTGCAGGTGAGCGTGCCAATCCCCATGGCAGCGGGGCCAAGCGTTGGTGTCCGTGGCACCAAAGTGAGGAACGGGTCCCTGTGGCCGCTGCCGTGGCACCTGAGGGCATCAGCGAGTGTCAGTGCAATTGTAGCTGGCACCAGCCCCGGCACCGCTCTGTCCTGAGGGCTGCCATGGCAGCCGAGGGCAGCCACAGGTCTGCGGGCAAGTGGCCACGGACCCTGAGTGCAGCAATGGCTCCTGGGGGGGTTTCCAAGGGAACTGGAACTGATGAGGGTTGCCATGGCATCCAACCCCTGGGATGTCACACAGCCACCCTGGGATGTCACACAGCCACCCTGGGATGTCACAACCACTCAGTGATGTCATAGTCCGCTCTATGATGTCACACCTGTGCCCAGTGATATCATAGCCATATCTGTGATGTCACATGACAACCCTGTGATGTCATAGCCACTCTGTGATGTCACACCACCTGTGATGTCACAGACCTCTCTGTGACATCACACAACTGCTCTGTGATGTCACAGCTGACTCTGTCACGTCATACAGCCATCCTGTGGTGTCACAATCTCCTCTGTGATGTCACAGAGCTACTCCATGATGTCACAGTGGACTCTGTGATGTCATACAGCCACCCTGTGATGTCACAACCCACTCTGTGATGTCACTGCCTTTTCTGGGATGGCCCAGCCCTCTCTGTGATGTCACACCAATACCCTGTGATGTCACAGCCTGCTCTGTGATGTCACACAGCCCCTTTCTGACATCACAGCTGCTCTGTGGCTCTGTGACACAGGCACAGAGGTGGTACCAAACCTTCAGTGAAACAAAACCTCCTCAGCACCAGCGCAGCACGAAGCAGCAGCATTCTTTATTAGGCCGGATGCACGAGGGGAGAGCCCCTCCCAAAGTCGTGTGTGCCGAGTTCAGGAATGTTCCTGTTTGCAGACTGTGTTTCATAGACACATTCCCAGATTGTCCCACAAGAAACACACACATGAGAATCATTGCCCCAAAATCACTGCATATTTCCCCCACCCCTTTGCACATCCCTTCTTCTGCCCTGGGGGTCTCTTTGGGGGTCCCTGGGGGTCGGTGACCCCAAAGCCAGCCCTGACTGCCCAGTGAACTGGTGAAAGTTGGCACACCTGGGCTGGTTGCTGCCCACAGAATCAGCCTTGTGCAGTTCCATGGCCAGTGGCTTTTGGAGAAGAAGCATTGTATGAACCCACCAGGTGCAAACAGTTTTTCATCTGGCAAATTTCCCCCTCTTGGAGGGTTGGGAAGCTTCTCTTCCCTTCAAGCCTTCGTAAGCCTCACTCTGCTCCTTTACTCACATCCCACGAGTTCCTCAGCTGCTTTCACAACCATGTTCTTTACACAGCTCAAAGCAAGTGTCAGAAGCACAAGTATTGCTGTGATCCCAGTTAGACTTTGCAAAAGTCAGGCCAACGATCAGTCAGGGAAAATCGAAGTCCTTTAAATATTTTATCCAAACAGTTACTGTCTAACCCTCCCCTTAATTCCCTGCTGGATGCAGCAGCCGATTTTATCCTCTCTACCCGATCATCCCATCCAGCATCACATTTGGAATGTGCACACAACAAGTGCTGCTGTTTCAGTTCAAGAATCCACACACTCCCTGTCCATGTAACAGCAATAGGGCTAAAGCCAATCTGCTCTGTAAGGTCATTTTAGCTGTGGCTGGCAATTGTTCCTTTATTTCAGCAAACCCCAAAGGAGCTGCATTCCCTAAAGTTTCCATCTGCAGAGCCCAATGGTGTGTGGCTGCTCTGTTCCTAAAGGCAGATCTTTGCAGAACAGAGATGGATTCTAAAATCCATCCCGCTGTAGTTCCCGCACTGGGATGTTTCCAAGTTCCATCCCCTTTAACCTTTCCCCACAGTCGGGTTCCCGGTGGTGACTCCTTGCACGAGGGACGGAACGTTAATACCCCCAGTGTCCATGGTGCTCCTGATTCTCCCAGGGGCAAATGTCTGCTCCAAATTCCATCACTTCCCACCCATCCTGGGGCTCCTAAGGATCTGACCGTGTCCTGCTGACACTCTGTGCCTCTCCAAGGCTCGCTGTTTGTCGGCTGAGCCCAGGTGTCACTGAGAAAGGCAGAATCATTTCTACAAACACAGCCCAGCCTCAGAGCCTGGGCCACAGCCAGGAGCCGCTGGACCTCAGCATTCCAAACAGCTCAAGTGTCTGTCCCAGGGCAATCCCACTTTTCCTTTGTCCTGGGATCCTTTGGCCTTGACCTTGTTCAATCAGGATATTTTATACCCACCTGTAAGGGGTCCTGTGGGAGGCCTGGGCTCCCTTCCCAGCCTAGACACCCCTGAACTGGCTGGAAACACTCCTATTGTCCTGTCTGAGGGCGATTCCATACTTCTGGAATTTGACAGCCCCAGGGGGTATCAGTGCAATCTGTCAGCTGATCAATATTTCCTGAGGTAATTTCCAGATCCGGTTTGGAAATGTTACAATTCTCAGCAGTATTGTTCTGATGTGCCCATGGTAAGGAATATTCTCCTTCCATCCCTGTCCAGGTGCCCTGGGTGCTATTTCCTTCCCACACGTGTTCCCAGATTTTTGTCAAATTGCTGACTGCAGCTCCCCACAGAACTGGATTTTCTGCAGAGGTTGGTGTTGGCAAACAAGCTGTTACAGGGGTCACATTCTGTCATCTGCCAACATCTTGCACTGACTTTGAAAACCACATTTCCCTTCCCAGAAGTCAGGAACATTGTTTCTATTATTATTATAAATACACAATTATTGATCATCTTCATCCAGATCCAATCAATAGTATCCCCTTAGAAAATCCTATTCAATACCTAAAACAATAGGATTGATGTAAAACCCTGTCATAGGTTAGCCAGCATAGTCCCGGAAGGGATGTCCTTGCTAAGGGGTGCTTACAGCTTCCTCTGGGACCTGATAGAACCTATCAGCTGGCCAGTTTGAATATGGACAACTCTTTAAGCCACTTAAAGTTGTGACCGCCTCTGTGATCCACACTTAAGAATAGACAAACTCCCCCCCAAGCTCTCTCTCGTTTCCGGCACTGGGACAGGTGGCTGCAGGCCCCGTGCGGGGGCCAGCGGGCCCGGCCAGGCCCTGCTTGGGCCAGGCTGGGCTGGGCCGCGGCCAGCCTGGAGCCATGGGCCTGTTCCAGCCATGGAACCCCCCCCACTGCCTTGCCGTGGGCAGACGGAGCGGCTCGGAACCCCCCCCTCCACTGCGGCCGAGATTCAGCAAAGCGGCACCTCTGTCCGACAGAGGTCAGGTGACCAACTGCGATAAGCCACATTCCAGCTGCAAGGCCGAGGTGAGATTAACCCTTTTATTGCTGTGAAGAGCTGAAAACCTGAGGGAGGAGAGAGAGGAGATGCTTAAAGCTCAAAGTCTGTTGTGAAGCTATGATATATCAGAGTATCCCGTTGTAATTTCATGAAGATATGGGGGGTGGAGTGTTCAACTCATAAGCAGAAGCACCTGCGCTGAGATAGGCAGATGCTGACGCAGCTGTAATTTCATGAGAAGTTTGGACAGGGAGAGTTGAACCAGATGAACCAGATGAGGACTTTTGCTCCAAAGAGGAAAGGAGAAAAACCTCAATTCCTAGAGATGCTTCCAGAGATAGTCTTAAAGATGAAGATGACCCTTTGCTCCCAGGGAAGGAGAAGGGCCTCTGTTTTTTTTTCTGAACAGCTCAACCTTAAAATTGTACCCCGAAAAACTTCAAGAGTGGACCCTCGAAAGCAGTTGCGGGAAAAGCTGCAAGTCGGGGGAAGGGACTCACATCGCAAGCAGAGAGACTCCTCTTCCTAAATGGACTGAACAATATTTGGAAGTGGGTGGCTGTCTCATTGTGATACTGTTTTCATAGCACGAGCAAAAAGAGACTTCTCTTTCTAAATGGACTGAACAAGGTTATTATGGAAGTGGTAAACAGACTGAGCATCTTAAGCGTTGTCTTTACATTGTCAGTGGGAGAAGGGAGGAAGGTGGGGGGAGGAGAAGAGTTCTAAAGGTGGTATAATTTTTTTTCTTTTCTTCTTTTAGGTCTGTTAATAAACTTCTTTATATTCATTCAAGTTGGTGCCTGCTTTGCATTTCTCCTAATTCTTATCTCACAGAAGATAAACAGTAATGAGTATTTTAGACCAAACCACTACACTAAATTGGTGTTTCCGCCCGGTTACAAACCCAACCCGCGACAATGCCGCAGGTCTTTTTTAGTCTCTGGGGTTTCAATTTGGTCTAGGTGGCTGAGGGTGTCTGGGGCAATACACACCATTCCTCCTTTCCACCAGATTCCCAAGAATTTTACTTCTAGGGAAGGGAGTTGTACTTTTTCAGGAGGAATACGTAAGCCCGGGGATTCTAGATGTTTAATGATGTTTGTTTGTGTTGTTTGTACAGGTGTCATCTCATCTCCTGCCACCAAAATGCCATCAATGTATTGGTATACTCTTACTCCTGGTGCAGGAGGAATGAGTGACAATTCTTGTGCTAGTGCATGATGTGCTAGAGTGGGTGAGTGTTTGAATCCTTGTGGGAGGCGAGTGAAAGTATATTGCTGGCCCTCCCCCGTGAAAGCAAAATGCTCCTGATCTTGTTCCTGCGAGGGGACCATAAAAAACATGTCCTTGACATCAATAGTGGCCACAATTGGATGAGCTTGTTCTTGTCTAGTAGCTCTCAGCTCAGCAATGTTTGGGACTGCAGCAGTGAGAGGCCCTGTTTTTGAGTTAAGCCGCCGATAGTCTCCTGTCAGTCTCCAGTTGCCATTAGGCTTGCGGACTGGCCACACAGGAGCATTGTAAGGGGAATGTGTTGCAATCACTATTCCTTTTTCTTTCAAATGTGCAATAATTGGTGTGATTCCTTCTCTGGCTCCTAAAGGCAAGGGGTAAGGTTTGACATTGGTTACTAGGGAGGGGGGAAGAGCAGGAGCAGAACTTAACAAACACAAATGGGAGGTTTCCTGCCCCAAAGTCCCTATTTTTCCTTCTTCATTGGTCCAAGGCCTTCCCTTTAGGAGGTCCAGACCCAGTGAATTTGTAGGAAATTCACCTGTAATCATTAGGGTGTCAACTGCTTTCTCTTCTGCCGGTAACCAGCGTCTTACCTTTGCTGTCATCTGGGCTTGGGTATTCTCAAAAACATCTGTGACACGTGTACTCTTACGTGAGGGAGTGATTCCACGTGAGGAGGCATCTTCAATTTTAAGGGCAGACACCTGAGCACCAGTATCTACTAAAAAAGTTACCGGGGCTTTGTGGGGACCAGTAGGACAGGTTATTAACGGGTCTCCTCTGGAATTGTTAGAAAGGCGCCTGATGTGAATCCACCCTTCGCCCCCTGGCTTACCTTCTGCAAAGATAAGGGTTTTCTGTCACCTTCCCTTTCTTGTGGTTCCTCCAGGGGAGGGGCTGTAGCAGGGACAGCTTTTAATGGTTCCTCTTTTGCTGGCCACTCTTGGATGAATAGTTCTAATTTATTAGTGGGCTGGCCATCCATTAGGGTCCTTGGGACTCCCTTTTGTAAGCCCGCAATCCACAGGGCATTTCTTTTCTCCTTGCGTTCTTCCCCTGTATTTGTTTGTCTACCCAGCCCAGGGGAGAACCTTACCTTTTGGAGTTTTGCTGGGGACAGGGTTTTGCACTCTGTGCGCCGAATTGATCTAGAATCAGTTGTATTTGAAGGAATTGGGCCATATTTTCTCCCGTAATTAATTAATTCTTGTGCCACCTTCCCCCCCAGGTCCAAACCTTCCCTTTTGCCCGGTTAAGACTGAGGGAAATAGCTGCTGCCTCCAAGGTGGCTACAGCTCTTTCTGCAATTGGGAGACTTTCTATTTGTCCTTTTAGCTGCATGCCTATGGGTTTCACAGCTTCAGGGAGGCCTCTGATAAGAGGTATCATTCTCTCAGGATCCACAGGCACGATCACTGGAGATTCACCTCGTGGTGTTAATTTCCTATCATGCATCATTTGTAAACGAGCCGCTTTCTGTACACTTTCTACAGTCTGATTGACATTCCTTACTATAGCCAGGGGATCTCCTCTTTCTGAAGGACTGAGTCTGCCAGCCCAATCAGCAGCTCTCTGGGGAGGGACCAAGGAGCACGGTTATCTCCTGTGGTAAGGAAGACTCCTGCCCCTCCAGTACCCTTCTGCCTCTTTTTCTGAGAACAGAATTTGGTCAGCCCGTGTGAGAGAGAGTCTCCAAACACATTCAGTTTCAGATTCTTTGGGACTTTGGCTATATCCTTCCTTTAGTTTGGCCAATTCAGTAGCTGTAGATGGGATTTCTTTTGTGGTTATGTCAGGTGTGTCGTCGTCTGAAGCCTCATGGGTGTATTCTGTTTTAATGAAGGGACGGAGCGAGGCTGAGGGCTTTTCTGAGTGATTACGCAAGGATTCTAAGTCCGAGAGGGGGTACGCTTCTTTAGATAGTTCCAGCTCTGACTCCTTTTTTCCCTCATTTGCTGATCTTGCAAACAGCTCCTCTCGGAGCACACAGACAGTAGCCTTTTCATTCCTTATCTCTTCCTGGAGGAGGTGGGTGTTAGCTCCAGCTGAAATGGCAATGCTTTAACCAAATGCTGTAATGAAGCAGTAACTTCCATATCAGCTTTCTGCTGGTGCTCTCTGTGTTCTACTGCAGCTAGCACAGCAGCAGCTAAGACAGAACATACCACTGGTTGTGCTTTACCTTTTTTGAGTCTCGCTCCTGTGCGCAGGACAGAGACTCGATCAACAAGTGCTTGGATATTATACCAATAGTTTTGTGCCCAGTCCGTCCCTGGAGGAGATGGCCTGGCACCAAATTCATCCAACAAAGTAAACAAAGCTTGTGTATGATGTCCCATGTTACTTACAAATGTCGGAGTGATCATTCCTAGAGGATGCCCAGCGTAAAGTAAATTTACAGAAGTCTCACCCCTGCACTCTGGGAAGGTTCCTCTTCTGCCAAACCAAAGAAAGTTACAAACACTGGAGTAGTCTCTCTTGAGGGACACCCCTTACAAAATGGTTTCTGAGGTCCTACTCCTTACACCTCGAGAGCACCTAGTGTTTACCAAAGTTACAAGTCTCAAAATTACTTTCCAAACTCCCAGGTCTTTTACCTACAGGAGTGCCAATTTCCCAGACCCTGGGCCTCGGGAGCACCGTTTTAGCTCAGGTGCATGTGCAAACACACAAGCAAACAAACAAACAAACAAAAGAGTAAGACAGAGTAAGAAAGGTAGAGAGGTGTTAGGAAATGTAGAAAGGTACGTTGTTTTATTTTCCTAAAATGATCCAATCATAAGAATTAGCAATTCATGCATTTTTTGGAAACAACACTCTCATTTTACGGGGATCCTGCCGACTATGCCAATAAAGTGTTACGATCCGGTTCAGACCCAGAAAAGCAAAGCAGGCGAAGTCTCTGAGCATAAACCAGAAAGAACTTAGAAGGTTCAAAATATTGCCAGATGTGAGATTAAAACCAAACGAGATTAAATGTCGATGCCAAAAAATTGATGTATTTTATTTGACAGTAAAAGTAGGGCCCAGTTTGGGGCCAATCACCCTTGCAGTGCCTAAAGGGGCTCCAGCAGAGCTGGAGGGGGGCTGGGAGCACCCGGAAGCGGGAGCAGCCAGAGCTGGGAGCACCTGCATCTTGGCCAAGGCAGCTGCCGCCAGGTTTGGTGGTGCCTGAGCAGGGCGGGGACGATGCCAGGGACATCCCGCAGTGACGTCTTCTCTTTTCCGCTGGGCGTGCGCTCGGTCCCAAAGCGCACGCCCATTCTGATCTCAGTCTCACTCCATGTTTAGACACGCTCACAGTCCTGGATTTCATCCCATGCCAGTGGCAGACCCGTGCAGCCCCAGAGCCAATACCAAGGCCAGGCTGAAGGCAAACGCCACATTTAGCCTTCACGCCAATGGTAGCTGTAATGTAAAACCCAGCCCTAACGCCGAGGCCTCTCCTAATTCCAGCCCCTTGCTAAATGCTCAGCCCTAAACCAAATGCAACGGTGTAATAAATGAATTGGTTTCAGGGTGTTGATTTTTACTGTTTGGAGGAGATAGAAAAGAGGGGAGTCGATAGTTGGATAAATGGGCATGTTAACGGAGGATATTGCGAGACTGTCTGGGTGTAATATCGGAGTGTGAGCACTAGGTGGAGGCGCAATTGGGGATGTGATGACGTGATGGACTAGAAAATGACCTCATGCAGGTGATGTCAACATCTTGGACCGCTTAGCCAATCATTCGACACCCTCGGGAAATGATTGGACAAAAATGCATCTTGATAAAGACCAATAGAACCCCTGGAAGCGAGCCAATCAGAAGAAGAATCCAAAATCCACCAATTGTGAACGGACAGAGGGCATAAGAACGGACCTGGGACTTTATCCGGGGAGCTCCTGCGGAACTTGGGGTCCGAGGTTGCACCCAGTGGGTCACACTGTCCTTTTTGTGTGCTGCTTTACTCTGGCTTGTCGTGCGGAGCCTGGGCTTATCCTGGGTTCTCGCTCTCAGTTGTTAATGAATAAACAAACGAGTTGGCTTTTCTTTTTTAAAAAAAGTCTCAGCCTCGTTTATAACAACGGTGAGCTCGAAGGCCAAAGCCAGCCCCAACTGCAACTCTTAAGATCAAGCCCAACACCAGTCCCAACTGAAGCCCTAAGTCCAGCTTTGAGCCCAGCCCCAGCCCACACTCCAATGCCGCCTTTAGCTCTAACTCCCAAACTCAGCCCCAACTGCTGCCCTAAGGCCAACCATTCATGGAGTTAAGGCCAGTGCCCCAGGTGCACTCCCTAGCCCAAGGCAGGCTCCAAGCTCAAGGCCACCGTTAGCCCTAAGGGCAAGGCCAGCCCTAAGGCCGGCCTGAGCCGCAATGGCAGCCCAAGGCAGCCCAAGTGGGGCTTCAACGCCGACCCCTCCCCGAGCCCGCCCTGATGCCGGCCCTGCCTCCCTGCGCTGCGAGCCAGGCGCTGTCCCCGCGTGTCACAGAGGCCGCGGCCTGTGGAGCAATCAGCGGGCTCGGTGCGGTGCTGGCACTGGCCGTCCCCGAGCCCCCTGCCTCTGGGGCAGTGTCGTCGCCCGCAGACGTCGTGGCCCCGCCGCCTGCGCCGCAGAGTTGTCACAAAGGGCAGCGGCGACATTAGGACTTCCTGGCCAGCCGCTATTTCCAGGCATGATGCTTAAGCATGGATCGGCCGTTTCTGATAGCGTGTCTGTCTTGGGCGAGCGTTTTTGTGATGGCTGTGCAGGCGCGTTGGATACAGCTGCAGGACGCTCTGTTTCCACAGAAAATTTGCGGCCAGCACTGCCAGGCATGGTCACAGGATGCCTGCTAGTAGTGGCTCAGCAGCTCTGAGACCGCTCTTTGCAGCGTCCAGCGGGGAGTTCAGGGCAGCGTTGAATCGAATGATAGCAATGCAAAAGGATGCAAAGCACAGCGTGTGAACAGGAGCTTTGGAGCCCTCGGCACACAGGATATTTCAGAGGAGAAATCCCCTGGTGCACCTGGCCCCAATAAAGAGCGGCCGCTGCTGAATGCCACACTCCAGTGGCGTTTTAAATGTAATTTTTCTATTTTATAGGGTTTCATTTTTGCTAAGCTTTGGTAATGCCCGGGGTGTGATGTCATTGACCCGCTGCCTCTCGACCAATCAGATCGCTCCGCTACGTTCTGGCCCCGCCCCTCATTGTTTCCTCACAATGAGGAACCTTGGCGCTCGATTCCCATTGGCTGCCGCCCGGGGGGGCGGGGCTTAGGCTGCCTATATAAGGCGGCGGCGGTGGCGGGGCTTCAGTTGCAGTCCCGGCGTGGAGGCGGCAGCAGCGGAGCGGAGCGGGCGGAGAGGAGCGGAAGCCCCGAGGCCGGAGCTCTGGGAGCGGCCCGGCCCTCAGCGCCGCGGCCCTGGAGGCCCGGGCCGGGGCGGGTGTGAGGGGGTGGCTGGGAGGGAGATGGGATGGTTCGCTGCGCCGCTTCTCGCCGCCAATGCGCCTTTTCTCTCTGCCACTTTTCTCAGGTACCTGCGCCGGCCCCTCCAGATGGCAGTGGGAGCGCCAGCAACCCCGGCTCGGCAAAGGCAGGGACGGGCAACTACCGCGGCAACGAGGGACCGCACCCCAGCTCGGCAAAGGCAGGGCCCCAGCAGCGCCGGGGCAACGAGGGACAAAATCGGAAGAGTTCGGACACCACCCGAAGCCCACCAAAGGTAAAATCAGGTAATACCAGGTAAAACACGGTAATACCAGGTAAAACACGGTAATACCAGCTAATACCATCTAATATTATCTAATACAGGTAAAACACGGTAAAATCAGGTAATACCAGGTAAAATCAGCTAATGCCAGGTAAAACACGGTAAAACAAAAGAAAATTGGCAAAAAACACATCAAATGCCTTGAGTGAGCTTTGCTCTCCCAGCGAGTCGCTTGCGATGCAAACAAATCCCAAAGCCCCCGCCTTCCCCGTGGGAGAGGAGGCCGGAGCCCCCCCGGCCTCAGCTGGGGTGAGGAGCACGCATGGCCCGGGGCTGTCTCCGTCCCTCTGCATCCTGGGGGGTCCTGTGGCGTCTTCAGGCCTCTCCTGTCGGGGAACGATCGGGACTGGGGGGATCTCTGTCCAAGTCATGGCGGGGGATACTCGGGGCGGTCACCCCAGGGCTGAGAGGGACGGAGCCCCCCTGGCCCCAGCCCCCACACGCATTTCCCAGGGCGAGAGGGACCAGGATGTGCAGCTGGCGGAAAGGCTGCTCGGCCGCGGTGCTCTCTTGCGCGCCCGGTGCTGCGGCCACGCCTCCCGCTGCCTCTCCCGGCGCCCTCTCCTCGCTGCCGGCCTCAGTGGGCGGCGCCCGCCGCGTTCCCACCGTCATCCTTGCATTATTCTCCTTTTTAAAGGAGCCTCCAAGGCTTTAGCACATTAATAGCTGTCTCATCTCCTGTGGGAGCCGCTTCGATTCTAATTTTACCAGCCTGCTTCAACCTTTCCAAGCCCAGGGCAGTCCCCTCGGAGCCGTCTAGTCTGTGGCTCTTACACCATGTGCTTAAGGCTGTTAAAGCCTGTTGGTCGTATTTTATGCCTTTTTTTGTTAAAAAGCAAGTCCATACCTGTAGTACGGGGTCTTCTGGTGCTGAAACTCTGCGCCCATGCTGGCAATGTCTCCCAATTACAAAAAAGGAGAAAGAAAAAAAAAAAAAAGAGAAGGGAAGGTCCGTCTGAGCAGCAGCTCACTGTGCTACCTTTAGTGCCGCCGAGATGGGGTGGGGGGAGCGAAGCAGTTGGAAGCGTCTTATCTGCCTCCTCTGATCTTGGGAGCAGTTTGGCTGCAAGGCGGCCGCCCGTCCTCCGAGTTGCAGGCGCGGTGCCCGGTCGCTGCAGCCGAGCCTTGGCCCACTCGCGGTGCTCTCAGCACGGCACGCAGCAGCAGGGGAGGGGTTCCACAACTCACTCGTGGTTCCGCTCCAGGGCTGCAGGTTCGGGGGGTTCTCCTCAGGCGGGCGGCGTCGGCTCCAGGAGGCCTCAGAGTGTCTCGCAGCAGGCAGCGGTGGTGGTGGTGGGGGGGGAGAGGCAAGGGTCAGCCTTCTTCGGTGGTGGTGATTTGAATACAGCGTACAGAGGGGGAGAAGGAAAGGAGTAAGTGTTGTATCATGCATTTAACCCAGCCAATACCAACGATTAACAATGCAATTCCAGTAGCAATTGTTATTCCAAGTTGTGCTAACCATTTTCCCCACCCTGTGAGCCCAAAATACTTTAGGATGGTAGTGACCCATGAACTATCAAATACTTCTCGCGGTTGCATTGCATGAAACAAATTTCTAGTATGATTACTTATTTCTCTCATCTTAGCTCATGCCTCCTCAGCGGAGCTAGAGGCATTATGAATTGTAATACAACCCTCAGTTTCTGTTCTATTGAACATCCCACAAACTCCTTGTTCTTTTAACAATACCATCTCTAAAGCTAATCTATTTTGCAGGGTCATTTTAGTATTTTGCTGGACTTGGGTGTATAATTCTCCAAATGCATCTTGTGTCCAATTGCTTCATATACTTAATTGCCAGGTAATATCTTCTAATACGAACTGGTGTCTTTTAAAGGTAACATAGGGAGTAAAGAAATTTTCCAGAAATAGAGATACTTTTTGTCCAGTGGTATTGAAAGGCAGGAAAGGACTCCACTACTAGAAAAGTAGTAAAGTAGGTATGTTTTATTCCAGCGCTGGGACGCATGGGGGATAGCTCCTCCAAAATCATGCGTGCCTACAGCTGTCTTCAGCTCGGTATTTATCGGGTTACAAGTTCCATATTCATTAAGTTTCTTAACAAACTCATACATATTCATCACCTAGCCCCGCCCAGCCTCGCTTCGTATTATAATGAACTCAAAAGTCATTTACATCCGCATTGCGCTTGCGCAGTGTTGTCTGGTGGTTGTGGTAGGGGTCTCTCGGGGGTCTTGTGACGAAGTCAGGGGAGTCTTCCTCGTCTGAACTTTTCACCTTTCTCTCCTGCGCATGCTCTTTTATACTTTTGGCCTGGGTTTAAGCTTTGGGACTGGTTTGAGCTAGTTTTGGGATAAAGCAGGGTGCCTGTCTGAGACTCCCCCTGGTTTTATCAGCAGTCTCTTATCTTCTTCTTCCTGCTCTGGTATGCTGACCAAGCTAGATGCATTGTTCCTAACAAACGGATTCTTTTGCTCCCCATCCCCCTGATTCAGTCCCCCCTTTTCTAAAGAGTTAGTAAATTCTTTTACTAATACTTAAATTCTTCTCCTAATGAATTTTTTTGGTAGGCATCTCTTAATGTTTTCCCGTGTGCGTTTGACAAAGTAGTTAGAACTGATAGTCTTTTTAGTACTCTATAGTTCTAAATAAGTAACGCGATAGACAGCGCAAGACAGGTGCTAACCAAGGTTAATAAGACAATTATGGGGTGACATAACGTATTTAGGATACCAGTTGCGGTAGGTGACCACCCGAAAAGTGAGTCCCACCAGTTATGACTTGCGTCTTGTCTCACTCTTTGCAAAATTCTGCTGATTTCTTGTGTGTCATAATGGACAGTGACTAAGGTCTTTTCCCCGTTTCTTTGGATTTCTTTCAAAATCTCCATGAGGTCCTGATGTTTTACTAATTGCTTTACTAATGTTAGGTTCATCCCAATAGGTGTGGGTAGCAATTTATGGTAAACGGTATAGTTAGACCTTATTAATTGATGAGATACGACTGGTGCTAAATACGAAAAGTCACACCCAACAATTTTGGCAAAATTACAAATACAAAAATTAGAGTGATTCCTGGCAGTTACATTTATAACATTGTCATCTATTATCATTGAAGTGCAGGTAGTTCTTAAGCACACACAGCCTTGCCCAACATATACGAGTACAGTTTTCGGTGAAGTGTCTGGGTGGATCTCAAAGTGACATATGCCTTGTTCTGTATCAAGACATATGTCTCTGGCATCAAGTGTATTACTTTCACAGATAAATCCTTGTTGTTCCCGTGTAATACAAGATTCTAAATTCACTGTTTGCCATTTTTCTCTTACCATTCGAGCCCATACTCTATGTTCAGAGGGGTAGAAAACTGTCCCTTTATGGTTTAATCCCAATGCGACAATAGGATGAATTACATAAACTGTGGCATTCCGTATCGTAAGCACAAAGGCAGTAGCTATGTTAGTCATTGGGTCATAGGTGAAATTTACCAAGGTCCACCAGGATTGGAGCTTTCTTTCTAATTTAGTAGCATTGTTTCAAACAGCCTCTCGGATTTCAATAGGAAATACACCTTCATTACCCTCTCTTATGATTAAGGAAGCTGTGGACTGCATCCATAATTGAGCTTGTATGCAGCTAAGGGCTAATGAGACATTGTCCTGAGCTGTGCCAAGTGTGTTTAATATCAGTTCGTGATCCAGGTTGCTGATTTTTGCAAGGTCTGGGAGTATTTTTGAGACTTGCCACTGGCTGTTTCCTAATGCTAATAGGGAAGATTGTAGGGGCTGTTTTAATTTGGTCAGGTCACTGGTTGCCGTGGCCAGTTTATTTATCAGTATCTCTGAATCAATTCCATTTATAACTCCCAGCCCTGTTCCTAGCATGCCACTCAGGTCTCTCCGCATTCTGCCCTTGAGGGGGGTTTGCTTCTGCAGCCAGGCTGTCCACCCTTCAAGGGATGTTTGAATTAAAGGGGAGCAGGCTGGTTGGATTTCAGAAATGTTAATTTGCATTAGTAGTTCTACACGCTTAAGAGACCATTCTGGGTTAAACAACAGTAATTGTTGGCCTGTGTTCCTTACTACATAAGGGCCAATCTCATAAACCTTTGGCTCAGATTTAAGTGGTGTGACCTGGGTTTGGATCTGATTGCCAGAGTAGGTCATAGTGGGCTTAGCCATGGCATTTATCTGGAATTTGAATGAGAGTCCATTACTGCCTTGGCCCCAAAGACAAACCACTTCCACAGTCTGTACTAATGTAAAATTATACCAACAGTCTGCTTCACTTGCGTAACTACAGATTTCACGGTGTTTGTCTGTAGGAGTAGTTGAGACACTGATTTGGGTTGCTTTTCTGTGAGTAGTCCCGTTAATCATTCGGCATCCAATCTTGATTTTTTCTCCTACAGTCCCCTGGAGCTGCCAAGTTCTTTGTTTTTCCCACTCTTGCTTTGTATACACTTGGTTTCCGTGTATGACTACAGTCAACAGGTTTAAATTTTTTAAATCAGAATATTTCCCCATGAGTCCAGTAACCCGCATAAAGGCTTGAGACCATATGTCTTCTCCCCTAGGAATAATTTCTTGGCTGATGGTTACAATTATAACTGTGAGAAAAACAATTTTCCGGGTTATACTTGCGTGCCACCCTAACATTTTCATTTTGTTCGAGTAAACTTCAATTTCAGTTCATCCCCAGGGGTCACTTTCCAAGGGGTCTCTGGAGCCTTCTTTACTCGGGTATGGTGAATCCAGGCACTCTGTTCTCTGATCTTAATCACGGTGTAAGTGGTGAGGAGCACCTGGAATGGTCCTTCCCACTGTGGTTCCAGAGTCTTTTCTGTAAGAGACTTAACATATACATAATCTCCAGGCTGAATGCCGTGTACAGGACCGTCTAGGCCTCGACTTCGAGTTCCAGCCACATGTTTTCCAATTTCTCTAAGCTGTTTATCTAAAGCAATCATGTAGGTGGTTAGCGTTTCTTCCCCTGTTTGGGTAGATATTCCTTTCTGTACCCCATATGGTCTCCCATAAAGTACTTCAAAGGGACTTAGCTTTTCCTTAATCCTGGGCTTGGTTCGAATTCGTAACAATGCAAGTGGGAGAGATTGGGGCCAGGGTAGGTTAGCTTCTTGCCCTAATCTCACAATTTGCTGCTTAATCATATGGTTCATTTTCTCTACTTGGCCACTCGACTGGGGATGGTATGGAGTGTGGAGTTCCCAATCTATGCCTAAGTGTCGGCTAGTTTGTTGTACCACCCTTGAAATAAAATGTGGTCCCCTATCTGATGACATTGTGGCTGGAACTCCGAAGCGCGGTATTATTTCTTGTAGTAACATCTTTGTTACTTCTCGAGCCTTAGCGGTCCTAGTAGGAAAAGCTTCTGGCCATCCTGAAAAAGTATCTGTTAGCACTAACAAATATCGATACCCCCCTTTTCTTGGAAGTTCTGTGAAATCAATCTGCCACTGCTGTCCTGGCCCATGGCCTCTCCCAATTTGGCCTAATTTTGGTTTAGGGGTATTTTTGGGATTAGTCTGGAGGCAAAGGTTGCACTGTTGAGTTACTTGCATAACAGTTTCGTATAAGTTTCTGGCGATAATTTTCTCAATTAAGTAATTATATAAGGCATTTGTTCCCCAGTGTGTTTTCTGGTGTTCCTCTCTAACTACGGCCCATAGCAAATGAGAGGGAACAACTACTTTTTCCCCTGCAGTGATAGCCCATCCCTCTTGGTTAAATGTTCCCTTTTCATCTTTAATTAATTTCTTGTCTTTTTTTATTATATGTTGGCTTACCCTCTAGGGAAAGTTGTCCATCTGGGATCAAGGCCCCAGTTGTTGTTACTTCACCTTTTGCTGCTTCTTTTGCCTCTCTGTCCGCCAGTTCATTTTCTTCTTCCAATTCTGAGCTCACCTTTTGATGTGCCCTTATGTGCATGATTGCTACTTTCTCAGGTAGCTGGACTGCTTCCAACAGCCGCATTATTTCTTCTGCATGTTTGATGTTCTTTCCATGCGAATTTAACAGTCCTCTTTCTTTCCAAATGGCCCCGTGTGCGTGTACAACTCCAAACGCATACCTTGAGTCTGTATAGATGTTTATTTTCTTTCCTTTTGCCATCTCTAAGGCACGAGTTAGGGCGATTATTTCAGCCTTTTGTGCAGAGGTGTTTGTTGGCAGGGGTCCGGATTCTATCACCTCCTGGCAGGTGGTAACTGCATACCCAGCATGTCGCTTTCCACTGATGATGTAGCTGCTCCCATCAGTAAACCAGGTCTCTGCGTTGTCTAAAGCGGTATCCTTCAGATCCGGGCGGCTGGAGTAGGTGGCTTCGATGGTCTCCAGGCAATCATGGCGTACTGGTTCTTCTTGATTTCCGCTGAGAAAGGAAGCTGGATTGACAATGTTAGTTACCGCTATTTCTACATCATCTTGTTCCACCATGATGGCTTGATATTTCAGGAACCTTTGTGGGGAGAGCCAGTGCCCACCTTTCACTTCCAGCACCGCAGACACCGTGTGGGATACCAGTACAGTCATTCTCTGACCCAAGGTGAACTTGCGTGCTTCTTGGATGTTTAGCACGACTGCTGCAACAGCTCTGAGGCACCCAGGCCATCCTTTGGCTGCTGCATCTAGCTGCTTAGAGAAATAAGCAACTGCCCGTCGGTATGGGCCCAGGTCCTGTGCTAGTATTCCCAGGGCGATCCCTTGCTTCTCATGGGAAAATAGAAAGAATGGCTTACTCACGTCTGGGAGTCCTAGAGCTGGAGCTGACATGAGGGCATTTTTTAGCTGGCTGAAGGCCCGCGTGGCCTCCTTTGTCCACTGGAGATCTCTGCTTTCCTTTGTAATGAGCTCATATAGTGGTTTCACGAGCAGCCCGTAATTGTAAATCCACAATCTGCACCACCCCGTCATCCCCAGAGAAGTCCGTAACTCTTTCGCTGTCTGGGGCTTTGGGGTTTGGCATATCGCTTCTTTGCGATCTTGCCCCAAAGTTCGTTGCCCAGCACTGACTTCATAGCCCAGATAGATCACTTTCCGTTTCGCCACCTGAGCCTTTTTCTTGGATACCCTGTACCCTTGGAGTCCCAAGAAGTTTAAGAGGCTTACCGTCCAGGCTGTGCAAGCTTCCTCTGTTCGGGTAGCTATTAGGAGATCATCCACGTACTGCAATAGCTTCCCTTCTCCTGGTGGGGCTTCCCAGGACTCTATGTCTTTTGCGAGCTGTTCTCCAAACAAGGTGGGACTGTTCTTAAATCCCTGAGGCAACACCGTCCATGTGAGCTGGGTTTTGCGCCCACTCTTAGGGCTTTCCCATTCGAATGCAAAAATTTTCTGGCTGGCTTCATGGAGAGGGAGGCAAAAGAAGGCATCCTTTAGATCTAAAACAGTAAACCAGGTTAGTTCTGGTGTTAAGCATGTTAACAGAGTGTAAGGGTTTGCCACCACAGGATAGAGATCCTCAGTTATCTTATTAACAGCCCGTAAATCCTGGACCACCCGGTAAGATCCATCGGGTTTACGGACAGGCAGGATAGGAGTATTAAAATCAGATTGGCACTCTTTTAACAATCCCAACTGTAAGAATTTTTCAATTATTGGGCCAATTCCTTCCCTGTCTTCCCTTTTAAGGGGATACTGTTTAATTCTAACTGGTTGTTTCCCTTCTTTGAGTTTGATCTGTATTGGGGTTGCATTTTTGGCTCTCCCAGGTACATCTGTGGCCCAGACTCCTGGGAACACCTGGCTTATTATCTCTTCCCTGATTTCCTCCACAGGGCCTTTGGTTGTTAATATTAGGCTCAGTATCTCTATGTACTGTTGGTCATTTACCTCCAGAATAACTTCCCCATTCCTAAAAATAATGGTTGCTTGTAATTGTTCTAATAAGTCTCTTCCCAAGAGTGCTTTTGGAGAATTGGGTAAATATAGAAACTTGTGAATACCCCATTGTTTCCCAATTTTATATTTCAATGGCTTACAAAAATAAGCTTTTTCAGATTGGCCAGTTGCTCCGTGTACTACAATATAGTCATTCTCCACAGGCATCAAAGCTTTATTTAAAACTGAATATGCTGCCCCTGTATCCACCAAAAATTCTATTTCTTTTTCCTTGTCCCCTAGCTTCATTATAACCAGTGGATCTGCTAGGGTGGAATCCCCCGGTCCTCTTCAGTCTTCTTTCACATGTGCAACCACCCTCCCCCTTCCTCGGTTTCCTCTGTTCTGGCGGTCTTCTTGTCTTCTTTCTGGGCACTCATTTTTCCAATGGCCAGACCTTCCACAAATCGCGCATTGGTCTCTACCTAGCCGGGGTGGGCCCTGTCTGGGAGGTCCTCGTCTGGGGGGTCCTTGTCTGGGTTTTTCTCTATTTCCTTCCCTTACTACTGCTACTAATCTCCTCATCCCTTGCTTGTAACTTTCTTCTCGATTACTGAATACTCTCTAAGCTGCATCTAATAGAGTTTCTAAATTCCTCCCTTCTGGCCCCTGAAGTTTCTGTAATTTACGTCTGATATCTCTTGTGGATTGCCCTATAAACAAAGATACCAGCTGTTGTACCCCTACCTCGGTCTCAGGATCCAGCGATGTGTTACGGCGCATTGCATCCCTCAGACGATCCAGGAATTCGGATGGTGACTCGGAAGGACCCTGTCTTATTGCGTACAAAGCTGACCAGTTTAGGGTCTTGGGAATAGCCCTTTCCACCCCTTTTGCTATCCATTCTTGATAACCTTTTAATTTCTTTAATTCAGCTGTTCTATTCGGATTCCAGTGTGGTTCCTGGAGTGGGAAGTAATCTTTTACATCTAATTGTTGCGTTTTGTAATAGTCCTCTGCCAAGTCTCGAGCTGTTTTCAAAACTAACTGTCTTTCTGTCTCTGTTAGTCCACCTAATAACAATTGTATATCAGCCCAATCTGGATTATGCTGTTTAATTATAAGTCGCAAGCGCTCAGCAGTACTTGCTGGATCATTTCGGTAATTTTTGGCAATATTATACCATGCATCTAGGTCAGCAGTAGAGAAAGGTACTCTAATCAACATTGTATCCCCATCAGGTGCCACCGCCTCTCTCAGGGGTGCCATCAGTACCTGTTTCCTGGTTCGGGACGAGACAGGACTGCCCGGGGGAGAGGGGGATGGCGCTGGTGTTCCTTCCGAGTCCGCATCCTCTTCCTGTCTCCTAAGGGGAGGCTTAAGCAAATCGGTTAATTCATCATCATCTTGTCCCTGAGCTGCTGTTTGATAGACTTTGTCTGACCTTATGCATCTCTGACCTATGCTGCACGACGAGCAGCAGCGCTTAATTCTCCTTTGGCCCTTTTTATTTTCTTTTTTCAGAGCTAACACCATAGGATCACTGGGGGGTTTGATTCCACAGTCTCTCTGCCATTCAGGGTGTTTTCGGAGAGAGAAAAATGCATCAGCGTAGGAAACTTCTTCCCATTTACCTTCCCGCCTCAGAAACAGCATTAGCTGAAGCAAAGTATTATAATCTAAAGTTCCGTTAGATGGCCATTTAGCTTTATTTTCTAATTTATACAGTGGCCACCACTAGGTACAATATTTTATAAGGGTTTTTTTTTCTCTGTGCCTCCAGCTCCTACTATCTCCTTCCAATGGGCTAGAATACAGCCGAGCGGGCTTGCTCTGGGGATTTCCTTACTTTGTCTGGTTCCCATCCTATTTGAGCTTACTCAAATACTGTGCCACCCCCTTCGGGTCACCTGTATCCTATGCCTTTTGCCAAGGCTGCTTGAAATCTCCCTTTTTTTTTTTTTTTTTTTTTTTTTTTTTTTTCTCCTTTCTCCGACTTCCACAAGATCTACACTGAACTTACACCCACACACCAAGCAGGGAGTCCTCTCTATCACTCGAGCAGATAGGACACATGAATGGAGAGAGTTTTGTCCCCTAGCGTTATCTCGTTTCCACCCAAATCTTTCTTCACACTTTCTCACAATTCTTTCCCAATTTTCTTCCCGAACCTCCCAAACCTCAGGCACCAAATGCGACTTCCCACACACAATCTTTAAAATCTCAGGCTCAAAATACAAACTTTACACTGCATTACTATCCATGCAACTTGCTGTCCTCCCGTTGAAAAAGGTTCTGATACATCTACAAGAGCAAGCTATTTCTTGTACTCTTTCAAACTTTAAATTCTCTGCTGCTGGTTGTTCTTAATCAAAAGCCACTAATATTCCTGCAGAGGTTCTTCCAGTCAAGATTCCAAATTCAACGAACAAGCACTCTTCCAAACAAATGTCTCAATATCACACTCTCAAATATCACACGGCAACACGCAAGCTTCCTGTTTTACAAACGAATAAGCGACCTGATACACATCTGCACGACCGAATACACATCTGCACAACCGAATACACATCTGCACAACCGAATACACATCTGCACGACCGAATATACATCCACACCCATAAAAGCAATCCGACAACAACCAATGTCTGCACAAACATATAAACAACATTCAAACCAGCTACTAGTAGCAAAATGTTCGTAACACTCGCTTGTAATAGTTTCAGGGTCCCGCTTGTATTTTTCCAACACAGTAACAAGTTCCACCGGGACCCCCCCCTTGGAATCACCCAATCCGCCCCCAGGATTGCTAGCGGCCGCTCTATCGGTCGGCGATTCCCCCTTGCCGGCCCCACCTTTTTCCTCACAGGGACTACGCTGCGCGTGGGACGTCTCCTCACGGCTTACCAGCAGCCCTGGCCACGCGTACGACTTACAGGCACCTTAAATGCAAAACATACCGTTTGTCCGCAGCTTTAGCAGGTCGTTGTCTGTCCGCTGCAGTGAGCGAGCTGAGGGGAGGAGATCCTCCAGGAAAGCCCTGGGGCGCGCCTAGGATGTCCGCTCCTCAGCCGATCCTGCAGCCGGGCAGAGTCTCTCCTGCCTGGCTCGCCAAATGAAAGGCAGGAAAGGACTCCACTACTAGAAAAGTAGTAAAGTAGATATGTTTTATTCCAGCGCTGGGACGCATGGGGGATAGCTCCTCCAAAATCATGCGTGCCTACAGCTGTCTTCAGCTCGGTATTTATCGGGTTACAAGTTCCATATTCATTAAGTTTCTTAACAAACTCATACATATTCATCACCTAGCCCCGCCCAGCCTCGCTTCGTATTATAATGAACTCAAAAGTCATTTACATCCGCATTGCGCTTGCGCAGTGTTGTCTGGTGGTTGTGGTAGGGGTCTCTCGGGGGTCTTGTGACGAAGTCAGGGGAGTCTTCCTCGTCTGAACTTTTCACCTTTCTCTCCTGCGCATGCTCTTTTATACCTTTGGCCTGGGTTTAAGCTTTGGGACTGGTTTGAGCTAGTTTTGGGATAAAGCAGGGTGCCTGTCTGAGACTCCCCCTGGTTTTATCAGCAGTCTCTTATCTTCTTCTTCCTGCTCTGGTATGCTGACCAAGCTAGATGCATTGTTCCTAACAAACGGATTCTTTTGCTCCCCATCCCCCTGATTCAGTATAGTAATCTGGAATGTCAACTCCTTGAATTGCCCATTCTGCTCTTTGTGTTGCCTTTGAAGAGGGAACACTACGACAGTGACGTTCTTTAGACACTTTGGTGAAAGTAAAAATACGTCTGGGGCAAAGGGAGGGAATTCCAATTCCACACCTAAGTCCAGCATGTTGTTCTAATGACAAATGTGAATAAAATATCTCATCAGAGCATCCCCAAGCCATTCCAAGAGGGGCTATATATTTTGCAGTTTTCCACTTAGTTGCATCTGCATAATCAAGGATGGTGATTTTTGGCTTAGTATTGATTGGAGTCCCACGGACTGGGTAGTGGGTAAAAGGAACTCCACATGGGTTGAGAAGGTATTTGTAGGAGGAGTTACAGGACTCATCTTGATTTCTCCAGCCTTTTGAGAGGTATCCCCAACAAGTACACACATCAGTTCCTAATGTTCGAATTCTAAGTGAAAACCATGTTTCTGGAGGATCTCCTGGTCCTTCTTTGCATGTTATCACCTTTGAGCAATTGAATAGAGGACTATCTTCTTTTGTAGTCTTTTTTAGTCTCTAAATTTACCTTTAAGAACTGTTTGTACAGACCATGCCCACATTAAATGTTGTCAGTCGATTGGGGTTCTATTCGTTATGTTCGGAAGTTGACCACAGCAGGAAGGGTTAAAAACTGTGCTATATTTGCCTTCATCTACATCTGGTGTGTAGAGTGGGTCAAACCGTGGATCCCATGGGTAAACAAGGCAGGGCTGTTTAGCATTATATTCCTCAAAGGTTATTGTCTCAGGGCTGAATTGACTTTTATCTAATTTGATGGCTGGGTGAGGGGATTCA
The DNA here is from genome assembly GCF_041296385.1 of Aphelocoma coerulescens. Taxonomy (NCBI): domain Eukaryota; kingdom Metazoa; phylum Chordata; class Aves; order Passeriformes; family Corvidae; genus Aphelocoma; species Aphelocoma coerulescens. The sequence goes on along the minus strand of NW_027183804.1, from coordinate 1,813,942 downwards.
ATTTGAGATAAGATGGTTCTATTTACCTTTGGACGCCTAGTTCTACAATATTTCTGGTGCAACTGTCCTTCATGAGGTGCATCAGAAGGTGGGTCATATGTTTGGTAAAGGTTATGTACTATAGGGGTACCTCTGCACTCAACTTGGGCTCCATTTTTCTGACTTGTCCACTGTTCAGGTAGAGGCAATGGAGCTGCCACACTAGTCATATTGAGGACAAAAGATAAATTCAAGGGTACTATGTAAGATGGCAATCCTGGTTCAGCAGAATCAGGTAATGTTACACATACACCTTGATCAGTAGGATTCCATATTTTTGCAAACCCTTTTCCTAATTTCCAGGCAAGGTTCCTTTGATCTAGCTCTGCTAGCTAGCTCTGCTGAGCACATGCACAAGGTAAATAAGCATAAAAATAGAGCTAACGTGTTACAATCACAATTACCAGTAAACCGAAGCATAGTTCGTATCTGAGGTTTTTCATGCACAGTCCTGAATATTTTTTTCTCCTGTTGTTCAGTTACCTGTGAAAGACAAGAAAAAGTCTGTCCAGCCCCTTTCAGGGCTAATATTAAAATGTAGGAATAAGCCAGCGAGAGCTTATTTTGTGTTCTTTGCCATAAGCATCGTTTGCTTTCCAGGTATGCATGTTCAAAGGAGTAGTGAGTACCATGGGTACAGCTCCTGCGGTAGGCAGTTCCACCCATACAGGCTGTCCTGGGAAGCGTGCGGGTTTTTGATTACCTGTAGGTTTAGATGTTGCTGGTATCAAGGAGGGAGGCTGCAGATAAAAAGCTGTGAGTCTGGGACATCCATTTACTCCCCATTGCTCATGTACTGTTTTCACAGCATCCCATAGTCGTTCAGTCCAATTAGAATGTTGAGGTTTCAGAAATGGCTTAAGCAGGCCATTTGTTCTCTCGACGATGCCATTTGCTTGTGGATAATGGGGTGTGTGAAATATCCACTGGATCCCTTCTTCTTTGGCCCATTTTTGGACCATGGTCGCTGTGAAATGTGCCCCGTTGTCGGATTGGATAGGTACAGGTTTTGGAAAGAAACTGAACCACATTTTAAGGGCTTCTAGTGTGTTTGCACTAGTTGCCCGAGAGAAGGCTCCTGCTTGGACTAGTCCTGACCTGGCTTCTACCGCCACGTGTTGTTTGCCCTCAGACTTTCCAAAAGGTCCAATATCATCTACTTGCCATGTGTCCCACAGTCCCTTTCCTGTCTCTGATATGTGAGGGGGGCTGTTCTAAAGGGTGACGCTCTGATCGGGTCCGGCACTGCTCGCATGAAGATCTGCAGGTACGGCACATTTCCCGAGTCCCCGGCCATCCTCTGCTTGCTGCTTCCTTGTATAGGTCTTGTGCCCCGGTGTGCTGTCGCTTTAAGTGCAACCATTCTAATAATGGATCCCAGTTTTCTCTGGGAGGTTTTCTACTTAGTGGGGCTAATCTGGCCCTCTCATCTACTTTGTGATTCCAGTGGCTAGTTGGGGTTTCCTTTTCTTGATGAGAGGCTACCCAGCCAACTAAAAAATTCCCCTTTTTTGCTACAGCAAGAATTTCTTGCCATTTTTCCTTTTGCCAAGCAGGGACCCTGTTTACTTCCCAGTCCTTTTTGTCCCAGAAGGGGAGCCATTCAGTACACCCTTTGAACACAGCAAAAGAATCAGTGTAAACATATACAGAGTCTGAGGTTTCAGATGCATGGTTAAATACACTCCAGACTGCTGCCAGTTCTCCCATTTGTGCACTACCTTCCCCTTCTGTTACAATTTGCTTGCCTGTATTGATTTGTAAGGCTACAGCACCACATTTCCAAACCTTACCTTCTCGCTTTGCTGATGCATCCGTAAACCACACATTCTGCAATCGTTCTGAGTACGGGGGAGCAACTTGGATCATAGAAGGTGAAAAGTCAGTGGTGCTATTTAGGGTTACCTCATCTTGTAGAGGAAGATTTTTGCGAGCTCCTTCTGTTACTTGAAAAATGGTGCAATAATGTTCCATTTGAGCATACCGTTTGCAAACAGAGGCATGTTGGGCCACCCCGTCAGGGGGTGGGATTCCTGCCAAAACTGACTTGATGACTGGAAAAGGTTCCCTTAAAATCAGGGGTTGTTTGTGGGTAGTTTTCTCTGCTTCCTGAAAAGCAGTGCTGACCACGAATAAACTTTTTTCCCAGGTAGAATATCGTTTTTCTGCATCTTTAAACTGCATGAGTAAAACCCTATGGGTCTGGTAGGACCATCGGGTCCTTTCTGCCATAAATGTATAGACAGTCCAGAGCTTGCAAATCGCCATTCCATGTGTACTGGATCAGTGGGATGTATAGGACCTAGGGATTGGTATGTGTTAGCTTCAAAAATTAGGAGTTGTAGGGCCTCATCGTGCAAGGGAGTCCAATCCCACTTTGCTTTTTTTCCTAGCAAATCATACAGGGGCCTTGCAATTATTGAAAAGTCAGGAATGTGTTTCCTCCAAAAACTTAGCAGGCCTAAAGCATGCCGCAGGTCTTTTTTAGTCTCTGGGGTTTCAATTTGGTCTAGGTGGCTGAGGGTGTCTGGGGCAATACACACCATTCCTCCTTTCCACCAGATTCCCAAGAATTTTACTTCTAGGGAAGGGAGTTGTACTTTTTCAGGAGGAATACGTAAGCCCGGGGATTCTAGATGTTTAATGATGTTTGTTTGTGTTGTTTGTACAGGTGTAATCTCATCTCCTGCCACCAAAATGCCATCAATGTATTGGTATACTCTTACTCCTGGTGCAGGAGGAATGAGTGACAATTCTTGTGCTAGTGCATGATGTGCTAGAGTGGGTGAGTGTTTGAATCCTTGTGGGAGGCGAGTGAAAGTATATTGCTGGCCCTCCCCCGTGAAAGCAAAACGCTCCTGATCTTGTTCCTGCGAGGGGACCATAAAAAACATGTCCTTGACATCAATAGTGGCCACAATTGGATGAGCTTGTTCTTGTCTAGTAGCTCTCAGCTCAGCAATGTTTGGGACTGCAGCAGTGAGAGGCCCTGTATTTGAGTTAAGCCGCCGATAGTCTCCTGTCAGTCTCCAGTTGCCATTAGGCTTGCGGACTGGCCACACAGGAGCATTGTAAGGGGAATGTGTTGCAATCACTATTCCTTTTTCTTTCAAATGTGCAATAATTGGTGTGATTCCTTCTCTGGCTCCTAAAGGCAAGGGGTAAGGTTTGACATTGGTTACTAGGGAGGGGGGAAGAGCAGGAGCAGAACTTAACAAACACAAATGGGAGGTTTCCTGCCCCAAAGTCCCTATTTTTCCTTCTTCATTGGTCCAAGGCCTTCCCTTTAGGAGGTCCAGACCCAGTGAATTTGTAGGAAATTCACCTGTAATCATTAGGGTGTCAACTGCTTTCTCTTCTGCCGGTAACCAGCGTCTTACCTTTGCTGTCATCTGGGCTTGGGTATTCTCAAAAACATCTGTGACACGTGTACTCTTACGTGAGGGAGTGATTCCACGTGAGGAGGCATCTTCAATTTTAAGGGCAGACACCTGAGCACCAGTATCTACTAAAAAAGTTACCGGGGCTTTGTGGGGACCAGTAGGACAGGTTATTAACGGGTCTCCTCTGGCATTGTTAGAAAGGCGCCTGATGTGAATCCACCCTTCGCCCCCTGGCTTACCTTCTGCAAAGATAAGGGTTTTCTGTCACCTTCCCTTTCTTGTGGTTCCTCCAGGGGAGGGGCTGTAGCAGGGACAGCTTTTAATGGTTCCTCTTTTGCTGGCCACTCTTGGATGAATAGTTCTAATTTATTAGTGGGCTGGCCATCCATTAGGGTCCTTGGGACTCCCTTTTGTAAGCCCGCAATCCACAGGGCATTTCTTTTCTCCTTGCGTTCTTCCCCTGTATTTGTTTGTCTACCCAGCCCAGGGGAGAACCTTACCTTTTGGAGTTTTGCTGGGGACAGGGTTTTGCACTCTGTGCGCCGAATTGATCTAGAATCAGTTGTATTTGAAGGAATTGGGCCATATTTTCTCCCGTAATTAATTAATTCTTGTGCCACCTTCCCCCCCAGGTCCAAACCTTCCCTTTTGCCCGGTTAAGACTGAGGGAAATAGCTGCTGCCTCCAAGGTGGCTACAGCTCTTTCTGCAATTGGGAGACTTTCTATTTGTCCTTTTAGCTGCATGCCTATGGGTTTCACAGCTTCAGGGAGGCCTCTGATAAGAGGTATCATTCTCTCAGGATCCACAGGCACGATCACTGGAGATTCACCTCGTGGTGTTAATTTCCTATCATGCATCATTTGTAAACGAGCCGCTTTCTGTACACTTTCTACAGTCTGATTGACATTCCTTACTATAGCCAGGGGATCTCCTCTTTCTGAAGGACTGAGTCTGCCAGCCCAATCAGCAGCTCTCTGGGGAGGGACCAAGGAGCACGGTTATCTCCTGTGGTAAGGAAGACTCCTGCCCCTCCAGTACCCTTCTGCCTCTTTTTCTGAGAACAGAATTTGGTCAGCCCGTGTGAGAGAGAGTCTCCAAACACATTCAGTTTCAGATTCTTTGGGACTTTGGCTATATCCTTCCTTTAGTTTGGCCAATTCAGTAGCTGTAGATGGGATTTCTTTTGTGGTTATGTCAGGTGTGTCGTCGTCTGAAGCCTCATGGGTGTATTCTGTTTTAATGAAGGGACGGAGCGAGGCTGAGGGCTTTTCTGAGTGATTACGCAAGGATTCTAAGTCCGAGAGGGGGTACGCTTCTTTAGATAGTTCCAGCTCTGACTCCTTTTTTCCCTCATTTGCTGATCTTGCAAACAGCTCCTCTCGGAGCACACAGACAGTAGCCTTTTCATTCCTTATCTCTTCCTGGAGGAGGTGGGTGTTAGCTCCAGCTGAAATTGCAATGCTTTAACCAAATGCTGTAATGAAGCAGTAACTTCCATATCAGCTTTCTGCTGGTGCTCTCTGTGTTCTACTGCAGCTAGCACAGCAGCAGCTAAGACAGAACATACCACTGGTTGTGCTTTACCTTTTTTGAGTCTCGCTCCTGTGCGCAGGACAGAGACTCGATCAACAAGTGCTTGGATATTATACCAATAGTTTTGTGCCCAGTCCGTCCCTGGAGGAGATGGCCTGGCACCAAATTCATCCAACAAAGTAAACAAAGCTTGTGTATGATGTCCCATGTTACTTACAAATGTCGGAGTGATCATTCCTAGAGGATGCCCAGCGTAAAGTAAATTTACAGAAGTCTCACCCCTGCACTCTGGGAAGGTTCCTCTTCTGCCAAACCAAAGAAAGTTACAAACACTGGAGTAGTCTCTCTTGAGGGACACCCCTTACAAAATGGTTTCTGAGGTCCTACTCCTTACACCTCGAGAGCACCTAGTGTTTACCAAAGTTACAAGTCTCAAAATTACTTTCCAAACTCCCAGGTCTTTTACCTACAGGAGTGCCAATTTCCCAGACCCTGGGCCTCGGGAGCACCGTTTTAGCTCAGGTGCATGTGCAAACACACAAGCAAACAAACAAACAAACAAAAGAGTAAGACAGAGTAAGAAAGGTAGAGAGGTGTTAGGAAATGCAGAAAGGTACGTTGTTTTATTTTCCTAAAATGATCCAATCATAAGAATTAGCAATTCATGCATTTTTTGGAAACAACACTCTCATTTTACGGGGATCCTGCCGACTATGCCAATAAAGTGTTATGATCCGGTTCAGACCCAGAAAAGCAAAGCAGGCGAAGTCTCTGAGCATAAACCAGAAAGAACTTAGAAGGTTCAAAATATTGCCAGATGTGAGATTAAAACCAAACGAGATTAAATGTCGATGCCAAAAAATTGATGTATTTTATTTGACAGTAAAAGTAGGGCCCAGTTTGGGGCCAATCACCCTTGCAGTGCCTAAAGGGGCTCCAGCAGAGCTGGAGGGGGGCTGGGAGCACCCGGAAGCGGGAGCAGCCAGAGCTGGGAGCACCTGCATCTTGGCCAAGGCAGCTGCCGCCAGGTTTGGTGGTGCCTGAGCAGGGCGGGGACGATGCCAGGGACATCCCGCAGTGACGTCTTCTCTTTTCCGCTGGGCGTGCGCTCGGTCCCAAAGCGCACGCCCATTCTGATCTCAGTCTCACTCCATGTTTAGACACGCTCACAGTCCTGGATTTCATCCCATGCCAGTGGCAGACCCGTGCAGCCCCAGAGCCAATACCAAGGCCAGGCTGAAGGCAAACGCCACATTTAGCCTTCACGCCAATGGTAGCTGTAATGTAAAACCCAGCCCTAACGCCGAGGCCTCTCCTAATTCCAGCCCCTTGCTAAATGCTCAGCCCTAAACCAAATGCAACGGTGTAATAAATGAATTGGTTTCAGGGTGTTGATTTTTACTGTTTGGAGGAGATAGAAAAGAGGGGAGTTGATAGTTGGATAAATGGGCATGTTAACGGAGGATATTGCGAGACTGTCTGGGTGTAATATCGGAGTGTGAGCACTAGGTGGAGGCGCAATTGGGGATGTGATGACGTGATGGACTAGAAAATGACCTCATGCAGGTGATGTCAACATCTTGGACCGCTTAGCCAATCATTCGACACCCTCGGGAAATGATTGGACAAAAATGCATCTTGATAAAGACCAATAGAACCCCTGGAAGCGAGCCAATCAGAAGAAGAATCCAAAATCCACCAATTGTGAACGGACAGAGGGCATAAGAACGGACCTGGGACTTTATCCGGGGAGCTCCTGCGGAACTTGGGGTCCGAGGTTGCACCCAGTGGGTCACACTGTCCTTTTTGTGTGCTGCTTTACTCTGGCTTGTCGTGCGGAGCCTGGGCTTATCCTGGGTTCTCGCTCTCAGTTGTTAATGAATAAACAAACGAGTTGGCTTTTCTTTTTTAAAAAAAGTCTCAGCTTCGTTTATAACAACGGTGAGCTCGAAGGCCAAAGCCAGCCCCAACTGCAACTCTTAAGATCAAGCCCAACACCAATCCCAACTGAAGCCCTAAGTCCAGCTTCGAGCCCAGCCCCAGCCCACACTCCAATGCCGCCTTTAGCTCTAACTCCCAAACTCAGCCCCAACTGCTGCCCTAAGGCCAACCATTCATGGAGTTAAGGCCAGTGCCCCAGGTGCACTCCCTAGCCCAAGGCAGGCTCCAAGCTCAAGGCCACCGTTAGCCCTAAGGGCAAGGCCAGCCCTAAGGCCGGCCTGAGCCGCAATGGCAGCCCAAGGCAGCCCAAGTGGGGCTTCAACGCCGACCCCTCCCCGAGCCCGCCCTGATGCCGGCCCTGCCTCCCTGCGCTGCGAGCCAGGCGCTGTCCCCGCGTGTCACAGAGGCCGCGGCCTGTGGAGCAATCAGCGGGCTCGGTGCGGTGCTGGCACTGGCCGTCCCCGAGCCCCCTGCCTCTGGGGCAGTGTCGTCGCCCGCAGACGTCGTGGCCCCGCCGCCTGCGCCGCAGAGTTGTCACAAAGGGCAGCGGCGACATTAGGACTTCCTGGCCAGCCGCTATTTCCAGGCATGATGCTTAAGCATGGATCGGCCGCTTCTGATAGCGTGTCTGTCTTGGGCGAGCGTTTTTGTGATGGCTGTGCAGGCGCGTTGGATACAGCTGCAGGACGCTCTGTTTCCACAGAAAATTTGCGGCCAGCACTGCCAGGCATGGTCACAGGATGCCTGCTAGTAGTGGCTCAGCAGCTCTGAGACCGCTCTTTGCAGCGTCCAGCGGGGAGTTCAGGGCAGCGTTGAATCGAATGATAGCAATGCAAAAGGATGCAAAGCACAGCGTGTGAACAGGAGCTTTGGAGCCCTCGGCACACAGGATATTTCAGAGGAGAAATCCCCTGGTGCACCTGGCCCCAATAAAGAGCGGCCGCTGCTGAATGCCACACTCCAGTGGCGTTTTAAATGTAATTTTTCTATTTTATAGGGTTTCATTTTTGCTAAGCTTTGGTAATGCCCGGGGTGTGATGTCATTGACCCGCTGCCTCTCGACCAATCAGATCGCTCCGCTACGTTCTGGCCCCGCCCCTCATTGTTTCCTCACAATGAGGAACCTTGGCGCTCGATTCCCATTGGCTGCCGCCCGGGGGGGCGGGGCTTAGGCTGCCTATATAAGGCGGCGGCGGTGGCGGGGCTTCAGTTGCAGTCCCGGCGTGGAGGCGGCAGCAGCGGAGCGGAGCGGGCGGAGAGGAGCGGAAGCCCCGAGGCCGGAGCTCTGGGAGCGGCCTGGCCCTCAGCGCCGCGGCCCTGGAGGCCCGGGCCGGGGCGGGTGTGAGGGGGTGGCTGGGAGGGAGATGGGATGGTTCGCTGCGCCGCTTCTCGCCGCCAATGCGCCTTTTCTCTCTGCCACTTTTCTCAGGTACCTGCGCCGGCCCCTCCAGATGGCAGTGGGAGCGCCAGCAACCCCGGCTCGGCAAAGGCAGGGACGGGCAACTACCGCGGCAACGAGGGACCGCACCCCAGCTCGGCAAAGGCAGGGACGGGCAACTGCCGGGGCAACGAGGGACAGCAACCCCGGCTCGGCAAAGGCAGGGACGGGCAACTACCGGGGCAACGAGGGACAGCAACCCCGGCTCGGCAAAGGCAGGGACGGGCAACTACCGGGGCAACGAGGGACAGCAACCCCGGCTCGGCAAAGGCAGGGCCCCAGCAGCGCCGGGGCAACAAGGGACAAAATCGGAAGAGTTCGGACACCACCCGAAGCCCACCAAAGGTAAAATCAGGTAAAACACGGTAATACCAGGTAAAACACGGTAATACCAGGTAAAACATGTAGAGAGCTTATCTGAGGAATGGCTGCGCAGCAGAGGACATGATAAGATAGAGCCTTGCAGGATGTAGGAGTCAGCCTGTCGTGGGAAAAGGGGTTTCTTATCAACAAGGTGTCCAACAGGACACAAGCCAGAGCAGATTGGAATGAAGAAACCATCACCGCAGGGTGTGTTGTTCCCACGAGAGAAGATGACCAATCGTGAGCTCAGGTTTTGCAATATGTATGAGCTGTTTAAGTGTTGTATAAATAAGAGATGAAAAGACAATAAAATCGAGGCTTGCCGATCATGAAATCATGAGCTCGTCTCCTGCGCCTTTCCCGACATCTGACGCCCGAACAGAAGGCACGTCATGTACCCCCCCCTACCCCCACTTCCACAAGGAAAGGTGCGTTGGGTTCAGGTCCTGCAGCTAGAGGGACGGCAATAAGAGCGGAGGACAACTGTGTTCCCGTCTCCGTGCCCGAACGACCACACCGGTGGGTTCGCTGATACATGCTGCCGAAGCCTGGAGGGCTAGCAACGGTACCGTAAGTATGGATAGGCAAGCAGCACAGGATTTATTTAAAGCTTTTCTTCTTAAGCGTCACTTTAAAGCTTTTAACTTAGAAAAAGACCTTCCTTCCCTACTAACTCACGCGCGTTCTTATGGTTTCTTTAACGACCCTCACAGCATTCACGAATTAGCAGAATGGCGGAGGTACGGGGATGAACTTTTTAGCCTTGTTTTAGACGATGATAAGTCAGCCAAGAAAATAAGCAAACTTTGGAAAGCAGTTCATAATGAGTTACTGTTAGTGCAGGCAGAGAAGCGAGCAGTCATAGGCATTAAGATAGCGCATTCCCGTAACCAAGATAATGACTCCTCGGTTTTCCCTACAGCCCCCAACCCCCCTGCCTTTGCCACTGTTGAGATTCCTCCAGAGCCACCCCCCGCTGACAGTCAATCCCCCGCGCTGCCTACCTCCCTGCCTGCTCCCCCGCCTTCCGCTTCAATCGCCGTTTCTGCATTAACCCCGTCATGCCCGCCGCTGCCGCCCGACCCCTCTAATGCCACGAAGCCTGTCCCTGGGGCAGAATCTGACCCGGCGGAGGCTATGGCAGCAAGGAGGAGAGAGTTGTGGCAGGCGCTTGCCCGAGACGGCATGGAAAGGGGAGATTCCAAACTCCTAGCAGCGGCACAAGAAGCGATGGCTTTCCCTGTTGTTTTCACTACTAATGCGCAAGGGGGTCAGAACGCGCAGTTTGCCCATCTCGACTGGAAACTCCTGTCCCAGCTGAGAGCAACAGTCAGTAACTTTGGGGTGTCTAGTGAACCAGCTAAGCAGATGTTAGATTATCTTTTTAATGCCCACATTCTTCTTCCTGCCGATATCCTGGCCATCACGAAACTCATTTACACCCCCTCTCAGAGATTGCTTTTTGAGGCAAGGTGGAGAGAGGAAGCGGCAAGTAGCGCTAATCTCCCCAGACCCCAGGGGGACCCCTTAACAGGCCTTACTGTAGACGAGCTTATGGGACAGGGCCCGTATCTCAGAGTTGAAGCTCAAGCTGGACTAGGGCCACATAAACTTAGGGAGGCCATGGCAGTAGCTAAGAGAGCAATAGATAAAGTCAGGACATCGGGAGGGACCCCCCTATATATGAGCATCAAGCAGGGTCGTGATGAATCGTTAAGCTCCTTTGTTGATAAGGTTATGGATGCTATCTCTAGGGCAGGGACACCCGATCATATGCAAGATGCTATTTTAAAACAGTGCATTTTGCAAAATAGCAACCCTAGCACCAGATCTTTGATTACCTCTATACCTGGTGATTGGACCACTCAGGCATTACTAGATAAAGCTGCGACCTTGCCCACAGGTGCTCAAGCCTTTTTAGTCCACGCGTTAGAAAAGCTGGGGGAGGGATTGAAGGAACAAGCAGCTAGTGCTCAGATGCAGGTAATGGCCGCCCTTGCTCCCCTCCAAGCAGCAGCCACGCGCCCCCGGTTGCCTCCAGAGGGAAACAGAATGAGATGCTATCGATGTGGCCAGTCGGGTCACCTTCGTCAGGAGTGCTCAGCATCCGGAGTTTGGTGCAACAGGGTCACCTTCGTCGGGAGTGCTCAGCATCCGGAGTTTGGTGCAACAAATGCCAATCCAACACGCATAACTCGAATGCCTGCCGTAACAAGAAGCGGGGAAACTCCCGGAGCAGCGCGTCCAGCAGCCGCGCAGGGACACAAGTAGCAGCTGCAAACCCTTGCCCTGCCTCCAGCCAGCAACAAGTGGCAGCCTCGGCCTGGACTTGGCAGCCTCAGTAGACTGTGATCTCCTGACGTCTGAAATCCATAACATCCCTACAGGACTCACAGGACCCATCTGCCTCAATGGTACACCAGTAGGAGGCTTGATTCTTGGCCGATCATCTGCCACTGCCCTAGGACTGTTCGTTCAACCAGGCGTGGTGGACGCTGACTCACAGGGTGATATCTTCATACTGGCTTATACTGTTCATCCACCTGTAAGGATTCCTAAAGGCCAAAGACTAGCTCAATTTGTACCTTTGCCTCAAGCCACACAAGGCATGCAGCCCTTGCAGGCTCAACCAAACGCTCATACAGGCTACGGCTCAACTGGGGAACTAACCTTGCTCACCATCGATCTTAATAGCCATCCACGGAAGCCGTGTGCCCTAACCTACAAAGGAGAAACAATCACGTTACAGAGCCTCCTAGACACAGGGGCAGACTCCAGCATTGTCGATGTGAACACATGGCCCTCACATTGGCCTCTTCTGCCAGCAATGACAGCCATCACTGGTGTCGGAGGGATGAAACTAGCACACAAATCTCCGCTGATAACTGTAGAAATTGAGGGCAAGAAAACTACCGCAACTTTTTCTATCGCCCCTCTACCCCCCACAGTTGACTGCCTCCTCGGAAGAGATGTATTGGCCCAAATGAGTCTTGTGCTTATTGATGATCGCCATTTCTGCTAAGGGCCGTTGCTTGGAATTTCCCGCTGCCACTAAGATGGACTGACAATAACCCTGTGGTGGTTAAGCAATGGCCTTTAAAACGGGAAAATCTGCTTCAAGCACACGCTCTAGTCAATGAGCAGCTTCAACAAGGACATCTTAAGCCATCGACAAGCCCATGGAACACCCCAATTTTTGTCATCCAAAAGAAAAATGGCATGTTTCGTCTGCTACAAGACCTTCGAACTGTCAATGCTCGTATGGAGCCTATGGGAGCGCTGCAGCCAGGACTCCCTAACCCAGCAATGTTGCCACAAGATTGGCCTCTTCTTATTATTGACTTGAAAGATTGCTTTTTCACAATTCCACTACATCCAGATGATACGAAGCAATTTGCCTTTTCATTGCCTGCTCTCAATCGTGGTGAACCAGACAAACGTTTTGAGTGGACCGTATTGCCGCAGGGAATGCGCAACTCTCCCACCATATGTCAATTGTATGTTGATGCAGCATTGCAACCACTGCGACAAAAGTTACCTCAGACCATCATTTATCATTATATGGATGATATTTTGTTTGCGCAGAAGGAGCCTTTTGACCAAACAGAAATTCAGCTTATTACCTCCTCTCTTCAAGAATGGTCTTTAGTAATAGCTGCTAACAAAATTCAAATATCCTCCCCGTGGAAGTATTTAGAATGGGTCATCACCAATCAAAGAGTGAAGCCTCAAAAACTGCATATCCAAGCCTCAATCACCACTTTAAATGACGCTCAAAAACTGTTAGGTGATCTGCAGTGGTTAAAGCCAATAGTAGGAATCCCTAATGTTCTTTTAGACCAGCTCCGTCCCTTACTAAAAGGATCAGATCCATGCACACCAGTACACCTGACGCCGCAGCAACAAGAAGCTCTACAACAAATCACCACCTGTATCACAGACGGTTTTGTTTCGCGTCTTAATCCAGACATCCCCCTCTCTCTTACTATTTGGAATTCTGAAACTCACCTCCTCGGCGCAATTACGCAGCTAAAGAAAACGGGGGAGCTGGCGGTTTTAGAATGGATATCACCACAGTTGCAGCAACAAAAAACTATTACCACAAAACTTGAAAATTTGGCTAATTTAATTAAGAAAGGACGTTTGCGCATTCTGGAAATTGGAGGACAAGAACCTGAGTGCATCAATCTCCCAATGGAAAAACCTGCCTTGGACTGGTACTTGCTAAATTCTTCATTACTCACGGAAGCCCTGTTGTCCTCAGGAGCCAAAATTCAGACCAGTCCCCTGTTTCCCAAGCCATTACAGTGGATAGGAGTATGGAACTGGATTTCAAAACCCTTGCGAGAAGATAAGCCTATCCACAATGCCATTACTGCATTCACAGATGCCGGAAGAAAGACAAGGAAAGCAGCTCGGGCTCATCGCAATATAGAGAGATTAAGCTGCTGGGTAGTGAAGCAAGCAAATGGAACAAGTAGAGTACTGTCTGCGCTAGCAGATGATTTAAGCACAGTCCAACATGCTGTATTACAAAATAGAGCTGCTATTGATTTTCTGTTGTTAGCTCATGGACACGGGTGTGAAGAATTTGAGGGACTATGCTGCATGGATCTAAATGATCATTCTCGCTCTATTCATGCAGAGATTCAACAGCTTATAAATCACTCTCAAAAAATTAAGGAAGATACAGGTTTTCTTTGGCCTAGATGGGCTGGTCAGTAAACTGGGATTGGGTGGTTGGGTAAAAAGCATGGTGAAAACATTGTTTCTCTTATTGATCATGGTTTTAGTAGAATTAGCCCTGTTCAGCTGCGCTCTAACTTGTATCAAGAGGGTACTGCTAAAAACAACAACTCTGAGCATAATAGCACATAAAGAAAACGGGGGAAGTGTAGAGAGCTTATCTGAGGAATGGCTGCGCAGTAGAGGACATGATAAGATAGAGCCTTGCAGGATGTAGGAGTTAGCCTGTCGTGGGAAAAGGGGTTTCTTATCAACAAGGTGTCCAACAGGACACAAGCCAGAGCAGACTGGAATGAAGAAACCATCACTGCGGGGTGTGTTGTTCCCACGAGAGAAGATGAGCAATCATGAGCTCAGGTTTTGCAATATGTATGAGCTGTTTAAGTGTTGTATAAATAAGAGATGAAAAGACAATAAAATCGAGGCTTGCCGATCATGAAATCATGAGCTCGTCTCCCGCGCCTTTCCCGACAACCTGGCAAAAACTGGAATGTTCTGCAACAAAAACCAGATTCCAGTGATCAGGACAGGCAGTCAGCCCCAGCAGCAGCAGCTACGGAAAATCCCAGCAGGTGATTGGTAACCCAATGTGGGCAGGTAATTGTAGCTCCACAATTAATGTAGAACGGAACTCAAACATCAGGAAACACATTAGGAAATGGAGAATATGGTGGCCAGTTTACAAAGGCATCTAGTAAGCACAAAAATGGCAAAAAATGATAGATCAGTTGTTGAGAAAGATGGGATTGGTGTTCAAGGAAGAAGGCTGCCTCCAGGGCTCATTAAGTGGGAATCACCAGGTGATTTTGGCAAAATGATTTTGCAGAACTGCCCCGGCAGAAGGGGGACTGGCACATTTTGGTATTGGTGGATCCTTTTTCTGGATGGCCAGAAGCTTTCCCGTGTGGCACCAACAAGACAAGGGAAGGCTCAGAAGCTTTGCTGAAATGAATATTTAATAGCACTGGGACTAACTCTTGTAAGCCTTAAAAGGTGCATGGTTCTCAACAGATCATTGGGGCTGGACTCGCCTGTACATCCTTTCCAACCAGGAGATCCAGTGTGCATCAGAACCTGGAATTTTGGAACAATCCAGCCAAAGTGGAAGGGACAATCTCAAGTCCTCCTGGTAACCTACCCTGCACTCAAGGTAGAAGGAATCAAACTCGGGGTTCATCACATGTGGGTAAAACCAGCGAGCACACATTAAACACAGCAGAAACAAGACTGTCTGACACCGTGGAGTTTGGGGTTTTACATCAATCCTATTGTTTTAGGTATTGAATAGGATTTTCTAAGGGGATACTATTTATTGGATCTGGATGAAGATGATCAATCATTGTGTATTTATAATAATAATAGAAATGATGTTCCTGACTTCGGGGAAGGGAAATGCGGTTTTCAAAGTCAGTGCAAGATGTTGGCAGATGACAGAATGTGACCCCTGTAACAGCTTGTTTGCCAACACCAACCTCTGCAGAAAATCCAGTTCCGTGGGGAGCTGCAGTCAGCAATTTGACAAAAATCTGGGAAGACGTGTGGGAAGGAAATAGTACCCAGGGCACCTGGACAGGGATGGAAGGAGAATATTCCTTACCATGGGCACATCAGAACAATACTGCTGAGAATTGTAACATTTCCAAAGCAGATCTGGAAATTACCTCAGGAAATATTGATCAGCTGACAGATTGCACTGATACCCCCTGGCGCTGTCAAATTCCAGAAGTATGGAATCGCCCTCAGACAGGACAATGGGAATGTTTCCAGCCAGTTCAGGGGTGTCTGGGCTGGGAAGGGAGCCCAGGCCTCCCACAGGACCCCTTACAGGTGGACAGGTGGGTATAAAATATCCTGATTGAACAAGGTCAAGGCCAAAGGATCCCAGGACAAAGGAAAAGTGGGATTGCCCTGGGACAGACACTTGAGCTGTTTGGAATCCTGAGGTCCAGCGGCTCCTGGCTGTGGCCCAGGCTCTGAGGCTGGGCTGTGTTTGTAGAAATGATTCTGCCTTTCTCAGTGACACCTGGGCTCAGCCAACAAACAACGAGCCTTGGAGAGGCACAGAGTGTCAGCAGGACACGGTCAGATCCTTAGGAGCCCCAGGATGGGTGGGAAGTGATGGAATTTGGAGCAGACGTTTGCCCCTGGGAGAATCAGGAGCACCATGGACACTGGGGGTATTAACGTTCCGTCCCTCGTGCAAGGAGTCACCACCGGGAACCCGACTGTGGGGAAAGGTTAAAGGGGATGGAACTTGGAAACATCCCAGTGCAGGAACTACAGCGGGATGGATTTTAGAATCCATCTCTGCTCCACAGAGATCTGCCTTTAGGAACAGACCAGCCACACACCATTGGGCTCTGCAGATGGAAACTTCAGGGAATGCAGCTCCTTTGGGGTTTGCTGAAATAAAGGAACAATTGCCAGCCACAGCTAAAATGACCTTACAGAGCAGATTGGCTTTAGCCCCATTGCTGTTACATGGACAGGGAGTGTGTGGATTCTTGAACTGAAACAGCAGCACTTGTGTGCACATTCCAAATGTGATGCTGGATGGGATGATCGGGTAGAGAGGATAAAATCAGCTGCTGCATCCAGCAGGGAATTAAAGGGAGGGTTAGACAGTAACTGTTTGGATAAAATATTTAAAGGACTTGGATTTTCCCTGACTGATCGTTGGCCTGACTTTTGCAAAGTCTAACTGGGATCACAGCAATACTTGTGCTTCTGACACTTGCTTTGAGCTGTGTAAAGAACATGGTTGTGAAAGCAGCTGAGGAACTCGTGGGATGTGAGTAAAGGAGCAGAGTGGGGCTTACGAAGGCTTGAAGGGAAGAGAAGCTTCACAACCCTCCAAGGGGGGAGATTTGCCAGATGAAAAACCGTTTGCACCTGGTGGGTTCATACAATGCTTCTTCTCCAAAAGCCACTGGCCATGGAACCGCACAAGGCTGATTCTGTGGGCAGCAACTAGCCCAGGTGTGCCAACTTTCACCAGTTCACCGGGCAGTCAGGGCTGGCTTTGGGGTCGCCGACCACCAGGGACCCCCAAAGAGACCCCCAGGGCAGAAGAAGGGATGTGCAAAGGGGTGGGGGAAATATGCAGTGATTTTGGGGCAATGATTCTCATGTGTGTGTTTCTTGTGGGACAATCTGGGAATGTGTCTGTGAAACACAGTCTGCAAACAGGAACATTCCTGAACTCGGCACACACGACTTTGGGAGGGGCTCTCCCCTCGTGCATCCGGCCCAATAAAGAATGCTGCTGCTTCGTGCTGCGCTGGTGCTGAGGAGGTTTTGTTTCACTGAAGTTTTGGCAACACCTCTGTGCCTGTGTCACAGACCCACAGAGCAGCTGTGATGTCAGAAAGGGGCTGTGTGACATCACAGGGTGGGCTGTGACATCACAGAGCAGCTGTGTGCTGTCACAGAGAGGACTGTGACATCACCGGTGGTCTGACATCACAGGGGAGCTATGTGACATCACAGAGTGAGCTGTGACATCGCAGATAAGGCTGTGATATCACTGGGCAGAGGTCTGACATCCTATAGCAGACTATGACATCACTGAGTGGCTGTGACATCCCAGGGTGGCTGTGTGACATCCCAGGGGTTGGATGCCATGGCAACCCTCATCAGTTCCAGTTCCCTTGGAAACCCCCCCAGGAGCCATTGCTGCACTCAGGGTCCGTGGCCACTTGCCCGCAGACCTGTGGCTGCCCTCGGCTGCCATGGCAGCCCTCAGGACAGAGCGGTGCCGGGGCTGGTGCCAGCTACAATTGCACTGACACTCGCTGATGCCCTCAGGTGCCACGGCAGCGGCCACAGGGACCCGTTCCTCACTTTGGTGCCACGGACACCAACGCTCGGCCCCGCTGCCGTGGGGATTGGCACGCTCACCTGCACTCAGGGCCCGTGGCCGGCCACTGCTGCCATGGACACGGGCACGGAGCCCTGGGCCACAGTCGGCTGCCGTGGCCACCAGCCCAAGGTCCCGTGGCCAGGGCTGGGGGCATGGAAAGGAACCCGTGGAGCCGTGGTGATGGTGGGTGGCCATGGGGTGCTGCTGTGGGCTGGGGCAGAGGGAATTTCCTTGCCAGGCCTTTCTCTGGGGCTGTGTTTGGCTCTGTGCTGAGCACAGCGTTGCTCACACAGAGATGGTTTTGTTCTTGCTGAGCTTGCACAGAGCCAAGGCCTTTCCTGCCCCTCGTCCGGCCACGCTGGGGAGGGGCTGGGGGTGCGGGGGAGCTTGGCAGGGGTCACAGCCAGGACAGGTGACCCCAACTGACCCCAGGCATATCCCAGACCACAGGACATCATGGCCAGTGTATAAAGTGGGGGGAACAAGGAGGAAGGGGGGACATTTGGAGTCAGGGTTTTTGTCTTCCCAGGTAACACTCAGGCAGGATGGGGCCCTGTTTTGCCAGTGGGCAGGGTCAGCACCAAAGACACAGACACCAACTGAAGGAATTGTGTAATTTATAGAATGCAAAGCTGCAAAGAATTACCTTTTTTGTTGTTTCATTCAGAATTTACATTGTTTTCACTTCCTTCCTTCCTTCCTTCCTTCCTTCCTTCCTTCCTTCCTTCCTTCCTTCCTTCCTTCCTTCCTTCCTTCCTTCCTTCCTTCCTTCCTTCCTTCCTTCCTTCCTTCCTTCTGTTGGGGAAGATGAAACAGGAAAGCCTTATAAATATGATTGCCTAACAAAAGATTTTGGGAATATGAAAACTATAAGCGACATCGAAATGAAGGCCATCTTTGAGATATGATGTCTTAGTTACTGAACAACTAGAAAACAATGGTATAGCCGGCTGAAGGTAATCCCCTCTTGATTGAACAATACCCTCTGCTTGCAGACAGGTCCAAGGGTCAGAGCAGACCCTACTAGCTCAGCAGAAGGGGTCCAAGGAGTAGTTTTTAGAAGTTAAAATGTAACACTCTATGGTAATGTAAGAACTCTTATAGGCTGTATGTAAATGCTATAGGATTTGTACCTTGTATTAGATTGGCTAGTGAGAATTAGAATATTCACTACAGAAGATGATTTATTGTATTGTAACAAGCTCCTCGCTCTCTTAACTCCTCTCTTAACTCCTCTCTCTTAACTCCTCTCTCTTAACTCTTCTCCTCTTAGTAACTCTCTTAGTAACTCTCTTGCTCTAGCTCTCTCGCTCACTCTCTCTCCCTCTCTTACACCTTGGGCCTGCTTGGAGCTGCAGCTGGCAGCTCTAAGCAGTGCCTCTGTACCCACGCCCTCTGCAATAAACTGCATGCTCCAAAGACCTGCTTATAGAGATCTCTCGCCTCCATCCGCCCGTCTCCAGCCGGGCCCGACCGAACCCACACCCTCAACACCCATCATCTCACGATCAGTTTCGACACCTTCCTTCCTTCCTTCCTTCCTTCCTTCCTTCCTTCCTTCCCTCACAAGCCACATTTCTCCCCATTGAAGGGGTGCAAAGCAGCAGGATCCCCTCCCAGTTGGGGTCCTCTCACCCTCCCAAAATTTGGGGACTTCACCTCAGCCCCCTCCAGTTGCAGGGGGTTTACGGCACCTTCCCCAAATTCACTGCAACCTCCCAGAATCCCCATAGAGGCCCCAAAATTGTCAAAAAGCAGCAGGAGCCTCCCCAAAAGCAGCTCCTCCTTTTCCTCCCAGGAGTGCCTCACTCCAAGTGCCCATCCTATCCCATCCCACCCCAGCCCACCCCTCCTGGACACCAATTCCCCTTCTGTGCTTCCTGACTCCCCACAGCCGGGCCTTGGGGCTGACGGATCGAGCCATTTGGGGCTGCCATCGACACACTGGGGCTGGCATTGAGTTTATTGGAGGCCCCCGCTCAATGCCTCCATCCAGAATCGGAGCTTGGAACTTCTCCTCAGCCCTTGCTGTGCCCATGGGCTCACCTCAAGTCCCAAAATGACAGCCAGGGCCCCACAGCCCATTCAGAACCTCTCAACATTGCCAGAAACAGCAGCATCCTTCCCAAAATGGGCTCCCCACATCCCTGACAATAGGTCCCCCTTCCAAGTACCAGAGCCCCCCTCTCAGAACCCCTCCGAAGCATTGGGGGGACCCCAAAACTGCCTCAGGAAGGGGACATACTCTGACATCCCTTCAGGAATGTGGGATACCCCAGAACCCACTCAGCAACGGGGTCCCCCCGGCCTCATCATGCGCAGCCTTCAGCTGGCTCAGCCAGAGCCCATCCCGCCCTCAGCAGCCCCAGCCCAGCCCAGCCCTCCTGGGCAGGAAGCCCCAATGGCCGAGCCGGCCTGGGACACTTGCAGGGATGCGGGGGCAGCCGCAGCTTCTGGGGCCAGCCTGTGCCAGGCCCTGAGCGCCCTGCCAGGGAACCATTGCTGCCCCACATCCCATCTCAGCCTGCCCTCGGGCAGCGGGAAGCCGTTCCCTGGGGCCTGGCCCCGCAGGCCCTTGGCAAGAGTCTCTCTCCCCCAGCAATTGCTGCTCCTCCCTGCTGCGGGGCCCGAGCTGCAAGTTGATTTTCTGCCGCTGGCCGCGGCCCAGCCCCGAGCCAGGGCCAGCACCTTGCCCTGGAGCTCTGCGGGCGCTGCGTTTGTGCGGCCGCAGCGCAGCGGCCGCAGCTCGGAGCTGCCCTTTGTGTCCCCGCCGGCAGCTGGCAGAGCTGGTGGGGCCGGACCAGGGCCGGGCCAGCCCCGGCCTTCCCGGCTCTGCGACACAGCGGCGGCAGCCCCAGCCTTCCAGCCCTGCACACGCTCCCACACAAGCGTCCAGAGCCGCGGCCACGCAACGCAACTGACCGGCCACTGACCCCCCAGCCTGGCCTGATGGCCATTCCTCTGCCCACACCTCGGCCAAGCTCCCCTTGGCCACCTCCTGAGCCACAGTGCCACAGACAAGTGCCACATACAGCTACAGAGCTCTGCCCAGAGCTGGCAGGGAACGTTCATTCAACAGAAAAACCACCAAGAAAAAGAGAACTGCCCCCAGCAGAGCTGTTCCCTCCTGCAGTAGTTACACCTGCACACCCACAGCGCCTGAGACTGCAAGCAATGAGCATTCCCTGGGCACATGTGCAGCCCAAGCAGCTCGAGGACAGCCTTGCAGCAGGACTGCTCTCAGCTGAGCCAAAAAGGCCCCTCTGGCAGCTGCAGGGCCATTGCAAAGGGCAAGGGCCAGAGCCTGGGCCCACGGGGGAGGAAAGGGCTCTGAATTCCCCTGCCCTGGCACAGAAACCCTGTTCCCAGGCTGCTTCCTGTTGGGGTCCCTCCCCTGCCATGTAGCCCTGAGGGAGGCACGGGGTTTCCCTGCCCCTGGTCATCCTCGTTCCCCATTGGTTGGTTTGTGTTCCCCTGCGCGGGCAAAGCAGCTCGGGCCCGACTGGCAGAGTCCCTCAGCAGAGCCCGGCCATGCGGCTGGGGAAATAAACATCTCTGAAACATCTAGCAAGAATCCGTCCGTATATATTTATTTCTTTTTCACGGGACTCCTGGTTTGATATATGCGTGTTGCAGTATCCCTGCTGCAACATATGGTGGAAGATTGCGAGCAGAACGATCCCCGTGACTGATTTGTGTGAGTAAACCCTGGAAACTTTGGATTCCTCTTCTTGGTTTTGTTTTGCTATTGCATATCTGGACTATGGAAGAATCGTGGGAAATGGGGCTCTCTGAGCCACAGAAAAAAATGTATCTAGAAGTAAAAGGGATCCTTGAACAACAAAACAAAAAAGTATTGGAACCGGGAGATCTTGAACACTTTTTTATCTGGCTTTTCAAAGAGTTCCCCTATATTTCTCGAGACTTACTTTTTGATATCAAACCTCCTGGATATTCTCAGGAGTGTTTCTGGAACGAGATCTGTGATAAGCTAAGGGATGGACTAGCAATAGAAGCTCTCCGTGGATCCTTTATAATCAGTGACGCTCTTCAGGAGCATCTGTATGATCCCATTACCCCTAAAGCAGAAGATCATACTTCTCCCGTGGCCGAGACCGCGTGGCGGCCACCCCAGGAGTGTATGACTGCAGCTGTGCCAGCGGAGGTGCCTGCGCTGGATGTGCCCGGCCCCCTCGGGAGCGCGCGCCTTACTGCGGACCCCATCCCTGTCTCGGGGTCCCCGGCCACGCGGCCGCGAGTGAGGGAGCGATGCCGCAGGCGCCATGGGTGCCGTGGGCCACGAGCAGCCAGGAAGCGGAGGTCAGCGTGGAAGCCCGCTCTGTGCATACGGCTCAGAGAGCCCTATGCAGGGAGAAGCGGCGGTTTCCACAGCGACACGAGAAGCTGTGCAGTGCAGCGCCGAGCCGAAACGGGGCCGCTCTCAAAGCAGCGTGGAGTTTGCGGAGCGGAGCCGTGCAGAGCCCAGACAGGCGCTGGAGCGGGGCCGTGCAGAGAGCGCAGAGCGGCCGCGGCGCGGGGGCCTGACCGAGACGTCGGAGTCGGCGAGGCGGCGGCCACGCGGGACCAGCAGCCACGACAGACACGCAAGCAAGTGATAGGAGACGTTCTAGCAACGAAAGTCACAGGAACTGTGAAATGGTACAATGTAAAAAACAACTATGGATTTATAACACGAGATGATACAGGGGAAGATTTATTCATCCATAGAACTGCCATTAAAAGGAATAACCCTAAAAATTACCTGCAAAGTGTAGGAGATGGGGAAGTTGTTCAATTTGATATAGTGCAAGGAAAGAAGGGTTTACAAGCAGCGAATGTTACTGGGCCTGGAGGTATTCCCGTCAAAGGCAGCCGTTATGCACAAAATTATAAAAAATATCCATTCCAGCAATTTCCCTACCCACAGCCTAATTTCCCCTTTTACCCTATACCCAATATGAACCCTTTCCTAAGTTTACCCTATCCCCAGTTTATTCCCAATCCGTTTTTTCATCCATGGTTTCCCTCACAAACCCCTGCCTTTGCCAATTGTTTCCCCAAAAATCCCTTTCCGATGCCGATGGGGGGATGAAAAGGGGGAGGAAAGAAATTAAACCCTCTCCTGCCTCAGTTTCCCCACAGGCATGTCCAGAGAGTTCTGTCTCCCTTCTGTCAGCCCTGAGATGTTCCACAGAATTTGTTTGGACATTTAAAGACTCAGGAGGGTGGCTTGTTTTGTTTTGAAACTGTTCCTGTTATGTTTATCCAATTGTCTTCATTCTCCTTTTATTAAAATAAAACGGGTGAGATGTTGGGGTCCCTCCCCTGCCATGTAGCCCTGAGGGAGGCACGGGGTTTCCCTGCCCCTGCTCAGCCTCGTTCCCCATTGGTTGGTTTGTGTTCCCCTGCGCGGGCAAAGCAGCTCGGGCCCGACTGGCAGAGTCCCTCAGCAGAGCCCGGCCATGCGGCTGGGGAAATAAACATCTCTGAAACATCTAGCAAGAATCCGTCCGTATATATTTATTTCTTTTTCACGGGACTCCTGGTTTGATATATGCGTGTTGCAGTATCCCCGCTGCAACAGCTTCCCACACAGGATTCCTCTGCAGGGCTGTGGAAAGCTGAGAGGCAGCTCTGGCTTCTCCACTTTTCCTGTGCTAAAGCTGCCTGGCAGAAGAAATGGAGGGACAGCTCTGGTGGCACAATCCCTCCCGGCCCAGGGCACAGCGCTGGGAAGGTCTTTCCGTGCCGAGGCTTTGCTGCGGCCAAGGAAAGCTCCTGGCTCAGGGTCACCTTTCCTGCTGGGCCAGACCCCCCGAGTGGCTCAGCAGCAGCAGAGAATTCCAGCACAGCCCCGGCACGGGCAGGGCGGCCCTGGGCGGGCTGCGGGAGCCGGCAGCGCCTGAGCTCAGAGCAGCTGAGCCCGGGGGCTCTTGGCCAAGGCCGAGGCCCAGCGAGCATTTCTCAGGTCGCAGGGCGGCCTGGAAAGGTGCTGGGGGGGATCATTCACCCCCCAGTGTGGTCCCAGTGGCTCCCAGGATTTCCATGTCCGTGCTCCCAGCGCTGCTCCCAGCCCTGATCCGTGGGGATGGGAATGTCCCGCTCCCTTCCCAGGGCAGGCTCACACCTGAGCCAGGTGTGCAGGGCAGGACCTTGCCCTGAGCCCAAGCCCTGTCCCCCCTGCAGGATCTGCTTCCCATCGGCCTCTTCCTCCTGCGGCCCCAAGCCCAGCTCGGTGCTGAACGAAGGGCGCTGGGCCGGGGTCATCCCCCGGCGGGGGCTGCGCACCCCCCTCTGCCCCCTCCCCAAATTCCCTCCCGGGGCAGCAGGGGCTGGCTCAGGAGCCCTGTGGGCAGGGAAAAGGGGGTGACACCGGGATGGGAGGGTCACACACGCTCTGGGGGGACACACATGGCCCCTGGGGACCCCCCTCACCTTCTCCTGCAGTGCCAGGAGGATGAACCCCAACATGGAATCCCCGACCACCAGCAGCATCTTGGGGGTGGGGTCTGGTGGCAGCTTTGGAGTCTGGGGGAGAGGCCCTAAAACCCCCTCCCAGCCCCACAGCCACTACCAGACCCCTCAAACCACACCACAGCTCCCAGCCAGGACTCCCCCAACCACTCCCTGCAAAAGAAATGGCCCCAAAGCCACCAAATCCCCTTTCCATCTCCCCCAACACCCACCCCTCCAAGCCACACACCCCTGCACCCACCCCAAAACTCCCTCACAGACTGCCCCAAAAGCCCCCCAAAGCCCGTCCCAGCACCATAAGTGGCTCCAAGGGCCACAAAAGCCCCTCCCAGTCCCCCAAGGTGCCCCCAGACCCTCTCCACCCCCCATGGCACAGACCAGGACAGGCTGGGGCACAGGAACATCCACAGCCCAGAGCAGCTCGGGCACTTCAGCAGTGATTTGGGCACTTTGGAGGTCACACCCCAAAGGGAGAGACCCAGGCCAGGGACTGGGACAGACAACCAGAATTCCTGGAGAACAGACGGGCTCAGGTGGACACGTTCTGCCAGCACAACTGTGAGATTGTGGCCCCAATCTGCCTGGCTTCGTGGCTTCACAACACTCAGATCCTCCCGAATATTCCCCTGAACCCCAAATTCACCCCCAAATTCTGGTAAAATGGTGCCGCTTTAGATCTCTTTGTTTAATTTCTTTATTTCTACCTCAATTTTGGTTGTTTCAGTGGGATTAACACAGAAATTACTTAGGTTGCAGAAGATCTCCAAGATCATCCAGGGTTGCTTGATACCACCAGAGAAAACAATTGGACAGAGCAGATGAAAATTTTAGAGTGTAAAGGTAAAAAATCAGCTCTTCCCAATGAATTTCCAATGTTGATCTGAGTCCCGATGGATGTTCCTGCCCCTGCGTTCATCCAGGTGCCTACAGGGATCCAGGAGAACGTGGAGAGCACCAGCCAGGGCTCTTCCCAACACAGATCACAGGGAATGTGGGTCACCAGGGCTCTGCCAAACGTGGGTCCTCTGATGGGGGATGGAGTCGGAGCAGAGGACAAAGCTCTTCCCACAGTCGGGGCACTCGCAGGGCTTCCCTTAGCGGTGCCTCCGTTGGTGTCGGGTCAAGTGAGAGCTCCTGGAGAAGCTCTTCCCACACTGGGGACACTCGTAGGGCCTCTCCCCGGTGTGGATGCGCCAGTGGACGATCAAGGAGGACCTCTCTGAGAAGCTCTTCCCACACTGGGGACACTCGTAGGGCCTCTCCCCGGTGTGGATGCGCCGGTGCATGACGAGGGTTGAGTTTTGCTTGAAGCCCTTCCTGCAGTCAGGGCAGCGGAAGGGCCTCTCATCCGTGTGAATCCGCTGGTGCAGGAGGAGACTGGAGCTGGTCTGAAACCTCTTCCCACACTCAGGACACTCGTAGGGCCTCTCCCCAGTGTGGATGCGCCGGTGGCGGTTCAGGTCAGAGCTGTACCTGAAGCTCTTCCCACATTCCCCACACTCGTAGGGCCTCTCCCCAGTGTGCATCCTCTGGTGGTTGATCAGGTTGGAGCTCTGGCTGAAGCTCTTCCCACATTCCCCACACTTGTGGGGCTTCTCCCCATCGTGAAGCTGCTCATGAACCACCAGCTCTGACCTCTGGCTGCATCTCCGGCCGCCTTCCCAGCACAGGGTGGGTCTTTCCTCCTCAGGGATCCCTGGGCTGCGTTTGCAGCCCCTCCTCCTGCAGGATCTCTGGGGCTTTTCCTCCCCATTGGATTCCTGCGCCGTGGAGCCGCTCAAAACGGCCTCTTCCACCAGGTTCTGCCGCGGGGATTTGTCCTCCCTGGGCTCCGTCCTCAGCTCCTTCTCTGGGGAGGAAGGACAAGGAGAGGATGGGATTTGCCTCCGTGCCACAGGGAAGGGGAAGGAGATCCCCCCCAGTCCGTCCCCGGCAGGACGGCGTCGGCAGCGGGGTTGTCCTGCAGCCGGGGGCGATGCTGGGCTGGGAGATGGAGCAGGAGAGAGGGGGAAAGGGGCACTGACTTCCTCCTCACCTGCCTGGGGGTCCTGGGGCATCTTCCTCTTCCTCACAGCCTCCTCCTGCATCTGGCCAAGGGTTGGGAATGGGAAATCCTGGTTTGGGGAGAAACAAGGGATGAGTGTGTTGGGTTGGGGCTTCCTCCTGCCCAAGGCCAGCTCTAGAAGTCACCGGGTACCTGGTGTCCATAAAACCAACAAAAAATCAAGAATGACTCCAAAACGGCCTCCAGGAGTCCCCCCTTTCCAGTCTCCTCACTTCAGGGTTCTGGGGGTCCCCCTTGTCAGGGCTGCTGGGGGTCCCGGGGGTCCTGGGGATCCCCCTCTCCGGGGTCCTGCTTAGGGATGCTGGGGGGCTTTGGGGGTCCCAAAGGTCCCTTTTTTCCTGATTTTGCTTCAGCTCCCAGAGGTCCCAGGGTCCCCTCTTCACCCTCCCTCCACTCCAGGAACTTGGGGCTCCCCCCTCTCCTCACCGCCCCTTTCAGGGCTGAGGGGTCCCAGCCCTGTCTCATCTCCAGGCCCCCCCACCCCTCCAGGCTCTTGGGGGTCCTCCAGCTCTGGTATCGTCCCTGTCTGCTCTCCCCACTCCAGGGGTCCCGTGTTCCAGCCCCCAGCTCTCCTGGGGATCCCCAAACCCAATGTCCAACCCCGCCAGGACCAGGCGATCCTCACATGGACCCCCCAAGACCCCCAAGGGGCAATTATGGCTCAGCTTTGGAGTCCTGCAAGATCCACATATCCACTCTGGCCCAAAAAATCCCTCCCAGGGACATGCAAAGACATCTGGGGCTCGATTCCAGAATCTGCAAGCTCCAAACACCCCTCCAAAAAAACCCCTCCTGCTGACCCCCGATAGATTTGGGGTGAGCTCCCCCTCCCCGCTCACCTGCAGGATGAGTGGGAAGATGCTACCGGGGCTGGGGGTGCTGCGGACACAGTGGGCAGGCAGTGGAACCTCGTGGTTCTCCAGCTCCTCCTCCTCCTCTCTCCCTCCTCTTCCTCCCGCTCCTCCTCCACTCCCACCCTGACCCCACTTTCCCACCCCCTCTGCCCCACGGCTGCCGCAGCACCGGCTGCTGTGTGGGGGGAGCCCCCGATCAGCCCCAGGGATGGACAAGGGGGTTGGGGACCCCCCCAGTGCGGATCCCTCCCTTCCCCAGAGCCCCAGGGAATCGCTCCAGGGCTCAGGTGCTGGGGGACAGGGCTGCACCCCCATGGAACCGCTCTTCTTCTGTCCCAACCCCACCTTTCCCTCTGTCTTGGGGTGACCTTATGATGTGTATCCCATATCGCTGCCTATGCCCAGAAATTAATTCCTGTGCCTTTCTATGCCTCTAAACTGAGCCTGAGAGGGGGAAGGAAAAAACTGAGCAAAACTTTTTCAGGGCAGTTTGCAGCTTGTTCAAGCTCACACACAGATAGCAATTGGTTTCCCAGCTGTGGCAGGGGAGGGGGGAAGCACCCGGCCAGCTGCACCCAGAACAGTTTCTTTTTTGGCCAGTTGTTCAGCTGCTTTTTCTCCGGAGAGAAACTGAGAGTTGAATTTTTCCTCCCCTGGAAAATCCCCTTTTCTACTGGACTGCTTGATTGCTTTAACATCAGAGCACATCGGGAGGACTTTCCACCGGGCACAGAGGGCCTGGCCCTGGGCCAAGCCCCAGCTCCGAGGAGACCAAAGGGAGGACTCTAACACTTTCCTAGGTTCTTTTCCTCCACAGCGACAGATTTTATTATTTAGCATTATTTTTCTTTCCTGTGTGTTTGGTAAATAAATAGTTTTATCTCCTCCACTTTCCTTCGAGGAAAATTTATTTTTTCCCAAACCTGGTGGGGGAGGGGTGGTTGTGCCTTCTCTCAGAGGATATATTTCTAAATTTGGCCAAACCAGAACACCCTCCCCTCTCCTCCCCTTTCTCAGCGTTCCCCCAATCCACAGCCCCATTCCAGCTCAATTTGGGTGTCCCATCCCCATCCCGCTTTGTTTGGGGGTCCCAGCCCCCTCTTCCCTCCTCCTTCTGCACCATCCCCATCCCCAATCCCCACCTCCCCTCCCCCGGCCTTGGTTTTGGGGGTTCCAGGCCCCTCCTGCTCACTTTGGGGGTTCCATTCCCCATTTCGCTCCATTTGGGGTCCCAGACCCGCCCCCCTTCTCACCGCTCACCCCGCGCCCGGGGGGGCTCCCAGCACCACCAGTGCCACCAGTGCGGCCCCAGCTGCCCCCACACGCCCCATGCCCAGCGCCGGGCGCTGCCGACAGCCCCAAAGCAGCCGCGCTGTGCCCTGGGGGGTCCCCAGAGCGGCCCCGCCCCGCACGGCACTGGGAGCACCAGTCCGGACCAGTGCGGAGCGCGGGCGGGCGGCATCAGCCGTGCCCGGGCAGGGCCGGGCCCCGCGGGGCTCCCGCCCGCACTCGGCCCCCGCCGGGACAGCGCGGGGGGGCCCGGCCTGCCCGCCCCCACCTCCCCCTCCCCAAATTCCGCTCCGGGGGGCGCTGGGGGCGGGGGGGGCTCAGCTGGGGCCAGAGGTGCCGGAGCCACGTGTCCCCCGCTGCCAGCACCGCCCCCTCAGGATTAGGGGTGCCCCAAAACTCCCTCGGAGCTGGCGGATACCCCGCAGGCCCCTGAGGACTGGGGTCCCCCCGGCCTCATCATCCCCAACCTTCGCCGGCCTCATCCCAGGCCCCATCCCGCCCATCCCCCTCCGCCACACTTCATCCCACACCCCAATCCACATCCCACCCTTCCCGGGCCCCATCCCGCCCCATCCCATTTCTCCCGGCAGTCGCCACCGGGACCCCCAAAACCCCGCGTGCCGGGGGCTCCCCAATATCCCCCAAGGGGCATTTGCGACTCACATTCGGAGCCCTGCAAGATCCAAACATCCGCCTCCCCTCCCCCGCCCCACCAAACCCCCCTCCCCCAGGAACCAACAAAGATATTTGAGGCTCGGTGCTGGAGTCCTCCAAGCTCCAAAAATCCGCTCTCCCGAAACAACCCCAGGCACCGCCCAAGATATTTGGGGCGAGCTGCCCCTCCCCGGTCACCTGCGGGATGGGGGGAGCGGTGTTCCCGAGGCCGAGAGCTGCGGACACAGAGAGCGATGGATGCACATGGAGGCTCCTCTTCCTGCCCCCTCTGGCCCGCCTCTTCCTCCCGCCCTTCCCCTTTATCCCTCCTCTTCCTCCCGCTCCTGCTCCTCCAGCCGTCCTCCGTCCAGCAGCTCCGCTGCCGCCCCCAAACCTCGGGCTGGAGCGGGGGGTCTGGGACACAGCCCCGTGCTGGGGGGCAGAGCCGCTGCTGGGGCCATCGCTGTGTCCAGGGCATCCTTTGTGGCCCTCGTGCAGCTCCAGGCTCCCGAGGGCTCCCCGAGGCTTTCTGTGGCTGTCCCTGCTCCCCAAATCTGTCGCGTTTAATGCCCGAGCGCGGCAGCCCCGTGCCCTGGGGCAGCAGCCGGTGCCGGGACACAGCCCCGGGAGCTGCGCTAATGCCCGGCCGTGCCAGGAGGGACTGAGGGGAGGGGACTTCATAAGGATCCCCCCTCTGCGCCCCTGGCTGCGCACGGAAAGGTTCCTTAGTGCATAGGAACGATTTTCCGGTGTTTCTGGGCTCGGCGGGGCCGAGGCGGCGGCAGCGGGAGCCGCGGGGCCCGGCCCGTGGGGGCGGCCGGGCTGGAAAAGTGCGCGGGGCCCCAGCGCGGTGCCCGAGGGCTGAGCGGAGCTGACGGGAACAAGCCCCGGAACCCCCCGGTGCCCGAGGGCTGAGCGGAGCTGACGGGAACAAGCCCCGGAACCCCCCGGTGCCCGAGGGCTGAGCGGAGCTGACGGGAACACCCCGCTCGTCTCCGCCGCTCCAAGCCGCTTCCCCGGCTCCGGCTGCCGCCGCCGCCCGGCCCCGGCGCGGTCCCGCGGGGTCGCCGCTCTTGGCGCAGCTGGAGGGCTCGATCCGAGCCGCGCCCCGCCCGTCCCTCGCTGCGGCTCTTTCGGTCACACGGAGCGGCCGAGACCCCGCGCTGCTGCCCCGACGCTCCCTCGCTGCAGCTCTTTCAGTCGCTGCGCAGCCGCCACTCCCCGTGCACTTCTTCTAGAATTTATTATTCTCTTCTCCTTTTTTTATTCCATTCGCACCTCCCATCCCACCCCTCCGCTGCGGCTCTTTCAGCGCCGGGCTCCTCGCCGGTCTCTCGGTGCAGCTCCTCCAGTGCCACGGGCCGGCGGAGACGCCCCTCGGTGCGGCTCTTTGATCGGATTTCCTTCTTTTCTTCCTTTCTCTCGTTCCCAGCTCGCCCGTCCCGCCGAGCGGCTCCTTCAGGGGCCCGGGGCGGCACCGAGCCCTCGGGGCGGCTCCAAAGGGCCCCGCCCGCCGCCGCTGCCCGAGGCCTCCCCGCTGCTGCCGGGGATCGGACACCGCAGGCGGCCCCGGCCCCTTCCTCTTCTTCCTCTTCTTCCTCTTCTTCCTCTTCTTCCTCTTCTTCCTCTTCTTCCTCTTCTTCCTCGTCTTCCTCTTCTTCCTCTTCTTCCTCCTCGCTGCTGCCGGGATTCAGCCCCCGCCGCCGCCCGGCTCCTTCTGCCGCTCCTGCCCGGCACGAAGCGGCGCTGCCGCTGACGGGGCCGGAGCGCGGCTGCCCCGCGACTGCCCCGCGCCTCAGGGCCGGGCCGGGGAGTGACCGCACGGCTGGGGAGGGACCCCCCGCTGGCCAGGGCAGGGACTGACCCCATGGGAGGGACCCCGCGCCGCAGCAGGGAAGGATTCCTGGCCCCGAGGGGGAAGCAGCGGCACGAACTGAGCGCGACTCCCATCCCTTCTCCCTGCCCCGCTGGGCACAGCAGGGAGGAGCCGGGCATAAAGTGAACTCCGCCAAGGAGAAAGAGGTCGGGGGAAGGTTCTGTACCAGGGTTTATTTTCCTCCTCACTCTCCTGTTCTGATCCGCTCCGTCCCAAATCCAGTTCATTCCCCACGTCGGGGCTCTTGTGGCCGCGATGGCGATCCCTGAGTGACCTCTCCCTGCCCTTAGCCCGAGCCACGAGGACTCGGATCTGTTCCAGTTCCGTGCAATTCACGGGCATTTGGGGCAGCTGGAGCGAAGCAGCTGGAAACCACAGCGGGCTCGAGAGGGACTCAAGCAGGGCAGGAGCCGGGGCTGCCCCGAGGGAGCTCTCCCGACGCGAACCTTGCCGGGCTCTTTGGACGGGAATTGCGGGGAATGTTTCCATCCATCGCTACAAAGCAGAGTCACGAGTGGAGCTGAGCTTTCAGCTTGAAATGAGGGAATCGAACGTGTGCGCGGGGACTGCTGGAGCCTCCAGGTGTCACCGATACTTTAGTTTCGGAAATATTCAGCCCCTCAGCAGCGATGTCTCTCCCAGCCCACCGGCTCCTGGCTCAGACCCGGCTCGGAGCTCGGAGAAGAGACCCGAAGTCGCAACGGAATAATCTCGGCCGTTATTTTCTTCATTCATAATTATTTTATGCTATTTTACTTTATAATACTCTTTTTTTTTTTTTTCCTTGCTTTTCTTCTTAGTTTCTTTCTTCTTTTTTTTTCCAATTTTTTTCTACCACAACTTCGGGTTTTTTCTCTATTTCCCCCACACAGCCTTTGTTCCCCTCCCGGAGGTTTGTGGTGAGATGCTGTCCTACCGCTTCTCCCCCGGAAACCAACGAAATCAATCGAAATAATGATGGATTTTTGAACTCTTCCCGCCGCTCTTTCCAGAAGGTCCCGACCGGATCTGCCAGGAGGAGCCAGGGGCACACAGGGGCCTCAGGGCTTAATTGGGGAGAACAGTTTAATTGGGGCGAGAAACACTTCAATTCTGGGGAGAAAATGTGAATGGAGGGGAGAGAAAATGAACGGCGGGGAGGAGCCCCCCAGCCCCCGGCTGTGCCCCGAAGGTGCTGCCCGCGGCTCCCCTGCTCCCACCCCCGGGCTGGGGGCGCGGAGCTGCCGCTGCTCCCGGGGACGTCACGGGATAAAAACTCCATTCAAGCTTTTCCAGCCGCGGCAGCGACGCTCAGCGTTCCTTGGACCTTCCACGGTCCGTGGACATCCCGTGTCCCTCGGCTGGTCCGCGTCCCCCGGGTGTTCCATGTTCGCCCAGTTTGTTCCCGCACGCTCCCAGCCACTCCCAGCTGCTGCCAGCTGCACTCAGCCCGCTCCCAGTTTCTCCCAGTCCTCAGAGTGGTCCCTGTTGCTCGCAGTGTGACCTCTGTTACCCAGTTCTGGTCCCAGTGGGTTCCGGTCCTGGTTCTGGTTCTGGTCCTGGTGTATCCCGGTGTCCCAGCCTGTCCCAGTCCATCCCAGCCTGTCCCAGTCCGTCCCGGTCCCTTCCCGGCAGCCGCCGCCGTTTCCCGGATCCTGCCCCTCCCGCTCCGGAGCTGCCGCCGGACGCCCCCCAAGATGCTGACGGGGGCCGGGGGCTTCGTGTTGGGCTTCGTCCTCCTGGGCTGGGGCTCGGCCTCCACCTGCGGGAGGAGGTGAGGGGGGATCCCTGGGGGTCGTGTCCCGCCAGGAGCGCTTGAGCCCCTCCCAGAATTGCCCCTATGCTGGGGGTTGCCCCCTTTTCACTCTCCTAGAGCTCCTGACCCAGTTCGTGCCCCTCCGGGAGGGGGCTTTAGGAAGTCCCCCTTTTCCTTTACCTTGAGACCCCCTTGAATCCCCATTCCTGGGCACTGGGACCCCCTGCACCCCTCATCCTGCACCAACACCCCCTGCAATCCCTGTCCCGGGTATCCTCCTCTCCCAGCCCCTGCATCCCCTGTTTTCCTGACCCCGGGGACCCCCGGACCCCATTCCCGGCCATCCCGGGGCACCTCAGCCCCAGGCCTCCCATTCCTGCGAAACCCGAGCTGGGCACGGGGCTCTGCAGCCGCTCCGGGATTTGTGATCACCCAAAGGAAAGGGAGAAGAGAGGAGAGAGAGAGAGAAGGAGATGGGGAGTCAGGGATCGGGGTCCCAGCGCCCAGTCCTGCTCCGCCGGGGCTGGGGCCCCGCAGCCGCAGGACAAAATGGATCCGCGGGTCCCGCTGCTTGCCCCGCTTCGGGCCGAACCCAGCGGGTTCCAGGCAGAGTTTGGCCGCGGGGCCCGGGAGCTCAGCCCGGCCCGGCCCGGGGGTCCCGCAGGGCGCGGCCGAGGAGGGTCCGGGGGATGGCAGGAGGGGATCCAGGGGAATTCCCTGGAATTGCCCCGTCCCCTCCCCCCGCGCTCCCTCGGTCCCTTTGGCTTCTCCGCCTCCCGCCCTGCGCCGCCGGGATCTGCCCGGCGCCCGGTGACGTCACGAGCAGCCCGAGCTGCCATTGGCGGGCAGGAAAGAGCGGCGCCAATGGCGGGGCCGGAGGCGGCTCTGGGGGCGGGGCCGGGCTGGGGGCGGGGCCCAGCGGAGCAGCGCGATGGCTCCAGCGCTGGGGCCGGGGGCGCTCCTGGGGGGGCGAGGGGCGAGTGGGACCCCCGGCACGGGAACCCCCGAACCGCAACTCCCGGGCACGGGAACCCCCTGAGCTCCCATTTCCGGGTACTAGAGCACCCTGCACCGCCATTCCCGGACACTGTGACCCCCCTGCATCCCCTTCCCCAGCACCGGGACCCCCTGTTCCCCGTTTTTTGGCCCCGGGGCCTCCCTGAACCCCCCTGAACCACCATTCCCGGGTACTGTGACCCCCTGCATCCCCCTGCCCAGCACCGGGACGCCCTGTTCCCCTTAGCTGGCACGAGGACGTCCCTGAAGCCCCATTCCCGGCAAGGGGACTTCCCTGAACCCACATTCCCCGTCCCAGGAAAACCCCCTGAGCCACCGTTTCTAGGCCCCGGGACCTCCCTGAAACTCCATCTCCGGGTCGGGGACTCCCCCGTCCCCCCCGTTCCCGGCAGAGGGACCACCTGACCCCCCCCCCATTCCCGGCAGCGGGACCTCCTTGCACCCCCATATCCAGGTCTGAACCCCCACTCCCGTGCACGGGGACCGCCCGGCACCTCCATCCCCGGCGCTGAGACCCCCCCGAGCCCCCTTATCCCGCACCGATACCCCCTCGCACCCCCTCTTCCCCCGCCCCCGCGCTCCCTCGGGCACTTCCGCGGCTCCCAAGCTGCGCCACCGGGATCCGCCCGGCGAGCGGGGACTGCCCCCGGCACCGGGACCCCCCTCCCGCCCCCGGCTCCTCCCGGGGCCTTCTGGAAACAGCAGCGGGAAGAGTTCAACAATTCATCATTATTTCAATTGATTTCGTTGGTTTCCGGGGAGAGCCGGTGGGACAGCACCTCACCACAAACCTCCAGCAGGGGAACAAAGGCTGCGGTAGATGAAAATAGGGAAAAAGCCGATGAAATGGAAGAAAAAATAAAAAGGCAAAAAGAAAAAAAAAGACAAACGAAAAGTAAAATAGATTTTACAATAAAATAGCATAAAATTACTGGGGAAAAAAAAAAAAAAAAAGGAAACAACAGCAGAGCTTGTTCTGTTGGGACTTTGTGTCTCTTCTTCAAGATCCGAGAACCGAGGCGGCGGCGTGCTGGCGGAAGGGGCAGAGACCGGAGAGGGGGGAAGTTGAGTGAAGTGTAAATGACTTTCTGGGCTTCATGAATATGGAACAGTTTAAGAGAGTCCTTAAGTCCACAGTGAAATGAATGGAGGGCGCCTCTGGCAATATTGCCAAGCGCCCCAGCGCTGTGATTTGCCTTTGTTCGACTAATAAATGTTCAATACTATATTGCTAAAAAATTTAGCTTTTGTATTCATTTTCTTCAGAGAGAGAATAAAGAGAGAGAGCGAAGAGAGAGTAAAGAGAGAGAAAGACAGAAAGAGTAAAGAGAGACAGAATAAAGAGAGAGGGGAAAAGAGAGAAACGATAAGGAGAAAGAGAATAGAGAGAGAAAGACAGAGAGGATAAAGACAAACATTGCTGCTAAAGAACGTCCGTGCAGCCCCAAACGCCTTCACACACCGGCCCCAGTGTCCGTGCTCGGGGCTTGATTTACCAAGATGTGAATATCGATCTCATATCGATATCCAGCTGAGACAGACAAAAGCTCTCTAACAGGTTAGAGTTAGAAAGTGAATGTTTGATTGGCGCCGGACAGCGGCGTGGAACAGCTTCCTAATGCGCAGTGCCCAGGTATGAACGGTTACAGAGTTCATTTAGCCACAAAAGTGATGAGTATCCAAACTACAAATACATATTTCTAACAGTGACCCCTCCCATTCTCCGCTTCGTATGGAAATGAGCTTTAATGGCATTAAGCATGCGCACTGCGTGCTCTGAATTGAGTCGCTGCTCTCGAATTGGGGCGGTGGTCCCAGACAGATGAAGTAAGCTCATCTCCCTCACTTGGACCTTTTTTGCCTTTCTGAACTTTAACAATCTTAATTACTTTAGTGACCTCCCAATTTCCTCTTGCCTGACTTTTGAAAAGGTTCCCACAGAGGGAGGAAATTGGGAATTGTCCTTGTTCCCTACACCAACTGATCAATATTTCTGTTCCTCATTCTAAGCACAGCTAAACAAACATACAAATGACAGATCATCAATTATTCCGTAATCAATTACTAACATCTTAAAAAGCATTTCAAATCTCTTCTTATTTTCTCTTAATTAGTTTAATTAACTCTAGTCCAGCTCAAATTCTTTCTTATTCTAACTCATTTCAACACAGCTAGCCTATAACTAAAATCTTTCTGTTTCTTTTAAATCTATGTGTCAGGGTGTCACCATGGCCACGGGGCTGCCCCAGGGCAGAAATCCCCTGCGGAGATACCGGGACCGGCTGTGGGAGATGGGACGCCAAACACACCGGCTTTAGTCTCTTTGGGATGAAGAAATGAGTTTTTCAGTCTGTTTGGGATAGAAATCTACTTCTGATTGCATCAGCCTGTTATACATGGGGTTTAAAAAGCATAACAAATACTAAAAAGGAATAATGATAAATAGCTGTGGTTCAAAAGGCATAAAGGAATTAGGAGGAACATATCTACTGACAGAAGATTTAATAAAAACTATACTATGAAAAAATAATCTGCAGTGTTGTCAGTGGGTATTCTTAGTTTTTTAAAAAATTTTGTATTTCTTGTTTCCTCTGATCTGCTGTGTTTTGCAACCATTGAAGCTAAAATGAGCAACATCAGGACCAAATCAACAGCTGGGTGCAAAGCCTCAGAATGAATGTGGAGCTAATGGAGGATTCACGTGCTTTAGACACGTGTGTGCACAGGTGCAGAAAAGCATCGCTCCTTTTGGAGGCTGCATTACAGCAACACGGGTGGTAAAATCAGATTGACTCCTGTTTTCACAGGCTTCCCGGGCATCACTTACCCTCAAGGATCTCCTCAAGCCCAGTGAGTGAGCGAGGACAGATCAAGGGGGGTTCTGGATAATCTATTTTCACTCCAATTTCCCAACTCCTCCCACTGGTTTGAAGTGCCAGTGTCCATTGTTGGAGCCAGCACGGTGGAAAGGAGCAGCACAGCTGAACAGAGAAAGCGACTTTTGTCCGCAGAGCAGAGCAAGCAGGAAGGCACGCGGCTTGCACACATGAAGGTCTCTTGTCCCTTCCAAGAAAAAGGCATCCACCAAAAGCAAAGGTTTGTTGAATTCAGTGTAACAAGACAGCGATTTCAGGGCAACATTGAAAGGAATGTGATGAATGTGTCTCTGCAAACAGACCCTGTGAATCTGCTGGTAGGCGGGGCCAGGGACTTGTAAGTAGGGAAGTGACAGAAGAAACTATCAGCTCGAGAGTCTTCCTGATGCAGAGTGAAGTAGAATCTGCAACCAGAATCAGCATCCATTGAGCACCTTGGAACCAGCATCAGCCCTGGATCCCCCCAGCTCCCATCATCCAGCCCTGGATCCCCCCAGCTCCCATCACCCAGCCCTGGATCCCCCCAGCTCCCAGCATCCAGCCCTGGATCCCCCAGCTCCCATCACCCAGCTCTGGATCCCCCCAGCTCCCATCATCCAGCCCTGGATCCCCCCAGCTCCCATCACCCAGCCCTGGATCCCCCCAGCTCCCAGCATCCAGCCCTGGATCCCCCAGCTCCCATCACCCAGCTCTGGATCCCCCCAGCTCCCACCATCCAGCCCTGGATTCCCCCAGTTCCCAGCATCCAGCCCTGGATCCCCCCAGCTCCCATTACCCAGCCCTGGATCCCCCCAGCTCCCAGCATCCAGCCCTGGACCTGCCCAGCCCCCTCACCCAGCTCTGGAACCACCAGCCCTCAGCTCCCAAGCCTGGACCCCCAGCTCCCATTCACCCGTCTGTGCCCCCCAGATTTCTTCTGCAGCCCCCCCGTGAGAGTGGGGGGTGGGAGCCGAATGCTGGTGCCCCCCTGCCTGCAGCAGATCCAGCGGTGAGGGGAGTTCGGGGGGTCCCTCAGCATTTGGGCTCCCCCGGGATTTGGGGTGAATCCCCCGGGCCCCCCAGGATCTCCCTGAACACGCTGACGCTGCCCGTGCGCAGCGAGAAGGTTCATACCCGGCACGGGGTCCCCAGCTCTGTCACCGGCATCGCCCAGGTACCCCAAAACCTCCCGGGAATCCCCAACACCCCCCCGGGAAACCCCAACCTCTCCTGGGACCCCGAAAATATCCCCGAGACGCAAAGCCCCATACAGACCCCCCAAAACGCTCTCAGGACACCAAAATTCCCACAGAACCTCCCAACACCCCCCGGACCCCCTTGAGAAGGTTTATACCTGGCACAGGGTCCCCATCTCCATCACCGGCAGGGACCCCAAAGCAGCCTTGGGACCCCCAAATATTCCCACCGGGATCACCCAAACCCTCGCTTTGGGACCCCTGAAAACCTCCCTGGGGAGCCCCCCAAAACCACCGGGACCCCAAAAACCCCCAGGACCCATAAAACCCCCCGGACCCATAAAATCCCCCAGGAGCCCCTCGCGAATGTTCAGACCCAGCACGGGGTCCCCATCGCCATCATCGGCACCACCCAGGTACCCCCAAACCCTGCCGGGACCCCCAAACCCTGCCGGGGCCCCCAAACCCTGCCGGGGCCCCCAAACCCTGCTGGGACCCCCAAACCCCCCCCGGGGCTCCGCTGCCGGAATCAACGGGAGTGGTGTTGCCCTTTTAACAGGAGTTATAGTGGGCACCGACTTTCCCGGGGCATCTTAAAGCGCCGATGGCAGAGCGAACCCCAAAATTTCACCCGGGGGGCACTCTCCCGTTTGCTGCACTCGGGGGAGCCCCGAACGGCGACGGGTCCTGGGCTGAGCCCCCCACTCAGCCGGGGGTGGGGAGGGAACGGGGAGGGCTGGGACGGGGTTTGGGGGTGCTGGGGTTAACTGGGGGACCCCAGTGGAACCCCTTTCCCGCTGTCCCACCTCCCCGGATCCCCCCTCTCCCACCCCTTTCCCGTTGTTGCCCCAAACCTCCGCTGCCCCAGCTCGCCCTGGGCTGACCCAGCCCTTTCCCATCGTGGCCCGGCCCGGCCCCGCTGCCCCGAGAGCTCCCGGGCCGCGGCCGCAGCGACGGAGGAAGGGCAGGAGGAGGAGGAGGCGGGACAGAGGAGGAGGAAGAGGAGGGCCGGGGGGAAGAAGGAGGAGGCGGAGCAGGCGGAGGAGGCTCCACGTGCGGGCAGCGCTCTCTGCATCCGCAGCCGCTCGGGCCGGGAGCATCGCCCGCCCCGCATCCCGCAGGTGCCCGGGGAGGGGGAGCTCGGCCCAAACATCCCGGGCGGTGCTTTTGGAGGGGGGAGGGATATTTGGAGCTCGCAGGAATCTATTTGGGGCTCGCAGTTCCATCCTCTCTGTCGGGGCGGGCGGCGCGATGTTTGGAGCTTGCGGCACTCCAAAGGCGAGCCGCAGATGCCCCTCGGGCGGATATCGGGGGGTCCCGGGCGGTGTTTTTGGGGGTCCCGGTGTCGGTGGCGGCAGAGCCCCGGCGGGGGCGGGGGGATGCGGGTCCCCCCGCGGTGGGGGTTGGGCTTCCCGGGCCGGGCCCTCCGAGCTCTGCCGGGGCCCCGTGGGGACGGCGCGGGGCCGGCGGGGCGGGGGGACACCGGTTTTGGGGACCCCCGGGAGAGCCGCGGCTTCCCTAAGCGGGACCCCGGAGAGAGGAGAGCCCCAGAAGCCCAAAGCGGGGACCCCGAGAGGGGGGACCCCTGGGATTGGTGGGACCCCGGCGGAGGGGTCTGGGGGCTGCAGGGGCGGCACGGCCGGGAAAGGGGCTCGGGGGTCTTGGGGCCGGGAAAGGGGCTCGGGGGTCCCGGGCTCGGGAAAGGGGCTCGGGGGTCCCGGGGCTGGAAAGGGTCTCGGGGGTCCCGGGCTCGGGAAGGTCTGCTCCCACTAGGAGCCCAGTTCCTGAGTGGTTCCAGTTTCCTCATCAGTCCCAGTATGAGCCCAGTATGATCCCAGTATGATCCTGGTCATTTCCCCTCACTCCCTGTTGCTCCCAGTATGAACCCAGTCACTCCCAGTCATTCCCCATTATGATGCAATTTGCCCCCAGCACAGTCTCAGTTGCTCCCAGTTCCTCCCACTTTTGTCCAGTGTGTTCCCAGTTCTCCCAGTTGCCCCAGCATAGTCCCAGTCACTCCCAGTATGATGCCAGACTCTCCCAGCAGGGCCCCAGTCACTCACAATTGCTCCCAGTTGCCCCCAGCACATTCCCAGTCACACCCAGTGTGGTCCCAGTCAGCACCCACATGGTCTCAGACACTCCCAGTATATCCCAGTTGCCCTGACCATTCTCGTGGTCATTCCCAGGCACTCCCAGTTACCTCAGCAGGGATCAGTTGCCCCCAGATTTATCCCAGCCCCTGCCAGTACATCCCAGTTGTCACCAGCATGCATCCTATCATTCCCAGTTCCTCCCAGTGCATCCCCAGTAGGAGCTCAGCATGGGCCTGGTAGCTCCCTGTAACCCCCATTGACACCCGCTATAATCCCAGCAAGGCCCCCGTCACTCCCAGTAGGATGCCAGTGGCCCCCAGGGTGTTCCCAGTTGCTCCCTGTCAATGCCAGCATGAGCCCAGTAGCCTCCATTATGATCCCCGTGACTCCCTGTCTCTCCCAGTATATCCCAGTCACCCCCAGCATGCTCCCAGTCACTCCCATTTCTTCCCAGCTGCATTCAGCACAATTCCAGTTGCTCACAGCCACTCCCAGTCAATCCCAGTATGATTCCAGTCACCCTCAGTATGATCCCGGTCTTCCCCAGCATGGACCCACTGTGATTCCAGTATGATCCCAGTTGCCCCCAGCATAGTTCCAGTTGTTCCCAGTTCCTCCCAGTATGATCCCAGTTGCCCCTAGAATAGTCCCAGTCATGCCCAGTTTCCCCCAGCATAGATCCAGTTGCTCCCAGGTGCCCCCAGCATGGTCTCATTTCCCCCCAGCATGATCCCAGCTGTTTCCAGTGTGATTCCAGTCACCCCCAGTATGGTTACAGACACTCCCAGTATATCCCAGTTGCCCTCAGCATGTTTGTAGTCATTCCCAGGCACTCCCAGTTGCCCCAGTAAGGTTCCAGTTACCGCAGAATGATCCCAGTCTTTCCCAGTTACTTCCAGGGTCCTCCAGCATGATCCCAGTTTCTGTCAGTTTCCCAAAGTATGGTCCCAGTTGCTCCCAGTATGATCCCAGTTGTGGCCCCAGTTGTGGCCTCAGTTGTGGTCTCAGTGTCCTCAGCATGGTTCCAGTACCTTCCAGTTGATCCCAGTTGCTCCCAATGTGTCCACATTTTCCTCCCAACATGGGCCCAGCAGCTCCCAGCAACCCCCAGCATGGTTCCATTCACACCTGCTGTAATTCCAGTGCCTCCCAGTATGGCCCCAGTAGGACCCGTAGTTACTTCCAGTATGGTCCAGTCACTTCCAGTATGGTCCCAGTGTCCCCAAATGTGATCCCAACTGCTCCCTCTCAATGCCAGTATGATCCCAGTCACCCCCAGCATGGTTACAGTCACTCCCAGTATGACCCCAGTCAGTCCCAGATACTCCCAGTATTATTCCAGTCATGGCCAGAGTGACTCCCTGTCACTCCCAGTGTGGGCCCAGTTGCTCCCAGTATGAATCCAGTCACTCCCAGTTACTCCAAATACAATCCCATTTGCTCTCAGCACGGTCTCTGTTGCTCCCAGTCACCTCCAGTATGGTTCCAGTCATGTCCAGCACCTTTCCAGTCCCTCCCAGTCTGATTCCAGTATGGTCACAGTCATCCTCAGACACTCCCAGTATCATCCCAGTCAGTTCCAGTAGGATCCCAGTATGACCCCAGCATGGGCACAGCTGCTCCCATTATCTCCCAGTGTGGTTCCAGTTGAACCCAGTTGCCCCCAGTTCAGACCCAGTCACTCCCCACATGAGGTTGAGCGCTCCCTGAATTCACAGCCCCCCACCCGTGGGATCATCGCCCCCCATCCCACAGGTGCCCGGGGAGGGGGAGCTCGGCCCAGATATCCCAGGGGGGTTCCCTGGGTTGGGTTTTTTTGGGGGGGATGTTTGGAGAATGAAGAACTCCAAAGCTGAGCAGAAAATGCCCCTTGTGAGGACATTGGGGGTCCCCAGGAGGTGTTTCTGGGGGTCCCGGTGGCGGTGCCAGCAGAGCCCTGGCAGCGGGCAGGGGGATGTGGGGTACGCCCCATGGTGGGGGTTGGGTCTGCCCGGGTCAGGCACAGCCACCTCCAGCCCGGAGCCAGGGGGCTGCGGGACCCCTTGGGAGAGCCAGAGGGGGAACCTCGGGACCCCCAGAGTGGGACGAGCAGAGAGGGGCAGTACCGGGACCAGGGGAGCCCCGGCAGTCTGGAGGAGCAAACCCCTGTGAGCCCCAGGGCCCCAAAGTGGGGAGCCCCAAAAGGGGGGAGCGCCGCCATTTGCGGGACCCTCAACAGCCTGGAGAGGGGGAGGGGGGACTCCTTGGACCCCCTGCACCCCGAAGCAGAGAATGAGGGGAGAAGGGACCTGGGGACCCCATAACCCCCAGCATCCCTAAGTGAGGAGACCAAAGCGGGGAGCTTTTGGATTCCTGGAGTCCCAGCAGCCTGGGGAGGGTGGAGACCAAGTAGAGAGGGGGACCCCAATAAAAGAGGGACCCCCAGCAGCTGGGACAGGGGGGAACCCCCAAACACCAAAGGGGAGAGACCAGAGACAGGGAACTCCTGAGAGGCTTTTTGAGAGCAGATTTTTATGGACACACAGTGCCCAGTGACTTCTAGAGACAGACTTGGCAGAGGGACCTGTAAAGTAAATGGGCTCATCCCTTGTTTCTCCCCAAACCAGGATTTCCCATTCCCAACCCTTGGCCAGATGGAGGAGGAGGCTGTGAGGAAGAGGAAGATGCCCCAGGACCCCCAGGCAGGTGAGGAGGAAGTCAGTGCCCCTTTCCCCCTCTCTCCTGCTCCATCTCCCAGCCCAGCATCGCCCCCGGCTGCAGGACAACCCCGCTGCCGACGCCGTCCTGCCGGGGACGGACTGGGGGGGATCTCCTTCCCCTTCCCTGTGGCACGGAGGCAAATCCCATCCTCTCCTTGTCCTTCCTCCCCCAGACAAGGAGCTGAGCACGGAGCCCAGGGAGGACAAATCCCCGCGGCAGAACCTGGTGGAAGAGGCCGTTTTGAGCGGCTCCACGGCGCAGGAATCCAACGGGGAGGAAAAGCCCCGGAGATCCCACAGGAGGAGGGGCTGCAAACGCAGCCCAGGGTGCTCTGAGGAGGAAAGACCCACCCTGTGCCGGGAAGGCGGCCGGAGATCCAGCCAGAGGTCAGAGCTGGTGGTTCATGAGCAGCTTCACAATGGGGAGAAGCCCCACACGTGTGGGGAATGTGGGAAGAGCTTCAGGTACAGCTCCAGCCTGATCAATCACCAGCACATCCACACCGGGGAAAAGCCTTACGAGTGTCCTGAGTGTGAGAAGAGGTTTCAGACCAGCTCCACTCTCCTCCTGCACCAGCGGATTCACACGGATGAGAGGCCCTTCCGCTGCCCCGACTGCAGGAAGGGCTTCAAACAAAACTCCCACCTCGTCACCCACCGGCGCATCCACACTGGGGAGAGGCCCTACGAGTGTCCCCAGTGTGGGAAGAGGTTTCAGACCAGCTCCACTCTCCTCCGGCACCAGCGGATTCACACGGATGAGAGGCCCTTCCGCTGCCCCGACTGCAGGAAGGGCTTCAACCGCAACTCCACCCTCGTCACCCACCGGCGCATCCACACCGGGGAGAGGCCCTACGAGTGTCCCCAGTGTGGGAAGAGCTTCTCCAGGAGCTCTCACTTGACCAAACACCAACGGAGGCACCGCTAAGGGAAGTCCTGCGAGTGCCCCGACTGCGGGAAGAGCTTTGTCCTCTGCTCCAGCTCCATCTCCCATCAGAGGACCCACGTTTGGCAGAGCCCTGATGACCCACATTCCCTGTGATCCAGGTTGGGAAGACCCCTGGCTGGTGCTCTCCACGTTCTCCTGGATCCCTGTAGGCACCTGGGTGAACACAGGGGCAGGAACATCCATCAGGACTCAGATCAACATTGGAAATTCATTGGGAAGAGCTGATTTTTTAACTTTACGCCCTAAAAATTTTCATCTACTCTGTCCAATTGTTTCTTCTGGTGGTATCAAGCCACCCCAGATGATCTTGGAGGTCTTTTGCAGCCTAAGTAATTTCTATGTTAATCCCATTGAAACAGCAAAAATTGGGGTAAAAATAAAAATTTAAAGACATCTAAAGCTGCACCATTTTCCCGCAATTTGGGGGTGAATTTGGGGTTCAGGGGAATATTTGGGAGGATCTGAGTGTTGTGGGGCTGTGAAGCCAGGCAGATTGGGGCCACAATCTCACAGTTGTGGGGGCAGAACGTGTGCACCTGAGCCCGTCTGTTCTCCAGGAATTCCAGTTGTCTGTCCCAGTCCCTTCCCTGGGTCTGCCCATCCAGGGTGTCCCCCCCAAAGTGCCCAAATCGCTGCTAAAGTGCCTGAGCTGCTCTGGGTTGTGGATGTTCCTGTCCACCAACCTGTCCTGGTCAGTGCCATGGAGGCTGGGAGGGGGTCTGAGGGGACTGGGCTGGGCTTTTGAGCCTCTTGGGGCCATTTGAGGTGCTGGGAGGGGGTTTGGGGGGCTTTTTGTGCAGTCTTCAAGTGAGTTTTGGGGTGCTGGCAGGGCTGTGTGTCTTGGAGAGAATTTGGGAGGGTGTTGGGGGAGATGGGAAGGGGTTTTGGTGGT
Source organism: Aphelocoma coerulescens (assembly GCF_041296385.1). NCBI lineage: Eukaryota > Metazoa > Chordata > Aves > Passeriformes > Corvidae > Aphelocoma > Aphelocoma coerulescens. The sequence continues at coordinate 1,769,983 of NW_027183804.1, read as the reverse complement.
TTTTGGGATCATTTATGATGCAGGGTGTGGTTGGGGGAGTCCTGGCAAGGAGATTTGGGGGGCTTTGAGAGGTCCAAGATTGGCTCTGGGGCTGGGTGGGGGTTTTAGGGCAGGTGTGACCTCCCCCAAGACTCCAAAGCTGCCACCAGACCCAACCCCCAAGGTGCTGCTGGAGGTCAGGGGCTCCATATTGGGGTTCATCCTCCTGGCACTGTGGGAGAAGGTGAGGGGGGGTCCCCAGGGGCCGTGTGTGTCCCCCCAGAGCGTGTGTGACCCCCCCCATCCCGCTGTCACCCCCTTTTCCCTGCCCACAGGGCTCCTGAGCCAGCCCCTGCTGCCCCGGGAGGGAATTTGGGGAGGGGGCAGAGGGGGTGCGCAGCCCCCGCCGGGGGATGACCCCGGCCCAGCGCCCTTCGTTCAGCACCGAGCTGGGCTTGGGGCCGCAGGAGGAAGAGGCCGATGGGAAGCAGATCCTGCAGGGGGGACAGGGCTTGGGCTCAGGGCAAGGTCCTGCCCTGCACACCTGGCTCAGGTGTGAGCCTGCCCCGGGAAGGGAGCGGGACATTCCCATCCCCACGGATCAGGGCTGGCAGCAGCGCTGGGAGCACGGACATGGACGTGGCTGTGGGGTCAGTTGCTCTCGGCGTTCTCGGAGGGAGAAGCTGCTGGTTCTTTTCGGCCGTTTTTTCTTTCCTCGGACAAAGATCCCAGGACCCCCGGCCCACCTTCCCTATCCCACTGGAGGCCAGGCTGTGGCTGCCCTGCCCCGCTGCTGCTTCGAGCCTTCGCTCGCTGTAGCCGTGCTCGCCCTGCCTGCCTGGACCTCCGGGGGGGTTCCCCGCTTGGATACATCGCATCTGCCCCCCAGGATTTGTGCTCATCCCTGCCGTTCCAGCCTGCTGTTCCCGAGGGTCCGGCCGGACACCGGGATCGGCTGCCCAGGGGTTTGTGAAGCCTTTGTTCCATCCCTTCCCGGGATCCCAGGGCACCGGTGCCGCGTGCTGCCCGAGCTCGCTCCGGAGCGCCCCCTGCAGCCGCGGGGGAACCATCGCACCTGCCCTGCTCACCGGGAGCCGCCAGCGCCCCTGCTGGCTGCGAGCGGAACTGCACCCGAGGGGAAAGGGCCTGACAGCCGAGACGGCTGGGACTGGGTTTGTGTTTGCTGTTACTGCCAGAGTTGTTGTTGTTTGTTTGACTGGTTATATATCTATCTATCTATCTATCTATAAATATATATATAGTAAAGAACTGTTATTCCTATTTCCTACATCTTTGCCTAAAGACCCTTGATTTCAAAATCATAATAACTCAGGGGGAAAGGGGTTATATCTGCCACTTCAAGGGGGGCTTCTGCCTTCCTTAGCAGACACCTGTCTTTCAAACCGAGACAGTCCCTTAAAAACACCCAAAATTAGGGTAAAAATAAAGAAATTGATCAGAGACATCTAAAGTCTCACCATTTTACTGGTATTTAGGGGGAATTTTGGGTTCAGGGTCATATTTGGCAGAGGAGGATGGAGACTGTCTCTGTCCCTCTCACCCCAATGATGTTTGGGCGGGGTCACACCAGGGGTGAGAGGGACAGAGACCCCCCTGGCCTCCCCAGGTGTGAGAAGGTCGGAGAGCCCCCCACCCCCCGAGCACACTCAGCGGTGAGAGGGACACAGAGCCCCTGGTCCCCCACCCTGCACAAGCATTCCCTGGGGTGAGAGGGACAGGGACAACCCACTCAAGCCCCTCCCCAGCATCCCCTTGGCACCAGACCAAATAAACTTGGCAGAAATCAAACTTAAGTCTACATAAAATGCTTTGAGCAATGTTTGCTCTTCCCACAAGTCCCTTGTGGTGAAAACACAATCAAGCCCCAACCATGAATGAACCGACAGCACAAGCAGTTCTGGTGGCAATTCAAAGCTCCAGCGGTTCCCACACAGCTCCAGCTCAGCTGCTGCAGGTTCCTGTAAAAGAAAAGTGACAATTCGGCCCAATACAGATGATTGAAAGGAAGGAAAACTCTGTGTAGCTGTCACCAAGGTGGCAGGGAGGAAGAGAAAAATGATTCTCCCATTTGGCAAAGCCCCCCAGCCTGTGAGAGAGAAAAGGGGGGAGAGCAAGGGAGTGGCAGGGACAGAGACCTCCCCTGGGGAGGGGCGAGTGTGACACTGTCCCCTGTGTGTGTGGCCTTCCCGGGCTGGGGGTTTCACACCTGAGCCAGTCTGGGTAAGGGGGGTGGTGTTCACTCCCCCTGAGCAGGGCTTACCCCACACCCCCAAAACTCCTCCTGTCCCCTTGGTTGGGGGATGGGGGTGCAAACCTGGCCTCAGCAAAGGGGTCTGGGGGCTGGGGCCTCCCCCAGCCCGACCCCAGCCAGGGCTGATTTTCAGGACAGCTCTGGGCGTGGCTTTCTGGTGGATTCATTCTCCTCCCTCAGCCTTGTTTACTTCTTAGAGTAAAGAACTGTTCCTCCTTTTCCTGTGTTTTTGCTTGGGAGCCCTGTAATTGTGGGATTGGATCCGAGGGGATCATCGGGGCACTGCTGGGCCCCATGGACCAAGGGGCCGGTGTGATTCTGAGAGGCCCCGTGGATCCAAGGAGACCATGGTGCTCCTGCAGGTCCTCATGGAATCACGGAGTCCATTGTGACACTGCTGGGCCCATGGAACCAAGGACACCTTTGTGACCCTGAGGGGCCCCGTGGAACCAAGGACACCTTTGTGACACTGAGGGGCCCCGTGGAACCAAGGACACCTTTGTGACCCTGCAGGGCCCAATGGAACCAAGGACACCTTTGTGACCCTGAGGGGCCCCATGGAACCAAGGACACCTTTGTGACACCGAGGGAACCAAGGGAACATGGAACAGCTCTGGCTGCCTTGGGCTCCTGGGGCCACCTGACAGCTCCGGCTGACCTTGGCATGTCCAGGGCCGATTCTCATCTGCCCCTGGAGCACTGGGGCTCCGTGCTTTCCTTCCTATGGAACAGAACTGTCCTTCTCCCCCAGGGGCCCATGGCCAAAATTGAGATTCTGCCTCCAAAATTCCATCTATCAAAGGATTGCTCTGTGTCGAAAGGTGCCAGGACAGACGGCTCTGGCTGGCCTTGGCCTCTGGCGGTCGCCTCTCATCAGCCTTCCAAACACTGGGGCTCTGTGATTTCCTTCCTATGGCAAAGAACCGTCCTTCTCTTCCAGGCACAAATGGCCAAAACTGGGATTCCACCTCCCAAATTCTGTCTATCCAAGGATTGCTCCCAGGGAAGAGCTGCCAGGACAGATGGTTCTGGCTGGCCCTGGCCTCCAGTGGCTCCTGCTCATCTCCCTCTGAAACACTGGGGCTCCGTGCTTTCCCTCCTACAGAAAAGAACCGTCCTTCTTCTTCAGGCTCCCATGGCTGAAGTTGGGATTTGGCTTCCCAAATTCTATCCAAGGATTGCTCCCAGACAAAAGTTGCCAAGACAAACAGGTCTGGCTGGCCTTGGCCTCCTGGGGGCCACCTCTCATCTGCCTTCAAAACATTGGGGCTCCACCCTTTCCCTACAAGGGAAAAGAACCGTCCTTCCTGTCCAGGCGCCCAAGGTCAAAACTGGGATTCCACCTCCCAGATTCCCAATATCCAAGGGCTGCTCCCAGACAAACCTGGCAGGAGACACAGATGTGGCTGGCCTTGGCCTCTGGTGGCTGTGTCTCATCTGTCCCTGAAACCCTGGGGCTCGGTGCTGCCCTTCCTCTGGAGACCACTGTGACCCTGCGTGGCCTCGTGGAACCCAGGGGCCGTTGTGACCCTGCAGGGCTGGTGGCACCAAGGGCACCATTGTGACCCTGTGGCGTTCCATGGAGCCAAGGGGCCACTGTGGCACTGCTGGCCCCAAAGAACCGAGGGGCCTTTGTGACCCTGCAGGACCCACGGAACCAAGGGAACGTGGAACAGCTCTGGCTGCCTTGGGCTCCTGGGGCCGCCTGGCAGCTCCGGCTGACCTTGGCATGGCGAGAGCTGCTTCTCACCTGCCCTGGAGCGCTGGGGCTCCGTGCTTTCCTTCCTATGGAACAGAACTGTCCTTCTCCTCCAGGGGCCCACGGCCAAAACTGGGACTCTACATCCAAATTTGATTATGTAAGGATTGTTCCCATATGAAACTTGCCAGGACAGATGGGTCTCGCTGGCCTTGGCCTCTTGGGGGCCACCTCTCATCTGCCTTTGAAACACTGTGGGGCTGTGCTGTTCTTTCCATGGAAAAAACATCTTTCAAGTCCAGGTGTCCATGGCCAAAATTGGGAATCCACCTCCAAAATTCCGTATATCCAAGTACAGCTCCCAGGCAAAATCTGCCAGGACTGACAAGTCCAGCTTCCCTTGGCTTCCTGAGGGCCAGCTCTCAGCTGCCTTTGAAATGCTGGGGCTGTGCTTCTCTTCCTGTGGAACTGAGCCATCCTTCTCCTCCCGCTGCCCATGGCCAAAATTGGAATTTGGCCTCCAAAATTCCATCTATCCCAGGATTGCTGCCAGACAAAAGCTGCCAAGACAAACAGGTCTGGCTGGCCTTGGCCTCTGGTGGCCGCCTTTCATCTTTCAATACTGGGCTTCTGTGGTTTCCTTCCTGGGGAAAAGAACCGTCCCTCTTGTCCGGGTGCTCTTGGCCTCGAGCACCTGACCACTGTATAGGGACAAAGGAGCTCTGTGCTCCGTGGAGTGGAGACTGAGGAGAGCAGAGGAGAGCCCGGGGAGGGACTGAAGGGAGGTTTCAGAGATGGTGGATCCTTCTGGCATTGTAGAGAACAGCCAGAGAACGAGAAAATGAATGTGAAGGGCAGCTGGGGAGGCCCAGAGTGGACACCAGGAGAAAGGAATTTCCCTCCCAGGCAGGGCTGGGGTGCAACACGTCCCCCAGAAGGAGTCTGGAGCAGCCCAAGGCTTTGTGTGGCCAGGCAGAGGCAGGCAGGACGCAGAGCTGCCAGCAAAGGAAGGGGCCAGCCAGGTGGGGCAGCCGGGGGGATGAGGACAGCCTGCAGGGACAGAGGCGCAGGGCAGGGACAGCGTGGCACAGCCTGGGCTGCAGAGGGCAGAGGGATGGGCAGCAGCTGCAAGGCCCTGACAGAGCCAACTTGTGCAGCCCTTTGGCCACGGCTGCTGGCCCTGGCCCTGAGGCCAGGAGGGGACAAGTGACCCCTGCAGCCCTGGGGCCTCAGTGCCTCCTTGTCCCTGCCCAGCAGCCTGGCAGGGGCCGCCCCATGGTGCTGCCCTGGGCACTGCCCATCCCCACATCCCAGTGCCCCGGCAAGAGCCCTGAGCACTGAGGGAGGGACAGGATCTGCCTTGCCAGGGGCTGGGGCTCAGGCCTTGGCCCTTTGCACTCATGGAACACAGCCAGCTTTGCTCAGCACCAGAGACACCTTTCCCTTGCTTGTCCCCACCTGCCATCGCTGCCTCCAGAGTTCTGCTCTCACTGGAACCTGGGCACACTTTCACGTGAGTCGTGTCCCTCACTGGGACCCATTAAAAGTTAAAGAAACTTTGGACTTTGAATCTTCGAGTTCTTGAGAAGTTTTTTGAAGACACTCTGAGGGACTGAGTCTGATGTGAACAACACCAAAGCCCCAAGAGGGTCATTAAAGTCCTTGTGCTGCTGCTGTGCTGCTGAGCTGGGCCGGGCTCCTGGCACAGAGGGAACTCTCAAGCTCCTGGCAACCAAGGAGAGCTTCAAAGAGGCAGCTCTGCTGAGGAGCAGCTCCTCTGCCAGCCCAGCAGGGCTGAGGGCACTGCCTGCAGGTACCTGCGAGGAGTGAGCAGAGAGCTGGCTAAAGCAGCTGGAAGGACAGCTCTGAACTCATTCCTGGAGAAACCTTCACAGCATGGGACACAGTGAGTCTCTGGCTGCAGGGATCCTCTAGAGCTGGCCCATGACACGGCTGCCATGGCTGTGAGGATGGCTCTGCTGCCGTTCCTGCCTTGGGGGAGGATGTGCTGCAGAGCGGGGCTGCCCTGGGCACCGTCAGAGGGACAGGGCAGGACGGCTCCTGCTGCCAGGGCCGGCTGCAGGCTCTGAAGGTGGGCAGCAGCCAGGGGTGCCCAGGGCTGTCCTGCAGAGCAGCTCCTGCAGCCCTGAGGGCTCTTTGCCAGGCCAGGGCATCTGCCACCTGCCAGGGGCAGCTCTCAGCCTGCCTGGGAGCTCCCCATGGACGGTGCAGGGGAGCTGTGGCTGCAAGGAGTGACTCCTGCAGGGCAGGTCCTGCTGCTGTGGAGAGGCTGCTGTGGGGCCAGGGCTGCTCAGAGCTCCAGCTCATGCCCAGGTCATTTCTGAGGGGGCTTTTCATGAGCACATTCAGGGCAGGAGATTCCTGCTTGAGTTTCTGCTTTCCTCAATCTGTGCTCCCACTTTTCTCTGGCTCACCTTGGTGGGAATGGAAACTCAGCTGTGCAGATGGAGCAGGGGCTGAGGCTCTTAAACCATCCCGCCGAGGATTCCTGGGAGCCTCAGCAAGTGCCTGCACCTCGCCAGCCCCCAGCTCCAGCCAGCATCACCTTTCCATGGTGCCCAGGCCCGGGGGAGCTGTTCTTTAATCGCCGCAGCCCCGAGCGGCTGCCGGGCAGGGCTGGCCCAGGGGCTGGGCTGGGCTCCGGCAGCAGCGGCAGGGACGGAGCCCGGGCCGCAGGAGCAGCTCCCGGCTGGGCCAGCTCCAGCAGCAGAGCCGTGGGCAGGGAGGGAGGGAGGCAGCGCTGAGGGCAGCCCTGCTGAGGGGAGCTGTGGCAGCTGCCGGCGCTGCCCTGCAGTGCAGACACCGCCCTGAGCAGCGCAGCTCCGGTGTCCCCTCGCAGCCAGCACAGCCCTCAGCCCGGGGGCTCGGGGCCCTCAGCCCGGGGGCTCGGGGCCCTCAGCCCGGGGGCTCGGGGCCCTCAGCCCGGGGGCTCGGGGCCCTCAGCCCGGGGGCTCGGGGCCCTCGGTGCCCTCCTGGGCCGGCAGAGCAGCAGCAGAGATGAAGGGCATCTCTGCGGCCACGGGCCCGTTCCTGCTGCCCGGGGCCTGAGGGCGACTGTCCTGCCCTGGTGCTGCCCGGGAGGGGCTGGGCAGCGCTGGGCAGGGAAAGGCTTTTCCTCAGGGCCCGGCTCTCTCTCCTTGCCCTGCTCAGCTGCTCCTGGCGCTGCTGAGGGGCTCTCTGGGAATGGCACTTCCAGCTGCAGGCTCAGGCCCAGCCCTGGGGCTCCTCCTGTGCAGGCTGAGCACAGCAATGGGGTGTCCCAGCTCCCTCTGCCCCGGGAGCTCTGGGCAGGCCGGGCTGGCAGGCTGGCAATGAGCCGGCTCTCCTCCAGCAGTGCCATGGACAGGAGCCTGGCTGTGCCCTCGGGATGCCATCCCAGCTGTCAGCTGCCTTCCAGGGGACACTGGGGCCGTGAGTGTCCTTGGCCAGCAGTGGGGCTGAGACTCTGAGAAAGGCTGAGCCACTTTGCTCTGCTGTGGGTCCCTCTGCTCTCAGCTGAGCCAGGCTGATTTTCAGGGGAACACAGTGACTGCTCTCAATCTCAGCAAGGGCAGCTGGGGACAGATGGAGCGACAGAGCAGCTCCCCTCACCCTTCCCTGAGTTACAGCCAATGCTCTTGCCTTGCACAGCTCTCTCTGCTCTCCCTGGGTGCAGCAGGAAACCCTCTCAAAGTGCCTTTGGCCATCACCGTTCCTTAGCCCTGGCACAGGAGATGCTGCCCAGCTCCTCTGCCTCAGGAGCAGTTTGGGCTGATGGAGTCCAGCCCCAGGACTGGCCCCTGTCCCCATTCCCATGTCCCCACTGCAGCAGAGCAGAGCTGACTCCTCGCTGTCCACGGGCACAGCCCCTGCTTGTCACAGCAACGGGGCCAGATCCCAGCAGAGCTCCAGGCACGGGGCTGAGGGAAGGGCTTTGAGAAAAGGAAAACTGGGAGGCAGGGCCGGGAGAAAGGGCTTGGGCATTGCTCAGCAAAGTCTCCCCTGACTCCTCACTGTCTTGTCCTTCAACAGCACTCCATGGCCAGAGGCTCCAAATGTCCAACAGCAGCTCCATCAGCCCCTTCCTCCTGCTGGCATTGGCAGACACGCGGCAGCTGCAGCTCCTGCACTTCTGCCTCTTCCTGGGCATCTCCCTGGCTGCCCTCCTGGCCAACGGCCTCATCATCAGCGCCGGAGCCTGCGGCCAGCACCTGCACAGCCCCATGTTCTTCTTCCTGCTCAACCTGGCCCTCACCGACCTGGGCTCCATCTGCACCACTGTCCCCAAGGCCATGCACAATTCCCTCTGGGGCACCAGGCACATCTCCTACTCAGCATGTGCTGCTCAGGTGTTTCTGCTTCTCTTCTTCCTCTCAGCAGAGTATTTCCTCCTCACCATCATGTGCTATGACCGCTACGTGTCCATCTGCAAAGCCCTGCACTACGGGGCCCTCCTGGGCAGCAGAGCTTGTGCCCACATGGCAGCAGCTGCCTGGGCCAGTGCCTTTCTCTACGCTCTCATGCACACGGCCAATACATTTTCCCTGTCCCTGTGCCAGGGCAATGCCCTGGGCCAGTTCTTCTGTGAAATCCCACACATCCTCAAGCTCTCCTGCTCCAAATCCCACCTCAGGGAACTTGGGCTCATCGCTGTCAGTGGCTGTTTGGTATTTGGCTGTTTTGTGTTCATTGTTTTCTCCTATGTGCAGATCTTCAGGGCCGTGCTGAGGATCCCCTCTGAGCAGGGCCGGCACAAAGCCTTTTCCACGTGCCTCCCTCACCTGGCTGTGGTCTCTCTGTTCCTCAGCACTGCCATGTTTGCCCACCTGAAGCCCCCCTCCATCTCATCCCCATCCCTGGATGTGGCAGTGTCAGTTCTGTACTCGGTGGTGCCTCCAGCCCTGAACCCCCTCATCTACAGCCTGAGGAACCAGGAGCTCAGAAACTCTCTGAAGAAAGTGATTGCTGGTTTGCAGAAACCCTAAACTGACTCTTTTCTGCTCCAGAGTCTCCAGAATGTAACCCATTACAACCTCAGCCTTTTTTTCTCTTCTTTTCTTTTTTTTTATGGGTGCGGTTTTTTATTATTTTTGCACTATTGTAATATTTTCCACAAATGACTATCCTTACTCATAGCAATTTTCATCAATATTTACCTTTCTTCTGTAACCCAAAGTCTTTCAAAAGGCTTGTTTTCTGTGCATTAAATACAGTAAAGTACCCTGCCCTGATCTGTTTTTCCAAGATGCTTCTTCAGACCCCTGACTGCCGGCACAAGGACTTCTGTGCAGAGGTGGAGGGGAAAGAACCCTTGTAGAGCAGCGCAGTCAGGCGTAAGTTCTTCTCCAGGGGCAAGCAGCCCAGGTGTGGAGCATCTCCCTGTGCAGGCTCCAAGGGCTCTGCAGGCAGGGGCAGTACTGCCCTCCAGCACACAGCACTTCTGCCTTTCCCATAGCACAGGGCACAGCTGGGCAGTGGAATGCAGCCAGAGGCACAAACACCTCCAGGGGTCACCCCTCTGAGCTGCCTTCACGGGTTCCATGAGCACCGAGCAGAGAAACAAGTGCTCGGTCACAGGTGCCCAAGCAGGAGACGGGGACGCGCAGAAGTTAAAGAAGGTAAAGTGAAAAGACAAATGTGGATAAAAGGGGACTGGGACAATCAGACAACATCAAGGGAGTCTTCCCTATTGGGGAATGTCCTCTACCTTCAGAAAAATCTCTTCCTCCTCTCTCTCATGACCCACCCCCGTTTCCTGCACCTGTGGCACGTAGAGTGTTTCCTGCTGGTGACCAGCCCTGCTCTCTGCAACACTCCTGGGCTGGAAGGGCTGTCTCCAGCAAACACTGCACCATGGCTCGGGGCAGTTCTGTCACCTACAGGCAGCAGTTCCTTCTTGTTCTGACACTTCTGACACTTTTGGTAGCCCCAACACACTGCAGCAGTTCTTCTGTGCTCAGTCCTCAGTGCTGCAGCTCCCCTGCACTGACACCATGACACTCCTGCTCTCTGCTTTCCCAGCCTGATTTTTAGATCCAGTTTTCCCCTCCCGTGTTCACAGGTGCATCCTGTGTGTGCTTCAGAGCTCCATCCTGGGGCAGCTCCTGCCCAGCCTGGGCAGGCACAAGGTCTCTCCCCTGCTCCTCTCACCTCACCAGTGCCACTGTTTCCTGCAGCATCCTCAGCCTTGCCCAGCACAGCCTCCTGAGACACTTTGACCCAGCCCTTTCCTCCATCATCCTCGTGCACCTGCTCAACCCTCTTGGCCTCAGCCTGATGGGCAGAAATGTCCAGGGCAGGGAGGCTCCAGGGAAATGCTCAGGACAGCCATGGGCTGCACAGAGAGACACTGGAGTGGTGGGTCTGTGGGGAGAAATCTGAGCTGCCTGCCTTCGGAATCACCCCCAGGACCTGGACAGGGCTGTGCTGTGTTCTGGGCACTGACCTGGAAATGAGGGACGTGGAAAAGGCCTTTGGTGTCAGGGACGTTGGGAAGGCTGGGCAGTGTCACTGTGGGACCTCTCTCAAAGCCCTTGGAAAGGCCGGAGCCATCGCAGAGGATCCTGGGCACTCGGGAAGGGCAGACACGGAACCAGTCTGCAAACAGGGCAGGGAGGGGACTGGGAGAGCCCCAGACTGGTCAGGCTCAGCAGGGAAGGGGATGTGGCAAATCCTCCCGCAGCCATTCCAGGCACTGGCAGGACAAGGCAGGGATTGCAGACCCCTGGGGGAGGGAAAAGAAGGGGATGTTGTGTGCCCAGACTTCAGCAGGGCCTGTGACGGGGTCTGCTGGGCTCTCCTCAGAGCCAGGTTGGTGAGAGCTGGGCTGAAGCGGTGGAACATGGGGTGGGTGGGAATTTGGCTGGACAATGAGGGTCAAGTGTCACCCGTGGTACAGAGTCCTCTTGGCAGCCACTCCCTGGTGCCATCCCTCAGTGGCCTGCCCTTGGCTGCTGTGGAACATTCATATATTCCCTCTATACCACGGACAAAATGCATTTCCAAGTCCTCTGTGAGCAATGCCAAACTGATGCCAGCTGAAAACAGAGACTAGACAAGAATAAGGGAATAAAGGTAAGTATTTATTTCAAGGGCCTTCAAGGTACACCTTGGGCAGTCAAAAAGGCAACACCCAGGATGGACCCCGAGTCACAAGTTCTTCACACTTCTATAAGTTTGGTTCATTTGCATATCAGGGTTGATTCTCCAATTAAAACTTCAGCTAATGATGTAATTTCCCCAAGTTTACCCCCCTTCTTAAGATGTTAGTTTACACATTTTGGGCCTAGGACAATCTGGGTGTCCTTGGAGAGCAAGCTTGGGGAGGCTTGTTATGTCTAACCAGCATGAGAGAACAGCAGCTGACAGGCCACAAGAAACTTCCGAGTTACACACTAGGCAGTGCAGGATTTGAAAAATATAAAAGTTAAAATCTAAGGCATCAAAATTGCTGGGAGCCCTTGAGCAGCCTCATCTGGTTAACGCTGCCTGCTAGAGAAAAGCTGAGCAAAAGGACACTGGTGGGTTAAATGTGTCCGGCCATCAGGGGCCCAGCAAGCCTCTCTCTCCCTCTCTCTGTGATGGCCCAGACTGAAGGGGAAGGAAACACCCGAGTTTTGTAGATGCTCGTGGCTGAATGAAATGAAAGCACTCAGAGAGCCAAAAAAAGCCTAGGGATTTTTATTAATTCATTCCACATCTGGCATAGAAATTGGTCTGTCAGTGCCTGAGCTATGTAAGGCCATGGCAGTGGGTTTTGTACAAAGGCACAAGAGGGAAGGTGAAAGGGAAGAGAGACAGAGACACAGAGAGACAGAGACAGAGACACAGAGAGACAGAGAGGTGAACCAAAGAGGGGCAGAGAGAAAGAAAACAGAGAGAGAAGAAGAGATCCCCAGTCCTGGTTCCAGCACTGCTCAGCCAATGGGATGTCCAGGGGGCTGGGCACCCGTGTGTCTGGGCTCTGTGGGAGGACCTTTTCACTGATCAGTTTTCCCTGCCCTGGAGATAAGTGTCTCACTTTCTGTGTAAATCAGTTATCACGTGCAGTTCCTTCTGCTAAACCTCTCTGGAAATGGCTCGGAGGCTTCGGGGTCTTTGGTGGTCTCAATCCCCCCCAGTCCATGCCCACTTCTCCACCTCAATCCTGCTCTTGTGCCATGCTGTGCTTATGCCCAGGAGCCAGAGCAAGGATGTTTGTCCTGGAAAAGTGCTGCCTTTATCTGCATGGCCCCTTCTCCAGCCACAGCCTATTCTCCCTCACAGCGTGGTATTGCCAGGAATCCTTGGCTGTGCTTCCCAACACTCCTTGGTTGGTCCCGCAGCCATCCTGTGTTCGGTGTTTGGGACACACAAACCAGTCCTGATCTTCTGGGCTTCTGCACCTCCTCAGCAAGGGCCTCAAAAGGTAAAGGCCACATTTGGAAGCAAAGAAATAACAAATGAGATCAATTCTCTACTTCCCATCCGCAAACAATGTGCAGCCACCTCCTGGCAGGAAAGGACCGAGCACATGTACTCCGTGCTTTGTAGGACAAATGTCTTCACAAAAAACACCCCCAGCCCTCCCCGCCACCCCCCTCCCCTTCCTTTCCCCAGTTCATTGCTGACCATGACGTCCCATGGAATGGGAGATCCCTTGAGTCAGTCCAGCCCAGCTGTCCCCTCCCTGTGCCCTCGGGAACACTTGCCCACCCCCAGCCCATGGTTTGGGGGGGCTGCAGAGACGCCTCATGCAGGGCCAGCCCTGCTCAGGGACAGCCAAAGCCTTGGGCTGGGACCAACCCCGCTGCAGCCACGAGTGCCAAGCACAGCAGCCCAGGGGCTGCTCTGGGCAAAGGCAACTCCAGCCCAGCCACAGCCCGGCCAAGGGGGCTCAGGGGGCTCTTCCCACCTCTGTCATTCCACGATTCCATGAATCTTCTCCCTGCAGAGCTCAGTGTCGACACAAGTGACAGAGAGGCAGAAGCAGAGCTATAAAATGCACCAGTACAAACACAGCAGCTCCTGTGAGGAATGAACCCTCCCAGGGCAGTGCTGGGGCAGGAGAAGCACCCAGAGGGAGGATGAGCTCAGGGCATGTGTGTGTGTCCAAGGCACAGAGGGTGAGGCTGGGCAGAGGTCAGGGCAGGGCTGGCAGTGGCAGGGCAGAGCCGGGGACAGCGAGATTGTCCATTGGGACACAGCGCAGCCTCATGGAACTCAGCAGGCCACTGTGCCAACATGGAATCTCATGGAACCACGGCTCCACTTTGATCAAGTGGGGCCTCATGGGACACCGGTGCCACTGGGCCATTGCCAGCTCCTGTGGAATCCAGTGTCCATTGGGACACAGCGCAGCCTCAGGGCAACCTGGGGACCAGTGTGGGGCAAAGGAATCTCATGGAACCAAGGGTCACTTGTGACAGAGAGGGGCCCCATGGAACACAAGGGCCACAAAAACATTGCCAGCCCGAGTAGAAACAAGGTGCCATTGTGGCAGAGCAAGGCCTCGTGGGACCTAGGGGAGCACAGGGTCACAATGGATTCTCATGGAACCAAGGCCCCATTGGGACAAAGCGCGGCCTCATGGAAGGAAAGCCGGTGCCACTGGACATCTGCAGCCTTGGAGGAAGCAAGTGTCCACTGTGACACAGCACAGCCTGATGGATCCCAGGAGAGCACAGTGACGCCAGGGAATCTTGGGGAACCAAGTCTCAGCTGTTACAAAGAGGGGCCTCATGGCACCCAGGAGACCATTGTGACACCGTGGAATCTCATGGAAGCAAATGTCCACTGTCCCATGGTGTGGCCTCATAGAGCACTGGAGACCATTGTGACACAGTGGGAAAATATGGAACAAAGGCTCCCGAGGGACACAGCAGGGCCTCATGGAATCCAAGAGAGCATTCTGATGGAATGGAAACTCATGGAACCAAGTGTGCACTGTTTTACAGCGGGGCCTCGTGGCACCCAGGACACCACTGTGACACACTGCAATCTTGGGGAACAAAGTGTCACCTCCAAACACAGCGGGGCCTCGTGGAAGCCAGGTGCCACTTGGACATTGCCAGGGCATGTGGATCTCAGTGTCCACTGTGACACAGCACAGCCCCATGGAACTCAGCAGGCCATTGTGACAACATGGAATCTCATGGATCCAAGGCTCTACTTTGACAAGGCGGGGCCTCAGAGGATGCAGGTGCCACTGGGCCATTGCCAGCTCCTGTGGAATCCAGTGTCCATTGGGACACAGCGCAGCCTCAGGGCAACATGGGGACCAGTGTGGGACAATGGAATCTCATGGAACCAAGGGTCACTTGTGACAGAGAGGGACCACATAGAACACAAGGGCCACTGTCGTGGTTTGACACTGCTTATAATACCAGCTACTCATGAAAATCATCACAAAGGGCTCATGAGTTGAGATAAGGATTGGGATAAAAACATTCTAAGTTCAAAACACGCTCAAACTTAAAGGTATAAAGTAAATTTATTATTAACAGAGTAGGATAATGAGGAAGAAAAGAAGCCTTTCAAACACCTTTTTTCCCCTCCATCCCCTCCCTCTTTCCCTCCAACAGCACAGGGAGACAGGGCCTGGGAGTGTTTAAGCCAGTTCATCACTCGAGATCTTTCTTCAGGTCCCTCAGGGAGGGGAGTCTCTTTCTTCCGCTGTGCCGTGGGCTCCTTCCCACGGGAGAGTTCTCTGTGCACTTCTCCAGCGCGTTTCTAATTTCACGAGTATCAGTCCCGCCCAGCCTGCTGTAACCTGAGTCCCTCCCACGGGCAAAACAGCCTTCCCAAAACTGCAGGTGTGGGTCATTAGTCCATGGGGTGTAGTCTTTTAAGGATCAGCTGCTTCAGTTTGGAAGCAAGGGCCTTCTTTCTCTGTCTCTGGAAGCAGGAGCCCTCTCTCCCTGTTCAGGTCTCCCTCTGGATTACAGCTTTTGTAGCATCCACCCGCTCCGGCGTGAGCACCTTTTCCCACGGGCTGGGAGTGGATCTCTGCATCCCCCTGTGGACTTCATGGATCCCAGGGAGACAGTTTGTTTTATCCCAGTCCTCACCACGGCTTGCAGAGAAAATCCCGACACCAACACTGGGAGCATCTCCTGCCCCTCTTTCTTTCCACTGACCTTGGTGCTGCCAAGTTGTCTTTCTCTGCATGTCCTCACCTCCTCCTCTTTCTGCAACTAGGAGGAAAGAACTGCTGCTCGTAAATGAAGTGTAAACATGTTAAGAATAACCTTTCTATGCAGATATTAACTAGTTAACATTATAACTGGGGTCAAAGTTCCAAGATGCTAATATAGCTTGAGTTATAAGATACCTGTATAATCTGGATCATAACCTCCTGTACAATGTAATAGCTGGTACAGGGTTAACTGCTGTTCCTAAGTACCATTGCCAACGAATGCCAGCAGTTGCAGGATTTCTGCAGGGTTTCGCAGCACGGAGAAGTTGATTTGGTCTCGGTGCTGCCCCGGGCAATCGTTTGCCGTGTTTGCCCTGCCGGCCCCGTGGCCCCGCTGCCCCTGCGCGGGCGGTCGCAGCCGCCGTTCAGCGCCTCTCTTCATGCGGGCGCTGAGAAGGAGAAGCCGCCGCCGCCGCCCCGGCCTTTCTGCTCGCAGCGCGGCTGGCTAACAGCGGCCAGGCAGGCCAAGCTCGCCGCTTCATCTGTCCTCCCTCACTCACTGGGCTTGGGGAGATCCTTGGTAAGTGATGCCCGGGAAGCCTGTGAAAACAGGAGTCAATCTGATTTTACCACCCGTGTGCTGTAATGCAGCCTCCAAAAGGAGCGATGCTTTTCTGCACCTGTGCACACACGTGTCTAAAGCACGTGAATCCTCCATTAGTTCCACATTCATTCTGAGGCTTTGCACCCAACTGTTCATTTTTTCCTGATGTTGCTCATTTTATCTTCAATGTTTGTAAATCAAAGCAGATCAGAGGAAACAAGTAATACAAAATTAAAATAAAAACCAAGAACACCAACTGACAACACTGCAGAAGATCATTTTATATTATACTTTTTATTAAATATTCTGTCAGTAGATATGTTCCTCCTAATTCCTTTATGCCTTTTGAACCACAGCTATTTATCATTATACCTTTTTAGTATTTATTATGCTTTTTAAACCCCATGTATAACAGACTGATGCAATCAGAAGCAGTTTTCTATCCCAAATAGACTGAAAAACTCACTTCTCCATCCCAAAGAGACTAAAGCCGGTGTGTTTGGTGTCCCATGTCCCACAGCCGGTCCCGGTATCTCCGCAGGGGATTTCTGCCCTGGGGCAGCCCCGTGGCCATGGTGACACCCTGAAACATAGATTTAAAAGAAACAGAAAGATTTTAGTTATAGGCTAGCTGTGTTGAAATGAGTTAGAATAAGAAAGAATTTGAGCTGGACTAGAGTTAATTAAAATAGTTAGCTAGATTTGAAATGGTTTTTAAGATGTTAGTAATTGATTACGGAATAATTGATGATCTGTCATTTGCATGTTTGTTTAGCTGTGCTTAGAACGGGGAACAGAAATATTGATCAGTTGGTGTAGGGAACAAGGACAATTCCCAATTTCCTCCCTCTGTGGGAACCTATTCAAAAATCAGGCAAGAGGAAATTGGGAGGTCACTAAAGTAATTAAGATTGTTAAAGTTCAGAAAGGCAAAAAAGGTGCAAGTGAGGGAGATGAGCTTACTTCATCTGTCTGGGACCACCGACCCAATTCGAGAGCAGCGACTCAATTCAGAGCACGCAGTGCGCATGCTTAATGCCATTAAAGCTCATTTCCATACGAAGCGGAGAATGGGAGGGGTCACTGTTAGAAATATGTATTTGTAGTTTGGATATTCATCACTTTTGTGGCTAAATGAACTCTGTAACCGTTCATACCTGGGCACTGCGCATTAGGAAGCTGTTCCACGCCGCTGTCCGACGCCAATAAAACATTCACTTTCTAACTCTCACCTGTTAGAGAGCTTTTGTCTGTCTCAGCTGGATATCGATATGAGATCGATATTCACATCTTGGTAAATCAAGCCCCGAGCACGGACACTGGGGCCGGTGTGCGAAGGCGTTTGGGACTGCATTGTTTAGCAATGTTTGTCTTTATTCTCTCTGTCTTTACTCTCTCTGTCTTTACTCACTCTCTCTTTACTCTCACTCTATTCTCTTTATCCTTACCGTCTCTCTCTTTTCCCCTCTCTCTTTATTCCCTCTTTCTTTACTCTCTCTGTCTTTCTCTCTCTTTACTTTCTCTCTTTATTATGTCTTTACTCTCCCTTTTCTCTCTCTCTTTCTCTCTATTCTCTCTTTTCTCTCTCTGTACTCTCTCTTTACTCTCTCTCTTTATTCTCTCTCTGAAGAAAATGAATACAAAAGCTAAATTTTTTAGCAATATAATATTGAACATTAATTAGTCGAACAAAGGCAAATCACAGCGCTGGGGCACTTGGCAATATTGCCAGAGGCGCCCTCCATTCATTTCACTGTGGACTTAAGGACTCTCTTAAACTGTTCCATATTCATTAAGCCCAGAAAGTCATTTACACTTCACTCAACTTTCCCCCTCTCCGGTCTCTGCCCCTTCCGCCAGCACGCCGCCGCCTCGGTGCTCGGATCTTGAAGAAGAGACACAAAGTCCGAACAGAACAAGCTCTGCTGTTGTTTTCTTTTTTCTTTTTTTTTTTTTTCAGTTATTTTATGCTATTTTATTTTATAATCTATTTTACTTTTCGTTTGTCTTTTATTTCTTTTTGCCTTTTTATTTTTTCTTCCATTTCATCGGCTTTTTCGCTATTTTCACCTACCGCAGCCTTTGTTCCCCTGCCGGAGGTTTGCGGTGAGGCGCTGTCCCAGCGGCTCTCCCCGGAAACCAACGAAATCAATTGAAATAATGATGAATTGTTGAACTCTTCCCGCTGCTGTTTCCAGAAGGCCCCGGGAGGAGCCGGGGGCGGGAGAGGTGTCCCGGTGCCGGGGGCAGTCCCCGCTCGCCGGGCGGATCCCGGTGGCGCAGCTTGGGAGCCGCGGAAGTGCCCGAGGGAGCGCGGGGGCGGGGGAAGAGGGGGTGCGAGGGGGTATCGGTGCGGGATAAGGGGGCTCGGGGGGGTCTCAGCGCCGGGGATGGAGGTGCCGGGCGGTCCCCGTGCACGGGAGTGGGGGTTCAGACCTGGATATGGGGGTGCAAGGAGGTCCCGGTGCGGGGAATGGGGGGGGGGTCAGGTGGTCCCTCTGCCGGGAACGGGGGGGGGACGGGGGTCCCCGGCCCGGAGAGGGAGTTTCAGGGGAGTCCCGGGGCCCTGAAACGGTGGCTCAGGGGGTTTTCCTGGGACGGGGAATGTGGGTTCAGAGAAGTCCCCTTGCCGGCAATGGGGCTTCAGGGACGTCCTCGTGCCAGCTAAGGGGAACAGGGGGTCCCGGTGCTGGGCAGGGGGATGCAGGGGGTCACAGTACCCGGAAATGGTGGTTCAGGGGGTTTCGGGAAGGCCCCGGGGCCAGACAAGGGGGGAACAGAGGGGGTCCCGGTGCTGGGGAAGGGGATGCAGGGGGGTCACAGTGTCCGGGAATGGCGGTGCAGGGTGCTCTAGTACCCGGAAATGGGAGCTCAGGGGGTTCCCGTGCCCGGGAGTTGCGGTTCGGGGGTTCCCGTGCCGGGGGTCCCACTCGCCCCTCGCCCCCCCAGGAGCGCCCCCGGCCCCAGCGCTGGAGCCATCGCGCTGCTCCGCTGGGCCCCGCCCCCAGAGCCGCCTCCGGCCCCGCCATTGGCGCCGCTCTTTCCTGCCCGCCAATGGCAGCTCGGGCTGCTCGTGACGTCACCGGGCGCCGGGCAGATCCCGGCGGCGCAGGGCGGGAGACGGAGAAGCCAAAGGGACCGAGGGAGCGCGGGGGGAGGGGACGGGGCAATTCCAGGGAATTCCCCTGGATCCCCTCCTGCCATCCCCCGGACCCTCCTCGGCCGCGCCCTGCGGGACCCCCGGGCCGGGCCGGGCTGAGCTCCCGGGCCCCGCGGCCAAACTCTGCCTGGAACCCGCTGGGTTCGGCCCGAAGCGGGGCAAGCAGCGGGACCCGCGGATCCATTTTGTCCTGCGGCTGCGGGGCCCCAGCCCCGGCGGAGCAGGACTGGGCGCTGGGACCCCGATCCCTGACTCCCCATCTCCTTCTCTCTTTCTCTCTCCTCTCTTCTCCCTTTCCTTTGGGTGATCATAAATCCCGGAGCGGCTGCAGAGCCCCGTGCCCAGCTCGGGTTTCCCAGGAAAGGGAGGCCTGGGGCTGAGGTGCCCCGGGATGGCCGGGAATGGGGTCCAGGGGTCCCCGGGGTCAGGGAAACAGGGGGTGCAGGGGCTGGGATAGGAGGATACCCGGGGCAGGGGGTGCAGGGGGTGTTGGTGCAGGATGAGGGGTGCAGGGGGGTCCCAGTGCCCAGGAATGGGGATTCTAGGGAGTCTCAAGGTAAAGGAAAAGGGGGGCTCCCTAAAGCCCCCTCCCGCAGGGGCACGAACTGAGTCAGGAGCTCTAGGAGAGTGAAAAGGGGGCGAACCCCGGCATAGGGGAAATTCCGGGAGGGGCTCAAGCGCTCCTGGCGGGACACGGCCCCCGGGGATCCCCCCTCACCTCCTCCCGCAGGCGGAGGCCGAGCCCCAGCCCAGGAGGACGAAGCCCAACACGAAGTCCCCGGCCCCCGTCAGCATCTTGGGGGGCGTCCGGCGGCAGCTCCGGGGCGGGAGGGGCAGGATCCGGGAAACGGCGGCGGCTGCCGGGAAGGGACCGGGACGGACTGGGACAGGCTGGGATGGACTGGGACAGACTGGGACACCGGGATACACCAGGACCAGAACCAGGACCGGAACCCACTGGGACCAGAACTGGGTAACAGAGGTCACACTGCGAGCAACAGGGACCACTCTGAGGGAGACTGGGAGAAACTGGGAGCGGGCTGAGTGCAGCTGGCAGCAGCTGGGAGTGGCTGGGAGCGTGCGGGAACAAACTGGGTGAACATGGAACACCCGGGGGACGCGGAACAGCCGAGGGACACGGGATGTCCACGGACCGTGGGAGGTCCAAGGAACGCTGAGCGTCGCTGCCGCGGCTGGAAAATGGAGTTTTTATCCCGTGACGTTGCCGGGGAGCAGCGGCAGCTCCGCGCCCCCAGCCCGGGGGTGGGAGCAGGGGAGCCGCGGGCAGCACCTTCGGGGCACAGCCGGGGGCTGGGGGGCTCCTCCCCGCAGTTCATTTCCTCTCCCCTCCATTCACATTTTCTCCCCAGAATTGAAGTGTTTCTCGCCCCGATTAAACTGTTCTCCCCAATTAAGCCCTGAGGCCCCTCCGATTGAGACCTTCTGGAAAGAGCAGCGGGAAGACTTCAAAAATCCATCATTATTGCGTTGGTTTCAGAGGGAGAATCGGTAGGACAGCATCGCACCACAAACCTCCGGGAAGGAAACAAAGGCTGGGGGGGGGAAATAGAGAAAAAAACCCGATATAATAGAAGAAGAAAAAAAAAAGGAAAAAAAAAAAGAAAGAAACTAAGAATAAAAGAAAAAGAATGAGTATGATAGATTATAAAATAAAATGGCATAAAATAAATATGAAAGAAGAAAATAACGGCAGAGCTCATTCCGTTGCGACTTCGGGTCTCTTCTCCGAGCTCCGAGCTGGGTCTGAGCCAGGAGCCGGTGGGCTGGGAGAGACATCGCTGCTGAGGGGCTGAATATTTCCGAAACTAAAGGATCAAGGGACAGCTTGAGGTTCCAGCAGTCCCCACGCACACGTTCGATTCCCTCATTTCAAGCTGAAAGCTCAGCTCCACTTGTGACTCTGCTTTGTAGCGATGGATGGAAACATTCCCCGCAATTCCCGTCCAAAGAGCCCGGCAAGGTTCGCGTCGGGAGAGCTCCCTCGGGGCAGCCCCGGCTCCTGCCCTGCTTGAGTCCCTCTCGAGCCCGCTGTGGTTTCCAGCTGCTTCGCTCCGGCTGCCCCAAATGCCCGTGAATTGCACGGAACTGGAACAGATCCGAGTCCTCGTGGCTCGGGCTAAGGGCAGGGAGAGGTCACTGAGGGATCGCCATCGCGGCCACAAGAGCCCCGACGTGGGGAATGAACTGGATTTGGGACGGAGCGGATCAGAACAGGAGAGCGAGGAGGAAAATAAACCCTGGTACAGAACCTTCCCCCGACCTCTTTCTCCTTGCCGGAGTTCACTTTATGCCCGGCTCCTCCCTGCTGTGCCCAGCGGGGCAGGGAGAAGGGATGGGAGTCGCGCTCAGTTCGTGCCGCTGCTTCCCCCTCGGGGACAGGAATCCTTCCCTGCTGCGGCGCGGGGTCCCTCCCATGGGGTCAGTCCCTGCCCTGGCCAGCGGGGGGTCCCTCCCCAGCCGTGCGGTCACTCCCCGGCCCGGCCCTGAGGCGCGGGGCAGTCGCGGGGCAGCCGCGCTCCGGCCCCGTCAGCGGCAGCGCCGCTTCGTGCCGGGCAGGAGCGGCAGAAGGAGCCGGGCGGAGGCGGGGGCTGAACCCCGGCAGCAGCGAGGAGGAAGAAGAGGAAGAAGAGGAAGAAGAGGAAGAAGAGGAAGAACAGGAAGAAGAGGAAGAAGAGGAAGAAGAGGGAGAAGAGGAAGAAGAGGAAGAAGAGGAAGAAGAGGAAGGGGCCGGGGCCGCAGGCGGTGTCCGATCCCCGGCAGCAGCGGGGAGGCCTCGGGCAGCGGCGGCGGGCGGGGCCCTTTGGAGCCGCCCCGAGGGCTCGGTGCCGCCCCGGGCCCCTGAAGGAGCCGCTCGGCGGGACGGGCGAGCTGGGAACGAGAGAAAACGCCGAGAAAAGAAGGAAATCCGATCAAAGAGCCGCACCGAGGGGCGTCTCCGCCGGCCCGTGGAACTGAAGGAGCCGCACCGAGAGACCGGCGAGGAGCCCGGCGCTGAAAGAGCCGCAGCGGAGGGCGGGGGATGGGAGGTGCGAATGGAGTAAAATATAGAGATTCGAAGGAAAAATTATAAAAGAGCCGCACCGGGAGAGGCCGCTGCGCAGCGACTAAGAAAGTAGCACCGGGGGGTTCCGGGGCTTGTTCCCGTCAGCTCCACTCAGCCCTCGGGCACCGCGCTGGGGCCCCGCGCACTTTTCCAGCCCGGCCGCCCCCACGGGCCGGGCCCCGCGGCTCCCGCTGCCGCCGCCTCGGCCCCGCCGAGCCCAGAAACCCCGGAAAATCGCTCCCATGCACTAAGGAACCTTTCCGTGCGCAGCCAGGGGCGCAGAGGGGGGATCCTTATGAAGTCCCCTCCCCTCAGTCCCTCCTGGGCACGGCCGGGCATTAGCGCAGCTCCCGGGGCTGTGTCCCGGCACCGGCTGCTGCCCCAGGGCACGGGGCTGCCGCGCTCGGGCATTAAACGCGACAGATTTGGGGAGCAGGGACAGCCACAGAAAGCCTCCGGGAGCCCTCGGGAGCCTGGAGCTGCACGAGGGCCACAAAGGATGCCCTGGACACAGCGATGGCCCCAGCAGCGGCTCTGCCCCCCAGCACGGGGCTGTGTCCCAGACCCCCCGCTCCAGCCCGAGGTTTGGGGGCGGCAGCGGAGCTGCTGGACGGAGGAGGAGCAGGAGCGGGAGGAAGAGGAGGGATAAAGGGGAAGGGCGGGAGGAAGAGGCGGGCCAGAGGGGGCAGGAAGAGGAGCCTCCATGTGCATCCATCGCTCTCTGTGTCCGCAGCTCTCGGCCTCGGGAACACCGCTCCCCCCATCCCGCAGGTGACCGGGGAGGGGCAGCTCGCCCCAAATATCTTGGGCGGTGCCTGGGGTTGTTTCGGGAGAGCGGATTTTGGAGCTTGGAGGACTCCAGCACCCAGCCCCAGATATCTTTGTTGGTGCCTGGGGGAGGGGGGTTTGGTGGGGCCCGGGAGGGGAGGCGGATGTTTGGATCTTGCAGGGCTCCGAATGTGAGTCGCAAATGCCCCTTGGGGGATATTGGGGAGCCCCCGGCACGCGGGGTTTTGGGGGTCCCGGTGGCGGCTGCCGGGAGAAATGGGATGGGGCGGGATGGGGCCCGGGAAGGGTGGGATGTGGATTGGGGTGTGGGATGAAGTGTGGCGGAGGGGGATGGGCGGGATGGGGCCTGAGAATGGGCAGGCGAAGGTTGGGGATGATGAGGCCGGGGGGACCCCAGTCCTCAGGGGCCTGCGGGGTATCCGCCAGCTCCGAGGGAGTTTTGGGGCACCCCTAATCCTGAGGGGGCGGTGCTGGCAGCGGGGAACACGTGGCTCCGGCACCTCTGGCCGCAGCTGAGCCCCCCCCGCCCCCAGCGCCCCCCGGAGCGGAATTTGGGGAGGGGGAGGTGGGGGCGGCCAGGCCGGGCCCCCCCGCGCTGTCCCGGCGGGGGCCGAGTGCGGGCGGGAGCCCCGCGGGGCCCGGCCCTGCCCGGGCACGGCTGATGCCGCCCGCCCGCGCTCCGCACTGGTCCGGACTGGTGCTCCCAGTGCCGTGCGGGGCGGGGCCGCTCTGGGGACCCCCCAGGGCACAGCGCGGCTGCTTTGGGGCTGTCGGCAGCGCCCGGCGCTGGGCATGGGGCGTGTGGGGGCAGCTGGGGCCGCACTGGTGGCACTGGTGGTGCTGGGAGCCCCCCCGGGCGCGGGGTGAGCGGTGAGAAGGGGGGCGGGTCTGGGACCCCAAATTGAGCGAAATGGGGAATGGAACCCCCAAAGTGAGCAGGAGGGGCCTGGAACCCCCAAAACCAAGGCCGGGGGAGGGGAGGTGGTGATTAGGGATGGGGAATGTGCAGAAGGGGGGGGGGTGGGGGGAAGAGGGGGCTGGGACCCCCAAGCAAAGCGGGGTGGGGATGGGACACCCAAATTGAGCTGGAATGGGGCTATGGATTGGGGGAACGCTGAGAAAGGGGAGGAGAGGGGAGGGAAAGGTGGGGTTGGGACAGCAGAAGAGCAGTTCCATGGGGGTGCAGCTCTATCCCCCAGCACCTGAGCCCTGGAGTGATTCCCTGGGGCTCTGGGGAAGGGAGGGATCCGCACTGGGGGGGTCCCCAACACCCCTGTCCATCCCTGGGGCTGATCGGGGGCTCCCCCCACACAGCAGCCGGTGCTGGGGCAGCCGTGGGACAGAGGGGGTGGGAAAGGGGGGGCAGGGTGGGAGTGGAGGAGGAGCGGGAGGAAGAGGAGGGAGAGAGGAGGAGGAGGAGCTGGAGAACCACGAGGTTCCACCGCCCGCCCACTGTGTCCGCAGCACCCCCAGCCCCGGTAGCATCTTCCCCCCCATCCTGCAGGTGAGCGGGGAGGGGGAGCTCACCCCAAATCTATCGGGGGTCAGCAGGAGGGGTTTTTTTGGAGGGGTGTTTGGAGCTTGCAGATTCTGGAATCGAGCCCCAGATGTCCTTGCATGTCCCTGGGAGGGATTTTTTGGGCCAGAGTGGATATGTGGATCTTGCAGGACTCCAAAGCTGAGCCATAATTGCCCCTTGGGGGTCTTGGGGGGTCCATGTGAGGATTGCCCGGTCCTGGCGGGGTTGGACATTGGGTTTGGGGATCCCCAGGAGAGCTGGGGGCTGGAACACGGGACCCCTGGAGAGGGGAGAGCAGAGAGGGACGATACCAGAGCTGGGGGACCCCCAAGAGCCTGGAGGGGTGGGGGGGCCTGGAGATGAGGTGGGGTTGGGATCTCTCAGCCCTAAAAGGGGCGGTGAGGAGAGGGGGGAGCCCCAAGTGCCTGGGGTGGAGGGAGGCTGAAGAGGGGACCCTGGGACCTCTGGGAGCCAAAGCAGAATTGGGAAAAAAGGGACCTGTGGGACCCCCAAAACCCCCCAGCATCCCTAAGCAGGACCCCAGAGAGGGGGATCCCCAGGACCCCCGGGACCCCCAGCAGCCCTGACAAGGGGGACCCCCAGAACCCCAAAGTGAGGAGACTGGAAAGGGGGAACTCCTGGAGGCCGTTTTTGGTATCAGTCTTGATTTTTTGTTGGTTTTATGGACACCAGGTACCCGGTGAGTTCCAGAGCTGGACTTGGGCAGGAGGACCCCCCAACACAACACACTCATCCCTTGTTTCTCCCCAAACCAGGATTTCCCATTCCCAACCCTTGGCCAGATGGAGGAGGAGGCTGTGAGGAAGAGGAAGGAGCCCCAGGACCCCCAGGCAGGTGAGGAGGAAGTCAGTGCCCCTTTCCCCCTCTCTCCTGCTCCATCTCCCAGCCCAGCATCGCCCCCGGCTGCAGGACAACCCCGCTGCCGACGCCGTCCTGCCGGGGACGGACTGGGGGGATCTCCTTCCCCTTCCCTGTGGCACGGAGGCAAATCTCATCCTCTCCTTGTCCTTCCTCCCCAGACAAGGAGCTGAGGACAGAGCCCAGGGAGGACAAATCCCCAGGGCAGAACCTGGTGGAAGAGGCCGTTTTGAGCGGCTCCACAGCTCAGGAATCCAACAGGGAGGAAAAGCCCCGGAGATCCCACAGGAGGAGGGGCTGCAAACGCAGCCCAGGGTGCTCTGAGGAGGAAAGACCCACCCTGTGCCGGGAAGGCGGCCGGAGATCCAGCCAGAGGTCAGAGCTGGTGGTTCATGAGCAGCTTCACGATGGGGAGAAGCCCCACAAGTGTGGGGAATGTGGGAGGAGCTTCAGGTGGAGCTCCCACCTGATCAACCACCAGATGATCCACAGTGGGGAGAGGCCCTATGAGTGTGGGGAATGTGGGAACAGCTTCAGGTACAGCTCCAGCCTGATCCGCCACCAGCGCATCCACACTGGGGAGAGGCCCTACGAGTGTGGGGAATGTGGGGAGAGCTTCAGGTACAGCTCTGACCTGATCCGCCACCGGCTCATCCACACCGGGGAGAGGCCCTACGAGTGTCCTGAGTGTGAGAAGAGGTTTCAGACCAGCTCCAGTCTCCTCCTGCACCAGCGGATTCACACGGATGAGAGGCCCTTCCGCTGCCCCGACTGCAGGAAGGGCTTCAAACAAAACTCCCACCTCATCACCCACCGGCGCATCCACACTGGGGAGAGGCCCTACGAGTGTCCCCAGTGTGGGAAGAGCTTCTCAGAGAGCTCCTCCTTGATCGTCCACCAGCACATCCACACTGGGGAGAGGCCCTACGAGTGTCCCCAGTGTGGGAAGAGGTTTCAGACCAGCTCCAGTCTCCTCCGGCACCAGCGGATTCACACGGATGAGAGGCCCTTCCGCTGCCCTGACTGCAGGAAGGGCTTCAACCGCAACTCCACCCTCGTCACCCACCGGCGCATCCACACTGGGGAGAGGCCCTACGAGTGTCCCCAGTGTGGGAAGAGCTTCTCCAGGAGCTCTAACTTGACCCGACACCAACGGAGGCACCGCTAAGGGAAGCCCTGCGAGTGCCCCGACTGCGGGAAGAGCTTTGTCCTCTGCTCCAACTCCATCTCCCGTCAGAGGACCCACGTTTGGCAGAGCCTTGGTGACTCACATTCCCTGTGATCCAGGTTGGGAAGACCCCTGGCTGGTGCTCTCCACGTTCTCCTGGATCCCTGTAGGCACCTGTGTGAACGCAGGGGCAGGAACATCCATCGGGACTCAGATCAACATTGGAAATACATTGGGAAGAGCTGATTTTTTACCTTTACACCCTAAAATTTTCATCTGTTCTGTCCAATTGTTTCTTCTGGTGGTATCAAGCAACCCTGGATGATCTTGGAGATCTCTTGCAGCCTAAGTAATTTCTGTGTTAATCCCACTGAAACAACCAAAATTGGGGTAGAAATAAAGAAATTAAACAAAGAGATCTAAAGCGGCACCATTTTACCCGAATTTGGGGGTGAATTTGGGGTTCAGGGGAATATTCGGGAGGATCTGAGTGTTGTGAAGCCACGAAGCCAGGCAGATTGGGGCCACAATCTCACAGTTGTGCTGGCAGAACGTGTCCACCTGAGCCCATCTATTCTACAGGAATTCTGGTTGTCTGTCCCAGTCCCTGCCCTGGGTCTCTCCCTTTGGGGTGTGACCTCCAAAGTGCCCAAATCACTGCTGAAGTGCCCGAGCTGCTCTGGGCTGTGGATGTTCCTGTCCCCCAGCCTGTCCTGGTCGGTGCCAGGGGGGGTGGAGAGGGTCTGGGGGTGCCTTGGGGGACTGGGAGGGGCTTTTGTGGGCCTTGGAGCCACTTATGGTGCTGGGACGGGCTTTGGGGGGCTTTTGGGGCCGTCTGTGAAGGAGTTTTGGGGTGGGTGCAGGGGTGTGTGGCTTGGAGGGAACTTGGGTGGGTGTTGGGGGAGATGGAAAGGGGATTTGGTGGCTTTTGGGGCCATTTCTATTGCAGGGAGTGGTTGGGGGAGTCCTGGCTGGGAGCTGTGGTGTGGTTTGAGGGGTCTGGTAGTGGCTGTGGGGCTGGGAGGGGCTT
This sequence comes from Aphelocoma coerulescens, assembly GCF_041296385.1. NCBI lineage: Eukaryota > Metazoa > Chordata > Aves > Passeriformes > Corvidae > Aphelocoma > Aphelocoma coerulescens. The sequence continues at coordinate 1,742,704 of NW_027183804.1, read as the reverse complement.
TTAGGGCCTCTCTCCCAGACCCCAAAGCTGCCACCAGACCCCACCCCCAAGATGCTGCTGGGGGTCAGGGGCTCCATGTTGGGGTTCATCCTCCTGGCACTGCAGGAGAAGGTGAGGGGGGGTCCCCAGGGGCCGTGTGTGTCCCCTCAGAGCGTGTGTGACCCCCCCATCCCGGTGTCACCCCCTTTTCCCTGCCCACAGGGCTCCTGAGCCCGCCCCTGCTGCCCCGGGAGGGAATTTGGGGAGGGGGCAGAGGGGGTGCGCAGCCCCCGCCGGGGGATGACCCCGGCCCAGCGCCCTTCGTTCAGCACCGAGCTGGGCTTGGGGCCGCAGGAGGAAGAGGCCGATGGGAAGCAGATCCTGCAGGGGGGACAGGGCTTGGGCTCAGGGCAAGGTCCTGCCCTGCACACCTGGCTCAGGTGTGAGCCTGCCCCGGGAAGGGAGCGGGACATTCCCATCCCCACGGATCAGGGCTGGGAGCAGGAAAAAGGAAGGAAAAAGATGAAAGACCGAAGAAAGAAAGAAAGTTAAAAGAAATCAAGATGGAACCCTTGTGCCACTACGGGACCTTGTGCAGCCAAGGAGAGCATTGTGAGAGTGCGGGGCCATGGAACCAAGGGACCATTGTGACCTTGTGGGGCCTCATGGACTCAAGGGACCATTGCCACACTGTGGGGCCTCATGGAATGAAGGGTCCATTGTGACACTGCAGAACCAAGGACACCATGGTTACACTGCGGGGCCCATGGAACCAAGGCACCATTGGGACACCCCGTGGCCTCATCCTCTTGAATTTCAGCAGATCTGAGGGATGGCAGCACCTGCAGGCAGCACTGAAGGGTTCTGGGGAGAGCCTTTGATCCCTGCTCCAAAGGAAATCAGAGAAAGACCCCTGGTAAGATAAAGGCACCTTTTCCTTTTCCTTTTCCTTTTCCTTTTCCTTTTCCTTTTCCTTTTCCTTTTCCTTTTCCTTTTCCTTTTCCTTTTCCTTTTCCTTTTCCTTTTCCTTTTCCTTTTCCTTTTCCTTTCCCCTTTCCCCTTTCCCCTTTCCCCTTTCCTGGTGTAAACTGTTGACCTGCCTGTAAGGTGCAGCAAAAGCTTTGCCGGGTTTGGTTCAAGGTACCGAAGGTTGGAACAGGGAAGTGTTCGAGTCCCTTCTAACAGAAGGCTTGCAGTCTTTGTGCCATGACTGCCTGGGATCCATGGAACAAGTGTGTTCTGGCAGACTCTGGGACCTCCACAGCAATCCCATGCAGGAGCCAGCACTGGACCTGCACCCTGGTGGGAGCAGCGTGGTACGGATGGGAAACGGGCAGCTGGGTGTGCAGTGGCAACCTCGAGCCAGGTCATAGAAGCCCAGGCTTTAGCTTTGAACACAGCAGCACAAAAAGCAGAATGAATGACCTTTCCTAGAAATCACTGAAGGAAAAAGGGTGAACATATGGACTGATTTGAACTCTGGGTTTGGAATAATACATGCCCAGGGAGCCACGTGGAAGGAAAGGGCACAGAGGTCTCCAGTGAGTACAAAAAGAAATCAGTCACCTACTGCAGAGTGTGCCAAAGCCAAAAGAAGTGGCCCTGATGCCCTTGTAAAGCCCATGGGTTTGGAGACTCCCCAGTTAATCCAGGGAATCCATTGGCTGACCAAACAGCTCAAGAGGGTGCTGAAAAAGCTCTCCTTGCACTAATACCTGGCAAAAACTGGAATGTTCTGCAACAAAAACCAGATTCCAGTGATCAGGACAGGCAGTCAGCCCCAGCAGCAGCAGCTATGGAAAATCCCAGCAGGTGATTGGTAACCCCGTGTGGGCAGGTAATTGTAGCTCCGCAATTAACGTATAATGGAACTAAAACATCAGGAAACATGTCGGGAAAGGCGCGGGAGACGAGCTCATGATTTCATGATCGGCAAGCCTCGATTTTATTGTCTTTTCATCTCTTATTTATACAACACTTAAACAGCTCATACATATTGCAAAACCTGAGCTCATGATTGCTCATCTTCTCTCGTGGGAACAACATACTCCGCGGCGATGGTTTCTTCATTCCAGTCTGCTCTGGCTTGTGTCCTGTTGGACACCCTGTTGATAAGAAACCCCTTTTCCCACGACAGGCTGACTCCTACATCCTGCAAGCCTCTATCTTATCATGTCCTCTGCTGCACAGCCATTCCTCAGATAAGCTCTCTACACTTCCCCCGTTTTCTTTATGCGCTATCATGCTCAGAGTTGTTGTTTTTAGCAGTACCCTCTTGATACAAGTTAGAGCGCAGCTGAACAGGACTAATCCTACCAAAACCATGATCAATAAGAGAAACAATGTTTTTACCATGCTTCTTACCCAACCACCCAATCCCAGTTCACTGACCAGCCCATCTAGGCCAAAGAAACCTGTATCTTTCTTAATTTTTTGAGAGTGATTTATAAGCTGTTGAATCTCTGCATGAATAGAGCGAGAATGATCATTTAGATCCATGCAGCATAGTCCCTCAAATTCTTCACACCCGTGTCCATGAACTAACAACAGAAAATCAATAGCAGTCCTATTTTGTAATACAGCATGTTGGACTGTGCTTAAATCATCTGCTAGCGCGGACAGTACTCTACTTGTTCCATTTGCTTGCTTCACTACCCAGCAGCTTAATCTCTCTATATTGCGATGAGCTCGAGCTGCTTTCCTTGTCCTTTTTCCGGCGTCTGTGAATCCAGTAATGGCATTGTGGATAGGCTTATCTTCTCGCAAGGGTTTTGAAATCCAGTTCCATGCTCCTATCCACTGTAATGCCTTGGGAAACAGGGGACCGGTCTGAATTTTGGCTCCTGAGGACAACAGCGCTTCCGTGAGTAATGAAGAATTTAGCAAGTACCAGTCGAAGGCAGGTTTTTCCATTGGGAGATTGATGCACTCAGGTTCTTGTCCTCCAATTTCCAAAATGCGCAAACGTCTTTTCTTAATTAAATTAGCCAAATTTTCAAGTTTTGTGGTAAAAGTTTTTCGTTGCTGCAACTGTGGTGATATCCATTCTAAAACTGTCAGCTCCCCCGTTTTCTTTAGCTGCGTAATTGCGCCGAGGAGGTGAGTTTCAGAATTCCAAATAGTAAGAGAGAGGGGGATGTCTGGATTAAGACGCGAAACAAAACCGTCTGTGATACAGGTGGTGATTTGTTGTAGAGCTTCTTGTTGCTGCGGCGTTAGGTGTACCGGTGCGCATGGGTCTGATCCTTTTAGTAAGGGACGGAGCTGGTCTAAAAGAACATTAGGGATTCCTACTATTGGCTTCAACCACTGCAGATCACCTAACAGTTTTTGAGCGTCATTTAAAGTGGTGATTGAGGCTTGGATATGTAGTTTTTGAGGCTTCACTCTTTGATTGGTGATGACCCATCCTAAATACTTCCACGGGGAGGATATTTGAATTTTGTTAGCAGCTATTCCATTCTTGAAGAGAGGAGGTAATAAGCTGAATTTCTGTTTGGTCAAAAGGCTCCTTCTGCGCAAACAAAATATCATCCATATAATGATAAATGATGGTCTGAGGTAACTTTTGTTGCAGTGGTTGCAATGCTGCATCGACATACAATTGACATATGGTGGGAGAGTTGCGCATTCCCTGCGGCAATACGGTCCACTCAAAACGTTTGTCTGGTTCACCACGATTAAGAGCAGGCAATGAAAAGGCAAATTGCTTCGTATCATCTGGATGTAGTGGAATTGTGAAAAAGCAATCTTTCAAGTCAATAATAAGAAGAGGCCAATCTTGTGGCAACATTGCTGGATTAGGGAGTCCTGGCTGCAGCGCTCCCATAGGCTCCATACGAGCATTGACAGTTCGAAGGTCTTGTAGCAGACGAAACGTGCCATTCTTCTTTTGGATGACAAAAATTGGGGTGTTCCATGGGCTTGTCGATGGCTTAAGATGTCCTTGTTGAAGCTGCTCATTGACTAGAGCGTGTGCTTGAAGCAGATTTTCCCGTTTTAAAGGCCATTGCTTAACCACCACAGGGTTATTGTCAGTCCATCTTAGTGGCAGCGGGAAATTCCAAGCAACGGCCCTTAGCAGAAATGGCGATCATCGGTAAGCACAAAACTCATTTGGGCCAATACATCTCTTCCGAGGAGGCAGTCAACTGTGTGGGGTAGAGGGGCGATAGAAAAAGTTGTGGTAGTTTTCTTGCCCTCAATTTCTACAGTTATCAGCGGAGATTTGTGTGCTAGTTTCATTCCTCCGACACCAGTGATGGCTGTCATTGCTGGCAGAAGAGGCCAATGTGAGGGCCATGTGTTCACATCGACAATGCTGGAGTCTGCCCCTGTGTCTAGGAGGCTCTGTAACGTGATTGTTTCTCCTTTATAGGTTAGGGCACACGGCTTCCGTGGATGGCTATTAAGATCGATGGTGAGCAAGGTTAGTTCCCCAGTTGAGCCGTAGCCTGTATGAGCGTTTGGTTGAGCCTGCAAGGGTTGCATGCCTTGTGTGGCTTGAGGCAAAGGTACAAATTGAGCTAGTCTTTGGCCTTTAGGAATCCTTACAGGTGGATGAACAGTATAAGCCAGTATGAAGATATCACCCTGTGAGTCAGCGTCCACCACGCCTGGTTGAACGAACAGTCCTAGGGCAGTGGCAGATGATCGGCCAAGAATCAAGCCTCCTACTGGTGTACCATTGAGGCAGATGGGTCCTGTGAGTCCTGTAGGGATGTTATGGATTTCAGACGTCAGGAGATCACAGTCTACTGAGGCTGCCAAGTCCAGACCGATGCTGTCACTTGTTGCTTGCTGGAGGCAGGGCAAGGGTTTGCAGCTGCTACTTGTGTCCCTGCGCGGCTGCTGGACGCGCTGCTCCGGGAGTTTCCCCGCTTCTTGTTACGGCAGGCATTCGAGTTATGCGTGTTGGATTGGCATTTGTTGCACCAAACTCCGGATGCTGAGCACTCCCGATGAAGGTGGCCCGACTGGCCACATCGATAGCATCTCATTCTGTTTCCCTCTGGAGGCAACCGGGGGCACGTGGCTGCTGCTTGGAGGGGAGCAAGGGCGGCCGTTACCTGCATCTGAGCACTAGCTGCTTGTTCCTTCAATCCCTCCCCCAGCTTTTCTAACGCGTGGACTAAAAAGGCTTGAGCACCTGTGGGCAAGGTCGCAGCTTTATCTAGTAATGCCTGAGTGGTCCAATCACCAGGTATAGAGGTAATCAAAGATCTGGTGCTAGGGTTGCTATTTTGCAAAATGCACTGTCTTAAAATGGCATCTTGCATATGGTCGGGTGTCCCTGCCCTAGAGATAGCATCCATAACCTTATCAACAAAGGAGCTTAACGATTCATCACGACCCTGCTTGATGCTCATATATAGGGGGGTCCCTCCCGATGTCCTGACTTTATCTATTGCTCTCTTAGCTACTGCCATTGCCTCCCTAAGTTTATGCGGCCCTAGTCCAGCTTGAGCTTCAACTCTGAGATACGGGCCCTGTCCCATAAGCTCATCTACAGTAAGGCCTGTTAAGGGGTCCCCCTGGGGTCTGGGGAGATTAGCGCTACTTGCCGCTTCCTCTCTCCACCTTGCCTCAAAAAGCAATCTCTGAGACGGGGTGTAAATGAGTTTCGTGATGGCCAGGATATCGGCAGGCAGAAGAATGTGGGCATTAAAAAGATAATCTAACATCTGCTTAGCTGGTTCACTAGACACCCCAAAGTTACTGACTGTTGCTCTCAGCTGGGACAGGAGTTTCCAGTCGAGATGGGCAAACTGCGCGTTCTGACCCCCTTGCGCATTAGTAGTGAAAACAACAGGGAAAGCCATCGCTTCTTGTGCCGCTGCTAGGAGTTCAGAATCTCCCCTTTCCATGCCGTCTCGGGCAAGCGCCTGCCACAACTCTCTCCTCCTTGCTGCCATAGCCTCCGCCGGGTCAGATTCTGCCCCAGGGACAGGCTCCGTGGCATTAGAGGGGTCGGGCGGCAGCGGCGGGCGTGAGGGGGTTAATGCAGAAGCGGCGATTGAAGCGGAAGGCGGGGGAGCGGGCAGGAGGGTAGGCAGCGTGGGGGATTGACTGTCAGCGGGGGGTGGCTCTGGAGGAATCTCAATAGTGGCAAAGGCGGGGGGGTTGGGGGCCGTAGGGAAAACCGAGGAGTCATTATCTTGGTTACGGGAATGCGCTGTCTTAATACCTACGACTGCTCGCTTCTCTGCCTGCACTAACAGTAACTCATTATGAACTGCTTTCCAAAGTTTGCTTATTTTCTTGGCTGACTTATCATCGTCTAAAACAAGGCTAAAAAGTTCATCCACGTACCTCCGCCATTCTGCTAATTCGTGAATGCTGTGAGGGTCGGGAAAGAAGCCATAGGAACGCGAGTGAGTTAGTAGGGAAGGGAGGTCTTTTTCTAAGTTAAAAGCTTTAAAGTGATGCTTAAGAAGAAAAGCTTTAAATAAATCCTGTGCTGCTTGCCTATCCATACTTACGGTACCGTTGCTAGCCCTCCAGGCTTCGGCAGCATGTATCAGCGAACCCACCGGTGTGGTCGTTCGGGCACGGAGACGGGAACACAGTTGTCCTCCGCTCTTATTGCCGTCCCTCTAGCTGCAGGACCTGAACCCAACGCACCTTTCCTTGTGGAAGTGGGGGTGGGGGGGGTACATGACGTGCCTTCTGTTCGGGCGTCAGATGTCGGGAAAGGCGTGGGAGACGAGCTCATGATTTCATGATCGGCAAGCCTCGATTTTATTGTCTTTTCATCTCTTATTTATACAACACTTAAACAGCTCATACATATTGCAAAACCTGAGCTCATGATTGGTCATCTTCTCTCATGGGAACAACACACCCCGCGGCGATGGTTTCTTCATTCCAGTCTGCTCTGGCTTGTGTCCTGTTGGACACCCTGTTGATAAGAGACCCCTTTTCTCATGACAGGCTGACTCCTACATCCTGCAAGGCTCTATCTTATCATGTCCTCTACTGCGCAGCCATTCCTCAGATAAGCTCTCTACATCCAGAGGAAGGGCAGCACCGAGCCCCAGGGTTTCAGGGGCAGATGAGACACAGCCACCAGAGGCCAAGGCCAGCCACATCTGTCTGTCCTGGCAGGTTTGTCTGGGAGCAGCCCTTGGATATTGGGAATCTGGGAGGTGGAATCCCAGTTTTGACCTTGGGCGCCTGGACAGGAAGGACGGTTCTTTTCCATTGTAGGGAAAGGGTGGAGCCCCAATGTTTTGAAGGCAGATGAGAGGTGGCCCCCAGGAGGCCAAGGCCAGCCAGACCTGTTTGTCTTGGCAACTTTTGTCTGGGAGCAATCCTTGGATAGAATTTGGGAGGCCAAATCCCAACTTCAGCCATGGGAGCCTGAAGAAGAAGGACGGTTCTTTTCCGTAGGAGGGAAAGCACGGAGCCCCAGTGTTTCAGAGGGAGATGAGCAGGAGCCACTGGAGGCCAGGGCCAGCCAGAACCATCTGTCCTGGCACCTCTTCCCTGGGAGCAATCCTTGGATAGACAGAATTTGGGAGGTGGAATCCCAGTTTTGGCCATTTGTGCCTGGAAGAGAAGGACGGTTCTTTTCCTTAAGAAGGAAAGCACGGAGCCCCAGTGTTTGGAAGGCTGATGAGAGGCGACCGCCAGAGGCCAAGGCCAGCCAGACCCATCTGTCCTGGCACCTTTCGTCACAGAGCAATCCTTTGATAGATGGAATTTTGGCAGCCAAATCCCAGTTTAGGCCACGGGCCCCTGGAGGAGAAGGACAGTTCTGTTCCATAGGAAGGAAAGCACAGAGCCCCAGTGCTCCGGGGCAGGTGAGAATCAGCCATGGACATGCCAAGGTCAGCCGGAGCTGTCAGGTGGCCCCAGGAGCCCAAGGCAGCCAGAGCTGTTCCATGTTCCCTTGGTTCCCTCGGTGTCACAAAGGTGTCCTTGGTTCCACGGGGCCCCTCAGTGTCACAAAGGTGTCCTTGGTTCCACGGGGCCCCTCAGGGTCACAAAGGTGTCCTTGGTTCCATGGGGCCCTGCAGTGTCACAAAGGTGTCCTTGGTTCCATGGGCCCAGCAGTGTCACAATGGACTCCGTGATTCCATGAGGACCTGCAGGAGCACCATGGTTTCCTTGACTCCACGGGGCCTCTCAGAATCACACCGGCCCCTTGGTCCATGGGGCCCAGCAGTGCCCCGATGATCCCCTCGGATCCAATCCCACAATTACAGGGCTCCCAAGCAAAAACACAGGAAAAGGAGGAACAGTTCTTTACTCTAAGAAGTAAACAAGGCTGAGGGAGGAGAATGAATCCACCAGAAAGCCACGCCCAGAGCTGTCCTGAAAATCAGCCCTGGCTGGGGTCGGGCTGGGGGAGGCCCCAGCCCCCAGACCCCTTTGCTGAGGCCAGGTTTGCACCCCCATCCCCCAACCAAGGGGACAGGAGGAGTTTTGGGGGTGTGGGGTAAGCCCTGCTCAGGGGGAGTGAACACCACCCCCTTACCCAGACTGGCTCAGGTGTGAAACCCCCAGCCCGGGAAGGCCACACACACAGGGGACAGTGTCACACTCGCCCCTCCCCAGGGGAGGTCTCTGTCCCTGCCACTCCCTTGCTCTCCCCCCTTTTCTCTCTCACAGGCTGGGGGGCTTTGCCAAATGGGAGAATCATTTTTCTCTTCCTCCCTGCCACCTTGGTGACAGCTACACAGAGTTTTCCTTCCTTTCAATCATCTGTATTGGGCCGAATTGTCACTTTTCTTTTACAGGAACCTGCAGCAGCTGAGCTGGAGCTGTGTGGGAACCGCTGGAGCTTTGAATTGCCACCAGAACTGCTTGTGCTGTCGGTTCATTCATGGTTGGGGCTTGATTGTGTTTTCACCACAAGGGACTTGTGGGAAGAGCAAACATTGCTCAAAGCATTTTATGTAGACTTAAGTTTGATTTCTGCCAAGTTTATTTGGTCTGGTGCCAAGGGGATGCTGGGGAGGGGCTTGAGTGGGTTGTCCCTGTCCCTCTCAGCCCAGGGGATGCTCGGGGGTCTCTGTCCCCCTCACCCTCGGGGATGCTCAGGGGTCTCCATCCCTCTCACCCCAGGGAATGCTTGTGCGGGGTGGGGGACCAGGGGCTCTGTGTCCCTCTCACCGCTGAGTGTGCTCGGGGGGTGGGGGGCTCTCTGACCTTCTCACCCCTGAGGAGGCCGGGGGGGTCTCTGTCCCTCTCACCCCTGGTGTGACCCCGCCCAAGCATCATTGGGGTGAGAGGGACAGAGACAGTCTCCATCCTCCTCTGCCAAATATGACCCTGAACCCAAAATTCCCCCCAAATACCAGTAAAATGGTGAGACTTTAGATGTCTCTGATCAATTTCTTTATTTTTACCCTAATTTTGGGTGTTTTTAAGGGACAGAGATGGATCAAAAGAAAATTAGGGCCAAAACAAAAGGACCATCAGCTGGGGGTCTTCCCAACCTGGATCACCAGGAATGTGGGCCACCAGGGCTCTTCCCGATGTGGGTCCTCTGCTGGGGGATGAAGTTGGAGCAGAGGACAAAGCTCTTGCCACAGTCAGGGCACTCGCAGGGCTTCCCTTACTGGTGGCTCTGTTGGTGTGGGGTCAAGTGTGAGCTCCTGGAGAAGCTCTTCCCACACTGGGGACACTCGCAGGGCCTCTCCCTGGTGTGGATGCGCCGGTGGGTGACGAGGGTGGAGTTGTACTTGAAGCCTTTTGTGTAGTCAGGGCAGCAGAAGGAGCACTCCTCTGTGTGCCTGCGCTGGTGCCCGAGGAGACTGGAGCTCTTCCCACCCTCAGGACACTCGCAGGGCTTCCCTTACTGGTGGCTCTGTTGGTGTGGGGTCAAGTGTGAGCTCCTGGAGAAGCTCTTCCCACACTGGGGACACTCGCAGGGCCTCTCCCTGGTGTGGATGCGCCGGTGGGTGACGAGGGTGGAGTTGTACTTGAAGCCTTTTGTGTAGTCAGGGCAGCAGAAGGAGCACTCCTCTGTGTGCCTGCGCTGGTGCCCGAGGAGACTGGAGCTCTTCCCACCCTCAGGACACTCGCAGGGCCTCTCCCCAGTGTGGATCCTCTTGTGGCAGAGCAGGCTGGAGCTCCAGCTGAAGCTCTTCTCACATTCCAAGCACTTGTTGGGCTTCTCTCTGCCATGAAGCTGCTCATGAACCACCAGCTCTGAGCTCTGGCTGGATCTGCAGCTGCCTTCCCAGCACAGGCTGGGTCTTTCCTCCTCAGAGCTCCCTGGGCTGGGTTTGGAGCCCCCCCAGTCACTTCCCAGCCCCTTCCCAGCCCCGGCTGAGTTGAAGCCCTGTGTGCCTCTGTGCTGTGCCCAGGCTGGCTGCAGGCAGTGCCCCAGCCCTGCTGGGCTGTGCCCAGGAGCTGCTCCTGGCCAGAGCTGTCTCTCTGCAGCGCTGCCGCTTGCCAGGAGCTGCCTCTGTGCCAGGAGCCCGGCCCAGCTCAGCAGCACAGATACAGCACAAGGACTGCAATGACCCTCTCGGGCCTTGCTGCTGAGGCCCTGAACATCAGTCCCTGACAGGGACTGGCACAAACCTCTCAAGAATTCAAGTCAGAATTGAACTTCAAAGTTTCTGGAAGTTTTCATGGGTCCCAGTGAGGGACACGACAGAGAAAGTGTCCCCAGGCTCCAGTCAGAGCAGAGAACTGGAGGCAGGGATGATGGGGGGGGAGGGGAGGGGCCATGGGGAGGTTGTGAGAAAGGAACAAGCAGCACTGGGGAGGATGTGAATGAGGAACAAGCAAAGGAAGAAAAGGATAAGAAAATGCAAACTGAAGGACAGTTGTGACATACACGACAGACAATGTGACACATAGACAAGAGCCAACCACAAAGCATAAAGCAGCGTGTGAAAATAGCCCTTAACCCATAATAATTATGCACGATCACGTGTAGGGAAAGCAAGGACTGTATATGAGGGACAGTAGGTCATCAATAAAATGGCTTCTGCCTGATTCACACCGAATCGTGTAGAGTCCTTTGTTTCTCTCCGCAGCCAGCAGAAGAAACAATTGGACAGAGCAGATGAAATTTTTTAGGGTGTAAAGGTAAAAAATCAGCTCTTCCCAGTGAATTCCCAATGTTGATCTGAGTCCCGATGGATGTTCCTGCCCCTGCGTTCACCCAGGTGCCTACGGGGATCCAGGAGAACGTGGAGAGCACCAGCCAGGGGTCTTCCTAACCTGGGTCCTCTGTTGGGGGATGGAGTTGGAGCAGAGGACAAAGCTCTTCCCACAGTCAGGGCACTCGTAGGGCTTCCCTTAGCGGTGCCTCCGTTGGTGTTTGGTCAAGTGAGAGCTCCTGGAGAAGCTCTTCCCACACTGGGGACACTCGTAGGGCCTCCCCCCAGTGTGGATGCGCTGGTGGGTGACGAGGTGGGAGTTTTGTTTGAAGCCCTTCCTGCAGTCGGGGCAGCGGAAGGGCCTCTCATCCGTGTGAATCCGCTGGTGCTGGAGGAGAATGGAGCTGGTCTGAAACCTCTTCTCACACTGGGGACACTCGTAGGGCCTCTCCCCGGTGTGGATCCTCTGGTGGATACGTATGTTGGAGATTGTGACAAAGCTCTTCCCACATTCCCCACACTCATAGGGCCTCTTCCCAGTGTGGAACCTCTGGTGCTGGATCAGGGTACATCTCTGGCTGAAGCTCTTCCCACATTCCCCACACTCATAGGGCCTCTCCCCAGTGTGGATCCTCTGGTGATTGATCAGGTTGGAGCTCCACCTGAAACTCTTCCCACATTCCCCACACATGTGGGGCTTCTCCCCATCGTGAAGCTGCTCATGAACCACCAGCTCTGACCTCTGGCTGGATCTCCGGCTGCCTTCCCGGCACAGGGTGGGTCTTTCCTCCTCAGAGCACCCTGGGCTGCGTTTGCAGTCCCTCCTCCTGCGGGATCTCCGGGGCTTTTCCTCCCTGTTGGATTCCTGCGCCGTGGAGTCGCTCAAAATGGCCTCTTCCACCAGGTTCTGCCCTGGGGATTTGTCCTCCCTGGGCTCCGTGCTCAGCTCCTTGTCTGGGGAGGAAGGACAAGGAGAGGATGGGATTTGCCTCCGTGCCACAGGGAAGGGGAAGGAGATCCCCCCAGTCCCTCCCCGGCAGGACGGCGTCGGCAGCGGGGTTGTCCTGCAGCCGGGGGCGATGCTGGGCTGGGAGATGGAGCAGGAGAGAGGGGGAAAGGGGCACTGACTTCCTCCTCACCTGCCTGGGGGTCCCGGGGCATCTTCCTCTTCCTCACAGCCTCCTCCTCCATCTGGCCAAGGGTTGGGAATGGGAAATCCTGGTTTGGGGAGAAACAAGGGATGAGCACATTGACTTTACAGGTCCCTCTGCCAAGTCCGTCTCTAGAAATCACAGGGCACTGTGTGTCTATAAAAATCTGCTCTGAAAAAGCCTCTCAGGAGTTCCCCCTCTCTGGCCTCTCTGTTTTGGGGTTCTGGGGCTCCCCCCTATCCCAGCTGCTGGGGGTCCCTCTTTCATTGGGGTCCCCCTCTCTACTTGGTCCCCACTCTCCCCAGGCTGATGGGAGTCCCAGGAATTCAAAAGCTCCCCCCTTTGGTCTTCCCATTTAGGGATGCTGGGGGTTATGGGATCCCCAGGTCCCTTCTCCCCTTATTCTCTGCTTCGGGATGCAGGGGGTCCAAGGAGTCCCCCCTCCCCCTCTCCAGGCTGTTGAGGGTCCCGCAAATGGCGGCGCTCCCCCCTCTCTGGGCTCCCCACTTTGGGGTCCTGGGGGTCACAGGGGTTTGCTCCTCCAGACTGCCGGGGCTCCCCTGGTCCCGGCACTGCCCCTCTCTGCTCGTCCCACTCTGGGGGTCCCGAGGTTCCCCCTCCGGCTCTCCCAAGGGGTCCCGCAGCCCCCTGGCTCCGGGCTGGAGGTTGCCCTGCCTGACCCACCAGCATGGGGAGGACCTGACATCCCACCACCCCCCACTGGGGCTCTGCCAGCAGCCAGCACAGAGATCCCCCAAAAACACCTCCTGGGGACCCCCCAGTATCCCCCCAAGGGGCACCTATGGCTCAGCTTTGGACTCCTGCAAGATCCAAACATCCCCCCCAAAAACACCGGCCCAGGGACTCCCCAGCATATTTGGGCCAAGCTCCCCTTCCCCCATCACCTGTGGGATGGGGGGGGTCGATGCTCCTTGGGGTGAGGGGCCTGCAAATTCTGGGACTGCTGGACCCACGAGCTTCCTCCTCTTCCTCCACCTTCTTCTCATCTTACTCCATCCATTCTCCTCCTTCTCCCCAGTCCCACCTCCTGCTCCTCCTCTCTCCATCCTTTCTCCTGCTCCTTCTTCCCCCCTTCTTCTCTTCCATCCCTCCTCCCCTGTTCCCCAAGCCCCTCACATCCCACGGGAGGAATGGGAATGGAGCCAGGACAGGTTGGGATGGGCAGTGCAGGGCTCTGGGCTGCTCCCACCCACTGGAGGGAACCTGGCCAAGGGAAAAGATGCAAAATTGGTGGGTGGAGATAAGAACTTGGTGTTGTGGTCACCCTGGGTGGGGACTTCCACCCCTCTGGTCTCATGTCAGGATGGAGAGGGGAGCGGGGGATGCAGAGATTGATGGGAGATCCCAAGGGATTTTAGGGGCAGGATGAGGGCTGCTGTGAGCCCCTTGTTGGGGGGGGGGGGGTAAGCCTGGAGACCCCAGAGTGTTCCCAGGGCCCCGGGATGGAGAGTTGTCACCACCTTCTGCTTCAGGTGGTGATTCTGGGGGGACCTGGGCTCCTTGGGGCTCTTCCTGCAGCCGAGAACTTGTAGGGACCCTCCTCCAGGTGGCTCCTACAGGTGTTCCAGGGGCTTGGGGCTCATGGTGAAGCCCTTCCCAGAGTCTGGGCATCCATAGGGGCTTCCCAGTGTGGATCCCCTGGTGTCTGGTGAGGCTGGGGCTCCTATGAAAGCTTTTCCTGCCCTCCTGGCCCCTGTAGGGTCTCTCTCCTCTGAGATGGGACCTCTGGGTAAAGCTTGGGCAGACACAGGACTTCTCCCCATCTTGGATCCTGCGCTGGGAGATCAGCTCCGTGCTCCGGCCAAAGCTCTTCCCACAGAAGATCAGTCCCCTGCCATGATGAAAACTTTGAGGTTCATCACACCCTTCCCACTCACCTGGAGGTCCCACCCCCCATCTTTCCCCTCCTCCCCCCTTTTCCCATCATCCCCCATCTTCATCCACCAACCGACCTCACTAAGGGGAAGGATCTCACTCCCTTTTTCCACCCTCTCTCCACCATCCCCCTCTCCTTTCTCATCTTCCTCCAAAGCCGCCGTGTCCCATGTGCCTGGTTTGGGGCTCTCAGTCCCCTCTCCCACTCAGTTTGGGGAGTCCGATCCCCTTTTCATTGCTCTCCCCCTCCTTCCAACGGGTCCCCCCTTTTCTCCCCCTCCCCTCACCCCAGAGCTCCTCGCCCGCGGCCGGGGGGGCTCCCAGCACCACCAGTGCCACCAGTGCGGCCCCAGCTGCCCCCACACGCCCCATGCCCAGCGCCGGGCGCTGCCGACAGCCCCAAAGCAGCCGCGCTGTGCCCTGGGGGGTCCCCAGAGCGGCCCCGCCCCGCACGGCACTGGGAGCACCAGTCCGGACCAGTGCGGAGCGCGGGCGGGCGGCATCAGCCGTGCCCGGGCAGGGCCGGGCCCCGCGGGGCTCCCGCCCGCACTCGGCCCCCGCCGGGACAGCGCGGGGGGGCCCGGCCTGGCCGCCCCCACCTCCCCCTCCCCAAATTCCGCTCCGGGGGGCGCTGGGGGCGGGGGGGGCTCAGCTGGGGCCAGAGGTGCCGGAGCCACGTGTCCCCCGCTGCCAGCACCACCCCCTCAGGATTAGGGGTGCCCCAAAACTCCCTCAGAGCTGGCGGATACCCCGCAGGCCCCTGAGGACTGGGGTCCCCCCGGCCTCATCATCCCCAACCTTCGCCGGCCTCATCATCCCCAACCTTCGCCGGCCTCATCCCAGGCCCCATCCCGCCCATCCCCCTCCGCCACACTTCATCCCACACCCCAATCCACATCCCACCCTTCCCGGGCCCCATCCCGCCCCATCCCATTTCTCCCGGCAGTCGCCACCGGGACCACAAAACCCCGCGTGCCGGGGGCTACCCAATATCCCCCAAGGGGCATTTGCGACTCACATTCGGAGCCCTGCAAGATCCAAACATCCGCCTCCCCTCCCCCCCCGCCTCACCAAACCCCCCTTCCCCAGGAACCAACAAAGATATTTGGGGCTCGGTGCTGGAGTCCTCCAAGCTCCAAAAATCCCCTCTCCCAAAACAACCCCAGGCACCGCCCAAGATATTTGGGGCGAGCTGCCCCTCCCCGGTCACCTACGGGATGGGGGGAGCGGTGTTCCCGAGGCCGAGAGCTGCGGATACAGAGAGCGATGGATGCACATGGAGGCTCCTCTTCCTGCCCCCTCTGGCCCGCCTCTTCCTCCCGCCCCTCCCCCTTTATCCCTCCTCTTCCTCCCGCTCCTGCTCCTCCAGCCGTCCTCCGTCCAGCAGCTCCGCTGCCGCCCCCAAACCTCGGGCTGGAGCGTGGGGTCTGGGACACAGCCCCGTGCTGGGGGGCAGAGCCGCTGCTGGGGCCATCGCTGTGTCCAGGGCATCCTTTGTGGCCCTCGTGCAGCTCCAGGCTCCCGAGGGCTCCCCGAGGCTTTCTGTGGCTGTCCCTGCTCCCCAAATCTGTCGCGTTTAATGCCCGAGCGCGGCAGCCCCGTGCCCTGTGGCAGCAGCCGGTGCCGGGACACAGCCCCGGGAGCTGCGCTAATGCCCGGCCGTGCCAGGAGGGACTGAGGGGAGGGGACTTCATAAGGATCCCCCTCTGCGCCCCTGGCTGCGCACGGAAAGGTTCCTTAGTGCATGGCAGCGATTTTCCGGTGTTTCTGGGCTCGGCGGGGCCGAGGCGGCGGCAGCGGGAGCCGCGGGGCCCGGCCCGTGGGGGCGGCCGGGCTGGAAAAGTGCGCGGGGCCCCAGCGCGGTGCCCGAGGGCTGAGCGGAGCTGACGGGAACAAGCCCCGGAACCCCCCGGTGCCCGAGGGCTGAGCGGAGCTGACGGGAACACCCCGCTCGTCTCCGCCGCTCCAAGCCGCTTCCCCGGCTCCGGCTGCCGCCGCCGCCCGGCCCCGGCGCGGTCCCGCGGGGTCGCCGCTCTTGGCGCAGCTGGAGGGCTCGATCCGAGCCGCGCCCCGCCCGTCCCTCGCTGCGGCTCTTTCGGTCACACGGAGCGGCCGAGACCCCGCGCTGCTGCCCCGACGCTCCCTCGCTGCAGCTCTTTCAGTCGCTGCGCACCCGCCACTCCCCGTGCACTTCTTCCAGAATTTATTATGCCATTCTCCTTTTTTTATTCCATTCGCATCTCCCATCCCACGCCCTCCGCTGCGGCTCTTTCAGCGCCGGGCTCCTCGCCGGTCTCTCGGTGCGGCTCCTTCAGTGCCACGGGCCTGCGGAGACGCCCCTCGGTGCGGCTCTTTGATCGGATTTTCTTATTTTCTCGCGGTTTTCTCTCGTTCCCAGCTCGCCCGTCCCGCCGAGCGGCTCCTTCAGGGGCCCGGGGCGGCACCGAGCCCTCGGGGCGGCTCCAAAGGGCCCCGCCCGCCGCCGCTGCCCGAGGCCTCCCCGCTGCTGCCGGGGATCGGACACCGCAGGCGGCCCCGGCCCCTTCCTCTTCTTCCTCTTCTTCCTCTTCTTCCTCTTCTTCCTCTTCTTCCTCTTCTTCCTCTTCTTCCTCTTCTTCCTCTTCTTCCTCTTCTTCCTCTTCTTCCTCTTCTTCCTCTTCTTCCTCCTCGCTGCTGCCGGGATTCAGCCCCCGCCGCCGCCCGGCTCCTTCTGCCGCTCCTGCCCGGCACGAAGCGGCGCTGCCGCTGACGGGGCCGGAGCGCGGCTGCCCCGCGACTGCCCCGCGCCTCAGGGCCGGGCCGGGGAGTGACCGCACGGCTGGGGAGGGACCCCCCGCTGGCCAGGGCAGGGACTGAGCCCATGGGAGGGACCCCCCGCTGGCCAGGGCAGGGACTGAGCCCATGGGAGGGACCCCCCGCTGGCCAGGGCAGGGTCTGACCCCATGGGAGGGACCCCCCCCTGGCCAGGGCACGGACTGACCCCATGGGAGGGACCCCCCGCTGGCCAGGGCAGGGACTGACCCCATGGGAGGGACCCCCCGCTGGCCAGGGCAGGGTCTGACCCCATGGGAGGGACCCCACCCCTGGCCAGGGCACGGACTGACCCCATGGCAGGGACCCCGCGCCGCAGCAGGGAAGGATTCCTGTCCCCGAGGGGGAAGCAGCGGCACGAACTGAGCGCGACTCCCATCCCTTCTCCCTGCCCCGCTGGGCACAGCAGGGAGGAGCCGGGCATAAAGTGAACTCCGCCAAGGAGAAAGAGGTCGGGGGAAGGTTCTGTACCAGGGTTTATTTTCCTCCTCGCTCTCCTGTTCTGATCCGCTCCGTCCCAAATCCAGTTCATTCCCCACGTCGGGGCTCTTGTGGCCGCGATGGCGATCCCTGAGTGACCTCTCCCTGCCCTTAGCCCGAGCCACGAGGACTCGGATCTGTTCCAGTTCCGTGCAATTCACGGGCATTTGGGGCAGCTGGAGCGAAGCAGCTGGAAACCACAGCGGGCTCGAGAGGGACTCAAGCAGGGCAGGAGCCGGGGCTGCCCCGAGGGAGCTCTCCCGACGCGAACCTTGCCGGGCTCTTTGGACGGGAATTGCGGGGAATGTTTCCATCCATCGCTACAAAGCAGAGTCACAAGTGGAGCTGAGCTTTCAGCTTGAAATGAGGGAATCGAACGTGTGCGCGGGGACTGCTGGAACCTCAAGCTGTCCCTTGATCCTTTAGTTTCGGAAATATTCAGCCCCTCAGCAGCGATGTCTCTCCCAGCCCACCGGCTCCTGGCTCAGACCCAGCTCGGAGCTCGGAGAAGAGACCCGAAGTCGCAACGGAATGAGCTCTGCCGTTATTTTCTTCTTTCATATTTATTTTATGCCATTTTATTTTATAATCTATCATACTCATTCTTTTTCTTTTATTCTTAGTTTCTTTTTTTTTTTTTCCTTTTTTTTTTCTTCTTCTATTATATTGGGTTTTTTTCTCTATTTCCCCCCCACAGCCTTTGTTTCCTTCCCGGAGGTTTGTGGTGCGATGCTGTCCTACCGATTCTCCCTCTGAAACCAACGCAATAATGATGGATTTTTGAAGTCTTCCCGCTGCTCTTTCCAGAAGGTCTCAATCGGAGGGGCCTCAGGGCTTAATTGGGGAGAACAGTTTAATCGGGGCGAGAAACACTTCAATTCTGGGGAGAAAATGTGAATGGAGGGGAGAGAAAATGAACGGCGGGGAGGAGCCCCCCAGCCCCCGGCTGTGCCCCGAAGGTGCTGCCCGCGGCTCCCCTGCTCCCACCCCCGGGCTGGGGGCGCGGAGCTGCCGCTGCTCCCGGGAACGTCACGGGATAAAAACTCCATTCAAGCTTTTCCAGCCGCGGCAGCGACGCTCAGCGTTCCTTGGACCTCCCACGGTCCGTGGACATCCCGTGTCCCTCGGCTGGTCCGCGTCCCCCGGGTGTTCCATGTTCGCCCAGTTTGTTCCCGCACGCTCCCAGCCACTCCCAGCTGCTGCCAGCTGCACTCAGCCCGCTCCCAGTTTCTCCCAGTCTCCCTCAGAGTGGTCCCTGTTGCTCGCAGTGTGACCTCTGTTACCCAGTTCTGGTCCCAGTGGGTTCCGGTCCTGGTTCTGGTCCTGGTGTATCCCGGTGTCCCAGTCTGTCCCAGTCCATCCCAGCCTGTCCCAGTCCGTCCCGGTCCCTTCCCGGCAGCCGCCGCCGTTTCCCGGATCCTGCCCCTCCCGCCCCGGAGCTGCCGCCGGACGCCCCCCAAGATGCTGACGGGGGCCGGGGGCTTCGTGTTGGGCTTCGTCCTCCTGGGCTGGGGCTCGGCCTCCACCTGCGGGAGGAGGTGAGGGGGGATCCCCGGGGGTCGTGTCCCGCCAGGAGCGCTTGAGCCCCTCCCAGAATTTCCCCTATACCGTGGTCGCCCCCTTTTCACTCTCCTAGAGCTCCTGACCCAGTTCGTGCCCCTGCGGGAGGGGGCTTTAGGGAGCCCCCCTTTTCCTTTACCTTGAGACCCCCTTGAATCCCCATTCCTGGGCACTGGGAATCCCCTGCACTCCTCATCCTGCACCAACACCGCCCTGCACCCCCTGCCCCGGGTATCCTCCTATCCCAGCCCCTGCACCCCCTGTTTTCCTGACCCCGGGGACCCCCGGACCCCATTCCCGGCCATCCCGGGGCACTCAGCCCCAGGCCTCCCTTTCCTGGGAAACCCGAGCTGGGCACGGGGCTCTGCAGCCGCTCCGGGATTTATGATCACCCAAAGGAAAGGGAGAAGAGAGGAGAGAGAGAGAGAGAAGGAGATGGGGAGTCAGGGATCGGGGTCCCAGCGCCCAGTCCTGCTCCGCCGGGGCTGGGGCCCCGCAGCCGCAGGACAAAATGGATCCGCGGGTCCCGCTGCTTGCCCCGCTTCGGGCCGAACCCAGCGGGTTCCAGGCAGAGTTTGGCCGCGGGGCCCGGGAGCTCAGCCCGGCCCGGCCCGGGGGTCCCGCAGGGCGCGGCCGAGGAGGGTCCGGGGGATGGCAGGAGGGGATCCAGGGGAATTCCCTGGAATTGCCCCGTCCCCTCCCCCCGCGCTCCCTCGGTCCCTTTGGCTTCTCCGTCTCCCGCCCTGCGCCGCCGGGATCTGCCCGGCGCCCGGTGACGTCACGAGCAGCCCGAGCTGCCATTGGCGGGCAGGAAAGAGCGGCGCCAATGGCGGGGCCGGAGGCGGCTCTGGGGGCGGGGCCGGGCTGGGGGCGGGGCCCAGCGGAGCAGCGCGATGGCTCCAGCGCTGGGGCCGGGGGCGCTCCTGGGGGGGCGAGGGGCGAGTGGGACCCCCGGCACGGGAACTCCCGAACCGTAATTCCCGGGCACGGGAACCCCCTGAGCTCCCATTTCCGGGTACTAGAGCACCCTGCACCGCCATTCCCGGATACTGTGACCCCCCCTGCCTCACCTTCCCCAGCACCGGGACCCCCCTGTTCCCCCTTGTCTGGCCCCGGGGCCTCCCCGAAACCCCCTGGACCACCATTCCCGGGTACTGTGACCCCCTGCATCCCCTTCCCCAGCACCGGGACCCCCTCTGTTCCCCCTTGTCTGGCCCCGGGGCCTTCCCGAAACCCCCTGAACCACCATTCCCGGGTACTGTGACCCCCTGCATTCCCCTGCCCAGCACCGGGACCCCCTGTTCCCCTTAGCTGGCGCAAGGACGTCCCTGAAGCCCCATTGCCGGCAAGGGGACTTCCCTGAACCCACATTTCCCGTCCCAGGAAAACCCCCTGAGCCACCGTTTCTGGGCCCCGGGACCCCCCTGAAACTCCATCTCCGGGCCGGGGACTCCGCCGTCCCCCCCCGTTCCCGGCAGAGGGACCACCTGACCCCCCCCATTCCCGGCAGCGGGACCTCCTTGCACCCCCATATCCAGGTCTGAACCCCCACTCCCGTGCACGGGGACCGCCCGGCACCTCCATCCCCGGCGCTGAGACCCCCCCGAGCCCCCTTATCCCGCACCGATACCCCCTCGCACCCCCTCTTCCCCCGCCCCCGCGCTCCCTCGGGCACTTCCGCGGCTCCCAAGCTGCGCCACCGGGATCCGCCCGGCGAGCGGGGACTGCCCCCGGCACCGGGACCCCCCTCCCGCCCCCGGCTCCTCCCGGGGCCTTCTGGAAACAGCAGCGGGAAGAGTTCAACAATTCATCATTATTTCAATTGATTTCGTTGGTTTCCGGGGAGAGCCGCTGGGACAGCGCCTCACCGCAAACCTCCGGCAGGGGAACAAAGGCTGCGGTAGGTGAAAATAGCGAAAAAGCCGATGAAATGGAAGAAAAAATAAAAAGGCAAAAAGAAATAAAAGACAAACGAAAAGTAAAATAGATTATAAAATAAAATAGCATAAAATAACTGAAAAAAAAAAGAAGAAAAAAGAAAACAACAGCAGAGCTTGTTCTGTTGGGACTTTGTGTCTCTTCTTCAAGATCCGAGCACCGAGGCGGCGGCGTGCTGGCGGAAGGGGCAGAGACCGGAGAGGGGGGAAAGCTGAGTGAAGTGTAAATGACTTTCTGGGCTTAATGAATATGGAACAGTTTAAGAGAGTCCTTAAGTCCACAGTGAAATGAATGGAGGGCGCCTCTGGCAATATTGCCAAGCGCCCCAGCGCTGTGATTTGCCTTTGTTCAACTAATAAATGTTCAATATTATATTGCTAAAAAATTCAGCTTTTGTATTCATTTTCTTGAGAGAGAAAGAATAGAGAGAGTGAAGAGAGAGGGAATAAAGAGGGGGGAAAAGAGAGAGACGGTAAGAAGAAAGAGAATAGAGTGAGAGTAAAGACAGAGAGAGTAAAGACAGAGAGAATAAAAACAGAGAGAATAAAGACAAACACTGCTGCTAAAGAACGTCCGTGCAGCCCCAAACGCCTTCGCACACCGGCCCCAGTGTCCGTGCAGCCCCTTGATTTACCAAGATGTGAATATCGATCTCATATCGATATCCAGCTGAGACAGACAAAAGCTCTCTAACAGGTGAGAGTTAGAAAGTGAATGTTTTATTGGCGCCGGACAGCGGCGTGGAACAGCTTCCTAATGCGCAGTGCCCAGGTATGAACGGTTACAGAGTTCATTTAGCCACAAAAGTGATGAATATCCAAACTACAAATACATATTTCTAACAGTGACCCCTCCCATTCTCCGCTTCGTATGGAAATGAGCTTTAATGGCATTAAGCATGCGCAGTGCGTGCTCTTAATTGAGTCGCTGCTCTTGAATTGGGTCGGTGGTCCCAGACAGATGAAGTAAGCTCATCTCCCTCACTTGCACCTTTTTTGCCTTTCTGAACTTTAACAATCTTAATTACTTTAGTGACCTCCCAATTTCCTCTTGCCTGACTTTTGAATAGGTTCCCACAGAGGGAGGAAATTGGGAATTGTCCTTGTTCCCTACACCAACTGATCAATATTTCTGTTCCTCGTTCTAAGCACAGCTAAACAAACACAGAAATGACAGAGCATCAATTATTCTGTAATCAATTACTGACATCTTAAAAAGCATTTCAAATCTCTTATTATTTTCTCTTAATTAGTTTAATTAACTCTAGTCCAGCTCAAATTCTTTCTTATTCTAACTCATTTCAACACAGCTAGCCTATAACTAAAATCTTTCTGTTTCTTTTAAATATATGTTTCAGGGTGTCACCATGGCCACGGGGCTGCCCCAGGGCAGAAATCCCCTGCGGAGATACCGGGACCGGCTGTGGGAGATGGGACGCCAAACACACCGGCTTTAGTCTCTTTGGGATGAAGAAATGAGTTTTTCAGTCTGTTTGGGATAGAAATCTACTTCTGATTGCATCAGCCTGTTATACATGGGGTTTAAAAAGCATAATAAATACTAAAAAGGAATAATGATAAATAGCTGTGGTTCAAAAGGCATAAAGGAATTAGGAGGAACATATCTACTGACAGAGGATTTAATAAAAAGTATACTATAAAAAAAAAAATCTGCAGTGCTGTCAGTGGGTGTTCTTAGTTTTTAAAAAAATTTTGTATTTCTTATTTCCTCTGATCTGCTGTGTTTTGCAACCATTGAAGCTAAAATGAGCAACATCAGGACCAAATCAACAGTTGGGTGCAAAGCCTCAGAATGAATGTGGAGCTAATGGAGGATTCACGTGCTTTAGACACGTGTGTGCACAGGTGCAGAAAAGCATCGCTCCTTTTGGAGGCTGCATTACAGCACACGAGTGGTAAAATCAGATTGACTCCTGTTTTCACAGGCTTCCCAGGCAGCACTTACCAAGGATCTCCTCAAGCCCAGTGAGTGATCGAGGACAGATCAAGGGGGGTTCTGGATAATCTATTTTCACTCACATTTCCCAACTCCTCCCACTGGTTTGAAGTGCCAGTGTCCATTGTTGGAGCCAGCACAGTGGAAAGGAGCAGCACAGCTGAACAGAGAAAGCGACTTTTGCCCTCAGAGCAGAGCAAGCAGGAAGGCACGCGGCTTGCACACATGAAGGTCTCTTGTCCCTTCCATGAAAAAGGCATCCACCAAAAGCAAAGATTTGTTGAATTCAGTGTAACAATACAGCGATTTCAGGGAAACATTGAAAGGAATGTGATGAATGTGTCTCTGCAAACAGACCCTCTGAATCTGCTGGTAGGCGGGGCCAGGGACTTGTAGGTAGGGAAGTGACAGAAGAAACTATCAGCTCGAGAGCCTTCCTGATGCAGAGTGAAGTAGAATCTGCAACCAGAATCAGCATCCATTGAGCACCTCGCACCCAGCATCAGCCCTGGATCCCCGGGCTCCCAGCATCCAGCCCTGGATCCCCCCAGCTCCCATTATCCAGCCCTGGATTCCCCCAGCTCCCATCATCCAGCCCTGGATCCCCCCAGCTCCCAGCATCCAGCCCTGGACCTGCCCAGCCCCCTCACCCAGCTCTGGAACCACCAGCCCTCGGCTCCCAGGCCTGGACCCCCAGCTCCCATTCACCCGTCTGTGCCCCCCAGATTTCTTCTGCAGCCCCCCCGTGAGAGTGGGGGGTGGGAGCCGAGTGCTGGTGCCCCCCTGCCTGCAGCAGATCCAGCGGTGAGGGGAGTTCGGGGGGTCCCTCAGCATTTGGGCTCCCCCAGGATTTGGGGTTAATCCCCCGGGCCCCCCAGGATCTCCCTGAACATGCTGACGCTGCCCGTGTGCAGCGAGAAGGTTCATACCCGGCACGGGGTCCCCAGCTCTGTCACCGGCATCGCCCAGGTACCCCAAAACCTCCCGGGAATCCCCAACACCCCCCCGGGGAACCCCAACCTTTCCTGGGACCCCAAAAATATCCCCGGGACCCTCCAAAAACTCCCCAGGATGCAAAGCCCCATACAGACCCCCCAAAACCCTCTCAGGACACCAAAATTCCCACGGGACCTCCCAACACCCCCCGGACCCCCTTGAGAAGGTTTATACCTGGCACGGGGTCCCCATCTCCATCACCGGCAGGGACTCCAAAACAGCCTTGGGACACACAAATATTCTCACCGGGATCACCCAAACCCCCACTTTGGGACTCCTGAAAACCCCCCTCGGGAACCCACAAAACCCCCGGGACCCACAAAACCCCCCAGGAGCCCCTCGCGAATGTTCAGCCCCAGCACGGGGTCCCCATCGCCATCATCGGCACCACCCAGGTACCCCCAAACCCCGCCGGGACCCCCACACCCCCCCTCCCCCCGGGGCTCCGCTGCCGGAATCAACGGGAGTGGTGTTGCCCTTTTAACGGGAGTTATAGTGGGCACCGACTTTACCGGGGCATCTTAAAGCGCCGATGGCAGAGCGAACCCCAAAATTTCACCCGGGGGGCACTCTCCCGTTTGCTGCACTCGGGGGAGCCCCGAACGGCGACGAGTCCTGGGCTGAGCCCCCCACTCAGCCGGGGGTGGGGAGGGAACGGGGAGGGCTGGGACGGGGTTTGGGGCTGCTGGGGTTAACTGGGGGACCCCAGTGGAACCCCTTTCCCGCTGTCCCACCTCCCCGGATCCCCCCTCTCCCACCCCTTTCCCGTTGTTGCCCCAAACCTCCGCTGCCCCAGCTCGCCCTGGGCTGACCCAGCCCTTTCCCACCGTGGCCCGGCCCGGCCCCGCTGCCCCGAGAGCTCCCGGGCCGCGGCCGCAGCGACGGAGGAAGGGCAGGAGGAGGAGGAGGCGGGACAGAGGAGGAGGAAGAGGAGGGCCGGGGGGAAGAAGGAGGAGGCGGAGCAGGCGGAGGAGGCTCCACGTGCGGGCAGCGCTCTCTGCATCCGCAGCCGCTCGGGCCGGGAGCATCGCCCGCCCCGCATCCCGCAGGTGCCCGGGGAGGGGGAGCTCGGCCCAAACATCCCGGGCGGTGCTTTTGGAGGGGGGAGGGATATTTGGAGCTCGTAGGAAATCTGTTTGGGGCTCGCTGTTCCATCCTCTCTGTCGGGGCGGGCGGCGCGATGTTTGGAGCTTGCGGGACTCCAAAGGCGAGTCGCAGATGCCCCTCGGGCGGATATCGGGGGGTCCCGGGCGGTGTTTTTGGGGGTCCCGGTGTCGGTGGCGGCAGAGCCCCGGCGGGGGCGGGGGGATGCGGGTCCCCCCGCGGTGGGGGTTGGGCTTCCCGGGCCGGGCCCTCCGAGCTCTGCCGGGGCCCCGTGAGGACGGCGCGGGGCCGGGGGGGCGGGGGGACACCGGTTTTGGGGACCCCCGGGAGAGCCGCGGCTTCCCTAAGCGGGACCCCGGAGAGAGGAGAGCCCCAGAAGCCCAAAGCGGGGAGCCCGAGAGGGGGGACCCCTGGGATTGGCGGGACCCCGGCGGGGGGGTCTGGGGGCTGGAGGGGCGGCACGGCCGGGAAAGGGGCTCGGGGGTCCCGGGGCCGGGAAAGGGCTGCTCCCAGTATGAGCCCAGTTCCCTCCCCGAGTGGTTCCAGTTTCCTCATCAGTCCCAGTATGAGCCCAGTATGATCCCAGTATGATCCTGGTCATTTCCCCTCACTCCCTGTTGCTCCCAGTATGAACCCAGTCACTCCCAGTCACCGCCCATTATGATGCAGTTTGCCCCCAGCACAGTCTCAGTTGCTCCCAGTTCCTCCCACTTTTGTCCAGTGTGTTCCCAGTTCTCCCAGTTGCCCCAGCATAGTCCCAGTCACTCCCAGTATGATGCCAGACTCTCCCAGCAGGGCCCCAGTCACTCACAATTGCTCCCAGTTCCCCCCAGCACATTCCCAGTCACACCCAGTGAGGTCCCAGTCACCACCCACATGGTCTCAGACACTCCCAGTATATCCCAGTTGCCCTGACCATTCTCGTGGTCATTCCCAGGCACTCCCAGTTACCTCAGCATGGATCAGTTGCCCCCAGATTTATCCCAGCCCCTGCCAGTACATCCCAGTTGTCACCAGCATGCATCCTATCATTCCCAGTTCCTCCCAGTGCATCCCCAGTAGGCTCTCAGCATGGGCCTGGTAGCTCCCTGTAACCCCCATTGACACCCACTATAATCCCAGGATGATCCCAGTCACTCCCAGTATGATGCCAGTGGCCCCCAGGGTGTTCCCAGTTGCTCCCTGTCAATGCCAGCATGAGCCCAGTAGCCTCCAGTATGATCCCCGTGACTCCCTGTCTCTCCCAGTATATCCCAGTCACCCCCAGCATGCTCCCAGTCACTCCCATTTCTTCCCAGCTGCATTCAGCACAATTCCAGTTGCTCACAGCCACTCCCAGTCAATCCCAGTATGATTCCAGTCACCCTCAGTATGATCCCAGTCTCCCCCAGCATGGACCCACTGTGATTCCAGTATGATCCCAGTTCCCCCAGCATAGTTCCAGTTGTTCCCAGTTCCTCCCAGTATGATCCCAGTTGCCCCTAGAATAGTCCCAGTCATGCCCAGTTTCCCCCAGCATAGATCCAGTTGCTCCCAGGTGCCCCCAGCATGGTCTCATTTCCCCCCAGCATGATCCCAGCTGTTTCCAGTGTGATTCCAGTCACCCCCAGTATGATTACAGACACTCCCAGTATATCCCAGTTGCCCTCAGCATGTTTGTAGTCATTCCCAGGCACTCCCAGTTGCCCCAGTAAGGTTCCAGTTACCGCAGAATGATCCCAGTCTTTCCCAGTTACTTCCAGGGTCCTCCAGCATGATCCCAGTTTCTGTCAGTTTCCCAAAGTATGGTCCCAGTTGCTCCCAGTATGATCCCAGTTGTGGCCCCAGTTGTGGCCTCAGTTGTGGTCTCAGTGTCCTCAGCATGGTTCCAGTACCTTCCAGTTGATCCCAGTTGCTCCCAATGTGTCCACATTTTCCTCCCAACATGGGCCCAGCAGCTCCCAGCAACCCCCAGTCAGGTTCCATTCACACCTGCTGTAATTCCAGTGCCTCCCAGTATGGCCCCAGTAGGACCCGTAGTTACTTCCAGTATGGTCCAGTCACTTCCAGTATGGTCCCAGTGTCCCCAAATGTGATTCCCAACTGCTCCCTCTCAATGCCAGTATGATCCCAGTCACCCCCAGCATGGTTACAGTCACTCCCAGTATGACCCCAGTCAGTCCCAGGTACTCCCAGTATTATTCCAGTCATGGCCAGAGTGACTCCCTGTCACTCCCAGTGTGGGCCCAGTTGCTCCCAGTATGAATCCAGTCACTCCCAGTTACTCCAAATACAATCCCATTTGCTCTCAGCACGGTCTCTGTTGCTCCCAGTCACCTCCAGTATGGTTCCAGTCATGTCCAGCACCTTTCCAGTCCCTCCCAGTCTGATTCCAGTATGGTCGCAGTCATCCTCAGACACTCCCAGTATCATCCCAGTCAGTTCCATTAGGATCCCAGTATGACCGCAGCATGGGCACAGCTGCTCCCATTATCTCCCAGTGTGGTTCCAGTTGAACCCAGTTGCCCCCAGTTCAGACCCAGTCACTCCCCACATGAGGTTGAGCGCTCCCTGAATTCACAGCCCCTCACCCGTGGGATCATCGCCCCCCATCCCGCAGGTGCCCGGGGAGGGGGAGCTCGGCCCAGATATCCCGGGGGGGTTCCCTGGGTTGTGTTTTTTTGGGGGGGATGTTTGGAGAATGAAGAACTCCAAAGCTGAGCAGAAAATGCCCCTTGTGAGGACATTGGGGGTCCCCAGGAGGTGTTTCTGGGGGTCCCGGTGGCGGTGCCAGCAGAGCCCTGGCAGCGGGCAGGGGGATGTGGGGTACGCCCCGTGGTGGGGGCTGGGTCTGCCTGGGTCAGGCACAGCCACCTCCAGCCCGGAGCCAGGGGGCTGCGGGACCCCTTGGGAGAGCCAGAGGGGGAACCTCGGGACCCCCAAAGTGGGACGAGCAGAGAGGGGCAGTGCCGGGACCAGGGGAGGCCCGGCAGTCTGGAGGAGCGAACCCCTGTGAGCCCCAGGACCCCAAAGTGGGGAGCCCCAAAAGGGGGGAGCACCACTATTTGCGGGACCCTCAACTGCCGGGAGAAGGGGAGGGGGACTCCTTGGACCCCCTGCACCCCGAAGCAGAGAATAAGGGGAGAAGGGACCTGGGGACCCCATAACCCCCAGCATCCCTAAGTGGGAAGACCAAAGGGGGGAGCTTTTGGATTCCTGGACTCCCAGCAGCCTGGGGAGGGTGGAGACCAAGTAGAGAGGGGGACCCCAATAAAAGAGGGACCCCCAGCAGCTGGGACAGGGGGAACCCCCAACACCAAAACAGAGAGGCCAGAGAGGGGGAACTCCTGAGAGGCTTTTTGAGAGCAGATTTTTATGAACACACAGTGCCCAGTGACTTCTAGAGGTGGACTTGGGCAGAGGGATCTTACACTCAACGTGCTCATCCCTTGTTTCTCCCCAAATCAGGATTTCCCATTCCCAACCCGTGGCCAGATGGAGGAGGAGGCTGTGAGGAAGAGGAAGATGCCCCGGGACCCCCAGGCAGGTGAGGAGGAAGTCAGTGCCCCTTTCCCCCTCTCTCCTGCTCCATCTCCCAGCCCAGCATCGCCCCCAGCTGCAGGACAACCCCGCTGCCGACACCGTCCTGCCGGGGAGGGACTGGGGGGATCTCCTTCCCCTTCCCTGTGGCACGGAGGCAAATCCCATCCTCTCCTTGTCCTTCCTCCCCAGACAAGGAGCTGAGCACGGAGCCCAGGGAGGACAAATCCCCACGGCAGAACCTGGTGGAAGAGGCCGTTTTGAGCGGCTCCACAGCTCAGGAATCCAATGGGGAGGAAAAGCCCCGGAGATCCCTTAGGATGAGGGGCTGCAAATGCAGCCCAGGGTGCTCTGAGGAGGAAAGACCCACCCTGTGCCGGGAAGGCGGCCGGAGATCCAGCCAGAGGTCAGAGCTGGTGGTTCATGAGCAGCTTCACGATGGGGAGAAGCCCCACATGTGTGGGGAATGTGGGAGGAGCTTCAGGTGGAGCTCCTACCTGATCGACCACCAGAGGATCCACACTGGGGAGAAGCCCTATTAATGTGGGGAATGTGGGAAGAGCTTCAGCTGGACCTCCAACCTGATCCGCCACCGGCGCATCCACACCGGGGAGAGGCCCTACGAGTGTCCCCAGTGTGGGAAGAGCTTCTCCAGGAGCTCTCACTTGACCCAACACCAACGGAGGCACCGCTAAGGGAAGCCCTGCGAGTGCCCCGACTGCGGGAAGAGCTTTGTCCTCTGCTCCAACTCCATCTCCCGTCAGAGGAGCCACGTTTGGCAGAGCCCTGGTGACCCACATTCCCTGTGATCCAGGTTGGGAAGACCCCTGGCTGGTGCTCTCCACGTTCTCCTGGATCCCTGTAGGCACCTGGGTGAACGCAGGGGCAGGAACATCCATCAGGACTCAGATCAACATTGGAAATTCATTGGGAAGAGCTGATTTTTTAACTTTATGCCCTAAAAATTTTCATCTGCTCTGTCCAATTGTTTCTTCTGGTGGTATCAAGCCACCCCGGATGATCTTGGAGGTCTTTTGCAGCCTAAGTAATTTCTGTGTTAATCCCACTGAAACAGCAAAAATTGGGGTAAAAATAAAAATTTAAAGACATCTAAAGCTGCACCATTTTCCCGCAATTTGGGGGTGAATTTGGGGTTCAGGGCAATATTTGGGAGGATCTGAGTTTTGTGGGGCTGTGAAGCCAGGCAGATTGGGGCCACAATCTCACAGTTGTGGGGGCAGAACATGTGCACCTGAGCCCGTCTGTTCTCCAGGAATTCTGGTTGTCTGTCCCAGTCCCTTCCCTGGGTCTGCCCATCCAGGGTGTCCCCCCCAAAGTGCCCAAATCGCTGCTAAAGTGCCTGAGCTGCTCTGGGCTGTGGATGTTCCTGTCCACCAACCTGTCCTGGTCAGTGCCATGGGGGCTGGGAGGGGGTCTGAGGGGACTGGGCTGGGCTTTTGAGCCTCTTGGGGCCATTTGAGGTGCTGGGAGGGGGTTTGGGGGCTTTTTGTGCAGTCTGTGAGGGAGTTTTGGGGTGCTGGCAGGGCTGTGTGTCTTGGAGAGAATTTGGGAGGGTGTTGGGGGAGATGGGAAGGGGTTTTGGTGGTTTTTGGGATCATTTATGATGCAGGGTGTGGTTGGGAGAGTCCCGGCAAGGAGATTTGGGGGGCTTTGAGAGGTCCAAGATTGGCTCCGGGGCTGGGTGGGGGTTTTAGGGCAGGTGTGACCTCCCCCAAGACTCCAAAGCTGCCACCAGACCCCATCCCCCAAGATGCTGCCGGGGGTCAGGGGCTCCATGTTGGGGTTCATCCTCCTGGTGCTGTCAGAGAAGGTGAGGGGGGGTCCCCAGGGGCCGTGTGTGTCCCCCCAGAGCGTGTGTGACCCCCCCATCCCCGTGTCACCCCCCTTTTCCCTGCCCACAGGGCTCCTGAGCCAGCCCCTGCTGCCCCGGGAGGGAATTTGGGGAGGGGGCAGAGGGGGTGCGCAGCCCCCGCCGGGGGATGACCCCAGCCCAGCGCCCTTCGTTCAGCACCGAGCTGGGCTTGGGGCCGCAGGAGGAAGATGCCGATGGGAAGCAGATCCTGCAGGGGGGACAGGGCTTGGGCTCAGGGCAAGGTCCTGCCCTGCACACCTGGCTCAGGTGTGAGCCTGCCCCGGGAAGGGAGCAGGACATTCCCATCCCCACGGATCAGGGCTGGGAGCAGCGCTGGGAGCACGGACATGGATGTAGCTGTGGGGTCAGTTGCTCTCAGCGTTCTCGGAGGGAGAAGCTGCTGGTTCTTTTCGGCCGTTTTTTCTTTCCACGGACAAAGATCCCAGGACCCCCGGCCCACCTTCCCTATCCCACTGGAGGCCAGGCTGTGGCTGCCCTGCCCCGCTGCTGCTTCGAGCCTTCGCTCGCTGTAGCCGTGCTCGCCCTGCCTGCCTGGACCTCCGGGGGGGTTCCCCGCTTGGATACATCGCATCTGCCCCCCAGGATTTGTGCTCATCCCTGCCGTTCCAGCCTGCTGTTCCCGAGGGTCCGGCCGGACACCGGGATCGGCTGCCCAGGGGTTTGTGAAGCCTTTGTTCCATCCCTTCCCGGGATCCCAGGGCACCGGTGCCGCGTGCTCCCCGAGCTCGCTCCGGAGCGCCCCCTGCAGCCGCGGGGGAACCATCGCACCTGCCCTGCTCACCGGGAGCCGCCAGCGCCCCTGCCGGCTGCGAGCGGAACTGCACCCGAGGGGAAAGGGCCTGACAGCCGAGAAGGCTGGGACTGGGTTTGTGTTTGCTGTTACTGCCAGAGTTGTTGTTGTTTGTTTGACTGGTTATATAAATAATAGTAAAGAGCTGTTATTCCTATTTCCCACATCATTGCCTAAAGGCCCTTGATTTCAAAATTATAATAACTAAGAGGGGAAGGGGTTATATCTGCCACTTCAAGGGAGGCTTCTGCCTTCCTTAGCAGGCACGTATCTTTTGAAACCAAGACAATGAGCTAGCCTGCTTTTTGCAGAGGTGTCTTTGGTTCCAACAAGGCCCCGCTGTGTCTCAGTGCACCCTGGCTTCCATGCGGATCTGGAGTATCACAAAGGCTCCTTGGTTGCACCAGGTCCTGCTGTGTCACAATGGATCCTGTGCTCCATGAGGCCCTCCAAAGTCATCATGGAGGCTTGCTTCCATGAGGTTCCATGATGTGCCAGTGCTCATCTTGGTTCCAGGAGTTTCCTTAGTGTCACAATGCTCTCCATGCTTCCATGATTCCCCACAATTTCTCAATGCTCTCCATGCTTCCATTAGGCCCTGCTTTGCCACAATGGTCCCCTTGTTTCCATGAGGCCCCGCTGTGTCACAATGGACGTATGGTTCTGTGATGCTCCGTGGTGTCACCGTGCTCTTCTTGAATCCGCAGTGTAACAATGGACCATTGGTTCCATGCGGCCTGGCCGTGTCACAATGGGCTCCTTGATTCCATGATTCCCCACGGTGTCACAATGGAGCCTTGTTTCTAGGAGGTTCTGTACTGTCACCATTGTCTCCTTGATGCCATCAGCCCCTGCAGTGTCACCAAGGCTCCTTGGTTCCATGAGGAACACAAAAGCTTTGCATCAACATTGAGCAACAGCTGCTGAACACAGCTGGCAACATCTGCTTGCATCAAAAGAGGGCTTCAAGCTGAGAATGGCACCAGCAGCTTCCATCTGCAACAGACACCCAGGGAAAGGACAGGCTGTGCCGGTCTGGACAAATGTGGAGGAAAATATCCTCTGGTAGAAGGCAGGTTACACCCAGCCCTCCCCCACCAGGTTCGGGAAAAAAGAATTTTCCTCGGAAGAAAGTGAAAGAGATAGAAACTATTTATTTAACAAACACACAGGAAAAGGATAACAATGCTTAATATTCAAACCTCTCGCTGTGGAGAGAAACCTGGGATAATTGGAGAGTCCTTCCGTGTTTCAGTGGGGTCTCCTGAAACATCCCTAGACAGCGAGGCCCGTGGAAAGAAATAGGGAGCGATTCTTGAGAGAAGTTTCAGAGATCTTTCTTCTCCAGCCACATGGGCAGGGCACTGCCAAAGAACTGAGCAATCACGGCACAAGCAGGGCCCTCCTGGCACAGGGCAACACAAAATAACCAGTGCTGAACAGGATTAGGGCACATGTGAGCAGGGAGCAGGGAGACCCCGTGCCCAGGCCATGCCTCTACCCCAGGGCCCCCTCTCCCATGACCTCATGGCAGGGGGGAGGAACCCCAACACTTCTGGAGGTGTAGTCTCTCTCCTCCTCCTTGCAGCTGGCTCATGGGCCCACATTCAGGGCCCCCACCTCGGGAGAAAATTCTCCCAATGTGGTCTGATGTTGAAACAGTCAAGAAGAGAAGAAGCGAAAGAAACCCCCGGAGTCCCAGGAGAACAAAGTTCAACTCTCCATCTCCCTACAGAGAAAAGGAGCTGAAAACTGGCTCAAAAGCAAGAAGGTTGCTTCCTCCACCCTTGCTGCAAGCAGGATGCAGAGGAGTGTGTATGTGTGTCCTTGAACAAACGCTCTGAGAAGTTTGTCCGGTTTTTTTTTCCTCTCCCCCCTCTCAGGCTCAGTTGAAAGGCACAGAAATGCACAAAGTTCACTTCTGGGCATAGAGCAGCCATAGGGGATACACATCCTAAAGTCACCCCAAGACACAGGCACAGAGAATTCAGTGGAAAGACTCCGAGAATTCTGCTCCCAGAGATCATTCCTGCTCACACTGACCCTTGTAGAAAGGGGCCATCGTTCCAGGCAGCCTGTACTGAGCATGTGGCTCCTGAGCGGGGTTTGTTGTTTAGGAAACCTGCTCCGGCTTTTCCATTCTTTCCTTGCAAACAGGAAAACTTCTCCTGGGCCTGTGTGCAGGCAGAGCCCTGAGGAGAGCAGGTGGCACATGGTGCGCTGGGCTGGGACAGCCAGCTGCAGAGCTCAAGGGAAGAAGCCCAAAGTGTCACAATGGCTCCTTGCCTTCACATGCAACACCTGGGTCACAATGGTCTCCTTGATTCCATGGGGCCCCACTGTGTCACAATGGCTCCTTGGTTCCATGCGGTTCCGCAGTGTCACCATGGTCTCCTTTGATCCGCATTGTCATCATGGACAATGGGTTCCATGAGGCCCCGCAGTGTCACAATGGTCCCTTGGTTCCACAGGTTTTATGTTGTAACAATGGACTCCTTGGTTCTATGAGCTCGCCTGCTTTTTGCAGAGGTGTCTTTGGTTCCAACAAGGCCCCGCTGTGTCTCAGTGCACCCTGGCTTCCATGTGGATCTGGAGTATCACAAAGGCTCCTTGGTTGCACCAGGTCCTGCTGTGTCACAATGGATCCTGTGCTCCATGAGGCCCTCCAAAGTCATCATGGAGGCTTGCTTCCATGAGGTTCCATGATGTGCCAGTGCTCATCTTGGTTCCAGGAGTTTCCTTAGTGTCACAATGCTCTCCATGCTTCCATGATTCCCCACAATGTCCCAATGCTCTCCATGCTTCCATTAGGCCCTGCTTTGCCACAATGGTCCCCTTGTTTCCATGAGGCCCCGCTGTGTCACAATGGACGTATGGTTCCATGATGCTCCGTGGTGTCACCATGGTCTTCTTGAATCCGCAGTGTAACAATGGACCATTGGTTCCATGCGGCCTGGCCGTGTCACAATGGGCTCCTTGATTCCATGATTCCCCCCGGTGTCACAATGGAGCCTTGTTTCTAGGAGGTTCTGTACTGTCACAATTGTCTCCTTGATGCCATCAGCCCCTGCAGTGTCACAAAGGCTCCTTGGTTCCATGAGGAACACAAAAGCTTTGCAGAAACATTGAGCAACAGCTGCTGAACACAGCTGGCAACATCTGCTTGCATCAAAAGAGGGCTTCAAGCTGAGAATGGCACCAGCAGCTTCCATCTGCAACAGACACCCAGGGAAAGGACAGGCTGTGCCGGTCTGGACAAATTTGGAGGAAAATATCCTCTGGTAGAAGGCAGGTTACACCCAGCCCTCCCCCACCAGGTTCGGGGAAAAAGAATTTTCCTCGGAAGAAAGTGAAAGAGATAAAAACTATTTATTTAACAAACACACAGGAAAAGGATAACAATGCTAAATATTCAAACCTCTCGCTGTGGAGAGAAACCTGGGATACTTTGAGAGTCCTTCCGTGTTTCAGTGGGGTCTCCTGAAACATCCCTAGACAGCGAGGCCCGTGGAAAGAAATAGGGAGCGATTCTTGAGAGAAGTTTCAGAGCTCTTTCTTCTACTGTAGAGAGCTTATCTGAGGAATGGCTGCACAGCAGAGGACATGATAAGATAGAGCCTTGCAGGATGTAGGAGTCAGCCTGTCGTGGGAAAAGGGGTTTCTTATCAACAGGGTGTCCAACAGGACACAGCCAGAGCAGACTGGAATGAAGAAACCATCGCCGCGGGGTGTGTTGTTCCCACGAGAGAAGATGACCAATCATGGGCTCAGGTTTTGCAATATGTATGATCTGTTTAAGTGTTGTATAAATAAGAGATGAAAAGACAATAAAATCGAGGCTTGCCGATCATGAAATCATGAGCTCGTCTCCCACGCCTTTCCCGACATCTGACACCCGAACAGAAGGCACGTCATGTACCCCCCCCACCCCCACTTCCACAAGGAAAGGTGCGTTGGGTTCAGGTCCTGCAGCTAGAGGGACGGCAATAAGAGCGGAGGACAACTGTGTTCCCGTCTCCGTGCCCGAACGACCACACCGGTGGGTCCGCTGATACGTGCTGCCGAAGCCTGGAGGGCTAGCAACGGTACCGTAAGTATGGATAGGCAAGCAGCACAGGATTTATTTAAAGCCTTTCTTCTTATGCTTTACTTTAAAGCCTTTAACTTAGAAAAAGACCTCCCTTCCCTACTAACTCACTCGCGTTCCTATGGCTTCTTTCCCGACCCTCACAGCATTCACGAATTAGCAGAATGGCGGAGGTACGGGGATGAACTTTTTAGCCTTGTTTTAGACGATGATAAGTCAGCCAAGAAAATAAGCAAACTTTGGAAAGCAGTTCATAATGAGCTACTGTTAGTGCAGGCAGAGAAGCGAGCAGTCATAGGCATTAAGATAGCGCATTCCCGTAACCAAGATAATGACTCCTCGGTTTTCCCTACAGCCCCCAACCCCCCTGCCTTTGCCACTATTGAGATTCCTCCAGAGCCACCCCCCGCTGACAGTCAATCCCCCGCGCTGCCTACCCTCCTGCCCGCTCCCCCGCCTTCCGCTTCAATCGCCGCTTCTGCATTAACCCCCTCACGCCCGCCGCCGCCGCCCGACCCCTCTAATGCCACGGAGCCTGTCCCTGGGGCAGAATCTGACCCGGCGGAGGCTATGGCAGCAAGGAGGAGAGAGTTGTGGCAGGCGCTTGCCCGAGACGGCATGGAAAGGGGAGATTCTGAACTCCTAGCAGCGGCACAAGAAGCGATGGCTTTCCCTGTTGTTTTCACTACTAATGCGCAAGGGGGTCAGAACGCGCAGTTTGCCCATCTCGACTGGAAACTCCTGTCCCAGCTGAGAGCAACAGTCAGTAACTTTGGGGTGTCTAGTGAGCCAGCTAAGCAGATGTTAGATTACCTTTTTAATGCCCACATTCTTCTGCCTGCCGATATCCTGGCTATCACGAAACTCATTTACACCCCCTCTCAGAGATTGCTTTTTGAGGCAAGGTGGAGAGAGGAAGCGGCAAGTAGCACTAACCTCCCCAGACCCCAGGGGGACCCCTTAACAGGCCTTACTGTAGACGAGCTTATGGGACAGGGCCCGTATCTCAGAGTTGAAGCTCAAGCTGGACTAGGGCCGCATAAACTTAGGGAGGCCATGGCAGTAGCTAAGAGAGCAATAGATAAAGTCAGGACATCGGGAGGGACCCCCCTATATATGAGCATCAAGCAGGGTCGTGATGAATCGTTAAGCTCCTTTGTTGATAAGGTTATGGATGCTATCTCTAGGGCAGGGACATCCGACCATATGCAAGATGCCATTTTAAGACAGCGCATTTTGCAAAATAGCAACCCTAGCACCAGATCTTTGATTACCTCTATACCTGGTGATTGGACCACTCAGGCATTACTAGATAAAGCTGCGACCTTGCCCACAGGTGCTCAAGCCTTTTTAGTCCACGTGTTAGAAAAGCTGGGGGAGGGATTGAAGGAACAAGCAGCTAGTGCTCAGATGCAGGTAATGGCCGCCCTTGCTCCCCTCCAAGCAGCAGCCACGCGCCCCCGGTTGCCTCCAGAGGGAAACAGAATGAGATGCTATCGATGTGGCCAGTCGGGCCACCTTCGTCGGGAGTGCTCAGCATCCGGAGTTTGGTGCAACAAATGCCAATCCAACACGCATAACTCGAATGCCTGCCGTAACAAGAAGCGGGGAAACTCCCGGAGCAGCGCGTCCAGCAGCCGCGCAGGGACACAAGTAGCAGCTGCAAACCCTTGCCCTGCCTCCAGCCAGCAACAGGGGGCAGCATCGGCCTGGACTTGGCAGCCTCAGTAGACTGTGATCTCCTGACGTCTGAAATCCATAACATCCCTACAGGACTAACAGGACCCATCTGCCTCAATGGTACACCAGTAGGAGGCTTGATTCTTGGCCGATCATCTGCCACTGCCCTAGGACTGTTCGTTCAACCAGGCGTGGTGGACGCTGACTCACAGGGTGATATCTTCATACTGGTTTATACTGTTCATCCACCTGTAAGGATTCCTAAAGGCCAAAGACTAGCTCAATTTGTACCTTTGCCTCAAGCCACACAAGGCATGCAACCCTTGCAGGCTCAACCAAACGCTCATACAGGCTACGGCTCAACTGGGGAACTAACCTTGCTCACCATCGATCTTAATAGCCATCCACGGAAGCCGTGTGCCCTAACCTATAAAGGAGAAACAATCACGTTACAGAGCCTCCTAGACACAGGGGCAGACTCCAGCATTGTCGATGTGAACACATGGCCCTCACATTGGCCTCTTCTGCCAGCAATGACAGCCATCACTGGTGTCGGAGGAATGAAACTAGCACACAAATCTCCGCTGATAACTGTAGAAATTGAGGGCAAGAAAACTACCGCAACTTTTTCTATCGCCCCTCTACCCCCCACAGTTGACTGCCTCCTCAGAAGAGATGTATTGGCCCAAATGAGTTTTGTGCTTACCGATGATCGCCATTTCTGCTAAGGGCCGTTGCTTGGAATTTCCCGCTGCCACTAAGATGGACTGACAATAACCCTGTGGTGGTTAAGCAATGGCCTTTAAAACGGGAAAATCTGCTTCAAGCACACGCTCTAGTCAATGAGCAGCTTCAACAAGGACATCTTAAGCCGTCGACAAGCCCATGGAACACCCCAATTTTTGTCATCCAAAAGAAGAATGGCACGTTTCGTCTGCTACAAGACCTTCGAACTGTCAATGCTCGTATGGAGCCTATGGGAGCACTGCAGCCAGGACTCCCTAATCCAGCAATGTTGCCATAAGATTGGCCTCTTCTTATTATTGACTTGAAAGATTGCTTTTTCACAATTCCACTACATCCAGATGATACAAAGCGATTTGCCTTTTCATTGCCTGCTCTCAATCGTGGTGAACCAGACAAACGTTTTGAGTGGACCGTATTGCCGCAGGGAATGCGCAACTCTCCCACCATATGTCAATTGTATGTTGATGCAGCATTGCAACCACTGCGACAAAAGTTACCTCAGACCATCATTTATCATTATATGGATGATATTTTGTTTGCGCAGAAGGAGCCTTTTGACCAAACAGAAATTCAGCTTATTACCTCCTCTCTTCAAGAATGGAATAGCTGCTAACAAAATTCAAATATCCTCCCCGTGGAAGTATTTAGGATGGGTCATCACCAATCAAAGAGTGAAGCCTCAAAAACTGCATATCCAAGCCTCAATCACCACTTTAAATGATGCTCAAAAACTGTTAGGTGATCTGCAGTGGTTAAAGCCAATAGTAGGAATCCCTAATGTTCTTTTAGACCAGCTCCGTCCCTTACTAAAAGGATCAGATCCATGCGCACCGGTACACCTAACGCCGCAGCAGCGAGAAGCTCTACAACAAATCACCACCTGTATCACAGACGGTTTTGTTTCGCGTCTTAATCCAGACATCCCCCTCTCTCTTACTATTTGGAATTCTGAAACTCACCTTCTCGGTGCAATTACGCAGCTAAAGAAAACGGGGGAGCTGGCGGTTTTAGAATGGATATCACCACAGTTGCAGCAACGAAAAACTATTACCACAAAACTTGAAAATTTGGCTAATTTAATTAAGAAAGGACGTTTGCGCATTTTGGAAATTGGAGGACAAGAACCTGAGTGCATCAATCTCCCAATGGAAAAACCTGCCTTCGACTGGTACTTGCTAAATTCTTCATTACTCACGGAAGCGCTGTTGTCCTCAGGAGCCAAAATTCAGACCGGTCCCCTGTTTCCCAAGGCATTACAGTGGATAGGAGCATGGAACTGGATTTCAAAACCCTTGCGAGAAGATAAGCCTATCCACAATGCCATTACTGCATTCACAGACGCCGGAAAAAGGACAAGGAAAGCAGCTCGAGCTCATCACAACATAGAGAGATTAAGCTGCTGGGTAGTGAAGCAAGCAAATGGAACAAGTAGAGTACTGTCCGTGCTAGCAGATGATTTAAGCACAGTCCAACATGCTGTATTACAAAATAGAGCTGCTATTGATTTTCTGTTGTTAGCTCATGGACACGGGTGTGAAGAATTTGAGGGACTATGCTGCATGGATCTAAATGATCATTCTCGCTCTATTCATGCAGAGATTCAACAGCTTATAAATCACTCTCAAAAAATTAAGAAAGATACAGGTTTCTTTGGCCTAGGTGGGCTGGTCAGTGAACTGGGATTGGGTGGTTGGGTAAGAAGCATGGTAAAAACATTGTTTCTCTTATTGATCATGGTTTTGGTAGGATTAGTCCTGTTCAGCTGCGCTCTAACTTGTATCAAGAGGGTACTGCTAAAAACAACAACTCTGAGCATGATAGCGCATAAAGAAAACGGGGGAAGTGTAGAGAGCTTATCTGAGGAATGGCTGTGCAGCAGAGGACATGATAAGATAGAGCCTTGCAGGATGTAGGAGTCAGCCTGTCGTGGGAAAAGGGGTTTCTTATCAACAGGGTGTCCAACAGGACACAAGCCAGAGCAGACTGGAATGAGGAAACCATCGCCGCGGGGTGTGTTGTTCCCACGAGAGAAGATGAGCAATCATGAGCTCAGGTTTTGCAATATGTATGAGCTGTTTAAGTGTTGTATAAATAAGAGATGAAAAGACAATAAAATCGAGGCTTGCCGATCATGAAATCATGAGCTCGTCTCCCGCGCCTTTCCCGACATGTTTCCTGATGTTTTAGTTCCATTATACGTTAATTGTGGAGCTACAATTACCTGCCCACACGGGGTTACCAATCACCTGCTGGGATTTTCCATAGCTGCTGCTGCTGGGGCTGACTGCCTGTCCTGATCACTGGAATCTGGTTTTCGTTGCAGAACATTCCAGTTTTTGCCAGGTATTAGTGCAAGGAGAGCTTTTTCAGCACCCTCTTGAGCTGTTTGGTCAGCCAATGAATTCCCTGGATTAACTGGGGAGTCTCCAAACCCATGGGCTTTACAAGGGCATCAGGGCCACTTCTTTTGGCTTTGGCACACTCTGCAGTAGGTGACTGATTTCTTGTTGTACTCACTGGAGACCTCTGTGCCCTTTCCTTCCATGTGGCTCCCTGGGCGTGTATTATTCCAAACCCAGAGTTCAAATCAGTCCATATGTTCACCCTTTTTCCTTCAGTGATTTCTAGGAAAGGTCATTCATTCTGCTTTTTGTGCTGCTGTGTTCAAAGCTAAAGCCTGGGCTTCTATGACCTGGCTCGAGGTTGCCACTGCACACCCAGCTGCCCGTTTCCCATCCGTACCACGCTGCTCCCACCAGGGTGCAGGTCCAGTGCTGGCTCCTGCATGGGATTGCTGTGGAGGTCCCAGAGTCTGCCAGAACACACTTGTTCCATGGATCCCAGGCAGTCATGGCACAAAGAGTCCAAGCCTTCTCTTAGAAGGGACTCGAACACTTCCCTGTTCCAACCTTGGGTACCTTGAACCAAACCCTGCAAAGCTTTTGCTGCACCTTACAGGCAGGTCAACAGTTTACACCAGGAAAGGAAAAGGGAAAGGGAAAGGGAAAGGGAAAAGGGAAAGGGAAAGGGAAAGGGAAAGGAAAAGGAAAAGGAAAAGGAAAAGGAAAAGGAAAAGGAAAAGGAAAAGGAAAAGGAAAAGGAAAAGGAAAAGGAAAAGGAAAAGGAAAAGGAAAAGGAAAAGGAAAAGGAAAAGGTGCCTTTATCTTACCAGGGGTCTTTCTCTGATTTCCTTTGGAGCAGGGATCAAAGGTTCTCCCCAGAATCCTTCAGTGCTGCCTGCAGGTGCTGCCATCCCTCAGATCTGCTGAAATTCAAGAGGATGAGGCCACGGGGTGTCCCAATGGTGCCTTGGTTCCATGGGCCCCGCAGTGTAACCATGGTGTCCTTGGTTCTGCAGTGTCACAATGGACCCTTCATTCCATGAGGCCCCACAGTGTGGCAATGGTCCCTTGAGTCCATGAGGCCCCACAAGGTCACAATGGTCCCTTGGTTCCATGGCCCCGCACTCTCACAATGCTCTCCTTGGCTGCACAAGGTCCCGGAGTGGCACAAGGGTTTCATCTTGATTTCTTTTAACTTTCTTTCTTTCTTCGGTCTTTCATCTTTTTCCTTCCTTTTTCCTGCTCCCAGCCCTGATCCGTGGGGATGGGAATGTCCCGCTCCCTTCCCGGGGCAGGCTCACACCTGAGCCAGGTGTGCAGGGCAGGACCTTGCCCTGAGCCCAAGCCCTGTCCCCCCTGCAGGATCTGCTTCCCATCGGCCTCTTCCTCCTGCGGCCCCAAGCCCAGCTCGGTGCTGAACGAAGGGCGCTGGGCCGGGGTCATCCCCCGGCGGGGGCTGCGCACCCCCTCTGCCCCCTCCCCAAATTCCCTCCCGGGGCAGCAGGGGCTGGCTCAGGAGCCCTGTGGGCAGGGAAAAGGGGGGTGACACCGGGATGGGGGGGTCACACACGCTCTGGGGGGACACACACGGCCCCTGGGGACCCCCCCTCACCTTCTCCTGCACTGTCAGGAGGGTGAACCCCAACATGGAGCCCCTGACCCCCAGCAGCATCTTGGGGGTGGGGTCTGGTGGCAGCTTTGGGGGTCTGGGAGAGAGGCCCTAAAAGCCCCTCCCAGCCCCACAGCCACTACCAGACCCCTCAAACCACACCACAGCTCCCAGCCAGGACTCCCCCAACCACTCCCTGCAATAGAAATGGCCCCAAAAGCCACCAAATCCCCTTCCCATCTCCCCCAACACCCACCCAAGTTCCCTCC
Organism: Aphelocoma coerulescens; assembly: GCF_041296385.1. Lineage (NCBI taxonomy): Eukaryota > Metazoa > Chordata > Aves > Passeriformes > Corvidae > Aphelocoma > Aphelocoma coerulescens. The sequence goes on along the minus strand of NW_027183804.1, from coordinate 1,700,830 downwards.
AAGCCACACACCCCTGCACCCACCCCAAAACTCCCTCACAGACTGCCCCAAAAGCCCCCCAAAGCCCGTCCCAGCACCATAAGTGGCTCCAAGGCCCACAAAAGCCCCTCCCAGTCCCCCAAGGCACCCCCAGACCCTCTCCACCCCCCCTGGCACCGACCAGGACAGGCTGGGGGACAGGAACATCCACAGCCCAGAGCAGCTCGGGCACTTCAGCAGTGATTTGGGCACTTTGGAGGTCACACCCCAAAGGGAGAGACCCAGAGCAGGGACTGGGACAGACAACCAGAATTCCTGTAGAATAGATGGGCTCAGGTGGACACGTTCTGCCAGCACAACTGTGAGATTGTGGCCCCAATCTGCCTGGCTTCGTGGCTTCACAATACTCAGATCCTCCCGAATATTCCCCTGAACCCCAAATTCACCCCCAAATTCTGGTAAAATGGTGCCGCTTTAGATCTCTTTGTTTAATTTCTTTATTTCTACCCCAATTTTGGTTGTTTCAGTGGGATTAACACAGAAATTACTTAGGCTGCAAGAGATCTCCAAGATCATCCAGGGTTGCTTGATACCACCAGAAGAAACAATTGGACAGAACAGATGAAAATTTTAGGGTGTAAAGGTAAAAAATCAGCTCTTCCCAATGAATTTCCAATGTTGATCTAAGTCCCGATGGATGTTCCTGCCCCTGTGTTCACCCAGGTGCCTACAGGGATCCAGGAGAACGTGGAGAGCACCAGCCAGGGGTCTTCCCAACCTGGATCACAGGGAATGTGGGTCACCAAGGCTCTGCCAAACGTGGCTCCTCTGACGGGAGATGGAGTTGGAGCAGAGGACAAAGCTCTTCCCGCAGTCGGGGCACTCGCAGGGCTTCCCTTAGCGGTGCCTCCGTTGGTGTCGGGTCAAGTGAGAGCTCCTGGAGAAGCTCTTCCCACACTGGGGACACTCGTAGGGTCTCTCCCCAGTGTGGATGCGCCGGTGGGTGACGAGGGTGGAGTTGCGGTTGAAGCCCTTCCTGCAGTCAGGGCAGCGGAAGGGCCTCTCATCCGTGTGAATCCGCTGGTGCCGGAGGAGAGTGGAGCTGGTCTGAAACCTCTTCCCACACTGGGGACACTCGTAGGGCCTCTCCCCAGTGTGGATGTGCTGGTGGACGATCAAGGAGGAGCTCTCTGAGAAGCTCTTCCCACACTGGGGACACTCGTAGGGCCTCTCCCCAGTGTGGATGCGCCGGTGGGTGATGAGGTGGGAGTTTTGTTTGAAGCCCTTCCTGCAGTCGGGGCAGCGGAAGGGCCTCTCATCCGTGTGAATCCGCTGGTGCAGGAGGAGACTGGAGCTGGTCTGAAACCTCTTCTCACACTCAGGACACTCGTAGGGCCTCTCCCCGGTGTGGATGAGCCGGTGGCGGATCAGGTCAGAGCTGTACCTGAAGCTCTCCCCACATTCCCCACACTCGTAGGGCCTCTCCCCAGTATGGATCATCTGGTGGTTGATCAGGTGGGAGCTCCACCTGAAGCTCCTCCCACATTCCCCACACTTGTGGGGCTTCTCCCCATCGTGAAGCTGCTCATGAACCACCAGCTCTGACCTCTGGCTGCATCTCCGGCCGCCTTCCTGGCACAGGGTGGGTCTTTCCTCCTCAGAGCACCCTGGGCTGTGTTTGCAGCCCCTCCTCCTGTGGGATCTCCGGGGCTTTTCCTCCCTGTTGGATTCCTGCGCCGTGGAGCCGCTCAAAACGGCCTCTTCCACCAGGTTCTGCCCTGGGGATTTGTCCTCCCTGGGCTCTGTCCTCAGCTCCTTGTCTGGGGAGGAAGGACAAGGAGAGGATGGGATTTGCCTCCGTGCCACAGGGAAGGGGAAGGAGATCCCCCCAGTCCCTCCCCGGCAGGACGGCGTCGGCAGCGGGGTTGTCCTGCAGCCGGGGGCGATGCTGGGCTGGGAGATGGAGCAGGAGAGAGGGGGAAAGGGGCACTGACTTCCTCCTCACCTGCCTGGGGGTCCTGGGGCTCCTTCCTCTTCCTCACAGCCTCCTCCTCCATCTGGCCAAGGGTTGGGAATGGGAAATCCTGGTTTGGGGAGAAACAAGGGATGAGTGTGTTGTGTTGGGGGGTCCTCCTGCCCAAGTCCAGCCCTGGAACTCACCGGGTACCTGGTGTCCATAAAACCAACAAAAAATCAAGACTGATACCAAAAACGGCCTCCAGGAGTTCCCCCTTTCCAGTCTCCTCACTTTGCGGTTCTGGGGGTCCCCCTTGTCAGGGCTGCTGGGGGTCCCAGGGGTCCTGGGGATCTCCCTCTCTGGGGTCCTGCTTAGGGATGCTGGGGGGTTTTGGGGGTCCCACAGGTCCCTTTTTTCCTGATTTTGCTTTGGCTCCCAGAGGTCCCAGGGTCCCCTCTTCAGCCTCCCTCCACCCCAGGCACTTGGGGCTCCCCGCTCTCCTCACCCCCCCTTTTAGGGCTGAGAGGTCCCAGCCCTGCCTCATCTCCAGGCCCCCCCACCCCTCCAGGCTCTTGGGGGTCCCCCAGCTCTGGTATCGTCCCTCTCTGCTCTCCCCACTCCAGGGGTCCCGTGTTCCAGCACCCAGCTCTCCTGGGGATCCCCAAACCCAATGTCCAACCCCGCCAGGACCGGGCAATCCTCACATGGACCCCCCAAGACCCCCAAGGGGCAATTATGGCTCAGCTTTGGAGTCCTGCAAGATCCACATATCCACTCTGGCCCAAAAAATCCCTCCCAGGGACATGCAAGGACATCTGGGGCTCGATTCCAGAATCTGCAAGCTCCAAACACCCCTCCAATAAAACCCCTCCTGGTGACCCCCCGATAGATTTGGGGTGAGCTCCCCCTCCCCGCTCACCTGCAGGATGGGGGGAAGATGCTACCGGGGCTGGGGGTGCTGCGGACACAGTGGGCGGGCGGTGGAATCTCGTGGTTCTCCAGCTCCTCCTCCTCCTCTCTCCCTCCTCTTCCTCCTGCTCCTCCTCCACTCCCACCCTGCCCCCCCTTTCCCACCCCCTCTGCCCCACGGCTGCCGCAGCATCAGCTGCTGTGTGGGGGGAGCCCCCGATCAGCCCCAGGGATGGACAGGAGGGGTGGGGACCCCCCCAGTGCGGATCCCTCCCTTCCCCAGAGCCCCAGGGAATCGCTCCAGGGCTCAGGTGCTGGGGGACAGGGCTGCACCCCCATGGAACCGCTCTTCTGCTGTCCCAACCCCACCTTTCCCTCCCCTCTCCTCCCCTTTCTCAGCGTTCCCCCAATCCACAGCCCCATTCCAGCTCAATTTGGGTGTCCCATCCCCCTCCCGCTTTGCTTGGGGGTCCCAGCCCCCTCTTCCCCCCACCCCCTTCCGCACCTTCCCCATCCCCAATCCCCGCCTCCCCTCCCCCGGCCTTGGATTTGGGGGTTCCAGGCCCCTCCTGCTCACTTTGGGGGTTCCATTCCCCATTTCGCTCAATTTGGGGTCCCAGCTCCGCCCCCCTTCTCACCGCTCACCCCGCGCCCGGGGGGGCTCCCAGCACCACCAGTGCCACCAGTGCGGCCCCAGCTGCCCCTACACGCCCCATGCCCAGCGCCGGGCGCTGCCGACAGCCCCAAAGCAGCCGCGCTGTGCCCTGGGGGGTCCCCAGAGCGGCCCCGCCCCGCACGGCACTGGGAGCACCAGTCCGGACCAGTGCGGAGCGCGGGCGGGCGGCATCAGCCGTGCCCGGGCAGGGCCGGGCCCCGCGGGGCTCCCGCCCGCACTCGGCCCCCGCCGGGACAGCGCGGGGGGGCCCGGCCTGGCCGCCCCCACCTCCCCCTCCCCAAATTCCGCTCCGGGGGGCGCTGGGGGCGGGGGGGGCTCAGCTGGGGCCAGAGGTGCCGGAGCCACGTGTCCCCCGCTGCCAGCACCGCCCCCTCAGGATTAGGGGTGCCCCAAAACTCCCTCGGAGCTGGCGGATACCCCGCAGGCGAGCTGCCCCTCCCCGGTCACCTGCGGGATGGGGGGAGCGGTGTTCCCGAGGCCGAGAGCTGCGGACACAGAGAGCGATGGATGCACATGGAGGCTCCTCTTCCTGCCCCCTCTGTCCCACCTCTTCCTCCCGCCCCTCCCCCTTTATCCCTCCTCTTCCTCCCGCTCCTGCTCCTCCAGCCGTCCTCCGTCCAGCAGCTCCGCTGCCGCCCCCAAACCTCGGGCTGGAGCGGGGGGTCTGGGACACAGCCCCGTGCTGGGGGGCAGAGCCGCTGCTGGGGCCATCGCTGTGTCCAGGGCATCCTTTGTGGCCCTCGTGCAGCTCCAGGCTCCCGAGGGCTCCCCGAGGCTTTCTGTGGCTGTCCCTGCTCCCCAAATCTGTCGCGTTTAATGCCCGAGCGCGGCAGCCCCGTGCCCTGTGGCAGCAGCCGGTGCCGGGACACAGCCCCGGGAGCTGCGCTAATGCCCGGCCGTGCCAGGAGGGACTGAGGGGAGGGGACTTCATAAGGATCCCCCCTCTGCGCCCCTGGCTGCGCACGGAAAGGTTCCTTAGTGCATGGGAGCGATTTTCCGGGGTTTCTGGGCTCGGCGGGGCCGAGGCGGCGGCAGCGGGAGCCGCGGGGCCCGGCCCGTGGGGGCGGCCGGGCTGGAAAAGTGCGCGGGGCCCCAGCGCGGTGCCCGAGGGCTGAGCGGAGCTGAGGGGAACAAGCCTCGGAACCCCCCGGTGCCCGAGGGCTGAGCGGAGCTGACGGGAACAAGCCCCGGAACCCCCCGGTGCTGCTTTCTTAGTCGCTGCGCAGCGGCCTCTCCCGGTGCGGCTCTTTTATAATTTTTCCTTCGAATCTCTATATTTTACTCCATTCGCACCTCCCATCCCACGCCCTCCGCTGCGGCTCTTTCAGCGCCGGGCTCCTCGCCGGTCTCTCGGTGCAGCTCCTTCAGTGTCACGGGCCGGCGGAGACGCCCCTCGGTGCGGCTCTTTGATCGGATTTCCTTCTTTTCTCGGCGTTTTCTCTCGTTCCCAGCTCGCCCGTCCCGCCGAGCGGCTCCTTCAGGGGCCCGGGGCGGCACCGAGCCCTCGGGGCGGCTCCAAAGGGCCCCGCCCGCCGCCGCTGCCCGAGGCCTCCCCGCTGCTGCCGGGGATCGGCCTGCGGCCCCGGCCCCTTCCTCTTCTTCCTCTTCTTCCTCTTCTCCCTCTTCTTCCTCTTCTTCCTGTTCTTCCTCTTTTTCCTCTTCTTCCTCTTCTTCCTCCTCGCTGCTGCCGGGATTCAGCCCCCGCCGCCGCCCGGCTCCTTCTGCCGCTCCTGCCCGGCACGAAGCGGCGCTGCCGCTGACGGGGCCGGAGCGCGGCTGCCCCGCGACTGCCCCGCGCCTCAGGGCCGGGCCGGGGAGTGACCGCACGGCTGGGGAGGGACCCCCCGCTGGCCAGGGCAGGGACTGACCCCATGGGAGGGACCCCCCCCTGGCCAGGGCAGGGACTGACCCCATGGGAGGGACCCCCGCTGGCCAGGGCAGGGACTGACCCCATGGCAGGGACCCCCCGCTGTCCAGGGCAGGGACTGACCCCATGGGAGGGACCCCGCGCCGCAGCAGGGAAGGATTCCTGTCCCCGAGGGGGAAGCAGCGGCACGAACTGAGCGCGACTCCCATCCCTTCTCCCTGCCCCGCTGGGCACAGCAGGGAGGAGCCGGGCATAAAGTGAACTCCGCCAAGGAGAAAGAGGTCGGGGGAAGGTTCTGTACCAGGGTTTATTTTCCTCCTCGCTCTCCTGTTCTGATCCGCTCCGTCCCAAATCCAGTTCATTCCCCACGTCGGGGCTCTTGTGGCCGCGATGGCGATCCCTGAGTGACCTCTCCCTGCCCTTAGCCCGAGCCACGAGGACTCGGATCTGTTCCAGTTCCGTGCAATTCACGGGCATTTGGGGCAGCTGGAGCGAAGCAGCTGGAAACCACAGCGGGCTCGAGAGGGACTCAAGCAGGGCAGGAGCCGGGGCTGCCCCGAGGGAGCTCTCCCGACGCGAACCTTGCCGGGCTCTTTGGACGGGAATTGCGGGGAATGTTTCCATCCATCGCTACAAAGCAGAGTCACGAGTGGAGCTGAGCTTTCAGCTTGAAATGAGGGAATCGAACGTGTGCGCTGGGACTGCTGGAACCTCAAGCTGTCCCTTGATCCTTTAGTTTCGGAAATATTCAGCCCCTCAGCAGCGATGTCTCTCCCAGCCCACCGGCTCCTGGCTCAGACCCAGCTCGGAGCTCGGAGAAGAGACCCGAAGTCGCAACGGAATGAGCTCTGCCGTTATTTTCTTCTTTCATATTTATTTTATGCCATTTTATTTTATAATCTATCATACTCATTCTTTTTCTTTTATTCTTAGTTTCTTTTTTTTTTCCCTTTTTTTTTTTCTTCTTCTATTATATCGGGTTTTTTTCTCTATTTCCCCCCCCCAGCCTTTGTTTCCTTCCCGGAGGTTTGTGGTGCGATGCTGTCCTACCGGTTCTCCCTCTGAAACCAACGAAATAATGATGGATTTTTGAAGTCTTCCCGCTGCTCTTTCCAGAAGGTCTCAATCGGAGGGGCCTCAGGGCTTAATTGGGGAGAACAGTTTAATCGGGGCGAGAAACACTTCAATTCTGGGGAGAAGATGTGAATGGAGGGGAGAGAAAATGAACGGCGGGGAGGAGCCCCCCAGCCCCCGGCTGTGCCCCGAAGGTGCTGCCCGCGGCTCCCCTGCTCCCACCCCCGGGCTGGGGGCGCGGAGCTGCCGCTGCTCCCCGGCAACGTCACGGGATAAAAACTCCATTTTCCAGCCGCGACAGCGACGCTCAGCGCTCCTTGGACCTCCCACAGTCCGTGGACATCCCGTGTCCCTCGGCTGTTCCGCGTCCCCCGGGTGTTCCATGTTCGCCCAGTTTGTTCCCGCACGCTCCCAGCCACTCCCAGCTGCTGCCAGCTGCACTCAGCACGCTCCCAGTTTCTCCCAGTCCTCAGAGTGGTCCCTGTTGCTCGCAGTGTGACCTCTGTTACCCAGTTCTGGTCCCAGTGGGTTCCGGTCCTGGTTCTGGTCCTGGTGTATCCCGGTGTCCCAGCCTGTCCCAGTCCATCCCAGCCTGTCCCACTCCATCCTGGTCCCTTCCCGGCAGCCGGGATCCTGCCCCTCCCGCCCCGGAGCTGCCGCCGGACGCCCCCCAAGATGCTGACGGGGGCCGGGGGCTTCGTGTTGGGCTTCGTCCTCCTGGGCTGGGGCTCGGCCTCCACCTGCGGGAGGAGGTGAGGGGGGATCCCCGGGGGCCGTGTCCCGCCAGGAGCGCTTGAGCCCCTCCCGGAATTTCCCCTATGCCGGGGTTCGCCCCCTTTTCACTCTCCTAGAGCTCCTGACCCAGTTCGTGCCCCTGCGGGAGGGGGCTTTAGGGAGCCCCCCTTTTCCTTTACCCAGAGACCCCCTTGAATCCCCATTCCTGGGCACTGGGACCCCCCTGCACCCCTCATCCTGCACCAACACCCCCTGCAATCCCTGTCCCGGGTATCCTCCTATCCCAGCCCCTGCATCCCCTATTTCCCTGACCCCGGGGACCCCCGGACCCCATTCCCGGCCATCCCGGGGCACCTCGGCCCCAGGTCTCTCATTCCTGGGAAACCCGAGCTGAGCACGGGGCTCTGCAGCCGCTCCGGGATTTATGATCACCCAAAGGAAAGGGAGAAGAGAGGAGAGAGAGAGAGAGAAGGAGATGGGGAGTCAGGGATCGGGGTCACAGCGCCCAGTCCTGCTCCGCCGGGGCTGGGGCCCCGCAGCCGCAGGACAAAATGGATCCGCGGGTCCCGCTGCTTGCCCCGCTTCGGGCCGAACCCAGCGGGTTCCAGGCAGAGTTTGGCCGCGGGGCCCGGGAGCTCAGCCCGGCCCGGCCCGGGGGTCCCGCAGGGCGCGGCCGAGGAGGGTCCGGGGGATGGCAGGAGGGGATCCAGGGGAATTCCCTGGAATTGCCCCGTCCCCTCCCCCCGCGCTCCCTCGGTCCCTTTGGCTTCTCCGTCTCCCGCCCTGCGCCGCCGGGATCTGCCCGGCGCCCGGTGACGTCACGAGCAGCCCGAGCTGCCATTGGCGGGCAGGAAAGAGCGGCGCCAATGGCGGGGCCGGAGGCGGCTCTGGGGGCGGAGCCGGGCTGGGGGCGGGGCCCAGCGGAGCAGCGCGATGGCTCCAGCGCTGGGGCCGGGGGCGCTCCTGGGGGGGCGAGGGGCGAGTGGGACCCCCGGCACGGGAACCCCCGAACCGCAACTCCCGGGCACGGGAACCCCCTGAGCTCCCATTTCCGGGTACTAGAGCACCCTGCACCGCCATTCCCGGACACTGTGACCCCCCTGCATCCCCTTCCCCAGCACCGGGACCCCCCTGTTCCCCCTTGTCTGGCCCCGGGGCCTTCCCGAAACCCCCTGAACCACCATTCCCGGATACTGTGACCCCCTGCATTCCCCTGCCCAGCACCGGGACCCCCTGTTCCCCTTAGCTGGCGCAAGGACGTCCCTGAAGCCCCATTGCCGGCAAGGGGACTTCCCTGGACCCACATTCCCCGTCCCAGGAAAACCCCCTGAGCCACCGTTTCTAGGCCCCGGGACCTCCCTGAAACTCCATCTCCGGGCCGGGGACTCCGCCGTCCCCCCCGTTCCCGGCAGAGGGACCACCTGACCCCCCCCCCATTCCCGGCAGCGGGACCTCCTTGCACCCCCATATCCAGGTCTGAACCCCCACTCCCGTGCACGGGGACCGCCCGGCACCTCCATCCCCGGCGCTGAGACCCCCCCGAGCCCCCTTATCCCGCACCGATACCCCCTCGCACCCCCTCTTCCCCCGCCCCCGCGCTCCCTCGGGCACTTCCGCGGCTCCCAAGCTGCGCCACCGGGATCCGCCCGGCGAGCGGGGACTGCCCCCGGCACCGGGACCCCCCTCCCGCCCCCGGCTCCTCCCGGGGCCTTCTGGAAACAGCAGCGGGAAGAGTTCAACAATTCATCATTATTTCAATTGATTTCGTTGGTTTCCGGGGAGAGCCGCTGGGACAGCGCCTCACCACAAACCTCCGGCAGGGGAACAAAGGCTGCGGTAGGTGAAAATAGCGAAAAAGCCGATGAAATGGAAGAAAAAATAAAAAGGCAAAAAGAAAAAAAGACAAACTGAGAGTAAAATAGATTATAAAATAAAATAGCATAAAATAACTGAAAAAAAAAAAAAAAGAAAACAACAGCAGAGCTTGTTCAGTTCGGACTTTGTGTCTCTTGTGCGGCGGCGTGCTGGCGGAAGGGGCAGAGACCGGAGAGGGGGAAAGTTGAGTGAAGTGTAAATGATTTCTGGGCTTAATGAATATGGAACAGTTTAAGAGAGTCCTTAAGTCCACAGTAAAATGAATGGAGGGCGCCTCTGGCAATATTGCCAAGCGCCCCAGCGCTCTGATTTGCCTTTGTTCTACTAATAAATGTTCAATATTAGATTGATAAAAAATTAGCTTTTGTATTCATTTTCTTCAGAGAGAGAATAAAGAGAGAGTAAAGAGAGAATAAAGAGAGAAAGAGAGAGAGAGTAAAAAGAGAGAAAGACAGAGAGAGTAAAGAGAGAGGGAATAAAGAGAGAGGGGAAATGAGAGAGACAATAAGAAAGAATAGAGTGAGAGTAAAGACAGAGAGAATAAAGACAAACATTGCTGCTAAAGAACGTCCCTGCAGCCCCAAACGCCTTGGCACACCGGCCCCAGTGTCCGTGCTCGGGGCTTGATTTACCAAGATGTGAATATCGATCTCATATCGATATCCAGCTGAGACAGACAAAAGCTCTCTAACAGGTGAGAATTAGAAAGTGAATGTTTGATTGGCGCCGGACAGCGGCGTGGAACAGCTTCCTAATGCGCAGTGCCCAGGTATGAACGGTTACAGAGTTCATTTAGCCACAAAAGTGATGAATATCCAAACTACAAATACATATTTCTAACAGTGACCCCTCCCATTCTCCGCTTCGTATGGAAATGAGCTTTAATGGCATTAAGCATGTGCAGTGCGTGCTCTGAATTGAGTCGCTGCTCTCGAATTGGGTCGGTGGTCCCAGACAGATGAAGCTCATCTCCCTCACTTGCACCTTTTTTGCCTTTCTGAACTTTAACAATCTTAATTACGTTAGTGACCTCCCAATTTCCTCTTGCCTGACTTTTGAATAGGTTCCCACAGAGGGAGGAAATTGGGAATTGTCCTTGTTCCCTACACCAACTGATCAATATTTCTGTTCCCCGTTCTAAGCACAGCTAAACAAACATACAAATGACAGATCATCAATTATTCCGTAATCAATTACTAACATCTTAAAAACCATTTCAAATCTAGCTAACTATTTTAATTAACTCTAGTCCAGCTCAAATTCTTTCTTATTCTAACTCATTTCAACACAGCTAGCCTATAACTAAAATCTTTCTGTTTCTTTTAAATCTATGTTTCAGGGTGTCACCATGGCCACGGGGCTGCCCCAGGGCAGAAATCCCCTGCGGAGATACCGGGACCGGCTGTGGGACATGGGACACCAAACACACCGGCTTTAGTCTCTTTGGGATGGAGAAGTGAGTTTTTCAGTCTATTTGGGATAGAAAACTGCTTCTGATTGCATCAGTCTGTTATACATGGGGTTTAAAAAGCATAATAAATACTAAAAAGGTATAATGATAAATAGCTGTGGTTCAAAAGGCATAAAGGAATTAGGAGGAACATATCTACTGACAGAATATTTAATAAAAAGTATAATATAAAATGATCTTCTGCAGTGTTGTCAGTTGGTGTTCTTGGTTTTTATTTTAATTTTGTATTACTTGTTTCCTCTGATCTGCTTTGATTTACAAACATTGAAGATAAAATGAGCAACATCAGGAAAAAATGAACAGTTGGGTGCAAAGCCTCAGAATGAATGTGGAACTAATGGAGGATTCACGTGCTTTAGACACGTGTGTGCACAGGTGCAGAAAAGCATCGCTCCTTTTGGAGGCTGCATTACAGCACACGGGTGGTAAAATCAGATTGACTCCTGTTTTCACAGGCTTCCCGGGCAGCACTTACCAAGGATCTCCCCAAGCCCAGTGAGCGAGCGAGGACAGATGAAGCGGCGAGCTTGGCCTGCCTGGCCGCTGTTAGCCAGCCGCGCTGCGAGCAGAAAGGCCGGGGCGGCGGCTTCTCCTTCTCAGCGCCCGCATGAAGAGAGGCGCTGAACGGCGGCTGCGACCGCCCGCGCAGGGGCAGCGGGGCCACGGGGCCGGCAGGGCAAACACGGCAAACGATTGCCCGGGGCAGCACCGGGACCAAATCAACTTCTCCGTGCTGCAAAACCCTGCAGAAATCCTGCAACTGGGGGCATTTGGTGGCAATGGTACTTAGGAGCAGCAGTTAACCCTGTACCAGCTATTACATTGTACAGGAGGTTATGATCCAGATTATACAGGTATCTTATAACTCAAGCTATATTAGCATCTTGGAACTTTGACCCCAGTTATAATGTTAACTAGTTAATATCTGCATAGAAAGGTTATTCTTAACATGTTTACACATCATTTACGAGCAGCAGTTCTTTCCTCCTAGTTGCAGAAAGAGGAGGAAGTGAGGACATGCAGAGAAAGACAACTTGGCAGCACCAAGGTCAGTGGAAAGAAAGAGGGGCAGGAGATGCTCCCAGTGTTGGTGTCGGGATTTTCTCTGCAAGCCGTGGTGAGGACTGGGATAAAACAAACTGTCTCCCTGGGATCCATGAAGTCCACAGGGGGATGCAGAGATCCACTCCCAGCCCGTGGGAAAAGGTGCTCACGCCGGAGCGGGTGGGTGCTACAAAAGCTGTAATCCAGGGGGAGACCTGAACAGGGAGAGAGGGCTCCTGCTTCCAGAGATAGAGAAAGAGGGCCCTTGCTTCCAAACTGAAGCAGCTGATCCTTAAAAGACTACACCCCATGGACTAATGACCCACACCTGCAGTTTTGGGAAGGCTGTTTTGCCCGTGGGAGGGACTCAGGTTACAGCAGGCTGGGCGGGACTGATACTCGTGAAATTAGAAAGACGCTGGAGAAGTGCACAGAGGACTGTCTCCCGTGGGAAGGAGCCCACGGCACAGCAGAAGAAAGAGACTCCCCTCCCTGAGGGACCTGAAGAAAGATCTCGAGTGATGAACTGGCTTAATCACTCCCAGGCCCTGTCTCCCTGTGCTGTTGGAGGGAAAGAGGGAGGGGATGGAGGGGAAAAAAGGTGTTTGAAAGGCTTCTTTTCTTCCTCATTATCCTACTCTGTTAATAATAAATTTACTTTATACCTTTAAGTTTGAGCGTGTTTTGAACTTAGAATGTTTTTATCCCAATCCTTACCTCAACTCATGAGCCCTTTGTGATGATTTTCATGAGTAGCTGGTATTATAAGCAGTGTCAAACCACGACAGTGGCCCTTGTGTTCTATGTGGTCCCTCTCTGTCACAAGTGACCCTTGGTTCCATGAGATTCCATTGCCCCACACTGGTCCCCAGGTTGCCCTGAGGCTGCGCTGGGTCCCAATGGACACTGGATTCCACAGGAGCTGGCGATGGCCCAGTGGCACCTGCGTCCTCTGAGGCCCCGCCTGGTCAAAGTAGAGCCTTGGATCCATGAGATTCCATGTTGTCACAATGGCCTGCTGAGTTCCATGGGGCTGTGCTGTGTCACAGTGGACACTGAGATCCACGTGCCCTGGCAATGTCCAAGTGGCACCTGGCTTCCACGAGGCCCCGCTGTGTTTGAAGGTGACACTTTGTTCCCCAAGATTGCATTGTGTCACAGTGGTGTCCTGGGTGCCACGAGGCCCCGCTGTAAAACAGTGCACACTTGGTTCCATGAGTTTCCATTCCATCAGAATGCTCTCTTGGATTCCATGAGGCCCTGCTGTGTCCCTCGGGAGCCTTTGTTCCATATTTTCCCACTGTGTCACAATGGTCTCCAGTGCTCTATGAGGCCACACCATGGGACAGTGGACATTTGCTTCCATGAGATTCCACGGTGTCACAATGGTCTCCTGGGTGCCATGAGGCCCCTCTTTGTAACAGCTGAGACTTGGTTCCCCAAGATTCCCTGGCGTCACTGTGCTCTCCTGGGATCCATCAGGCTGTGCTGTTTCACAGTGGACACTTGCTTCCTCCAAGGCTGCAGATGTCCAGTGGCACCGGCTTTCCTTCCATGAGGCCGCGCTTTGTCCCAATGGGGCCTTGGTTCCATGAGAATCCATTGTGACCCTGTGCTCCCCTAGGTCCCACGAGGCCTTGCTCTGCCACAATGGCACCTTGTTTCTACTCGGGCTGGCAATGTTGTTGTGGCCCTTGTGTTCCATGGGGCCCCTCTCTGTCACAAGTGACCCTTGGTTCCATGAGATTCCTTTGCCCCACACTGGTCCCCAGGTTGCCCTGAGGCTGCGCTGTGTCCCAATGGACACTGGATTCCACAGGAGCTGGCAGTGTCCCAGTGGCACCGGTGTCCCATGAGGCCCCACTTGGTTAAAGTGGAGCCGTGGTTCCATGAGATTCCATGTTGGCACAGTGGCCTGCTGAGTTCCATGAGGCTGCGCTGTGTCCCAATGGACAATCTCGCTGTCCCTGGCTCTGCCCTGCCACTGCCAGCCCTGCCCTGACCTCTGCCCAGCCTCACCCTCTGTGCCTTGGACACACACACATGCCCTGAGCTCATCCTCCCTCTGGGTGCTTCTCCTGCCCCAGCACTGCCCTGGGAGGGTTCATTCCTCACAGGAGCTGCTGTGTTTGTACTGGTGCATTTTATAGCTCTGCTTCTTCCTCTCTGTCACTTGTGTCTCCACAGAGCTCTGCAGGGAGAAGATTCATGGAATCGTGGAATGACAGAGGTGGGAAGAGTCCCCCTGAGCCCCCTTGGCCGGGCTGTGGCTGGGCTGGAGTTGCCTTTGCCCAGAGCAGCCCCTGGGCTGCTGTGCTTGGCACTCGTGGCTGCAGCGGGGTTGGTCCCAGCCCAAGGCTTTGGCTGTCCCTGAGCAGGGCTGGCCCCGCATGAGGCATCTCTGCAGCCCCCCCAAACCATGGGCTGGGGGTGGGCAAGTGTTCCCAAGGGCACAGGGAGGGGACAGCTGGGCTGGACTGACCCAAGGGATCTCCCATTCCATGGGACGTCATGGTCACCAATGAACTGGGGAAAGAAAGGGGGCGAGAGGGTGTCTGGATTTTCTGTATTGATCCATTTGTCTTCCAAAGCAGCCACTCCATGCACTGAATTCTTGCCTCCCTGTGGTTGCTTTGCTTCTGCATTTGGCCTTTGCTCTTTTTTTCCCTGCCCCAGCCATTAATCTCTCCTTATGGTGACCCACAGTTTTCTCAGCTTATTTTCTCCCGGTGCCTGGCTGGGGAGGGACAGTGCCAGAGACACTTGGTTGTCACTTGATGGACAGAGAGGTTTCACCAGGGTCACCTTGCCCAAGCCTTCTCTTATGGGCACACCCAGAAGTGTCAGGGCTCTGTCGGGTTCCCACCCCTGAGCTGGGCTCATGCCCTGCTCACAGCCCCAGGGCTGCTCAGGGACACGAGTCCTTCCCTGGCACGCTCACAGACAGTTCATTGCAGCACGGGCAGGGGCTCCCTGGGCTCTGCTGCCGCTGCCAGAGCCTGGCAGGGAGCTCAGCCCTGTGGGAGACAGAGGAGTAGAGACTCCTGCAATTGAAGGAGGCTTTGATTTACAACCTTGGAAGAGACTAGGTCTGGCTTAATTGACAAAGATTTGTGGACTTTAAGCAAAAGGATTACAAACTTGTGTTCCTATCATTATAAGTAAAATTGTACACTGGGTGTTTTGGTGAAGGGTTTTAAAATATAATAGTGTGATTTTATATAGTTTAAGTTAAGAATTTAGATGGTATAAGAGAGACATCTGTGTGTACGTGACATGAGAAGTTATTGGTCAAAACATAAGCTGCATTGCAGTGAGAAGTGCCACAGGTGATAGGTCATTAATCTAAAACAAAGTGTCGTTTTAAGTATCTATTGGATTAGGAAGTTATAAATTACGATGTAACCCTAAATCTTGTGACTAGTCGCCATTACTCGGAGGTGTTGTAAAAGCTCACGCCTCGACTGATGCGTTTGTTATTTTAAACAATAAATTCGTGTAGTTGCACAGTCCCATCCCTGAAAAGTTATTTTCCTCCGACACGTGAAGCGCGAGAAACGGACGGGGGGTGACCCGGCGAGGGCCCCGACAAGTGGTGCCCCGTGTGAGGATTTACGGCGCAGAGGTCGGAGTAGGATGAAGAGGATTCCCTCGGTCAACATGAGTTATCCGTACCCTGAAAGGAAGGGTGATCCGGCGAGAGCTTAAGCTGAAAGGAAGCTTGACGGAGAGTCGCAGGTCGATTTCTCCCCAGCACGCCGGTAGGAAATCTGTCTTCAACGATTGAGTGAAGGCAGGGGCCGTGTAGGTAGAGAGATGGGTGAAAATATTTCAAAAGAACAGAGGGATGTTTATAATAAGTTAGATGCCTTGCTGAAGTTGCATTCTGAGCCTCTTCCCAGCAAAGAAGTGAAAGATTTATTGCTTTGGGTTTTCCGTAATTGCCCTGATGTTGACTTTGAACTTCTTCTTACTAAATCAGTTTGGGATGATATTGCGACTAGACTTTACGATCTCGCTTCAAAACGCGATAAGACGGCAGCTATGTTAATCCCTGCTTGCCGGGTGGTGATAGAATTGTTGAACAGCTCAGTGATTAATGGCGGCTCCGAAATTTTAACTGCGCCACGGGCTCCCTCGCAGTCGCCCCCTCCGGCCGCTTCTAAAATTGCACCCGAAGGGGGGGGTGGTGGAGAGAAGAGGGGGGAGCCCTCGGAAGTGATGTATGGTGCCGGAGGGCGGGAGGCCCCGGAAATTACATCTCCGGAAATGACATCTTCGGAAGTGATGAAAGCAAAGATGGATGCCCCCATGACAGCTCGGAGGGTTGCCGGTAGCACAGCAGATGTGCAAACTCAGGATGAGTGTTTACCATCGGTGAATGAATCTAATTTAAGCCTTCAAGATATGAATAGGCTCTCCTCTGCCGATAAGCAGAGAGAAATAAATCTAAGGGAAAAGCCTGTTTTAACAAATTGGAATGTTATACATCGGGAGGTATCTAAAGAGGATGATCTTGTCCCAGCTCGTAAATCACTGTTAGCATTGCCGGTGAGGTATGGGAGAGGAGGAGCAAACCCGAGATGGGAAGCCCTGGCACATGACGACATTAAGGATTTAAGGAGAGCTATAAAGGAGAGTGGTTTGGGATCTCCCTACTTTAAGCAGCTATTAAAAGCAACTTTAGATCATGTGGACTTAACACCTTTTGACTGTAAGAACATTGCCTCCATGCTTTTGACTGACTCGCAGTATTTGTTGTGGGATTTAAAGTGGCGTAGACTTCTTGGAAAACTGATAGAGAATTATGCAGGAGGTCCTAATGCAGCTTTGACACTTGCACAACTGGCAGGAGATCCACCTCATGACAGGCCAGAAGATCAAGCAGATCTGGCAAGGGCAGTCCTTGCTGACCTCAAAGAAGCAGCTAAAAGGGCACTTTTGCAAATTGAGCTTGTGGGTTCTCCACAAGGTGCCTATACACAAATCAAGCAGGGTCCGACCGAGACCTTTTCTTCCTTCATTGATCGGCTGACCCAGGCTTTGGAGAGACAGTGTGAGGATGATGTTGCTCGTCCGATTTTATTACGAAATCTTGCTTATGTTAATGCTAATGAAGAGTGTCAGCGAACTATTAGAGCTTTACCAGGGGTACAACCAAGTATTTCAGATATGCTTGAAGCATGTAGTAAAGTTGGTAATGCACAGCATACGGCTGTTATTCAAACTGATTCATTAGGAGAAAAACTGGAAAGAGCTATTACCAGTCAAGCTGAGATGATGGATAAGAGGCTTTCTGCTCAAGCTGAGATGTTGGATAAAAGACTTGTAACAGCACTTAATGCTCTTGCTGTAAGCAATTCTCGAGCAATGCCACGAGCTAATATAGATGAAAGAGTGTGCTTTCGATGTGGTGAGCCTGGACATTTAATGAAAAATTGTCCAGGGCTTGGAGAGATTTCAACAAAACCATTACGTTGTCCGAGATGTAGAAAGGGAAGACATTATGCTAACAGATGTCACTCTAGATATGATGTAGATGGGAATCTCTTGCCGGGAAACGAATTTTTGAGCGCGATGCCTCGCCGCGTGACGAAACAAATAGCAGCAGTTCATTACCCAGAGCTTCAATCCTATGGAAACCAAAGTCGCACACAGTTAGCAGAATGGTCAAACATCTCCCAAGCGACTCAAACCTCTTGCCCCCTGGAGCATTCTGTACCTTGGCAGCCTCCAAATTGATATGTTTTATGAATAGTTCCCACTACCTGATACCCACAGGAGTTACTGGGACATCTGAAGAAAAGCAGGACTTTTTAATTATGGGAAAAGATGCGTGTCGTATTATAGGTCTCGTGGTTTATCCAACAATTGTTTCAGCAAACTATCATGAAGAGCTTACAATTTTGGCTCAAGCATTACAACCTCCTTTAGTTGTTCCTGCAGGAACGCAATTAGCCACTGCTGTTGCAGTGCCTACTACAGCTGTACGCAGAGCGATAGAGATGGAAGGGCGGCCACCTACAACAGAAAATTCAAACTTAGGACCAGAGATTTTCTGGACAGAGCATATTGGACGTGACAGGCCTTTACTGACTTGCAGGTTAATGCATAACAATAAAACAATCATGGTTCAAGGCCTACTAGATACAGGAGCAGATGTTACTATTATTTCTTACTTGTTTTGGCCAAAAGACTGGAAGTTGGTAACTCCCCTGGATACCCTCACAGGAATAGGGGGTGCCACTTTATGCTTACAAAGTGAATCAGCGATTACAGTCAGAGGACCTGAAGGAAAAACAGCAATTGTTCGTCCTTTTATTGTGAAAAAGCCTATTACAGTCTGGGGAAGAGATTTGTTATCTCAGTGGGGAGTCAAGTTGGAAGTGGATTTTTAGTAGGGGCCATGCAGGCACTCATCACCCCTAAGCTTTCATGGAAAACCGATGAAGCCATCTGGGTTAATCAATGGCCCCTAGAAGAGGAAAGATTGAGTGCCCTTAAGAAATTAGTGCAGGAACAATTGCAAGAAGGACATATCATAGAAACAACTAGTCCTTGGAATTCACCAGTGTTTGTTATACACAAGAAGACCTCTAATACCTGGAGACTGCTTCAAGACCTTAGAAGGATCAACGAAGTAATAGAAGATATGGGACCCCTCCAACCTGGACTTCCTTCGCTCTCTATGATTCCCCGAGACTGGCCTTTAGTTATCATTGATTTAAAGGACTGTTTTTTCAATATTCCACTTCATCCAGAAGATGCCCCGCGTTTCGCATTCTCCGTTCCAAGTGTTAATCGACAAGAACCATTGATGAGGTACCACTGGGTTGTGCTTCCCCAAGGGATGAAAAATTCACCTACTATATGTCAATGGTTTGTGGCAAAAGCCTTGTCTCCAGCTAGGCGAAAACACCCTAAAGCAAAGATTCTACATTACATGGATGATCTGTTAATTTCAGCACCCACTCAGAAGGAGATGGAGGAAGCTCGTGACAGCGTTGTAACAGAGATTAAAAGGGCTGGACTTGAGATTTCTACGTCAAAAATACAAGAAACTCCACCATGGCAATATTTGGGATGGAAAATGACAGAACAGTCAATAAGGCCACAGAAAATACAGCTTCGAATTAAAGTTCATACTTTACAAGATTTGCAGCAGCTTTTGGGAGAGATAAATTGGATTAGAGTTACTTTAGGGATTACTAATGATGAACTTGCTCCAGTTTTTGATTTGTTAAAGGGAGATTGTAACATTACTTCCCCAAGAACCCTCACACCTGAAGCTCTAAAGGCACTTGACAGAGTGACAGAGGCTTTACAGAAAAGACAAGCACATCGTTGTGTAGATTCACAACCATTTTTCCTTGCAGTACTGGGGGAAAAAATGCAATTGTATGGTCTTATATTTCAATGGGATGCTTCTGCCAAAAATCCCTTATTGATAATAGAATGGGTTTTTTTGCCTTATAGATCTCCAAAAACAATCTTCACAACGATGGAAATGTTAGCTGAGATTGTAATCAGAGGCAGGTCAAGGTTGTTAACTATGGCAGGCAAGGAGTTTGCGATAATTTACTTGCCTCTGAAGAAACGATATTTTGATTGAGCATTACTAAACTCAGAAGAACTTCAGATTGCGTTATTGAATTATCCAGGTACTTGTTCTATTCATTTCCCTAGTCATAAACTATTTCAGGCAAAATTAAGCTTTAGAGAAAGACCACTGTTAAGTGAAGTGCCTTTGGATGCTGTGACAATTTTTAGTGATGGGTCAGGGAAGACCCATCGCTCGGTCGTTACGTGGCAAGACTCAGAAACTAAAACATGGAAACAGAATATTCAAATAGTAGAAGGTTCAACCCAGGTAGTAGAACTTGCCGCAGTAGTTAGGGCATTTCAGCTTTTCCCAGAGCCTTTTAATTTGATTACAGATTCTGCTTATGTTGCTAATATAGTTAAGAGAATAGAAGGATCAGTTCTGAAGGATGTTAGCAATGATGCTCTGTATCGTCATCTTAACTGTCTTTATACCCTTGTGCAAAATAGAACTAATCAATATTTTGTCTCCCATATTAGAGCTCATTCTTCACTCCCAGGATTCCTGGCGGAGGGCAACTCCAGGGCTGATAAGTTAACCGTTGCTATTGTGAACACCTTGCCAAATACTTTTGAACAAGCAAAGTTGAGTCATGCCTTTTTTCATCAGAATGCACAAGCTCTTATGAGAATGTTTCATCTTTCCAGAGACCAGGCTAGAGCAATTGTAAATACCTGCCCAGATTGCCAACTGGTGCAGCCTCCTGTCTCCATGGGAGCAGTAAATCCTCGAGGGCTACAGAGTTTGCAATTGTGGCAAACGGATATCACTAAATATCCGTCCTTTGGAAAATATAAAAATATCCATCTATCAGTGGATACATTTTCCAATGCAGTTTTTGCTTCTGTACACACAGGAGAGACAGCAAATCATGTGTGTCAGCATTTTTTGCAAGCTTTCGCTTCCTTGGGGGTGCCTCAAGAAATAAAAACAGATAATGGTCCTGCTTATACAGCTCAGAAAGTAGCCACATTTTTGATGAATTGGGGTGTTCGCCATACTTTCGGCATTCCTTATTCGCCCACGAGTCAGGCAATTGTAGAAAGGACACATCATTCCTTGAAACGTATTTTAGATCAGCAAAAGGGAGATCTAGCACAAGCAACACCACAGATGCGATTAAGTAAAGCTTTGTATGTTTACAACTTTTTGAATAGTTCTTCTACAGAGCCTGATCCTCCAATATTTAGGCATTTCTCTAATAGCACACATGCAAAGTTAAGAGAAAATCCTTTGGTTCTGATTAGAAATCCAGAAACAGGACAAATAGAAGGTCCGTTCCCATTAATAACCTGGGGCAAAGGGTTTGCTTGTGTTTCTACAGGTACGGGACCTAGGTGGCTTCCTGCGAAGAATGTGAAACCATATCACACGCAGAAAGAAGCTGACAACTCTACGAGTACAGAAGAGAGTACGCAGACGTGAACTTCGCAGAGACTACAGCCCATACCTGCAATCTTTTGTTTTATTGTTAAAGCTGTAAATTTTAGGTTTTAGATTGATGTAAGCGTGTATAAGCAAATGTGTTGTAAAGATCTTTTGGCAAATAATCCTCATCATTAAATAAAGTGAAAGTAAAATTGGGAAATACAAAAATATTCTTACAAATTAGTTTAGAGATTGAGATTTGAGAAGGAGTCTTTTGCCAAGAGAACTTTCAAGAAACATGAAATCTAATCAAATGTTAAGTTTGTTTTTTGCTTTGT
Organism: Aphelocoma coerulescens; assembly: GCF_041296385.1. Lineage (NCBI taxonomy): Eukaryota > Metazoa > Chordata > Aves > Passeriformes > Corvidae > Aphelocoma > Aphelocoma coerulescens. The sequence continues at coordinate 1,679,934 of NW_027183804.1, read as the reverse complement.
TTGTCTTGTTTACTTTCGGTGGAGTAGCTTTGCCGGTCGATCAACCTAAGACCAATGTTTGGGTGACTTTAGCTAATGCTTCAGGATTGGATACTCTATGTCTGTCTACCACAACTCCAGAAAATCCATTTTCAACTTGTCTAGTCAATGTTCCAATATAGAATTGGCCAATCCCAGAGAAAATTGACAGGGCCTTACGAGGTATCTTTGCAGGATCAGAAGTTTGGGAACACTATACTCCAGTAAATACATGGGAATGGTGGACTCCCTATCTTCCTAAAATCTCTGATGAACCTGAAGAATTGGAAATCCTTGGTTCTGTAAAAGTGAAATTCTGTGTTGAGTTCTATTCTACAAACATGAATCAATCACTGATGAGAGATGTTTCTCCATATCACCCTGTGTATAAGAACCACTCCTTTTGGTGTAATAATACTTTTGTAGTTTCATCTGCACCTAGCTCTATTCCTCTGCAATTACCAAGAGGAATGTTTTTTGTATGTGGAGACAGAGCATGGCCAGCTATCCCTTCAAACATTAAGGGTGGTCCGTGTACTTTGGGAGAGCTTACGTTATTTACTCCTAATATGAAGACAATTGCCAATGTGCGACACAGACAAAAAAGATCTACTCCGCATCAATATGGACCAGAGTGCAAAGATGATTTCACCCCATGGGGCTATGGAAAAAGGCTTGTAACATCTCTTCTTATGCCACCAGTTGCCTCAGTAGTTGCGTTAAAGCAGTTGGATCGGTTGGGATGTTGGCTGAGCAAACAATCTAACGCTACATCCCTTGCATTAAGTGGCCTTTTAGCAGATGTCAAAAATGTGAGGCATGCCACTTTGCAAAATAGAGCAGCCATTGATTTTCTTTTACTAGCCCATGGACATGGATGCAAAGACTTTGAGGGGATGTGCTGTATGAATCTGTCTGACCACTCAGAGTCTATTTACAAGAGCATACAACAACTTAAAGAGGGTGTGTCGAAAATAAGAATCGATGATGGAACGTGGCTGGATAATTTGTTTAGTGGATGGGGTTTAGCATTGTGGGTAAAAAAGTGTCTTACAACAGGCCTATATATTTTGGCAGTTATAGTAATAGTTCTCATAATGGTGCCGTGTCTGTTTCAATGTGTACAGCGAATGATTGATAAATCCATCAAAGGAATTTTTTTTGGTGCAGAAAGGAGGGGGAGATGTGGGAGACAGAGGAGTAGAGACTCCTGCAATTGAAGGAGGCTTTGATTTACAACCTTGGAAGAGACTAGGTCTGGCTTAATTGACAAAGATTTGTGGACTTTAAGCAAAAGGATTACAAACTTGTGTTCCTATCATTATAAGTAAAATTGTACACTGGGTGTTTTGGTGAAGGGTTTTAAAATATAATAGTGTGATTTTATATAGTTTAAGTTAAGAATTTAGATGGTATAAGAGAGACATCTGTGTGTACGTGACATGAGAAGTTATTGGTCAAAACATAAGCTGCATTGCAGTGAGAAGTGCCACAGGTGATAGGTCATTAATCTAAAACAAAGTGTCGTTTTAAGTATCTATTGGATTAGGAAGTTATAAATTACGATGTAACCCTAAATCTTGTGACTAGTCGCCATTACTCGGAGGTGTTGTAAAAGCTCACGCCTCGACTGATGCGTTTGTTATTTTAAACAATAAATTCGTGTAGTTGCACAGTCCCATCCCTGAAAAGTTATTTTCCTCCGACACGTGAAGCGCGAGAAACGGACGGGGGGTGACCCGGCGAGGGCCCCGACACAGCCCTGCGGGTGTCACCCTGCCCTGCCCCTGCCCGAGGTGCCCCACGGCCGCAGGGATGGGCACGGGGAGCTCTGTGCACAGGAGCTCATCCCAGCCCTGCATCCTGGGGGTTCCCAGGGGACGGCACTCTCTGGGAACTCCAGGAACAGCTGAAGGTGTTTGTGCTCGCTGGGTTTATGTCCCCCCCCACACACAGGGTGTTCAGGGCTGTGTCTTGTCCGTGCACTGCAAACACGGAGCCCTGACCCGGTCCCTGGATGTCCCTCCATGGAGGGAAGAACAACCTCTGTGAGCTGGGCAGAGAGGCCCCTGCTGGCAGCGGCGCTGGCTTTGCCAGGGCACTGCTGGGTGCCCCCACCCTGAGCACTGCCACCCTTTGCTGCTCAGGGCTGGTTTCCTCTCCAGGGCGCTGCGTTGGGCACATCCTGGAGACAAAACTGGGAAGGAGATTGAAGCTTTCTGGCCCTGCACTGGGGAGATGCCCTCGCATGATGGAAATGCTGCTGCAGAGCCCAGCTCTGTCCCAGCAGTGCCCACGGCCTGTCCCTGCCTGCAGCCCCTGGGCAGTCACACAGCAGGACTGGGACCCAGCTGACAGAGCCCTGAGGCCTGAAACCAACGCAGGGGCTCTGCAGGGGAGTGTGGAAGGGAAGGAAGAGGAGTTACGGAGGAGAAGCCCTGGGGCTCCCTGGCAGTGCTCTCCTGCTGGGACTCTTTTCTCCCCCAGCTCTGCCCAGAGGCACCGACCCTGCAGCTCCAGAGAAGTCAGGGAGGAAAGATGTCAGGGAAACAAGACAACACAGGCTTCTTTCTTTTGTTCCAGCACACACATACTGTAGTGCAGCTCCCCGTTTCTACAGTCTCTGGGTCACACTGGAAAGGCAAATACCAAATTAAAAATGGAACAGACAAAGATTTTTGTGAGAACAAATTCACAGCAGCGTAACACCTGTGTCAGCAGCAACAAACACAGGACACAGAGAGGGCATTAATGAGTCACATCAGAGCAGCTCTGCAGGAGAATGAGAGTTTATTGCTGCTGAAAACCAGCCGTGATCCTTTTCCTCAGGGCATCCCTGAGCTCCTGGTTCCTCAGGCTGTAGATGTCATACATGAAATCCCTATTTGTGCTTGGTCTTTGCATATTAAGTGCTTTAATTAATTTGAGCTTAATATTTTTAAATTGAATGTTAAAATCAATCCATCAGTCCAGGTACACTAATCAAGTTTTTATGGTCTTCCTGTGTTTACTGTATACCTTTACAAGTGTTTTAAGATGTGTTGGATGTATTTTTATGTTTTACTTGTATCTTGGTTTCAAGGCAGATTTTAAAAAACCCCAGTTGCAACAAACAGCCCAGCCCCCCATAAGCACATGACCCTTATCTCAACTAATATCACCCCTCTGACCAGGAGGAGCCATTGGTGGACAGAGGTGGTCTGTCAAGGGGAAAACACCAACCGCCTTGAACCAGGGGGGTGGACTGTGGGCGGACTGTGGGCGGAGCAAAAGCTATAAAAGGAAGAAAAAGACACGTGGTCATTCTCATTTTCCCTTCCTCTCCAGCTTGCTAAGGCAGTGCTGGAGAAGCCTACCCCTTTCTAGGGGCTTTTTAGAAATAGATTTCTTTTTGACCAGCCTAAACTGCAAGTTTATTTTTTTTCTCTACCTGAGGTTCAGAGCTGTCTTAAGCCTAAAGTTCCTGAATCCCTGCGCTCCTGGGGCATATCTCTCGAGCCATCTGGATCCCAAATTTTTATATTTTGTTAGTTTTTTGCAATTTTTCAACTTTTTTTCTGTTTTAATAAATTGTTTTAATTTCTACAAAGAGTTGTCTCATTCCTCACAGTAGATGAGGGGGTTCAGGGCTGGAGGCACCACCAAGTACAGAACTGACAGTGCCACATCCAGGGATGGACAAGATGGAAGGGGAGCTTCAGGTAGGAAAAAAGCCCGTGCTGAGGAACAGAGAGAGCACGGCCAGGTGAGGGAGGCACGTGGAAAAGGCTTTGTGCCGGCCCTGCTCAGAGGGGATCCTCAGCACGGCCCTGAAGATCCGCACATAGGAGAAAACAATGAACACAAAACAGCCAAAGAGCAAACAGGCACTGACAGCGATGAGCCCAAGTTGCCTGAGGTAGGATTTGGAGCAGGAGAGCTTGAGGATGTGTGGGATTTCCCAGAAGAACTGGCCCAGGGCATTGCCCTGGCACAGGGGCAGGGAAAATGTATTGGCCGTGTGCATGAGAGCGTAGAGAAAGGCACTGGCCCAGGCAGCTGCTGCCATGTGGGCACAAGCTCTGCTGCCCAGGAGGGCCCTGTAGTGCAGGGCTTTGCAGATGGACACGTAGTGGTCGTAGCACATGATGGTGAGGAGGAAATACTCTGCTCCCATGAAGAAGAGAAGCAGAAAGAGCTGAGCAGAACATGCTGAGTAGGAGATGTGCCTGGTGCCCCAGAGGGAATTGTGCATGGCCTTGGGGACAGTGGTGCAGATGGAGCCCAGGTCGGTGAGGGCCAGGTTGAGCAGGAAGAAGAACATGGGGCTGTGCAGGTGCTGGCCGCAGGCTATGGCACTGATGATGAGGCCGTTGGCCAGGAGGGCAGCCAGGGAGATGCCCAGGAAGAGGCAGAAGTGCAGGAGCTGCAGCTGCCGCGTGTCTGCCAATGCCAGCAGGAGGAAGTGGCTGATGGAGCTGCTGTTGGACATTCCTTCACTCTGGGCATTGTGGACTGTTGGAAGAAGGCATTGACAAGCTGGGACAGATTCCCCTGAGTCGATTCTATTCTATTTTCTTAGGAATTCCCGCAAAACCACTTCGCCTCCTGTGAGGGAACTTGGCTAAGCTTTTTGATTTCTGAGCTCAGGTTTGTGCTGCTGCCTCATCCTCAGCATTGCTCTCGGCCTGAACACTGGGGGCTCTGAGGGAAAACACACAGGTGCCCTTTGCTCATTTCACCTCCCTCTATTTCTGGGTGATTGTACTTAAAATGAAAAATAAAGTGACTTTTTGAAGGCTCCAATTTCAAAACCATTGCTCTAAACCCTTCTCCCTTTCCCTGTGCAGCTGGGGTTGCTCTGGCTCTCTGCTGCCTGCAGTTGTGCCTCCTGGCAGCTGTTTCTCTGGGTCCAAGGCTTGTCCCTGCCAGTGCTGCCAGAGCCCAGCCCAGCCCTGGGGGCTCAGCCCTGCCCTGCAGAGCCCTCCCAGCACAGGGCACTGCCCAGGGGCATCTCCCTGGCAGCAGGGCCTGAAGGGCAGCTCAGACAAATGGAGATGCTGCAAGCCAAGGTGCTGCTGGTGCTGTCTGCAGGCAGGAGTGTGAGGAGGCACTTCCTGAGGGAGATCTGAGGCAGAGCTGCTGATCCCCAGGGTGGCAGTGCAGGCGTCTCAGTGACAGAGACAAACCTGAGAGCCCCTTTCCCTTCCCTTGAGGAGAAAGCTGAGAGCAGCCCTGGCCATGTGTACCGGTTTGGCCAAATTTAGAAATATATACTCTGAGAGAAGGCACAACCACCCCTCCCCCACCAGGTTCGGGAAAAAAAAATAAATTTTCCTCGAAGGAAAGTGAAGAAGATAAAACAATTTATTTAACAAACACACGGAAAGGAAAATGAGGTTAAATGGTAAAATCTTTTGCTGTGGAGGAAAAACCTGGGAAAGTGTTAGAGTCCTTCCTTTGGTCTCCTCGGAGCCGGGGCTTGGCCCAGGGCCAGGCCCTCTGTGCCCGACGAAAAGTCCTCCCGATGTGCTCTGAGGCTGAAAAGCAGTCCAGTAGCAAAGGGAGAAAAATCCGGAATTCTAGAGAAGGGAAAAAAGCAAAGTCCAACTCTCAGTCTCTCTCCGGAGAACCAGAAACTGAAACAACTGGCCAAAAGCTGACTGGAACACAGCAAGCCGGGTGCTTCCTCGCTCCCCTGCCGCGGCTGGGAAGAAAAAAAAACCTCCTATCTTTAAGTGACCTTGAACAAGCTGCAAACTGCTTTGAAAAAGTTTTGCTCAGTTTTTTCTTCTCCCTCTCAGGCTCAGTCTAGAGGCACAGAAAGGCACAAAAATTAATTCCTGGGCATAGGCAGCGATATGGGATACACATCATAACGTCACCCCAAGACACCATGCAGCACCACCTCCCCAGCAGGAGGAGTCTGCCCTGAGGGGGGTCGCTCCTTCCACCTCCAACTCCTCCCCACAGCCCATGGGGAGCTCCCAGGCAGGCTGAGAGCTGCCCCTGGCAGGTGGCAGATGCCCTGGCCTGGCAAAGAGCCCTCAGGGCTGCAGGAACTGCTCTGCAGGACAGCCCTGGGCACCCCTGGCTGCTGCCCACCTTCAGAGCCTGCAGCCGGCCCTGGCAGCAGGAGCCGTCCTGCCCTGTCCCTCTGACGGTGCCCAGGGCAGCCCCGCTCTGCAGCACATCCTCCCCCAAGGCAGGAACGGCAGCAGAGCCATCCTCACAGCCATGGCAGCCGTGTCATGGGCCAGAATGATCTCTGGGAGCAGAATTCTCTGAGTCTTTCCACTTAATTCTCTGTGCCTGTCCTTTCCCTGGGTGTCTGTTGCAGATGGAAGCTGCTGGTGCCATTCTCAGCTTGAAGCCCTCTTTTGATGCAAGCAGATGTTGCCAGCTGTGTTCAGCAGCTGTTGCTCAATGTTTCTGCAAAGCTTTTGTGTTCCTCATGGAACCAAGGAGCCTTGGTGACACTGCAGGGGCTGATGGCATCAAGGAGACAATGGTGACAGTACAGAACCTCCTAGAAACAAGGCTCCATTGTGACACCGTGGGGAATCATGGAATCAAGGAGCCCATTGTGACACGGCCAGGCCGCATGGAACCAATGGTCCATTGTTACACTGCGGATTCAAGAAGACCATGGTGACACCACGGAGCATCATGGAACCATACGTCCATTGTGACACAGCGGGGCCTCATGGAAACAAGGGGACCATTGTGGCAAAGCAGGGCCTAATGGAAGCATGGAGAGCATTGGGACATTGTGGGGAATCATGGAAGCATGGAGAGCATTGTGACACTAAGGAAACTCCTGGAACCAAGATGAGCACTGGCACATCATGGAACCTCATGGAAGCAAGCCTCCATGATGACTTTGGAGGGCCTCATGGAGCACAGGATCCATTGTGACACAGCAGGACCTGGTGCAACCAAGGAGCCTTTGTGATACTCCAGATGCGCATGGAAGCCAGGGTGCACTGAGACACAGTGGGGCCTTGTTGGAACCAAAGACACCTCTGCAAAAAGCAGGCGAGCTCATAGAAGCAAGGAGTCCATTGTTACAACATAAAACCTGTGGAACCAAGGCACCATTGGGACACCCCGTGGCCTCATCCTCTTGAATTTCAACAGATCTGAGGGATGGCAGCACCTGCAGGCAGCACTGAAAGATTCTGGGGAGAACCTTTGATCCCTGGTCCGAAGGAAATCAGAGAAAGCCCCCCGGTAAGATAAAGGCACCTTCTCCTTTTCCTTTTTCCTTTTTCCTTTTTCCTTTTCCCTTTTTCCCTTTTCCCTTTTCCTTTTTCCTTTCCTGGTGTAAACTGTTGACCTGCCTGTAACGTGCAGCAAAAGCTTTGCAGGGTTTGGTTCAAGGTACCCAAGGTTGGAACAGGGAAGTGTTCGAGTCCCTTCTAAGAGAAGGCTTGCAGTCTTTGTGCCATGACTGCCTGGGATCCATGGAACAAGTGTGTTCTGGCAGACTCTGGGACCTCCACAGCAATCCCATGCAGGAGCCAGCACTGGACCTGCACCCTGGTGGGAGCAGCGTGGTACGGATGGGAAACGGGCAGCTGGGTGTGCAGTGGCAACCTCGAGCCAGGTCATAGAAGCCCAGGCTTTAGCTTTGAACACAGCAGCACAAAAAGCAGAATGAATGACCTTTCCTAGAAATCACTGAAGGACAAAGGGTGAACATATGGACTGATTTGAAATCTGGGTTTGGAATAATACACGCCCAGGGAGCCACATGGAAGGAAAGGGCACAGAGGTCTCCAGTGAGTACAACAAGAAATCAGTCACCTACTGCAGAGTGTGCCAAAGCCAAAAGAAGTGGCCCTGATGCCCTTGTAAAGCCCATGGGTTTGGAGACTCCCCAGGTAATCCAGGGAATCCATTGGCTGACCAAACAGCTCAAGAGGGTGCTGAAAAAGCTCTTCTTGCACTAATACCTGGCAAAAACTGGAATGTTCTGCAACAAAAACCAGATTCCAGTGATCAGGAAAGGCAGTCAGCCCCAGCAGCAGCAGCTATGGAAAATCCCAGCAGGTGATTGGTAACCCCGTGTGGGCAGGTAATTGTAGCTCCACAATTAATGTATAACGGAACTCAAACATCAGGAAACACATGAGGAAATGGAGAATATGGTGGCCAGTTTACAAAGGCATCTAGTAAGCACAAAAATGGCAAAAAATGATAGATCAGTTGTTGAGAAAGATGTGATTGGTGTTGAAGGAAGAAGGCTGCCTCCAGGGCTCGTTACATGGGAATCACCAGGTGATTTTGGCCAACTGATTTTGCAGAACTGCCCCGGCAGAAGGGGGACTGGCACATTTTGGCATTGGTGGATCCTTTTTCTGGATGGCCAGAAGCTTTCCCATGTGGCACCAACAAGACAAGGGAAGGCTCAGAAGTTTTGCTGAAATGAATATTTAATAGCACTGGGACTAACTCTTGTATGCCTTAAAAGGTGCATGGTTCTCAACAGATCATTGGGGCTGGACTCACCTGTACATCCTTTCCAACCAGGAGATGCGGTGTGCATCAGAACCTGGAATTTTGGAACAATCCAGCCAAAGTGGAAGGGACCATCTCAAGTCCTCCTGGTAACCTACCCTGCACTCAAGGTCGAAGGAATCAAACTCGGGGTTCATCACATGCGAGTAAAACCAGTGAGCACACATTAAACACAGCAGAAACAAGACTGACTGACACCGTGGGGTTTGGGGTTTTACATCAATCCTATTGTTTTAGGTATTGAATAGGATTTTCTAAGGGGATACTATTTATTGAATCTGGATGAAGATGATCAATAATTGTGTATTTATACTAATAATAGAAATGATGTTCCTGACTTCTGGGAAGGGAAATGCGGTTTTCAAAGTCAGTGCAAGATGTTGGCAGATGACAGAATGTAACCCCTGTAACAGCTTGTTTGCCAACACCAACCTCTGCAGAAAATCTAGTTCTGTGGGGAGCTTCAGTCAGCAATTTGCCAAAAATCTGGGAACACTTGTGGGAAGGAAATAGCACCCAGGGCACCTGGACAGGGATGGAAGGAGAATATTCCTTACCATGGACACATCAGAACAATAGTGCTGAGAATTGTAACATTTCCAAAGCAGATCTGGAAATTACCTCAGGAAATATTGATCAGCTGACAGATTGCACTGATACCCCCTGGCACTGTCAAATTCCAGCACTATGGAATCACCCTCAGACAGGACAATGGGAATGTTTCCAGCCCGTTCTGGGGTGTCTGGGCTGGGAAGGGAGCCCAGGCCTCCCACAGGACCCCTTACAGGTGGGGATAAAATATCCTGATTGAACAAGGTCAAGGCCATAGGATCCCAGGACAAAGGAAAAGTGGGATTGCCCTGGGACAGACACTTGAGCTGTTTGGAATGCTGAGGTCCAGCAGCTCCTGGCTGTGGCCCAGGCTCTGAGGCTGGGCTGTGTTTGTAGAAATGATTCTGCCTTTCTCAGGGACACCTGGGCTCAGCCGACAAACAACGAGCCTTGGAGAGGCACAGAGTGTCAGCAGGACACGGTCAGATCCTTAGGAGCCCCAGGATGGGTGGGAAGTGATGGAATTTGGAGCAGACGTTTGCCCCTGGGAGAATCAGGAGCACCATGGACACTGGGGGTATTAACGTTCCATCCCTCGTGCAAGGAGTCACCACCGGGAACCCGACTGTGGGGAAAGGTTAAAGGGGATGGAACTTGGAAACGTCCCAGTGCAGGAACTACAGCAGGATGGATTTTAGAATCCATCTCTGCTCCGCAAAGATCTGCCTTTAGGAACAGACCAGCCACACACCATTGGGCTCTGCAGATGGAAACTTTAGGGAATGCAGCTCCTTTGGGGTTTGCTGAAATAAAGGAACAATTGCCAGCCACAGCTAAAATGACCTTACAGAGCAGATTGGCTTTAGCCCTATTGCTGTTACATGGACAGGGAGTGTGTGGATTCTTGAACTGAAACAGCAGCACTTGTTGTGTGCACATTCCAAATGTGATGCTGGATTGGATGATCGGGTAGAGAGGATAAAATCGGTTGCTGCATCCAGCAGGGAATTAAGGGGAGGGTTCAACAGTAACTGTTTGGATAAAATATTTAAAGGACTTGGATTTTCCCTGACTGATGGTTGGCCTCACTTTTGCAAAGTCTAACTGGGATCACAGCAATACTTGTGCTTCTGACACTTGCTTTGAGCTGTGTAAAGAACATGGTTGTGAAAGCAGCTGAGGAACTCGTGGGATGTGAGTAAAGGAGCAGAGTGAGGCTTATGAAGGCTTGAAGGGAAGAGAAGCTTCCCAACCCTCCAAGGGGGGAAATTTGCCAGATGAAAAACCGTTTGCACCTGGTGGGTTCATACAATGCTTCTTCTCCAAAAGCCACTGGCCATGGAACCGCACAAGGCTGATTCTGTGGGCAGCAACCAGCCCAGGTGTGCCAACTTTCACCAGTTCACCGGGCAGACAGGGCTGGCTTTGGGGTCACCGACCACCAGGGACCCCCAAAGAGAGCCCCAGGGCAGAAGAAGGGATGTGCAAAGGGGTGGGGGAAATATGCAGTGATTTTGGGGCAATGATTCTCATGTGTGTGTTTCTTGTGGGACAATCTGGGAATGTGTCTGTGAAACACAGTCTGCAAACAGGAACATTCCTGAACTCGGCACACACGACTTTGGGAGGGGCTCTCCCCTCGTGCATCCGGCCCAATAAAGAATGCTGCTGCTTCGTGCTGCGCTGGTGCTGAGGAGGTTTTGTTTCACTGAAGTTTTGGTAACAGCTCTGTGCCTGTGCCACAGACCCACAGAGCAGCTGTGATGTCAGAAAGGGGCTGTGTGACATCACACAGCGGGCTGTGACATCACAGGATATTGGTGTGACATCACAGAGAGGGCTGGGTCATTCCAGAACAGGCTGTGACATCACAGAGTGGGCTGTGACATCACAGGGTGGCTGTATGACATCATAGAGTCAGCTGTGACATCATGGAGCAGCTCTGTGATATCACAGAGTGGTGCTGTGACATCACAGAGTGGGCAGGGACATCACAGAAGAGGTCTGACATCACAGGGCAGCAATCAGATATCATCCAGCAGACTATGACATCACAGAGTGATAGTGACATCACAGAGCAGGCTGTGACATCACAGGGTGCTGGTGTGACAGCACAGTGCAGAGTTGTGACATCACAGATAGGGCTGTGACATCACAGGGTGCTTGTGTGACATCACAGAGTGGTCATGTGACATCACACAATAGGCTGTGACATCACAGAGTGGGTTGTGACTTCACAGGGTGGCTGTGTGATGTCATAGAGTCAGCTGTGACATCACAGAGTAGCTGTGTGATATCACAGAGATGACTGTGACATCACAGTTGGGTGGTGTGAGTTCACAGGGTGTCTATGTGACATCTCAGAGTGAGCTGTGACATCACAGATATGGCTATGATATCACTGGGCAGAGGTCTGACATCCTATAGCAGACTATGACATCACTGAGTGGTTGTGACATCCCAGGGTGGCTGTGTGACATCCCAGGGTGGCTGTGTGACATCCCAGGGGTTGGATGCCATGGCAACCCTCATCAGTTCCAGTTCCCTTGGAAACCCCCCCAGGAGCCATTGCTGCACTCAGGGTCCGTGGCCACTTGCCCGCAGACCTGTGGCTGCCCTCGGCTGCCATGGCAGCCCTCAGGACAGAGCGGTGCCGGGGCTGGTGCCAGCTACAATTGCACTGACACTCGCTGATGCCCTCAGGTGCCACGGCAGCAGCCACAGGGACCCGTTCCTCACTTTGGTGCCACGGACACCAACGCTTGGCCCCGCTGCCATGGGGATTGGCACGCTCACCTGCACTACCTTCCGAATTCCTTCCTTTCTTCCTTCCTTCCTTCCTTCCTTCCTTCCTTCCTTCCTTCCTTCCTGTGCTTTCATTTTGTTCCTTTCTTCCTTTCCTGCTTTCATTTTTATATCTTTTCCTTTCTGTTTCTATTTCTTGTTGCTTGCTTTTTCTTTCTTTTCTTTTTTCTTCTCTTTTTCCTTTTTCTTGTTGGTTTCATGTTACTGAGCATTTTTTAAATTTTTTCAGTCTTTTTTCCCCCTTTTTTGTTGTTTTTTTTCTTTTTTCTTTCTTTCTTTTTTTGCTTTCTTTCTTTTTCATTTATTTTTTCTTGCATCTTTCTTATTTGGTCTTCTTTCCTTTCTTCCTTGTTTCATTCTTTCTTTTTTCTTTTTCTTTTTCTGTTATATTCTTTCCGGTTTCATGGTTTTTCATCTTTCTTTATTTCTTTCCTTTTCTCTTTTTTCATTTTCTTGTTGATTTCTGTCTTTTTCTTTCTTTCTTCCTTTCTTTCATTTTTATTATCTTTTTGCTTGCTTGCTTTCTTCATTTTTTAATGATTTTTCTTTCTTTTTTTTCTTTTTTTTTCTCATTGCTTTTTTTTATTTTTCTTGTTGGTTTCATGTCATTGAGTATTTTTCTTTCTTTCTTCTCCTCTTTGTCTTCACTTTTTTCATTTTCTTGTTGATTTCTGTCTTTTCAATTCCTTTTTTTTCTCCCTCCCTCCCTCCCTCCCTTCCTCCCTCCCTCCCTTCCTTCCTTCCTTCCTCCCTTCCTTCCTTCCTTCCTCCCTTCCTTCCCTCACAAGCTGCTTCTCAACCCATTGAAGGGGTACAAAGTAGCAGGATCCCCTCCCAGTTGGGGTCCTCTCATCCGCCCAAAATGTGGGGACTTCGCCTCAGCCCACCCAAGTTGCAGGGGGTTTACAGCACCTTCCCCAAATTCACTGCAACCTCCCAGAAGCCACTTAGAGGCCCCAAAACTGAAAAAAAGCAGCAGGAGCCTCCCCAAAAGCAGCTCCTGGTTTCCCTCCCTGAAATGCCCCACTCCAAGTGCACAAACCACCCCATCAATCCCAAACGTCATCCCACCCCCAGAATGCCATCCCCACCCCATCCCATCCCATCCCATCCCATCCCATCCCATCCCATCCCATCCCATCCCATCCCATCCCATCCCATCCCATCCCATCCCATCCCATCCCACCCCTCCTGGACACCAATTCCCCTTCTGTGGCTCCTGACCCCCCACAGCCGGGCCTTGGGGCTGACGGATCGAGCCATTTGGGGCTGCCATCGACACATTGGGGCTGGGATTGAGTTTATTGGAGGCCCCCGCTCAATCCCTCCATCCCAAATGGGAGCTTGGAACCTCTCCTCAGCCCTTGCTGTGCCCATGGGCTCACCTCAAGTCCCAAAATGAGAGCCAGGGCCCCACAGCCCATTCAGAACCTCTCAACATTGCCAGAAACAGCAGCATCCTTCCCAAAATGGGCTCCCCACATCCCTGACAATAGGTCCCCCTTCCAAGTACCAGAGCCCCCCTCTCAGAACCCCTCCCGAAGCATTGGGGGGACCCCAAAACTGCCTCAGGAACGGGACATACCCTGACATCCCTTCAGGAATGGGGGATACCCCAGAACCCACTGAGGAACGGGGTCCCCCCGGCCTCATCATGCGCAGCCTTCAGCTGGCTCAGCCAGAGCCCATCCCGCCCTCAGCAGCCCCAGCCCAGCCCAGCCCTCCTGGGCAGGAAGCCCCAATGGCCGAGCCGGCCTGGGACACTTGCAGGGATGCGGGGGCAGCCGCAGCTTCTGGGGCCAGCCTGTGCCAGGCCCTGAGCGCCCTGCCAGGGAACCATTGCTGCCCCACATCCCATCTCAGCCTGCCCTCGGGCAGCGGGAAGCCGTTCCCTGGGGCCCGGCCCCGCAGGCCCTTGGCAAGAGTCTCTGTCCCCCAGCAATTGCTGCTCCTCCCTGCTGCGGGGCCCGAGCTGCAAGTTGATTTTCTGCCGCTGGCCCCGGCCCAGCCCCGAGCCAGGGCCAGCACCTTGCAAGAACTGCCCCCAGCAGAGCTGTTCCCTCCTGCAGTAGTTACACCTGCACACCCACAGCGCCTGAGACTGCAAGCAATGAGCATTCCCTGGGCACATGTGCAGCCCAAGCAGCTCGAGGACAGCCTTGCAGCAGGACTGCTCTCAGCTGAGCCAAAAAGGCCCCTCTGGCAGCTGCAGGGCCATTGCAAAGGGCAAGGGCCAGAGCCTGGGCCCACGGGGGAGGAAAGGGCTCTGAATTCCCCTGCCCTGGCACAGAAACCCTGTTCCCAGGCTGCTTCCCACACAGGATTCCTCTGCACGACTGCAGAAAGCTGAGAGGCAGCTCTGGCTTCTCCACTTTTCCTGTGCTAAAGCTGCCTGGCAGAAGAAATGGAGGGACAGCTCTGGTGGCACAATCCCTCCCGGCCCAGGGCACAGCGCTGGGAAGGTCTTTCTGTGCCGAGGCTTTGCGTCACCTTTCCTGCTGGGCCAGACCCCCCGAGTGGCCCAGCAGCAGCAGAGAATTCCAGCACAGCCCCGGCACGGGCAGGGCGGCCCTGGGCGGGCTGCGGGAGCCGGCAGCGCCTGAGCTCAGAGCAGCTGAGCCCGGGGGCTCTTGGCCAAGGCCGAGGCCCAGCGAGCATTTCTCAGGTCGCAGGGCAGCCTGGAAAGGTGCTGGGGGGGATCATTCACCCCCCAGTGCGGTCCCAGTGGCTCCCAGGATTTCCATGTCCGTGCTCCCAGTGCTGCTCCCAGCCCTGATCCGTGGGGATGGGAATGTCCCGCTCCCTTCCCGGGGCAGGCTCACACCTGAGCCAGGTGTGCAGGGCAGGACCTTGCCCTGAGCCCAAGCCCTGTCCCCCCTGCAGGATCTGCTTCCCATCGGCCTCTTCCTCCTGCGGCCCCAAGCCCAGCTCGGTGCTGAACGAAGGGCGCTGGGCCGGGGTCATCCCCCGGCGGGGGCTGCGCACCCCCTCTGCCCCCTCCCCAAATTCCCTCCCGGGGCAGCAGGGGCTGGCTCAGGAGCCCTGTGGGCAGGGAAAAGGGGGTGACACCGGGATGGGGGGGTCACACACGCTCTGGGGGGACACACACGGCCCCTGGGGACCCCCCTCACCTTCTCCTTCCGTGCCAGGAGGATGAACCCCAACATGGAACCCCCGACCCCTGGCAGCATTTTGGGGGGTGGGTCCAGTGGCGGCTTTGTGGCTCTGGCGAGGTCACATCTGCCCTAAAACCCCCTCCCAGCCCCACAGCCACTCCCGGGCCCCTCAAACCACCCCACAGGTCCCAGCCAGGACTCCCCCCAACCACTCCCTGCAATAGAAATGGCCCCAAGAGCCACCAAATCCCCTTCCCATCCCCCCCCAACACCCACCCAAATTCTCTCCAAGCCACAGAGCCATGCCAGGACCACAAAACTCCCTCAGAGACTGCCCCAAAAGCCCCCCAAACCCCATCCCAACACCTCAAATGGCCCCAAGAGGCTGAAAAGCCCCTCCCAAGGACCCAAGGAGCTCCCAGACCCCCTCCCAGCCCCTATGGCACCGACCAGGACAGGCTGGGGGACAGGAACATCCACAGCCCAGAGCAGGTCGGGCACTTCAGCAGCGATTTGGGCACTTTGGAGGTCACACCCCAAATGGGGAGACCCAGGCCAGGGACTGGGACAGACAACCGGAATTCCTGGAGAACAGACGGGCTCAGGTGGACACGTTCTGCCAGCACAACTGTGAGATTGTGGCCCCAATCTCCCTGGCTTTGCTACTTCACAACTATACTCCCAAATATTTCCCTGAACCACAAATTCATCCCCAAATTGTGGGAAAATGGTGGAGCTTTAGATAACTTTGTTTAATTTATTTTTACCCCAATTTTGATTGTTTTGACAGGATAAACATGGAAATTACTTAGGTTGTAAAAGACCTCCAAGATCATCCAGGGTGGCTTGATGTTACCAGAAGAAGCAATTGGACAGAGCAGATGAAATTTTTTAGGGTGTAAAGGTAAAAAATCAGCTCTTCCCAATGAATTTCCAATGTTGATCTGAGTCCCGATGGATGTTCCTGCCCCTGCGTTCACCCAGGTGCCTACAGGGATCCAGGAGAACGTGGAGAGCACCAGCCAGGGCTCTTCCCAACCTGGATCACAGGGAATGTGAGTCACCAAGGCTCTGCCAAACGTGGATAGAGTTGGAGCAGAGGACAAAGCTCTTGCCACAGTCAGGGCACTCACAGGGCTTCCCTTAGCGGTGCCTCCGTTGGTGTCTGGTCAAGTGAGAGCTCCTGGAGAAGCTCTTCCCACACTGGGGACACTCGTAGGGCCTCTCCCCGGTGTGGATGCGCTGGTGGGTGACGAGGTCACAGTTGTACCAGAAGCCCTTCCTGCATTCGGGGCAGCGGAAGGGCCTCTCCTCTGTGTGAATCCGCTGGTGCAGGAAGAGACTGGAGCTGGTCTGAAACCTCTTCCCACACTCAGGACACTCGTAGGGCCTCTCCCCGGTGTGGACCCTCTGGTGGCGGATCAGGCTGGAGCTGCGGCTGAAGCTCTTCCCACATTCCCCACACTTGTGGGGCTTCTCCCCATCGTGAAGCTGCTCATGAACCACCAGCTCTGACCTCTGGCTGCATCTCCGACCGCCTTCCCGGCACAGGGTGGGTCTTTCCTCCTCAGAGCACCCTGGGCTGCGTTTGCAGCCCCTCCTCCTGCGGGATCTCCAGGGCTTTTCCTCCCTGTTGGATTCCTGCGCCATGGAGCCGCTCAAAAAGGCCTCTTCCACCAGGTTCTGCCGCGGGGATTTGTCCTCCCTGGGCTCCGTCCTCAGCTCCTTGTCTGGGGAGGAAGGACAAGGAGAGGACGGGATTTGCCTCCGTGCCACAGGGAAGGGGAAGGAGATCCCCCCAGTCCGTCCCCGGCAGGACGGCGTCGGCAGCGGGGTTGTCCTGCAGCCGGGGGCGATGCTGGGCTGGGAGATGGAGCAGGAGAGAGGGGGAAAGGGGCACTGACTTCCTCCTCACCTGCCTGGGGGTCCTGGGGCATCTTCCTCTTCCTCACAGCCTCCTCCTCCACCTGGCCAAGGGTTGGGAATGGGAAATCCTCATTCTGGGAGAAACAAGAGATGAGTGTGTTGGGTTGGGGCTTCCTCCTGCCCAAGTCCATCTCTAGAAGTCACCAGTGTCCACAAAAACTAACAAAATTTGGCAGTGAGTCCTAAAAACGGCTCCAGGAGTTCCCCCTTTCCAGTCTCCTCACTTTGCGGTTCTGGGGGTCCCCCTTGTCAGGGCTGCTGGGGGTCCCATGGGTCCTGGGGATCTCCCTCTCTGGGGTCCTGCTTAGGGATGCTGGGGGGGTTTGGGGGTCCCACAGCAGAATTTTCCTGATTCTGCTTCAGCTCCCAGAGGTCCCAGGGTCCCCTCTTCAGCCTCCCTCCACTCCAGGCACTTGGGGCTCCCCCCTCTCCTCACCCCCCCTTTTAGGGCTGAGTGCCCCAGCCCCACATCATCTCCAGGCCCCCCCACCCCTCCAGGCTCTTGGGGGTCCCCTGGCTCTGGTATCGTCCCTGTCTGCTCTCCCCACTCCAGGGGTCCCGTGTTCCAGCCCCCAGCTCTCCTGGGGATCCCCAAACCCAATGTCCAACCCCGCCAGGACCGGGTGATCCTCACATGGACCCCCCAAGACTCCCAAGGGGCAATTATGGCTCAGCTTTGGAGTCCTGCAAGATCCACATATCCCCTCTGGCCCAAAAATCCCTCCCAGGGACATGCAAGGACATCTGGGGCTTGATTCCAGAATCTGCAAGCTCCAAACACCCCTCCAAAAAAACCCCTCCTGCTGACCCCCCCAATAGATTTGGGGTGAGCTCCCCCTCCCCGCTCACCTGCAGGATGGGGGGGAAGATGCTACCGGGGCTGGGGGTGCTGCGGACACAGTGGGCGGGCGGTGGAACCTCGTGGTTCTCCAGCTCCTCCTCCTCTCTCCCTCCTCTTCCTCCCGCTCCTCCTCCACTCCCACCCTGCCCCCCCTTTCCCACCCCCTCTACCCCACGGCTGCTGCAGCACCGGCTGCTGTGTGGGGGGAGCCCCCGATCAGCCCCAGGGATGGACAGGGGGGTTGGGGACCCCCCAGTGCGGATCCCTCCCTTCCCCAGAGCCCCAGGGAATCGCTCCAGGGCTCAGGTGCTGGGGGACAGGGCTGCACCCCCATGGAACCGCTCTTCTGCTGTCCCAACCCCACCTTTCCCTCCCCTCTCCTCCCCTTTCTCAGCGTTCCCACAATCCACAGCCCCATTCCAGCTCAATTTGGGTGTCCCATCCCCCTCCCGCTTTGCTTGGGGGTCCCAGCCCCCTCTTCCCCCCACCCCCTTCCGCACCTTCCCCATCCCCAATCCCCGCCTCCCCTCCCCCGGCCTTGGTTTTGTGGGTTCCAGGCCCCTCCTGCTCCCTTTGGGGGTTCCATTCCCCATTTCGCTCCATTTGGGGTCCCAGACCCGCCCCCCTTCTCACCGCTCACCCCGCGCCCGGGGGGGCTCCCAGCACCACCAGTGCCACCAGTGCGGCCCCAGCTGCCCCCACACGCCCCATGCCCAGCGCCGGGCGCTGCCGACAGCCCCAAAGCAGCCGCGCTGTGCCCTGGGGGGTCCCCAGAGCGGCCCCGCCCCGCACGGCACTGGGAGCACCAGTCCGGACCAGTGCGGAGCGCGGGCGGGCGGCATCAGCCGTGCCCGGGCAGGGCCGGGCCCCGCGGGGCTCCCGCCCGCACTCGGCCCCCGCCGGGACAGCGCGGGGGGGCCCGGCCTGGCCGCCCCCACCTCCCCCTCCCCAAATTCCGCTCCGGGGGGCGCTGGGGGCGGGGGGGGCTCAGCTGCGGCCAGAGGTGCCGGAGCCACGTGTCCCCCGCTGCCAGCACCGCCCCCTCAGGATTAGGGGTGCCCCAAAACTCCCTCGGAGCTGGCGGATACCCCGCAGGCCCCTGAGGACTGGGGTCCCCCCGGCCTCATCATCCCCAACCTTCGCCTGCCCATTCCCATGCCCCATCCCGCCCATCCCCCTCCGCCACACTTCATCCCACACCCCAATCCACATCCCACCCTTCCCGGGCCCCATCCCGCCCCATCCCATTTCTCCCGGCAGCCGCCACCGGGACCCCCAAAACCCCGCGTGCCGGGGGCTCCCCAATATCCCCCAAGGGGCATTTGCGACTCCCATTCGGAACCCTGCAAGATCCAAACATCCGCCTCCCCTCCCCCGCCCCACCAAACCCCCCTCCCCCAGGAATCAACAAAGATATCTGGGGCTGGGTGCTGGAGTCCTCCAAGCTCCAAAAATCCCCTCTCCCGAAACAACCCCAGGCACCGCCCAAGATATTTGGGGCGAGCTGCCCCTCCCCGGTCACCTGCGGGATGGGGGGAGCGGTGTTCCCGAGGCCGAGAGCTGCGGACACAGAGAGCGATGGATGCACATGGAGGCTCCTCTTCCTGCCCCCTCTGGCCCGCCTCTTCCTCCCGCCCCTCCCCCTTTATCCCTCCTCTTCCTCCCGCTCCTGCTCCTCCAGCCGTCCTCCGTCCAGCAGCTCCGCTGCCGCCCCCAAACCTCGGGCTGGAGCGGGGGGTCTGGGACACAGCCCCGTGCTGGGGGGCAGAGCCGCTGCTGGGGCTATCGCTGTGTCCAGGGCATCCTTTGTGCCCCTCGTGCAGCTCCAGGCTCCCGAGGGCTCCCCGAGGCTTTCTGTGGCTGTCCCTGCTCCCCAAATCTGTCGCGTTTAATGCCCAAGCGCGGCAGCCCCGTGCCCTGTGGCAGCAGCCGGTGCCGGGACACAGCCCCGGGAGCTGCGCTAATGCCCGGCCGTGCCCAGGAGGGACTGAGGGGAGGGGACTTCATAAGGATCCCCCTCTGCGCCCCTGGCTGCGCACGGAAAGGTTCCTTAGTGCATGGGAGCGATTTTCCGGGGTTTCTGGGCTCGGCGGGGCCGAGGCGGCGGCAGCGGGAGCCGCGGGGCCCGGCCCGTGGGGGCGGCCGGGCTGGAAAAGTGCGCGGGGCCCCAGCGCGGTGCCCGAGGGCTGAGTGGAGCTGACGGGAACAAGCCCCGGAACCCCCCGGTGCCCGAGGGCTGAGCGGAGCTGACGGGAACAAGCCCCGGAACCCCCCGGTGCTACTTTCTTAGTCGCTGCGCAGCGGCCTCTCCCGGTGCGGCTCTTTTATAATTTTTCCTTCGAATCTCTATATTTTACTCCATTCGCACCTCCCATCCCCCGCCCTCCGCTGCGGCTCTTTCAGCGCCGGGCTCCTCGCCGGTCTCTCGGTGCAGCTCCTTCAGTGCCACGGGCCGGCGGAGACGCCCCTCGGTGCGGCTCTTTGATCGGATTTTCTTCTTTTCTCGGCGTTTTCTATCGTTCCCAGCTCGCCCGTCCCGCCGAGCGGCTCCTTCAAGGGCCCAGGGCGGCACCGAGCCCTCGGGGCGGCTCCAAAGGGCCCCGCCCGCCGCCGCTGCCCAAGGCCTCCCCGCTGCTGCCGGGGATCGGACACCGCAGGCGGCCCCGGCCCCTTCCTCTTCTTCCTCTTCTTCCTCTTCTTCCTCTTCTTCCTCTTCTTCCTCTTCTTCCTCTTCTTCCTCTTCTTCCTCTTCTTCCTCTTCTTCCTCTTCTTCCTCTTCTTCCTCCTCGCTGCTGCCGGGATTCAGCCCCCGCCGCCGCCCGGCTCCTTCTGCCGCTCCTGCCCGGCACGAAGCGGCGCTGCCGCTGACGGGGCCGGAGCGCGGCTGCCCCGCGACTGCCCCGCGCCTCAGGGCCGGGCCGGGGAGTGACCGCACGGCTGGGGAGGGACCCCCCGCTGGCCAGGGCAGGGACTGACCCCATGGGAGGGACCCCCCGCTGGCCAGGGCAGGGACTGACCCCATGGAAGGGACCCCCCGCTGGCCAGGGCAGGGACTGACCCCATGGGAGGGACCCCCGCTGTCCAGGGCAGGGACTGACCCCGTGGGAGGGACCCCCCGCTGGCCAGGGCAGGGACTGATCCCATGGGAGGGACCCCCCGCTGGCCAGGGCAGGGACTGACCCCATGGGAGGGACCCCGCGCCGGAGCAGGGAAGGATTCCTGTCCCCGAGGGGGAAGCAGCGGCACGAACTGAGTGCGACTCCCATCCCTTCTCCCTGCCCCGCTGGGCACAGCAGGGAGGAGCCGGGCATAAAGTGAACTCCGCCAAGGAAAAAGAGGTCGGGGGAAGGTTCTGTTCCAGGGTTTATTTTCCTCCTCACTCTCCTGTTCTGATCCGCTCCGTCCCAAATCCAGTTCATTCCCCACGTCGGGGCTCTTGTGGCCGCGATGGCGATCCCTGAGTGACCTCTCCCTGCCCTTAGCCCGAGCCACGAGGACTCGGATCTGTTCCAGTTCCGTGCAATTCACGGGCATTTGGGGCAGCTGGAGCGAAGCAGCTGGAAACCACAGCGGGCTCGAGAGGGACTCAAGCAGGGCAGGAGCCGGGGCTGCCCCGAGGGAGCTCTCCCGACGCGAACCTTGCCGGGCTCTTTGGACGGGAATTGCGGGGAATGTTTCCATCCATCGCTACAAAGCAGAGTCACAAGTGGAGCTGAGCTTTCAGCTTGAAATGAGGGAATCGAACGTGTGCGCGGGGACTGCTGGAACCTCCAGGTGTCCCTTGATCCTTTAGTTTCGGAAATATTCAGCCCCGCAGCAGCGATGTCTCTCCCAGCCCACCGGCTCCTGGCTCAGACCCAGCTCGGAGCTCGGAGAAGAGACCCGAAGTCGCAACGGAATGAGCTCTGCCGTTATTTTCTTCTTTCATATTTATTTTATGCCATTTTATTTTATAATCTATCATACTCATTCTTTTTCTTTTATTCTTAGTTTCTTTTTTTTTTTCCTTTTTTTTTTCTTCTTCTATTATATCGGGTTTTTTTCTCTATTTCCCCCCCACAGCCTTTGTTTCCTTCCCGGAGGTTTGTGGTGCGATGCTGTCCTACCGGTTCTCCCTCTGAAACCAACGAAATAATGATGGATTTTTGAAGTCTTCCCGCTGCTCTTTCCAGAAGGTCTCAATCGGAGGGGCCTCAGGGCTTAATTGGGGAGAACAGTTTAATTGGGGCGAGAAACACTTCAATTCTGGGGAGAAGATGTGAATGGAGGGGAGAGGAAATGAACTGCGGGGAGGAGCCCCCCAGCCCCCGGCTGTGCCCCGAAGGTGCTGCCCGCGGCTCCCCTGCTCCCACCCCCGGGCTGGGGGCGCGGAGCTGCCGCTGCTCCCGGGAACGTCACGGCATAAAAACTCCATTCAAGCTTTTCCAGCCGCGGCAGCGACGCTCAGCGTTCCTTGGACCTTCCACGGTCCGTGGACATCCCGTGTCCCTCGGCTGTTCCGCGTCCCCCGGGTGTTCCATGTTCGCCCAGTTTGTTCCCGCACGCTCCCAGCCACTCCCAGCTGCTGCCAGCTGCACTCAGCACGCTCCCAGTTTCTCCCAGTCCTCAGAGTGGTCCCTGTTGCTCGCAGTGTGACCTCTGTTACCCAGTTCTGGTCCCAGTGGGTTCCGGTCCTGGTTCTGGTCCTGGTGTATCCCGGTGTCCCAGTCTGTCCCAGTCCATCCCAGCCTGTCCCAGTCCGTCCCGGTCCCTTCCCGGCAGCCGCCGCCGTTTCCCGGATCCTGCCCCTCCCGCCCCGGAGCTGCCGCCGGACGCCCCCCAAGATGCTGACGGGGGCCGGGGGCTTCGTGTTGGGCTTCGTCCTCCTGGGCTGGGGCTCGGCCTCCACCTGCGGGAGGAGGTGAGGGGGGATCCCCGGGGGTCGTGTCCCGCCAGGAGCGCTTGAGCCCCTCCCGGAATTTCCCCTATGCCGGGGTTCGCCCCCTTTTCACTCTCCTAGAGCTCCTGACTCAGTTCGTGCCCCTGCGGGAGGGGGCTTTAGGGAGCCCCCCTTTTCCTTTACCTTGAGACTCCCTAGAATCCCCATTCCTGGGCACTGGGACCCCCCTGCACCCCTCATCCTGCACCAACACCCCCTGCACCCCCTGCCCCGGGTATCCTCCTATCCCAGCCCCTGCACCCCCTGTTTCCCTGACCCCGGGGACCCCTGGACCCCATTCCCGGCCATCCCGGGGCACCTCAGCCCCAGGCCTCCCTTTCCTGGGAAACCCGAGCTGGGCACGGGGCTCTGCAGCCGCTCCGGGATTTATGATCACCCAAAGGAAAGGGAGAAGAGAGGAGAGAGAGAGAGAAGGAGATGGGGAGTCAGGGATCGGGGTCACAGCGCCCAGTCCTGCTCCGCCGGGGCTGGGGCCCCGCAGCCGCAGGACAAAATGGATCCGCGGGTCCCGCTGCTTGCCCCGCTTCGGGCCGAACCCAGCGGGTTCCAGGCAGAGTTTGGCCGCGGGGCCCGGGAGCTCAGCCCGGCCCGGCCCGGGGGTCCCGCAGGGCGCGGCCGAGGAGGGTCCGGGGGATGGCAGGAGGGGATCCAGGGGAATTCCCTGGAATTGCCCCGTCCCCTCCCCCCGCGCTCCCTCGGTCCCTTTGGCTTCTCCGTCTCCCGCCCTGCGCCGCCGGGATCTGCCCGGCGCCCGGTGACGTCACGAGCAGCCCGAGCTGCCATTGGCGGGCAGGAAAGAGCGGCGCCAGTGGCGGGGCCGGAGGCGGCTCTGGGGGCGGGGCCGGGCTGGGGGCGGGGCCCAGCGGAGCAGCGCGATGGCTCCAGCGCTGGGGCCGGGGGCGCTCCTGGGGGGGCGAGGGGCGAGTGGGACCCCCGGCACGGGAACCCCCGAACCGCAACTCCCGGGCACGGGAACCCCCTGAGCTCCCATTTCCGGGTACTAGAGCACCCTGCACCGCCATTCCCGGACACTGTGACCCCCCTGCATCCCCTTCCCCAGCACCGGGACCCCCTCTGTTCCCCCCTTGTCTGGCCCCGGGGCCTTCCCGAAACCCCCTGAACCACCATTCCCGGGTACTGTGACCCCCTGCATCCCCCTGCCCAGCACCGGGACCCCCTGTTCCCCTTAGCTGACAAGAGGACGTCCCTGAAGCCCCATTGCCGGCAAGGGGACTTCCCTGAACCCACATTTCCCGTCCCAGGAAAACCCCCTGAGCCACCGTTTCTGGGCCCCGGGACCCCCCTGAAACTCCATCTCCGGGCCGGGGACTCCGCCGTCCCCCCCGTTCCCGGCAGAGGGACCACCTGACCCCCCCCATTCCCCGCACCGGGACCTCCTTGCACCCCCATATCCAGGTCTGAACCCCCACTCCCGTGCACGGGGACCGCCCGGCACCTCCATCCCCGGCGCTGAGACCCCCCCGAGCCCCCTTATCCCGCACCGATACCCCCTCGCACCCCCTCTTCCCCCGCCCCCGCGCTCCCTCGGGCACTTCCGCGGCTCCCAAGCTGCGCCACCGGGATCCGCCCGGCGAGCGGGGACTGCCCCCGGCACCGGGACCCCCCTCCCGCCCCCGGCTCCTCCCGGGGCCTTCTGGAAACAGCAGCGGGAAGAGTTCAACAATTCATCATTATTTCAATTGATTTCGTTGGTTTCCGGGGAGAGCCGCTGGGACAGCGCCTCACCACAAACCTCCGGCAGGGGAACAAAGGCTGCGGTAGGTGAAAATAGCGAAAAAGCCGATGAAATGGAAGAAAAAATAAAAAGGCAAAAAGAAAAAAAAAGACAAACGAAAAGTAAAATAGATTATAAAATAAAATAGCATAAAATAACTGAAAAAAAAAGAAAAAAGAAAAAAGAAAACAACAGCAGAGCTTGTTCTGTTGGGACTTTGTGTCTCTTCTTCAAGATCCGAGCACCGAGGCGGCGGCGTGCTGGCGGAACGGGCAGAGACCGGAGAGGGGGAAAGTTGAGTGAAGTGTAAATGACTTTCTGGGCTTAATGAATATGGAACAGTTTAAGAGAGTCCTTAAGTCCACAGTGAAATGAATGGAGGGCGCCTCTGGCAATATTGCCAAGCGCCCCAGCGCTCTGATTTGCCTTTGTTCTACTAATAAATGTTCAATATTATATTGCTAAAAAATTCAGGTTTTGTATTCATTTTCTTCAGAGAGATAATAAAGAGAGAGAGTAAAGACAGAGAAAAGAGAGAATAAAGAGAGACAGAGAGAGAGTAAAGAGAGAGAAAGACAGAGAGAGTAAAGAGAGAGGGAATAAAGAGGGGGGAAAAGAGAGAAACGATAAGGAGAAAGAGAATAGAGAGAGAGTAAAGAGAGAGGGAATAAAGACAAACATTGCTGCTAAAGAACGTCCGTGCAGCCCAAACGCCTTGGCACACCGGCCCCAGTGTCCGTGCTCGGGGCTTGATTTACCAAGATGTGAATATCGATCTCATATCGATATCCAGCTGAGACAGACAAAAGCTCTCTAACAGTTGAGAGTTAGAAAGTGAATGTTTGATTGGCGCCGGACAGCGGCGTGGAACAGCTTCCTAATGCGCAGTGCCCAGGTATGAACGGTTACAGAGTTCATTTAGCCACAAAAGTGATGAATATCCAAACTACAAATACATATTTCTAACAGTGACCCCTCCCATTCTCCGCTTCGTATGGAAATGAGCTTTAATGGCATTAAGCATGCGCAGTGCGTGCTCTGAATTGAGTCGCTGCTCTCGAATTGGGGCGGTGGTCCCAGACAGATGAAGTAAGCTCATCTCCCTCACTTGCACCTTTTTTGCCTTTCTGAACTTTTAACAATCTTAATTACTTTCGTGACCTCCAAATTTCCTCTTGCCTGACTTCTGAATAGGTTCCCACAGAGGGAGGAAATTGGGAATTGTCCTTGTTCCCTACACCAACTGATCAATATTTCTGTTCCTCGTTCTAAGCACAGCTAAACATACAAATGACAGATCATCAATTATTCCGTAATCAATTACTGACATCTTAAAAAGCATTTCAAATCTCTTATTATTTTCTCTTAATTAGTTTAATTAACTCTAGTCCAGCTCAAATTCTTTCTTATTCTAACTCATTTCAACACAGCTAGCCTATAATTAAAATCTTTCTGTTTCTTTTAAATCTATGTGTCAGGGTGTCACCGTGGCCACGGGGCTGCCCCAGGGCAGAAATCCCCTGCGGAGATACCGGGACCGGCTGTGGGAGATGGGACGCCAAACACACCGGCTTTAGTCTCTTTGGGATGAAGAAATGAGTTTTTCAGTCTATTTGGGATAGAAAACTACTTCTGATTGCATCAGCCTGTTATACATGGGGTTTAAAAAGCATAACAAATACTAAAAAGGAATAATGATAAATAGCTGTGGTTCAAAAGGCATAAAGGAATTAGGAGGAACATATCTACTGACAGAAGATTTAATAAAAAACTATACTATGAAAAAATCTTCTGCAGTGCTGTCAGTGGGTGTTCTTGGTTTTTTAAAAAATGTTTTATTTCTTGTTTCCTCTGATCTGCTTTGTTTTGCAACCATTGAAGCTAAAATGAGCAACATCAGGACCAAATCAACAGTTGGGTGCAAAGCCTCAGAATGAATGTGGAGCTAATGGAGGATTCACGTGCTTTAGACACGTGTGTGCACAGGTGCAGAAAAGCATCGCTCCTTTTGGAGGCTGCATTACAGCAACACGGGTGGTAAAATCAGATTGACTCCTGTTTTCACAGGCTTCCCGGGCATCACTTACCAAGGGTCTCCCCAAGCCCAGTGAGTGAGCGAGGACGGATGAAGCGGCGAGCTTGGCCTGCCTGGCCGCTGTTAGCCAGCCGCGCTGCGAGCAGAAAGGCCGGGGCGGCGGCGGCGGCTTCTCCTTCTCAGCGCCCGCATGAAGAGAGGCGCTGAACGGCGGCTGCGACCGCCCGCGCAGGGGCAGCGGGGCCACGGGGCCGGCAGGGCAAACACGGCAAACGATTGCCCGGGGCAGCACCGAGACCAAATCAACTTCTCCGTGCTGCGAAACCCTGCAGAAATCCTGCAACTGGTGGCATTTGGTGGCAATGGCACTTAGGAGCAGCAGTTAACCCTGTACCAGCTATTACATTGTACAGGAGGTTATGATCCAGATTATACAGGTATCTTATAACTCAAGCTATATTAGCATCTTGTAACTTTGACCCCAGTTATAATGTTAACTAGTTAATATCTGCATAGAAAGGTTATTCTTAACATGTTTACACTTCATTTACGAGCAGCAGTTTTTTCCTCCTAGTCGTAGAAAGAGGAGGAAGTGAGGACATGTAGAGCAAGACAACTTGGCAGCACCAAGGTCAGTGGAAAGAAAGAGGGGCAGGAGATGCTCCCAGTGTTGGTGTCGGGATTTTCTCTGCAAGCCGTGGTGAGGACTGGGATAAAACAAACTGTCTCCCTGGGATCCATGAAGTCCACGGGGTGATACAGAGATCCACTCCCAGCCCGTGGGAAAAAGTGCTCACGCTGGAGCGCGTGGATGCTACAAAAGCTGTAATCCAGGGGGAGACCTGAACAGGGAGAGAGGGCTCCTGCTTCCAGAGACAGAGAAAGAGGGCCCTTGCTTCCAAACTGAAGCAGCTGATCCTTGAAAGACTACACCCCATGGACTAATGACCCACACCTGCAGTTTTGGGAAGGCTGTTTTGCCCGTGGGAGGGACTCAGGTTACAGCAGGCTGGGCGGGACTGATACTCGTGAAATTAGAAAGATGCTGGAGAAGTGCACAGAGAACTGTCTCCCGTGGGAAGGAGCCCATGGCACAGCAGAAGAAAGAGACTCCCCTCCCTGAGGGACCTGAAGAAAGATCTCGAGTGATGAACTGGCTTGAACACTCCCAGGCCCTGTCTCCATGTGCTTTTGGAGGGAAAGAGGGAGGGGATGGAGGGGAAAAAAGGTGTTTGAAAGGTTTATTTTCTTCCTCATTATCCTACTCTGTTAATAATAAATTTACTTTATACCTTTAAGTTTGAGCGTGTTTTGAACTTAGAATGTTTTTATCCCAATCCTTACCTCAACTCATGAGCCCTTTGTGATGATTTTCATGAGTAGCTGGTATTATAAGCAGTGTCAAACCACGACAGTGGCCCTTGTGTTCTATGTGGTCCCTCTCTGTCACAAGTGACCCTTGGTTCCATGAGATTCCATTGCCCCACACTGGTCCCCAGGTTGCCCTGAGGCTGCGCTGGGTCCCAATGGACACTGGATTCCACAGGAGCTGGCGATGGCCCAGTGGCACCTGCGTCCTCTGAGGCCCCGCCTGGTCAAAGTAGAGCCTTGGATCCATGAGATTCCATGTTGTCACAATGGCCTGCTGAGTTCCATGGGGCTGTGCTGTGTCACAGTGGACACTGAGATCCACGTGCCCTGGCAATGTCCAAGTGGCACCTGGCTTCCACGAGGCCCCGCTGTGTTTGAAGGTGACACTTTGTTCCCCAAGATTCCATTGTGTCACAGTGGTGTCCTGGGTGCCACGAGGCCCCTCTGTGTCACACTGGAGCCTTGGTTCTGTGAGATTCCATTGTGTCACAGTGGTGTCCTGGGTGCCACGAGGCCCCGCTGTAAAACAGTGCACACTTGGTTCCTGTAGTGGGTTGAACCTGAGTTGATGGACAGACTTTTAGACCAATGACGCTTCTCACAATTTACATGTTTAAACCGCACGGAAAGGTGGGATTTCCTTTAGTCGGAGCTCGCCGTCTGGCAGGTAGCGGGGGGTGGGCTCCGAGCCTCCAGGCCCCGCCGGGCCGGGGCCACTGCCCCTTCCCCCCTTTCCCAACGCCGCGGCACGGACCCTGGGTCGCTGTGGGGGACTGTCCCAGAGCCGCAGGCAGCTAAAACCAGCCATGGACTGCTCAGAGCTAAACCCATCCAGCGCGGCTTCTGGGGACAGGCGGGTCCCTCTCCTCTCCATGCGGAGCCGGCGGAGCCAGCGGGAGCCGGCGGAGCCTCCTTTCTGCAGCCAGCACACTTCGTGCTGAACTGAAGAAGACACCACGCAGCCAGCAGCACAAAGGGAGCGAGGCTTTCTCCACCGTAAAGCCCGAACAAGAACACTCTTCAACGTGGCAGCCTCAGAGTCAGAGAGGAAGAGAAAGTGAGTCCTGTGGGACGGAGCTGAGCATGGCGACGGGAGAAAAGAGGTCGGTGCTGGGATTCTCGCGCGTAGCTTAAAGAACTTCCTGCAGGCCGTGGTAAGAAACTGTAATATCACAAACTGTTTGTCTCTAATCCATTTGAAGAACATGGGGGGATGGAGAATCCTCGTGTGGCCTGTGAAGATTGTGAAGAGTGCCTATGCCAGGCTATAGAGAAGCAGTGAGAGGCTTTTAGAGACTTGTGGCGAAGAAAGCCTTTGTGTGCAGGCCAAAATAACTTATCCTTAACAAGGTTAATAACCCCATGTGATGGCCCGTGGTTTGCAGTGTGAAAGGAACTGTGAGATTTTTCATGGGAGAGATGTTTACACCACAGCAGATTGATTGTTTCTGGGTGGTCTGCTGTTGGTGGCACTTTGGGAACCATGTGCAACTGAAGAAAACCCTTTTTTCCTTAAGCATAAGAGAGAGACTTTTAAAGAACTGGAACACTGACTAACATCCCATGTTCTGTTATCCTTTGTGCGAGTTGGGTAAAAGGAGAGAAGTGCTGGAAAAGAGGGGGGGGGAATTTTGGAATTTTGCTTTAAATTTTTTTGTTATTTTCTCTTTATTTTTAATTCTATTAGTATATAAAACCCTTTCATTGTACTGCAGCTGTTTGAGGTTTGTGCCTGCTTTGCTTTTCTCCTAATTCTTATCTCACAGAAGGACAATAAGTAAGTAATGAATATTTTGAACCGAAACCACTGCACTTAATTGGTGTTTCCGCCCGGTTACGAACTCAACCCACTACAATGTGCCACCTGCTCTCCTCAGGGCTCTGCCTGCACACAGGCCCAGGAGAAGTTTTCCTGTTTGCAAGGAAAGAATGGAAAAGCCTGAGCAGGTTTCCTAAACAACAAACCCCGCTCAGGAGCCACATGCTCAGTACAGGCTGCCTGGAACGATGTCCCCTTTCTACAAGGGTCAGTGTGAGCAGGAATGATCTCTGGGACCAGAATTCTCGGAGTCTTTCCCATGGGGTCACTCCCTGCCCTGGGCAGCTGGGGGTCCCTCCCATGGGGTCAGTCCGTGCCCTGGCCAGCGGGGGGTCCCTCCCATGGGGTCAGTCCCTGCCCTGGCCAGCGGGGGGTCCCTCCCCAGCCGTGCGGTCACTCCCCGGCCCGGCCCTGAGGCGCGGGGCAGTCGCGGGGCAGTCGCGGGGCAGCCGCGCTCCGGCCCCGTCAGCGGCAGCGCCGCTTCGTGCCGGGCAGGAGCGGCAGAAGGAGCCGGGCGGCGGCGGGGGCTGAATCCCGGCAGGAGGAGGAGGAAGAAGAGGAAGAGGCCGGGGCTGCCTGCGGTGTCCGATCCCCGGCAGCAGCGGGAGGAGCCGCTCGGCGGGACGGGCGAGCTGGGAACGATAGAAAACGCCGAGAAAAGAAGAAAATCCGATCAAAGAGCCGCACCGAGGGGCGTCTCCGCCGGCCCGTGACACTGAAGGAGCTGCACCGAGAGACCGGCGAGGAGCCCGGCGGTGAAAGAGCCGCAGCGGAGGGCGTGGGATGGGAGGTGCGAATGGAGTAATATATAGAGATTAGAAGGAAAAATTATAAAACAGCCCCACCCGGAGAGGCCGCTGCGCAGTGACTAAGAAAGCAGCACCGGGGGGTTCCGGGGCTTGTTCCCGTCAGCTCCGCTCAGCCCTCGGGCACCGGGGGGTTCCGGGGCTTGTTCCCGTCAGCTCCGCTCAGCCCTCGGGCACCGGGGGGTTCCGGGGCTTGTTCCCGTCAGCTCCGCTCAGCCCTCGGGCACCGGGGGGTTCCGGGGCTTGTTCCCGTCAGCTCCGCTCAGCCCTCGGGCACCGGGGGGTTCCGGGGCTTGTTCCCGTCAGCTCCGCTCAGCCCTCGGGCACCGCGCTGGGGCCCCGCGCACTTTTCCAGCCCGGCCGCCCCCACGGGCCGGGCCCCGCGGCTCCCGCTGCCGCCGCCTCGGCCCCGTCGAGCCCAGAAACCCCGGAAAATCGCTCCCATGCACTAAGGAACCTTTCCGTGCGCAGCCAGGGGCGCAGAGGGGGGATCCTTATGAAGTCCCCTCCCCTCAGTCCCTCCTGGGCACGGCCGGGCATTAGCGCAGCTCCCGGGGCTGTGTCCCGGCACCGGCTGCTGCCCCAGGGCACGGGGCTGCCGCGCTCGGGCATTAAACGCGACAGATTTGGGGAGCAGGGACAGCCACAGAAAGCCTCGGGGAGCCCTCGGGAGCCTGGAGCTGCACGAGGGGCACAAAGGATGCCCTGGACACAGCGATGGCCCCAGCAGCGGCTCTGCCCCCCAGCACGGGGCTGTGTCCCAGACCCCCCGCTCCAGCCCGAGGTTTGGGGGCGGCAGCGGAGCTGCTGGACGGAGGACGGCTGGAGGAGCAGGAGCGGGAGGAAGAGGAGGGATAAAGGGGAAGGGCGGGAGGAAGAGGCGGGCCAGAGGGGGCAGGAAGAGGAGCCTCCATGTGCATCCATCGCTCTCTCTGTCTGCAGCTCTCGGCCTCGGGAACACCGCTCCCCCCATCCCGCAGGTGACCGGGGAGGGGCAGCTCGCCCCAAATATCTTGGGCGGTGCCTGGGGTTGTTTTGGGAGAGGGGATTTTGGAGCTTGGAGGATTCCAGCACCGAGCCCCAAATATCTTTGTTGATTCCTGGGGGAGGGGGGTTTGGTGGGGCGGGGGAGGGGAGGCGGATGTTTGGGTCTTGCAGGGCTCCGAATGTGAGTCGCAAATGCCCATTGGGGGATATTGGGGAGCCCCCGGCACGCGGGGTTTTGGGGGTCCCGGTGGCGGCTGCCGGGAGAAATGGGATGGGGCGGGATGGGGCCCGGGAAGGGTGGGATGTGGATTGGGGTGTGGGATGAAGTGTGGCGGAGGGGGATGGGCGGGATGGGGCATGGGAATGGGCAGGCGAAGGTTGGGGATGATGAGGCCGGGGGGACCCCAGTCCTCAGGGGCCTGCGGGGTATCCGCCAGCTCCGAGGGAGTTTTGGGGCACCCCTAATCCTGAGGGGGCGGTGCTGGCAGCGGGGGACACGTGGCTCCGGCACCTCTGGCCGCAGCTGAGCCCCCCCCGCCCCCAGCGCCCCCCGGAGCGGAATTTGGGGAGGGGGAGGTGGGGGCGGCCAGGCCGGGCCCCCCCGCGCTGTCCCGGCGGGGGCCGAGTGCGGGCGGGAGCCCCGCGGGGCCCGGCCCTGCCCGGGCACGGCTGATGCCGCCCGCCCGCGCTCCGCACTGGTCCGGACTGGTGCTCCCAGTGCCGTGCGGGGCGGGGCCGCTCTGGGGACCCCCCAGGGCACAGCGCGGCTGCTTTGGGGCTGTCGGCAGCGCCCGGCGCTGGGCATGGGGCGTGTGGGGGCAGCTGGGGCCGCACTGGTGGCACTGGTGGTGCTGGGAGCCCCCCCGGGCGCGGGGTGAGCGGTGAGAAGGGGGGCGGGTCTGGGACCCCAAATGGAGCGAAATGGGGAATGGAACCCCCAAAGGGAGCAGGAGGGGCCTGGAACCCACAAAACCAAGGCCGGGGGAGGGGAGGCGGGGATTGGGGATGGGGAAGGTGCGGAAGGGGGTGGGGGGAAGAGGGGGCTGGGACCCCCAAGCAAAGCGGGAGGGGGATGGGACACCCAAATTGAGCTGGAATGGGGCTGTGGATTGTGGGAACGCTGAGAAAGGGGAGGAGAGGGGAGGGAAAGGTGGGGTTGGGACAGCAGAAGAGCGGTTCCATGGGGGTGCAGCCCTGTCCCCCAGCACCTGAGCCCTGGAGCGATTCCCTGGGGCTCTGGGGAAGGGAGGGATCCGCACTGGGGGGGTCCCCAACCCCCCTGTCCATCCCTGGGGCTGATCGGGGGCTCCCCCCACACAGCAGCCGGTGCTGCAGCAGCCGTGGGGTAGAGGGGGTGGGAAAGGGGGGGCAGGGTGGGAGTGGAGGAGGAGCGGGAGGAAGAGGAGGGAGAGAGGAGGAGGAGCTGGAGAACCACGAGGTTCCACCGCCCGCCCACTGTGTCCGCAGCACCCCCAGCCCCGGTAGCATCTTCCCCCCCATCCTGCAGGTGAGCGGGGAGGGGGAGCTCACCCCAAATCTATTGGGGGGGTCAGCAGGAGGGGTTTTTTTGGAGGGGTGTTTGGAGCTTGCAGATTCTGGAATCAAGCCCCAGATGTCCTTGCATGTCCCTGGGAGGGATTTTTGGGCCAGAGGGGATATGTGGATCTTGCAGGACTCCAAAGCTGAGCCATAATTGCCCCTTGGGAGTCTTGGGGGGTCCATGTGAGGATCACCCGGTCCTGGCGGGGTTGGACATTGGGTTTGGGGATCCCCAGGAGAGCTGGGTGCTGGAACACGGGACCCCTGGAGTGGGGAGAGCAGACAGGGACGATACCAGAGCCAGGGGACCCCCAAGAGCCTGGAGGGGTGGGGGGGCCTGGAGATGATGTGGGGCTGGGGCACTCAGCCCTAAAAGGGGGGGTGAGGAGAGGGGGGAGCCCCAAGTGCCTGGAGTGGAGGGAGGCTGAAGAGGGGACCCTGGGACCTCTGGGAGCTGAAGCAGAATCAGGAAAATTCTGCTGTGGGACCCCCAAACCCCCCCAGCATCCCTAAGCAGGACCCCAGAGAGGGAGATCCCCAGGACCCATGGGACCCCCAGCAGCCCTGACAAGGGGGACCCCCAGAACCGCAAAGTGAGGAGACTGGAAAGGGGGAGCTCCTGGAGCCATTTTTAGGACTCACTGCCAATTTTTTGTTAGTTTTTGTGGACACTGGTGACTTCTAGAGATGGACTTGGGCAGGAGGAAGCCCCAACCCAACACACTCATCCCTTGTTTCTCCCAGAATGAGGATTTCCCATTCCCAACCCTTGGCCAGGTGGAGGAGGAGGCTGTGAGGAAGAGGAAGATGCCCCAGGACCCCCAGGCAGGTGAGGAGGAAGTCAGTGCCCCTTTCCCCCTCTCTCCTGCTCCATCTCCCAGCCCAGCATCGCCCCCGGCTGCAGGACAACCCCGCTGCCGACGCCGTCCTGCCGGGGACGGACTGGGGGGATCTCCTTCCCCTTCCCTGTGGCACGGAGGCAAATCCCATCCTCTCCTTGTCCTTCCTCCCCAGACAAGGAGCTGAGGACGGAGCCCAGGGAGGACAAATCCCCGCGGCAGAACCTGGTGGAAGAGGCCGTTTTGAGCGGCTCCATGGCGCAGGAATCCAACGGGGAGGAAAAGCCCCGGAGATCCCACAGGAGGAGGGGCTGCAAACGCAGCCCAGGGTGCTCTGAGGAGGAAAGACCCACCCTGTGCCGGGAAGGCGGTCGGAGATGCAGCCAGAGGTCAGAGCTGGTGGTTCATGAGCAGCTTCACGATGGGGAGAAGCCCCACAAGTGTGGGGAATGTGGGAAGAGCTTCAGACGGAGTTCCCATCTGATCCGCCACCAGATGATCCACACCGGGGAGAGGCCCTATGAGTGTTCCAAGTGTGGGAAGAGGTTTCAGACCAGCTCCACTCTCCTCCTGCACCAGCGGATTCACACGGATGAGAGGCCCTTCCGCTGCCCCGACTGCAGGAAGGGCTTCAAGCAAAACTCTGACCTCGTCAGGCACCGGCGCATCCACACCGGGGAGAGGCCCTACGAGTGTCCCCAGTGCGGGAAGAGGTTTCAGACCAGCTCCACTCTCCTCCTGCACGAGCGGATTCACACGGATGAGAGGCCCTTCCGCTGCCCCGACTGCAGGAAGGGCTTCAGGTACAACTCCACCCTCGTCACCCACCGGCGCATCCACACCGGGGAGAGGCCCTACGAGTGTCCCCAGTGTGGGAAGAGCTTCTCCAGGCGCTATCACTTGACCCAACACCAACGGAGGCACCGCTAAGGGAAGCCCTGCGAGTGCCCCAACTGCGGGAAGAGCTTTGTCCTCTGCTCCAGCTCCACCTCCCATCAGAGGAGCCACGTTTGGCAGAGCCCTGGTGACCCACATTCCCTGTGATCCATGTTGGGAAGACCCCTGGCTGGTGCTCTCCACGTTCTCCTGGATCCCTGGTGGCACCTGGGTGAACTCAGGGGCAGGAACATCCATCGGGACTCAGATCAACATTGGAAATTCATTGGGAAGAGCTGATTTTTTACCTTTACACCCTAAAATTTTCATCTGTTCTGTCCAATTGTTTCTTCTGGTGGTATCAAGCAGCCCTGGATAATCTTGGAGATCTTCTTCAGCCTAAGTAATTTCCATGTTAATCCCACTGAAACAGCAAAAATTGGGGTAAATATAAAGAAATGAAACAAAGAGATCTAAAGCGGCACCATTTTACCGAAATTTGGGGGTGAATTTGGGGTTCAGAGGAATATTCCGAAGGATCTGAGTGTTGTGGGGCCACAAAGCCAGGCAGATTGGGGCCACAATCTCATACTTGTCAGAATGTGTCCACCTGAGCCCATCTATTCTCCAGGAATTCCGGTTGTTTCCCAGTCCCTGCCCTGGGTCTCCCCCTTTGGGGTGTGACCTCCAAAGTGCCCAAATCGCTGCTGAAGTGCCTGAGCTGCTCAGGGCTGTGGATGTTCCTGTCCCCCAGCCTGTCCTGGTCGATGCCATGGGGGGTGGGGAGGGGGTCTGGGGGCTCCTTGGGGGACTGGGAGGGGCTTTTGTGGCTCTTGAGGGCATTTGTGGTGCTTGGTGGGCCTTTAGGGGTGGTCTCTCAGAGAGTTTTTGTGATCTTGGCTGGGCCGTGTGGCTTGGAGAGAATTTTGTGGTTCTTGGGGTCATTTATGATGCAGGGAGTGGTTGGGGGAGTCTTGGCTGTGGAGCTGTGGGGTGCTTTGAGGGGTCTGGGAGTGTCTGTGGGGCTGGGAGGGGCTTTTAGGGCCTCTCCCCCAGACCCCAAAGCTGCCACCAGACCCCACACCCCAAGATGCTGCTGGGGTTTTGGGGGCTCCATGTTGGGGTTCATCCTCCTGGCACTGCAGGAGAAGATGAGGGGGGGTCCCCAGGGGCCGTGTGTGTCCCCTCAGAGCGTGTGTGACCCCCCCATCCCGGTGTCACCCCCTTTTCCCTGCCCACAGGGCTCCTGAGCCCG
This sequence comes from Aphelocoma coerulescens, assembly GCF_041296385.1. NCBI lineage: Eukaryota > Metazoa > Chordata > Aves > Passeriformes > Corvidae > Aphelocoma > Aphelocoma coerulescens. The sequence goes on along the minus strand of NW_027183804.1, from coordinate 1,643,973 downwards.
CCCCTGCTGCCCCGGGAGGGAATTTGGGGAGGGGGCAGAGGGGGTGCGCAGCCCCCGCCGGGGGATGACCCCGGCCCAGCGCCCTTCGTTCAGCACCGAGCTGGGCTTGGGGCCGCAGGAGGAAGAGGCCGATGGGAAGCAGATCCTGCAGGGGGGACAGGGCTTGGGCTCAGGGCAAGGTCCTGCCCTGCACACCTGGCTCAGGTGTGAGCCTGCCCCGGGAAGGGAGCGGGACATTCCCATCCCCACGGATCAGGGCTGGGAGCAGCACTGGGAGCACGGACATGGAAATCCTGGGAGCCACTGGGACCGCACTGGGGGGTGAATGATCCCCCCCAGCACCTTTCCAGGCCGCCCTGCGACCTGAGAAATGCTCGCTGGGCCTCGGCCTTGGCCAAGAGCCCCCGGGCTCAGCTGCTCTGAGCTCAGGCGCTGCCGGCTCCCGCAGCCCGCCCAGGGCCGCCCTGCCCGTGCCGGGGCTGTGCTGGAATTCTCTGCTGCTGCTGGGCCACTCGGGGGGTCTGGCCCCGCAGGAAAGGTGACCCTGAGCCAGGAGCTTTCCTTGGCCGCAGCAAAGCCTCGGCACGGAAAGACCTTCCCAGCGCTGTGCCCTGGGCCGGGAGGGATTGTGCCACCAGAGCTGTCCCTCCATTTCTTCTGCCAGGCAGCTTTAGCACAGGAAAAGTGGAGAAGCCAGAGCTGCCTCTCAGCTTTCTGCAGTCGTGCAGAGGAATCCTGTGTGGGAAGCAGCCTGGGAACAGGGTTTCTGTGCCAGGGCAGGGGAATTCAGAGCCCTTTCCTCCCCCGTGGGCCCAGGCTCTGGCCCTTGCCCTTTGCAATGGCCCTGCAGCTGCCAGAGGGGCCTTTTTGGCTCAGCTGAGAGCAGTCCTGCTGCAAGGCTGTCCTCGAGCTGCTTGGGCTGCACATGTGCCCAGGGAATGCTCATTGCTTGCAGTCTCAGGCGCTGTGGGTGTGCAGGTGTAACTACTGCAGGAGGGAACAGCTCTGCTGGGGGCAGTTCTTGCAAGGTGCTGGCCCTGGCTCGGGGCTGGGCCGGGGCCAGCGGCAGAAAATCAACTTGCAGCTCGGGCCCCGCAGCAGGGAGGAGCAGCAATTGCTGGGGGACAGAGACTCTTGCCAAGGGCCTGCGGGGCCGGGCCCCAGGGAACGGCTTCCCGCTGCCCGAGGGCAGGCTGAGATGGGATGTGGGGCAGCAATGGTTCCCTGGCAGGGCGCTCAGGGCCTGGCACAGGCTGGCCCCAGAAGCTGCGGCTGCCCCCGCATCCCTGCAAGTGTCCCAGGCCGGCTCGGCCATTGGGGCTTCCTGCCCAGGAGGGCTGGGCTGGGCTGGGGCTGCTGAGGGCGGGATGGGCTCTGGCTGAGCCAGCTGAAGGCTGCGCATGATGAGGCCGGGGGGACCCCGTTCCTCAGTGGGTTCTGGGGTATCCCCCATTCCTGAAGGGATTTCAGGCTATGTCCCATTCCTGAGGCAGTTTTGGGGTCCCCCCAATGCTTCGGGAGGGGTTCTGAGAGGGGGGCTCTGGTACTTGGAAGGGGGACCTATTGTCAGGGATGTGGGGAGCCCATTTTGGGAAGGATGCTGCTGTTTCTGGCAATGTTGAGAGGTTCTGAATGGGCTGTGGGGCCCTGGCTCTCATTTTGGGACTTGAGGTGAGCCCATGCGCACAGCAAGGGCTGAGGAGAGGTTCCAAGCTGCCATTTGGGATGGAGGGATTGAGCGAGTGCCTCCAATAAACTCAATGCCAGCCCCAGTGTGTCGATGGCAGCCCCAAATGGCTCGATCCGTCAGCCCCAAGGCCTGGCTGTGGGGAGTCAGGAGCCACAGAAGGGGAATTGGTGTCCAGGAGGGATGGGATGGGATGGGATGGGATGGGATGGGATGGGATGGGATGGGATGGGGTGGGGGTGGCATTGTGGGGGTGGGATGAAGTTTTGGAATGATGGGCGTGGTTTGGGCACTTGGAGTGGGACATTTCAGGGAGGGAAAGCAGGAGCTGCTTTTGGGGAGGCTCCTGCTGCTTTTTGACAATTTTGGGGCCTCTAAGTGGCTTCTGGGAGGTTGCAGTGAATTTGGGGAAACTCCCCACAACTTGGGGGGCTGAGGTGAAGTCCCCACATTTTGGGAGGGTGAGGGGAACCCAATTGGGAGGGGATCCTGCTGCTTTGCACCCCTTCAAGGGGGTGAGAAGCAGCTTGTGAGGGAAGGAGTTACGGAAGGAATTACGGAAGGAAGGAAAGGAAGAAAGAAAGAAAGAAAGAAAGGAAGAGAGAAAGAGAGAAAGGGAGAATGCGAGAAGGAAAGAAAGAAAAGAAAGAAAAGAACGAAAGAAAGAACAAAAGAACGAAAGAAAGAAAGGAGGGAAGGAAGGAAGGAAAGGAAGGAAGGAATGAAGGACCGAAAGCAACAAGGAAAGGAGGAAGAAAAGAAAAGTAGAAAAGAAGAAAGAAAAAAAGAATGAAATCAACAAGAAACTATAAAAATAAAGAAAAAAGAAATAAAAAACATTTAAAAATGAAGAAAGCAAGCAATCAAAATATAATAAAAATGAAAGAAAGAAAAGAAGAAAGGAAGAAAATCAAAAAACAGATATCAATAAGAAAATGAAAGTGATGAAAAAGGAAAAGAAAAAGAAAGAAAGCAAGACTAAATAACATGAAACCAACAAGAAAATAAAAGAGAAAGAAAAAGGAGGGAAGAAAGAAACAAGAAAGGAAGAAAAAAAAGAACAGAAAGACACAAGAAAGAATAAAAGAGAAAAAGAAAGAAGATAGAAAGCAATAAAAACCAGAAAAATGGGAGAAAAAGGATTTGAAAATGAAGAAGGAAAGAAAAAAGGATTCAATAATGTGAAGTGAACAAGAAAAAGGAAAAAGAAAGAAAAAAGTACAGTAAGAACGGCACAAGGAAAAAAGTTTAAAAAGGAAGAAAGCAAAAAAAGAAAGAAGAAAGAGAGAAAGCAAAAAAAAAGGAAAAGAAAGAAGATAAAAGAATGAAGAAAGAAAGAAAGAAAGCTAAAAGAAATCAACAAGAAAATGAAAAAAGTGAAGAAAAATAAAAGATGAAAAAGCAACTCAATAACGTGAAACCAAGGACAAAAATGAAAAAATGAAAGAAGAAAGCAACAAGAAACACAAAATGGAAAAAAAAAGGAAAGAAAAAATATAAAAAGTGAAGAAGGAAAGAAAAAAAGAATGCAAGAAGATAAAATCATGAATGAAAGAAAAAACAAGACAGAAAGAAACAAGAAAAAGAGATAAAAGGAAGAAAAGTAGAATAAGAGAAGAGAGCAAGTAACAAGAAACAGAAAAAGAAAGATAGCAGAAGTATAAAACAATGAAACAAAAATGAAAGAACGAAAGAAAGAAAGGAAAGAGCAAAAGACAGAAATCAACAAAGAAAATGAAAAAAGAGAAGAAAAAAAACAGAAGAAAGAAACAGCAAGCAACAAGAAACAGAAAGCAAAAAGATATAAAAATGAAAGCAAGAAAGCAGGGAAGGAAGGAATTCGGAAGGAAGGAAGGAAGGAAGGAAGGAAGGAAGGAAGGAAGGAAGGAAGGAAGGAAGGAAGGAAGGAAGGAAGGAAAACAATGTAAGTACCGAATGAAACAAAAATAAAAGGTAAATAACTGAGTTCTCTTTCAAAAAATATCAATTCCCTCTGAATCCAAAGTTGCAGAAGACTTTTCATTCCACATTTGGGTTTTGTTTTCATCTCTCATACTTTTTCTGTTTTTTTTCTTTTTTCTCTTGTTTTAATAGATAACCCCTACTAGGAAAGGAATGCAGAGCAAAATGAGACCCATTTCTGGCAGGCAGTGAAAGTGTGGGCTCCTGGTCTGGTTCCTTTTGTGTGGATCCCTCATCTCTGCAGCACAGGGGGAATAGCAGTGCTGGGAGCCAGCAGCGGGCTCAGGAGCATCCCGCTCTGGCAGCTCTGAGGAGGTGGCACATGTCCTGCTCTCCTGCTGCCCTCCAAAGCACAGAATCCATGGGCAAGTTTAGGCCCAGCTCTGGGCACAGCCAGCATGGCCTGGGCACGGGAACAGGGGGCAAAGCGGGCGGGATCCTTCTACAGCTGACTGGTGGTTTCTGGTTTCTGTGCCCAGAGTGCCAGGATATTCTTAAGAGGTGCTTGTCCATGCAGCCCTTGGACAGGCCGTCCTTGGAAGAGCTCTTCAGTGCCCCTTGGCTGCAGGGTGTTCATGTGCCCTAGAGGATGGCAGGGACCCACGGGCACAGTGTGATCCAGGGGCCTGGCAGGTAACAGCCCCACACATCTCTTGGCAATCAGTGGCAAAGCAAAGCAGACGATTTTGTCCTGCCTGTAGCTCTGAGCAGGGACCATCAGAAGGGAACACGCAGCTCTTGGGCTGCAGCTGAGCTGGAGGCCTGCTCTGGCAAGCACTGGTGGCCACCATCCCCCCTGGTTTTGCTTGTCTGGTTCACTGATGGCTGGGGCCCTGGGCAGAGCCCTGAGAGCCTGGTGTGGCCGCAGGGAAGGAGAAGGAGCCCCTGGAGAAGCTGTAGCAGGTGGGGCTGCTGCTGCTGGAGCCACCAAGGACGAGCTCAAGGCCGACAACCTCTTCCTGGAGCTGGCCAGCAGCAGCTGAAGATGATGGCCTTTGATTCTGGCACCTTCTCCAAAGACATGCTCCACGGCCAGTGTGCAGGTGAGTCCAGAGCCAGGGGGATGCTGCCAGAGCTGGGCATGGCACGGCCTGGCCGGGCACCAAAGGTTCCCCCTTTGCTGGGGCGGCTGCAGCCAATTCTTCAGTGGCTGCCAATACATGTGTGTCAGTACAAAGCTCTCAAGGGACTGATTAAAGCAGAGGTCTGGAGACCATGGCTGCACAAAGCTCTCAGAGACTCAAGTGTGGAAAAAGGAAAGTACCTTAGAAAAACCAGAAGTACCTTGAAGCATTAATGAACTGTTGTTAATGACCAAGGCTCTCAAGGGACTGATTAAAGCAGATAATTGGGGACCATGACTGCAGAAACCTCTCAGAGACTCAGTGTCAAAAAGAGGTACTTTAATTACCCTGGAGTATCTCAAAGCATTAATGAGCCCCACTGAGTGTTGTTACTGACAAAGAATCTCCAGGGACTCATTAGAGCAGAGAATTGGGGGCCAGGATTGCACAAAGCTCTCAGAGACTCCCGGGCAAAAGCCAAAGCCAAAGTCCTTTGAAAACCCTGCAGTCCCTGGGAGCATTCAGGAGCCCCCCAGGGCCATTCCTGACCAAGGCTCCCCAGGGACTCCTTCCAGCAGATCCCTGAGGCCACTGGGATGTGGGGGGATGCTGAGGGCAGGACAAGGGGCTGACAGTGCCCAGCCTTGCTGGGGCTGTGCCAGGAGGCCCCAGGGCCTCAGGACAAGGTGTCTCCTCCCAGCCCTTGGTGGCACAGACGCTGCTGTGCCCCAGGGCACCAAGACTTGGCTTCTCCTGGGCACTGCCAGCCCTGCCAGGGCCCTTGGCCATGTCCAGCACAGCTTGTCCTGCGCTGTCCCACCGCTGCTGCTGTGTCCCTGCAGGCTGCACACTCCCATCTCGCTGCCCCGCCAGCTCTGCCCGGCCACTGCCAGCCCTGGCCTGAGCTGTGCCCAGCCTCACCCTCTGTGCCTTGGGCACACACACATGCCCTGAGCTCCTCCTCCCTCTGGGTGCTTCTCCTGCCCCAGCGCTGCCCTGGGAGGGACATTTCCTCCTCCTCATGCCCAGTGTCCCCCTGCCCAGCTGCTCTGTGGGGCACTGCGTGTCTCTCCTGCTGTTCCCTCCCTCCCTCCCAGGAAAGCTGCACCATGTGGGGCACGGCCCTTCCAGCAGCCTCCCAGCCCCTCAGCCTTGTTGGGCCCTTTCCCCTGAGCAGACAGCAGCAGCATCTCCGTGCTCTGCCCAGCGTGCTCCTTTCGTCACCAAACTGCAGGAGAATAGAAACTGTCCTACACCATCTCTGAAGTGTCAGAGAATCAGGCCCTGTGGAACCAAGGAGCCCTTGGGTCACAGGAGGATCTCATGTAACCCAGGGTCAGTTCTGCCACTGCAGATCCAAAGAGATCCTTGTGCCACTCCGGGACCTTGTGCAGCCAAGGAGAGCATTGTGAGAGTGCGGGGCCATGGAACCAAGGGACCATTGTGACCTTGTGGGGCCTCATGGACTCAAGGGACCATTGCCACACTGTGGGGCCTCATGGAATGAAGGGTCCATTGTGACAGTGCAGAACCAAGGACACCATGGTTACACTACAGGGCCCATGGAACCAAGGCACCATTGGGACACCCCGTGGCCTCATCCTCTTGAATTTCAACAGATCTGAGGGATGGCAGCACCTGCAGGCAGCCCTGAAGGATTCTGGGGAGAACCTTTGATCCCTGCTCCAAAGGAAATCAGAGAAAGACCCCTGGTAAGATAAAGGCACCTTTTCCTTTTCCTTTTCCTTTTCCTTTTCCTTTTCCTTTTCCTTTTCCTTTTCCTTTTCCTTTTCCTTTTCCTTTTCCTTTTCCTTTTCCTTTTCCTTTTCCTTTTCCTTTTCCTTTCCCTTTCCCTTTCCCTTTCCCTTTCCCTTTCCCTTTCCCTTTCCCTTTTCCTTTCCTGGTGTAAACTGTTGACCTGCCTGTAAGGTGCAGCAAAAGCTTTGCAGGGTTTGGTTCAAGGTACCCAAGGTTGGAACAGGGAAGTGTTTGAGTCCCTTCTAAGAGAAGGCTTGCAGTCTTTGTGCCATGACTGCCTGGGATCCATGGAACAAGTGTGTTCTGGCAGACTCTGGGACCTCCACAGCAATCCCATGCAGGAGCCAGCACTGGACCTGCACCCTGGTGGGAGCAGCGTGGTACGGATGGGAAACGGGCAGCTGGGTGTGCAGTGGCAACCTCGAGCCAGGTCATAGAAGCCCAGGCTTTAGCTTTGAACACAGCAGCACAAAAAGCAGAATGAATGACCTTTCCTAGAAATCACTGAAGGACAAAGGGTGAACATATGGACTGATTTGAAATCTGGGTTTGGAATAATACATGCCCAGGGAGCCACATGGAAGGAAAGGGCACAGAGGTCTCCAGTGAGTACAACAAGAAATCAGTCACCTACTGCAGAGTGTGCCAAAGCCAAAAGAAGTGGCCCTGATGCCCTTGTAAAGCCCATGGGTTTGGAGACTCCCCAGGTAATCCAGGGAATCCATTGGCTGACCAAACAGCTCAAGAGGGTGCTGAAAAAGCTCTCCTTGCACTAATACCTGGCAAAAACTGGAATGTTCTGCAACAAAAACCAGATTCCAGTGATCAGGACAGGCAGTCAGCCCCAGCAGCAGCAGCTATGGAAAATCCCAGCAGGTGATTGGTAACCCCGTGTGGGCAGGTAATTGTAGCTCCACAATTAATGTATAACGGAACTCAAACATCAGGAAACACATGAGGAAATGGAGAATATGGTGGCCAGTTTACAAAGGCATCTAGTAAGCACAAAAATGGCAAAAAACAATAGATCAGTTGTTGGGAAAGTTGGGATTGGTTTTGAAGGAAGAAGGCTGCCTCCAGGGCTCGTTACATGGGAATCACCAGGTGATTTTGGCCAACTGATTTTGCAGAACTGCCCCGGCAGAAGGGGGACTGGCACATTTTGGCATTGGTGGATCCTTTTTCTGGATGGCCAGAAGCTTTCCCATGTGGCACCAACAAGACAAGGGAAGGCTCAGAAGTTTTGCTGAAATGAATATTTAATAGCACTGGGACTAACTCTTGTAAGCCTTAAAAGGTGCATGGTTCTCAACAGATCATTGGGGCTGGACTCGCCTGTACATCCTTTCCAACCAGGAGATGCGGTGTGCATCAGAACCTGGAATTTTGGAACAATCCAGCCAAAGTGGAAGGGACCATCTCAAGTCCTCCTGGTAACCTACCCTGCACTCAAGGTCGAAGGAATCAAACTCGGGGTTCATCACATGTGGGTAAAACCAGCGAGCACACATTAAACACAGCAGAAACAAGACTGTCTGACACCTTGGGGTTTGGGGTTTTACATAAATCCTATTGTTTTAGGTATTGAATATGATTTTCTAAGGGGATACTATTTATTGGATCTGGATGAAGATGATCAATAATTGTGTATTTATAATAATAATAGAAATGATGTTCCTGACTTCGGGGAAGGGAAATGTGGTTTTCAAAGTCAGTGCAAGGTGTTGGCAGATGACAGAATGTGACCCCTGTAACAGCTTGTTTGCCAACACCAACCTCTGCAGAAAATCCAGTTCCGTGGGGAGCTGCAGTCAGCAATTTGCCAAAAATCTGGGAACACGTGTGGGAAGGAAATAGCACCCAGGGCACCTGGACAGGGATGGAAGGAGAATATTCCTTACCATGGACACATCAGAACAATACTGCTGAGAATTGTAACATTTCCAAACCGGGTCAGGAAATTACCTCAGGAAATATTGATCAGCTGACAGATTGCACTGATACCCCCTGGGGCTGTCAAATTTCAGCAGTATGGAATCACCCTCAGACAGGACAATGGGAATGTTTCCAGCCAGTTCAGGGGTGTCTGGGCTGGGAAGGGAGCCCAGGCCTCCCACAGGACCCCTTACAGGTGGGGATAAAATATCCTGATTGAACAAGGTCAAGGCCATAGGATCCCAGGACAAAGGAAAAGTGGGATTGCCCTGGGACAGACACTTGAGCTGTTTGGAATCCTGAGGTCCAGCGGCTCCTGGCTGTGGCCCAGGCTCTGAGGCTGGGCTGTGTTTGTAGAAATGATTCTGCCTTTCTCAGGGACACCTGGGCTCAGCCGACAAACAACGAGCCTTGGAGAGGCACAGAGTGTCAGCAGGACACGGTCAGATCCTTAGGAGCCCCAGGATGGGTGAGAAGTGATGGAATTTGGAGCAGACGTTTGCCCCTGGGAGAATCAGGAGCACCATGGACACTGGGGGTATTGAAGTTCCGTTCCCGGATGGAACTTGGAAACATCCCAGTGCAGGAACTACAGCGGGATGGATTTTAGAATCCATCTCTGCTCCACAGAGATCTGCCTTTAGGAACAGACCAGCCACACACCATTGGGCTCTGCAGATGGAAACTTTAGGGAATGCAGCTCCTTTGGGGTTTGCTGAAACAAAGGAACAATTGCCAGCCACAGCTAAAATGACCTTACAGAGCAGATTTGCTTTAGCCCTATTGCTGCTACATGGACAGGGAGTGTGTGGATTCTTGAACTGGAACAGCAGCACTTGTTGTGTGCACATTCCAAATGTGATGCTGGATTGGATGATCGGGTAGAGAGGATAAAATCGCTTGCTGCATCCAGCAGGGAATTAAGGGGAGGGTTAGACAGTAACTGTTTGGATAAAATATTTAAAGGACTTGGATTTTCCCTGTGTCTCGGTTTGAAAGACAGGTGTCTGCTAAGGAAGGCAGAAGCCTCCCTTGGAGTGGCAGATGTAACCCCTTTCCCTCTGAGTTATGATTTTGGAATCAAGGGTCTTTAGGCAAAGATGTGGGAAATAGGAATAACAGTTCTTTACTATATATATATAGATAGATAGATAGATAGGTAGATATATAACCAGTCGAACAAAACAACAACAACTCTGGCAGTAACAGCAAACACAAACCCAGTCCCAGCCTTCTCGGCTGTCAGGCCCTTTCCCCTCGGGTGCAGTTCCGCTCGCAGCCGACAGGGATCGCTGGCGGCTCCCGGTGAGCAGGGCGGGTGCGATGGTTCCCCCGCGGCTGCAGGGGGCGCTCCGGAGCGAGCTCGGGGAACACGCGGCTGCTTTGGTGCCCTGGGATCCCGGGGAAGGATGGAACAAAGGAGCTTCACAAACCGGTGGGCAGCTGGTCCCGGGTTCCCGGAAACAGCAGGCTGGACTGGTAGGCTGGAGCGGCAGGCACAAACACAAATCCCGGGTGGCAGACGAGATGTATCCAAAAGGGGAACCCCCCGGGGCTCCAGGCAGGCAGGGTAAGCACGGCTATAGCGTAGCGAAGGCTCGAAACAGCAGCGGAGTAGGGCGGCCGCAGCCCACGCTCCAGCAGGGCAGGGAAAGCAGCTTTGGGATCCCCGGTGTTGTTCCCAGCAGAAAGGAAAGACGCCGAAAACGGGAACCAGCAGCTCCTCTCTCTGCACCTTCTCCCTCCAGACGCTGAGAACGAACTGAACTGCCCGCCAGGTGAGAACAAAAGCCTGGCCGGGCCCTTTTGTCTTTCTTAAGTATGGCTATCTCCTCTCAAGTATGGCCATTTATCTCCTAGCAACATGCTATGGGAAAAAATTCCTTTAACAGAAAAAAAACTAGGACTAAACTAAAAACCCCAACACCCTGACTGATGGTTGGCCTCACTTTTGCAAAGTCTAACTGGGATCACAGCAATACTTGTGCTTATGACACTTGCTTTCAGCTGTGTAAAGAACATGGTTGTGAAAGCAGCTGAGGAACTCGTGGGATGTGAGTAAAGGAGCAGAGTGAGGCTTATGAAGGCTTGAAGGGAAGAGAAGCTTCACAACCCTCCAAGGGGGGAGATTTGCCAGATGAAAAAGCGTTTGCACCTGGTGGGTTCATACAATGCTTCTTCTCCAAAAGCCACTGGCCATGGAACCGCACAAGGCTGATTCTGTGGGCAGCAACCAGCCCAGGTGTGCCAACTTTCACCAGTTCACCGGGCAGTCAGGGCTGGCTTTGGGGTCACCGACCACCAGGGACCCCCAAAGAGAGCCCCAGGGCAGAAGAAGGGATGTGCAAAGGGGTGGGGGAAATATGCAGTGATTTTGGGGCAATGATTCTCGTGTGTGTGTTTCTTGTGGGACACTCTGGGAATGTGTATGTGAAACACAGTCTGCAAACAGGAACATTCCTGAACTCGGCACACACGACTTTGGGAGGGGCTCTCCCCTCGTGCATCCGGCCCAATAAAGAATGCTGCTGCTTCGTGCTGCGCTGGTGCTGAGGAGGTTTTGTTTCACTGAAGTTTTGGTAACACCTCTGTGCCTGTGTCCCAGACCCACAGAGCAGCTGTGATGTCAGAAAGGGGCTGTGTGACATCACAGAGCAGGCTGTGACATCACAGAGTATTGGTGTGATGTCACAGAGAGGGCTGGGCCATCCCAGAACAGGCGGTGACATCCCAGAGTGGGCTGTGACATCACAGGGTGGCTGTATGACATCACAGAGTCCACTGTGACGTCATGGAGTAGCTTTGTGACATCACAGAGGAGATTGTGACATCACAGGGTGGGTGTATGACATCATAGAGTCAGCTGTGACATCACAGAGCAGTTGTGTGATGTCACAGAGAGGTCTGTGACATCACAGGTGGTGTGACATCACAGTGGCTATGACATCACAGGGTTGTCATGTGACATCACAGATATGGCTATGATATCACTGGGCAGAGATCTGACATCATAGAGCAGGCTATGACATCACTTGACTGGTTGTGACATCACAGAATGGGCTGTGACATCACAGGATGGCTGTGTGACATCCCAGGGTGGCTGTGTGACATCCCAGGGTGGCTGTGTGACATCCCAGGGGTTGGATGCCATGGCAACCCTCATCAGTTCCAGTTCCCTCAGAAACACCCCCAGGAGCCATTGCTGCACTCAGGGTCCGTGGCCACTTGCCCGCAGACCTGTGGCTGCCCTCGGCTGCCATGGCAGCCCTCAGGACAGAGCGGTGCCGGGGCTGGTGCCAGCTACAATTGCACTGACACTCGCTGATGCCCTCAGGTGCCACGGCAGCGGCCACAGGGACCCGTTCCTCACTTTGGTGCCACGGACACCAACGCTTGGCCCCGCTGCCATGGGGATTGGCACGCTCACCTGCACTCAGGGCCCGTGGCCGGCCACTGCTGCCATGGACACGGGCACGGAGCCCTGGGCCACAGTCGGCTGCCGTGGCCACCAGCCCAAGGTCCCGTGGAAAGGAACCCGTGGAGCCGTGGTGATGGTGGGTGGCCATGGGGTGCTGCTGTGGGCTGGGGCAGAGGGAATTTCCTTGCCAGGCCTTTCTCTGGGGCTGTGTTTGGCTCTGTGCTGAGCACAGCGTTGCTCACACAGAGATGGTTTTGTTCTTGCTGAGCTTGCACAGAGCCAAGGCCTTTCCTGCCCCTCGTCCGGCCACGCTGGGGAGGGGCTGGGGGTGTGGGGGAGCTTGGCAGGGGTCACAGCCAGGACAGGTGACCCCAACTGACCCCAGGCATATCCCAGACCACAGGACATCATGGCCAGTGTATAAAGTGGGGGGAACAGGGAGGAAGGGGGGACATTTGGAGTGAGGGTTTTTGTCTTCCCAGGTAACACTCAGGCAGGATGGGGCCCTGTTTTGCCAGTGGGCAGGGTCAGCACCAAAGACACAGACACCAACTGAAGGGATTGTGCAATTTATAGAATGCAAAGCTGCAAAAAGTCACAAAAATATAAGCTCAGCAAAGCACATAATCATTAGCAAAGAATCACAGCAGGAGCAGCTCAGCAATGCCCCCAATCATCAGTGCCAAAGATTGCCTGCAGTGATTAACCAAGATCCAGCCCCAGGGACCCTCAGACTTTACCATCACCCAGAGCCACCCATCAGCTGGGGGAAGCTGTCCCAGCCAAGGACTGCAGAGCCACTCCCGGACACTGGGAATTCCTGCAGCTGCCTCCAGCCACAGCTGAGGCTCCAACCCCGCTGCAAGAGGGCCCAGCTTTGACAGTGCTGGAGAAACAAACTGACAGCACTTCCAGTGCGGGAACATCTGCTTTCATCCTCCTCTTGGCTTCCTCCTAAGCCTGGCCAGGGCTCAAGGAGGAGCCAAGGGAGCTGACTTTGACCATACAGCCCCAAACAAGGCCAGATGTGGCCTTGTCCGGTTTCTAAATACAGAAAGGTAAATCTGTGTTTCACCAATGCACAGGTACATAGAACATATTGTTAATAGTACTTTGTTAATGAGTTAATGAGTGGGATACAAATATAACATTTGGTTGGAAGGTTGATCAGGAGGTCAGCTTTGGCCCAGGGCCTGGTGTTCAGGCCTTGGAACTTCAATTGCTCCTTTGACCTAGAGATGCACTACAACCTTCGTAACAATTCTTCTAATAATGGAGTCTTAGATTTAGGTATTAGGCATAAAGGCATCACCTCTTGTTCTCCAATTAAGTGCTGCTCAAGGTCATCACTCACAGCTATAATTCACATTCCTTTTAAAACAAGCCTCATTAGTTGCTATTCTCTGTTATTTATCAAATCCCCCTTTTTCTAGAGACTGTGTCTCTTTTTAGACAAGTCTCAGTGCTCCATTTCCCAGCACAAAGTGTCACAACAGCTCTAACATGGAATCATAACACACCAAGTGCTCACACTGCAGTGATGACAGTGACTGCCACAAATGCATTTGGCAGCAGCCTCCAGTTTGGCAGCCCCAAAGCCAATCCCAGCAAGGAGAATTTTCTTCTTTCTGCCACTCTTCTACTGCTCTTTCCATCGAGGTGATTCCTGACTGTTGGACTTCAAACCCATCACTGATAACAGTGCAGCATTCCTGTCCTAGAATAGCCCAGGCTCCTCCTTGGCCAGCAGGCAGATAATCCAAGGCCATGCGGGTCTGCAGAGCCCCCGTTCGTGTTTGTTGGAGCTCACAGGATGTGCTGTTGGATATTTTAACAGTATCATTTGCTGCTTCTTCTAATAATCGATTCAGCTCGTTAATGTGAACTCCACAGGACGAGGCAGCGCATGTGGGGCACAGGGTGAACCAGAATCTTTGGCTTTCTGAAATCCAAGGCACTCTTTGGGTGGAAAATGTTCTCTTAACATCAAACTCTTCCTTGCAGTTGTTGCTGAAGCACCCTAAAGGGAGGCATCACTCTTTTTCCTCAGTCTCACTGGGGTTAGGAACAATAATTCCATTGTCCATGGAGCTGGCACCTTTTTAATTCCAGAATAATGCCCCCAAGGTCCTTTGCTGTTCAGCTTTACTGCGGTGTCGGGGGTAACAAGGCTTGGTGGGTCCTTTCCCCTTTGGCTGGAGAGATGCCAGGTCCCAGTCCCTGAGGGGCACCCAGGCTCCTGGCTGGAATCCGTGTGGAAGTCACTCAGTGTCACATCAGCCTTCACATGGAGCCCCGTGGATCAGAGCATTTTCCAAAGGGGCCATTGGGGCAAACAGGGAGATTGGGTCTGGCCGGATCTGTAAAACAATATCCTGTAACATCTCCTTGTTCTCACACAGAACACTTGGCTGCAGGGACACATTCCCATCGTTCTGCCCAGGTTCCAGGAGTCAAACAGTGCTGTCTTTCCCTGGAGCTGTTCCTTCAGCTGCCTCGGGAGGGCCTTTGGGCCTCTGGACCCACACTCTGGCTCCATTATTAGGACTGCTGGATCCAACCCCTTTATCTCCACCAACAGTGGTCATTTGAGGTGGATCTCCTTTTTTCACAATTGTTTATAAAACTGCAATATCAATAATTGTGCTGGCCTGTCATGGAGTTAAATAATCCAATCTTGTTCATTATCGTTTAACAGAATTACTTTGATCTATCCTTGATAATCTGCATCAATTCCTCCTCCCATGACATGAACACTTTGCAGGGCCAAGCTCCAGCGAGCAGTTATCAAACCAAAGTGTCCCGGAGGAATCTGAATTCCTATTCCTGCATTGATAACTCTCACTTGCTTCTGATTTATCCCAATTAATCCTAATGCAGGAAGGCCCAGCCCTGCAGCCTCTGGGGTGGCCCTGTCAGGGCCCATCGCACCCAGAAGGATTTCCCAGGAAGTCCAAGTCTCCCTGTCCATGGGTGGATTTGCAGACTGGGTGCAGCCGGGCACACCCAGGGGTTTCCATTTCCCCAGCGGGGCCATTGTTAAGGGTATGGAGCACATCTGGGAGATGGGTTCTCCATCAGGATGGGTTCCTATCTTCTCCTTTTTTCAGCTGCTCTTTTAACAATCCCTTCATCTGCTCAACCAATCCTGCAGCTTGTGGGTAGTCTGGGATATGAAAAACCCAGCAGTCTTCATCACTGTCTTTTTCACAGGAACAGACAAAGCATTCCAGATCACAGTATCAGCAAACCCTATAAAAACAGCCAATTCCATCCCTTCCTCCTTTATTCATTGTGTGCAATCTCACAAAGTTTACCAGTGACCTTTGGGTCCTGGCCAATCCTTTTCTGGAGGGTATTTAGTGTTACATCCCTGAGCAGCCATGGCTAAAGAATTTGTATTGTCAGCACTATTTCACATTATTATTTATTATCTATACAATATAAATATCATTTTATATATATATAAACTAGGATATTATTACTAGTTCACTTGCACAAAGAAATTCAAGCTCAAGATTAAAAACTTCTTCTATTGCTCCATGTGGGAGCGTTCCAACAACAATTGTTCCTTCTGTTGGTGCTGTTTCCAATACGCTGTTAACAAAATCCATCCTCCTCTTCCCAAACCCACAAGCTCTTTTCCTTTTTCCATATCCAATTTTGGGATGCATTTTAAGACATCCAGCGCTTCAGCTCCTTTTAACCGACTGCCCCACTGCTCGCACGGTGCTTCGACCTCAGCCCACTCCAGAGCCAGCGAACTCCAGGGAAGCTGTTCCCATCCGGGATTTGAGACAGGACTGATTCCTTACATTTACATTTAAAAAGTGACCTTTTGGTGCGATCCGGCCAGACTACACCAATTTTGTTGTACCGGTGGGCAGGGTCAGCACCAAAGACACAGACACCAACTGAAGGAACTGTGTCATTTGCTACAGCTCAAAGCAGCAAAGAATCACAGCAGGAGCAGCTCAGCAATGCCCCCAATCATCAGTGCCAAAGATTGCCTGCAGTGATTAACCAAGATCCAGCCCCAGGGACCCTCAGACTTTACCATCACCCAGAGCCACCCATCAGCTGGGGGAAGCTGTCCCAGCCAAGGACTGCAGAGCCACTCCCGGACACTGGGAATTCCTGCAGCTGCCTCCAGCCACAGCTGAGGCTCCAACCCCGCTGCAAGAGGGCCCAGCTTTGACAGTGCTGGAGAAACAAACTGACAGCACTTCCAGTGCGGGAACATCTGCTTTCATCCTCCTCTTGGCTTCCTCCTAAGCCTGGCCAGGGCTCAAGGAGGAGCCAAGGGAGCTGACTTTGACCATACAGCCCCAAACAAGGCCAGATGTTGGATTTCATGGCCTTGTCTGGTGTCTAAACACAGAAAGGTCAATACATGTTTCACTAATGAGGGGATACATCAATCACAGCGCTAATGATCATGCAAATTTCGGTAATGAGCAGATACAAAGATAACCTTTGGTTGGAAGGTTCATCCAGAGGTCACCTTTGGCTCAGGGCCTGTTGTTCAGGCCTCAGTCAGGCCTCTTGTCCAGGCCTTGGCACTTCAGGGACGTGGTTTAGTGCTGGGCTTGACTGTGCTGGGTTAATGGTTGGACTCGATGAGCTCAGAGGTCTTTTCTAACAGAAAGGAGTCTGTAATTCCAGGATTCTGTCTGCTGCATTCAGCCAGGTCCATGTTAGCAGCATTACTTTGGTCAAAAAGGCTCCTCTTGCTCAGCTCTTGTGGCCTAAGGCTTCAGCTCCTTCAGCTCCTGGTGCTGAGCTGCTCATGCTGAATGAGACGACTCGGAGAGAAGAATACAGTTCATCCAATTCCTTCTGGCACACGGAGAGGGGAGGCTGTGAAAACAGGAGCATTGTTTGCTGTGGCCTCCTCTGTGCCCTTGACGCCTTTCAGCGCTTTGAAACAGCCAAGAGCTTTCTCCAAGAGTGCAATGAAGCAGCTGTTCCTGCTCCCAGCTCTCGCCCTGCCCAGTCTCTGCCCTTGACTGCTTTTGTCCCTCTTGCTGTGCCCTCTGTGGCCCCGGGGCTCGGTGGCTGCTGCCCAGGGCTGTGGCACTGGCACAGATCCAGTGCTCGAGACCCTCCTTTCTCTGCCCTTGGAGCTGCCTGCTCACAGCAGCCTTTGCCACCTGCAAGCTCCACATGGACAGGGAGTGCCCACCTCTGCTCCTTGCACACCCTGCAGGAGCCCAGGGCTGCCATCTCCAGTCCCTGCTGGCACTGAGGGCTCCCAGGTGCCCCAGGCTGCTGTGGCACCGCTGCCAACGGGAGGGAACAGCGGCAGGGGCTGTGCTGAAAGTCAGCTCCATTTGCTGCTGCTGCTGCTGCTGCTGCTGTGGGGGTCATTTGTCCAGCCCTGCCCCAGAGTCAGGGATCAGATCCAGGCCCTGCTGCTGCTCCCTCGGGATCAGCCACAGTTTGGGGGTTGCTGTCAGTGCCAGCAGGAGCGGGCGCTGGAGCAGCGGGTGCTGACAGTGCCCCAAGCCCCGGGGCCCGAGGGGTGCCTGGGCTGCGGGGCTGGCAGGGAGCTGCCCCTTGTTCTCCCTGTGCCTCACGCAAAGCTGGGCCGCTCACAAGTGGGGCAGCACAGCAAACAGGGAGCCTGCCAGTCTCTGCCAGCCCTGTCTGCTCTGAGATTGGGCCTTGGAGCTGCAGGGGGACAAAGGCAGCTGCTTCTGGTCCCTCTGCGTGTCCCCGTGTTCAGCAGTGCTGATCCATCATTTAGGACATGTTTTCTGTTTAATTAATAGAAAAAAACAAAGAAAAAACCCAGAAAATATTATGAAACATAAAACCAAAACCCAAATGTGGAGTGAAAAGTCTTTTGTAACTCTGGATTAAGAGGTAACTGATATTTTCAAAAGACAACTCAGGTATTTGTAAATATGCTGACGGCATTGATCCATCTTACTGACCTCAGCAGTCCTTTTTTCAAGATTTTGGGCTTTGTTTCCAACATTGTTATTTTAAATTGTGGTTGAAGCAATAGGAAATTGATTGTGCCCTGCCAGCTCCGAGCAGGACTGGCAATCTAAACTCTGTCCCACCCCAACTCACTGACAAGATGCCCTTCCTTCTCACCCTGCCAATGAGCTGCACATTCCCTTGGAAATTGTCTGGGGTTCTTAAAGACACCAAGTTCCACTTAGGGCTTTTTGCTCTGGTTTGGCACTGGAGAAGGGCAATTCTTCGTCCATCAGCTCCAGCCTGCACTGCCTCAGGAACACGGCCCACTCGCCAGGTTGGGCCCACTCGTGGCACTTCCAGAGGAGGAAGAAAGTGCAATGGCACAATTCCAGCCCAAAAGGAAGGAAGAGTGGGACAGACAGAACACCCTGTGCAGATCCAGGCATTCAGCTGGGACTGTGGAGTTTGGGTTCTTGCCAGTGGGATGTGTGTCCCTGACTGCAATCTCTTGGCCTGCACCAGAGTCTCACTCACCTGCAAAAGCAGAAAGCTCCGTCGCTGTGCTCGCAAGGGGCTCGTCTGATGCAAAGCTGTCAGAGCCCTGTGAGGGGAGAGCGGGCCCAGCCGTGCCCGGGGCTGAGCCCCAGCAGAGCCCTGGCAGAGCCCGGAGCAGCCTCAGCATCGGCAGAGCCCGGCTGCAAGGAGAGAAACCAGAACCCGCCCGTCAGCTGAAGCCTCCTGTCCCCTTGTCCCAGCCGCCCGCAGTGCCCAGGCCGTGCTGGCCGTGCTCAGAGCTGGGCCCAAAGCTGCCCAGCATTGCTGCCTTTGGGAGCAGAGCAGGAGGGCAGGACATGTGCCCAGCCTGCAGCCAGCCATGGCACAGCCACCTCCTCAGCAGCTGCCCAGAGCCCAAAAGCAGCTTGGCAGCCACTGAAGAATTCCCTGCAGCCGCCCCAGCAAAGGGGGAACCTTTGGTGCCCGGCCAGGCCGTGCCATGCCCAGCTCTGGCAGCATCCCCCTGGCTCTGGACTCACCTGCACACTGGCCGTGGAGCGTGTCTTTGGAGAAGGTGCCAGAATCAAAGGCCATCATCTTCAGCTGCCGCTGGCCAGCTCCAGGAAGAGGTTGTCGTCCTTGAGCTCGTCCTTGGTGGCTCCAGCAGCAGCAGCCCCACCTGCTACAGCTTCTCCAGGGGCTCCTTCTCCTTCCCTGCGGCCACACCAGGCTCTCAGGGTTCTGCCCAGGGCCCCAGCCATCAGTGAACCAGACAAGCAAAACCAGGGGGGATGGTGGCCACCAGTGCTTGCCAGAGCAGGCCTCCAGCTCAGCTGCAGCCCAAGAGCTGCGTGTTCCCTTCTGATGCTCCCTGCTCAGGGCTACAGGCAGGACAAAATCGTCTGCTTTACTTTGCCACTGATTGCCAAGAGATGTGTGGGGCTGTTACCTGCCAGGCCCCTGGATCACACTGTGCCCGTGGGTCCCTGCCATCCTCTAGGGCACATGAACACCCTGCAGCCAAGGGGCACTGAAGAGCTCTTCCAAGGACGGCCTGTCCAAGGGCTGCATGGACAAGCACCTCTTAAGAATATCCTGGCACTCTGGGCACAGAAAGCAGAAACCACCAGTCAGCTGTAGAAGGATCCCGCCCGCTTTGCCCCCCGTTCCCGTGCCCAGGCCATGCTGGCTGTGCCCAGAGCTGGGCCTAAACTTGCCAATGCATTCTGTGCTTTGGAGGGCAGCAGGAGAGCAGGACATGTGCCACCTCCTCAGAGCTGCCAGAGCGGGATGCTCCTGAGCCCGCTGCTGGCTCCCAGCACTGCTATTCCCCCCATGACACAGAGATGAGGATCCACCTGGAGAGAGCCGTCGTGGGAACAGGATCCGCCCCCAGATGATCTCCTGGCCCCTCTTGAACGGGTGCTTCCCCACCACCAGCTGGTACAGCAGGATGCCCAGGGACCAGATCGTCGCTGCCTCGCCGTGGTAGCGTTGGTGGTGGATCCACTCGGGTGGGCTGTACAACAGGGTTCCTGTGGAACACAGACCGAGTCCATCGGGGGATGCTGCTGCTCCCAGAGCCTCGCCCCAGCATCCCTGGGCACGCAGGGGCTGCACCAGTGGCACACGGGGTGACCCGCTGCCCTCTCGCCTGCACCTGTGACTTGTGTACAAACTGGTGTTGGAAAAGAGGCCACTGGTGTTGGGAAAGGGCAGCGGAAGCCCTGGGGAGGCCCAACCATGACATGCAAATGAAAAACCCACCCAGTGGTGGGGAAAACCCACTCTCCTCCCTGCCTGCAGTGCCCCAAAATACATCAATAAGCCAAGGCAAACCAGGGCAGCGGAGCAGTCCAGGCCCTTCCTCGCCTGCACACCAAACCGGCCGGTGCACGGGGTCTGACCCCCCTCTCTGCTACCCCCACGGGGGATTTTGTTGGGCTGGCTGCCCCCGCTCCAGCCCCAGCCCAGGGCAGAGTGGGTGCTGAAGGCTGCCGGCAGCGCCGGGAACTGCCCCCTCCCAGCCCCACCCAAAAGCAACTTGGCTCAAGAATTAATCCCATCCTGGCAACAATGAGGGGAAGCCCCGGTGCTACACCCAGGCTGGGCCATGAGATGCCCAGGAGCATCCCCTGGGAGGGCTCACCTGCAAACTGAGTGTAGGCTGTGTCCTGGAGGAAGGCGCCGCAGCCAAAGTCGATCAGTTTCAGCTGCCCGGTGGCCAGGTCGAGCAGGATGTTCTCGGGCTTGATGTCCCGGTGCAGGACCCCGCAGCTGGTGCAGTGCCGCACGGCCTCCAGCACCTGGCCGAACAGCCCCCGCGCCTCCTCCTCGGGCAGGAACCTCCGCTGCGCCAGCAAACCCGACAGGTCCTGGCACCGCTCCGGACGCTCCAGCACCAGCAAGAAGCTGCTGGGCAGCTCAACCCACTCCAGGAGCTGGATGACACCACGGAACCCAGTGGACACCTTGTGCAGCAGCACGATCTCCAGGGGCGCACGGGCGCCGTCGGGCTGCGGGAGGAGCACGGTGCCGTCGGTGGGGCTGAGGCCGTGCCAGGGCTCTGGGACCCCTCACCCAGCCCGGGACGCTCTGCGCCCCCCGCTCACCCCCCGCCCGCTCTCCCTCCGGGGCTCCCGGCGGCTCCCACCCCGCCGGGCCCCGGCTCCTCGCCGCCCGGCACGCCCCGCCTCTGCCGCTGGCCCCGCTCACTCACCAGCTCGCCCCAGTGCCGGACGCGGTCCCGCGGCACGCATTTGATGGCCACCTGCGAGCAAGGGGCAGCAGCGGGCTGAGCTCGCCGCCCGCCCCGCCGCGCCCCGGCCTCCTCCTCCTCCTCCGCCCTCCTCCTGCACCCTCCTTCTCCTTCTCCTTTTCTCCTTCTCCTTCTCCTTCTCCTTCTCCTTCTCCTTCTCCTCCTCCCCGCCGGCCCCGCCACTCACCGGGGCGCCGTCCGCGAGCCGCGTGCCCGAGAAGACGCTGCCGAAGCCGCCGCTGCCCAGCAGCGAACCCAGCCGGTACCGCTCCTGCAGGGCCTCCTGCGCCTTCCCTGCGGGCGACACGCGGCCGTCAGCGCTCGGCCCGGGGCCAGACACGGCCCCCGACCGCCCCCCGACCGCCCCGGCCCGGGCATCCCCATCCGAACGGGACACCGGCGGCTCGGGGCCGGCGGCCGCGCTGCCGAGCGGCGGAGCTCGGGCCGGGGAAGCCGCAGCGGAGGCGGCGGGAGCGGCCGCGCCCCGGGTGTCCTCCGCGGGCCCCGGGAGGAGCCGGGCCCGGAGCCGAGGCCGGAGCCGGGGCCGGAGCCGGAGCCCGCGTCGGGGCCGGGGCCGGGCTCGGCACAGGCGGAGCCAAAGGGTGGCGATGCCGCCCCAGCCCCGGGCACCGATGCCCGCCCGGCAGCGCCACAGCCAGGACGGCGAGAGCCGGGCGGAGGCGAGACCGCGGCGGGACGCCCGGGGCCGGGGAGGGGGCGGCCCCGCCCGGGGCCGGGGGCGGGCCTGGGGCATGGCCCGGCCCGGCAGGGGGAGGGGGAGAGACCGGGAGAGGAGGGGGACACCGGGAAAGGGACACCGAGAGACGAGGGGGACACCGGGAAGGGGAGGCGGGGGGAAGGTGCGGAACACAGGGAGAGGGAGAGGAGGAGCAAGAGCACGAAGAGGAGAGAGTCTGTAGAGTCGCTTGTGCTGCCGCTGCTGCTGCCGCTGCTGCTGCCGCTGCTGCCGCTGCTGCCGCTGCAACTGAAGCGCCGGGGCCGTTTGTCCGCGTGTCCGCGTGTCCGAGTGTCCGCGTGTCCGAGTGTCCGCGTGTCCGTTCCCCCCTCGCCCCACGCTCCCCACGGCCGAGCCCCGCTCTCCCCGGGGGCAGCCCCTGAGTCTGTGCAAACACGGCAACTTTGCCGTGTCCAGCCCGGATCCAGAGTCCTGGCTCCTGCACGGTGGCAGAGGAATCCCCTCGGCTGCTGCTGTGCCTTGGCCCTGCTGAGGGTCAGACACTGCCGGGCCACATTCCCTGCCTGTAGAATTCGTGCCCCACCCAAGCTCTGCACTTTTGTCTCCAGCATTGCTTTCCAATAAAAACAGGGGAAGGCAAACTGTGTGCAGCTCACGGTATTTCAGAGTGTCTAAAACTCGCTAAGGCACAGATCTTAGAGGTGAGATCCATTTGGAATTCATGGCATGGAGAAGCAGTGCAACATGGAAAAGGGGAGCACAGAAATAGAGAGGGAAACACCTCGGATTGTTTCTTTCCATTTTCATTTCACTTCTGGAAAGCTGTTTCAGTTTTCTGGGAATCTTCTTCACAGTCCTGTCTGCTCTTTTCAAGAACCTTTCCTGGCGAACGAGGTGCAGCTCCTGTCACAAGATGTGCCATCAACTGCAGCTTCTCTTGGCTTCCCACACTGTGAGTGCAGCACGACTGCTGCAGCAAAGCAGGACAAATGCTGGGAGAACTTTACAAGTTGTCCTTTCTTTTCCCTGTGGGCTGGGCACTTGTGCCATCAGTGAGGTTTTCATTGTGGCTGTTCTAACCTAAGAAACCAGGAGGTGGAACCAGGAATTGTTAGGGACTGCAAGCCAGGGGCATCACTTTGCCTTTACGTGGCAGGGACGACACTACGCACTCAGCACATTGCCCCAGGCATGTGTGCACGGCCCAACAATTTGTCATCGAACAGCGGTGAGCACTTGGATGAAATCAAACTGACTTTGATACGCAACTCATTCATTATAGAGATGACATCTTGGTCCAGGGCAGCAATGAGGAGGAAGTGCAACAAGTCCTGGAATTAGTTGTGGATCATAGGAAACAGAAAGACTGGGAAATTAACCCTACCAAAATTCAAGTGAAATTTTTGGGAATTCAGTGGCAATGTGAGCATCAGGAAATCTTCCCCAAAGCCCACAAGAAAATGTTAGAGTTTGCCGTGCCACAAAATAAAAAGGAGGCACCAAGATTTATTGGATTATTCGTCTTTTGGAGACAACATATTCTGCATCTGAGACAAATCTCAACCCCTCTGCATAAAGTAACCAGGGGAAATAGGGAATTGGAATGGGGAAGTGAGCAGCAGGCTGCCTTTGAATTAGCCAAAGAGGCTATTAGCCAAAAAGGCCTTTAGATCTATGGCCTATGCAAAAGGGAGAAGTTGAGTTAAATGTACCTGTAAATGGGTCACATGCTGATGGGAGCCTCTGGCAGAAACAGGGAAAGAAAAAGGTTCCCCCGGGGTTTTGGGGGAGGAAGTTGCCAGAAGCAGGAAACAACTACACACCTTTTGAGAAACAGTTATTGGCAGGTTATTGGGCACTGATGGAAACAGAACAACTTACCATAGGGTATGAAGTGGCTCTTCATCCGGAAATTCCTATTGTGCAGTGGGTCAGAAGGTCCCCAAAAGCCCATTGGATTGGGCACGCTCCGGAGTGTGGTACTGTAAAGTGGAAGTGGTATATTCGGGATAGGGCCAAGGTGGGAACGGGGCGGATAGCCACTCTTCATGAGCCAATAGCAGCTGCCCCCGGGAAGGACCAAGAGGTGAGTGCCAACTTCACAGCTGAGAGAGAATCTCCAGGGAAGTGGGAAAAGCCTTCAGATCAACTAATGCCACAGGAAAAAGAACATGCTTGGTTTACAGATGGGTCAGCTGAATATATAGGAGGGAAAAGGTTTTGGAAAGCAGTAGCTGACCATCCTCATTCAGAAAAGTTTTTAGAAATGACCAGAGAAGGGAAAAGCAGTCAATATGCTGAATTCTATGCAATTGATATGGCTTTAAAACAAGAAGATCTAGGAGAATGCCTTTCCTATACTGCTTCTTGGTCGGTAGCTAAATGGGTTCGCTCCGTGGCTACCGACATGGGTAGGCAGAGCCTGGAAAATCTACTCCAAAGAGGTCTGGGGAAAGGAACTGTGGAGTGACCTTTGGGAAATGGTGCAAAGAACTGATGTGACTGTGATTCATGTTGATGCCCATAGTGACACAGACACTTTAGAGCTACTTTATAACTCTGTTGCAGGCAACCGGGCAAAGATTTCCCAAGCCAAACCGGACTTCCCTCCAAAGGAGGATCACGAAGGCCTGGCAAAATGTGCGCACCAAAAATGTGTGCACCTTGGACAAAAAGCCCCTTACAGGTGGGCTCAAGAGCGTGGCATTGCCATGTCACTCGATATGAGTAGAACTAGAATTGCTCACTGCCCCGTGTGCCAACATATGTACAAATGCCCGGTGCCAAACATTGTAAAAGGACAGCTGGGAAGAGGAAAATTGCCCGGACCAACTTGGCAAATGGATTACATTGGACCTTTACCCCAGGACCGAGGGTGTAAATGTATCTGCCATAGACACATATCCTGGGTATTTGATTGCCCATCCTTGTGAGAAGGCCACTCAGCATAGCACCATCTGTACTATAGACACAGTAATTCTGTATTACGGAATGCCATTACCGAGTCAAACAGATAATGGGTCTCATTTCCAGAACAAATTCATTCAGCAGTACGCTGAGCAGAAAAACATTCAGTGGGGTTTTCACACACCATATTATCCCCAAGCTGTGGGATTATCTGAGCAAATGAATGGGCTATTGAAAGAGCAGTGGAGAAACCTGGGAGATGGACACCTGTCCTGGTAGAGAACCCATCTCACTGATGCACTGCACATCCTTAACAATAGGCCCATCAGGGACATGGACACAAAGTCAGGGGACGGCGCTCAGAGTCAAAGTATATCATGATTTGGTCAGAGAAACATGGTCTCTTGACACCTCCCTAAGTAAGGGAAGCTCCCAAAGATGGGGACATGATGAACGGCCACCTGAGAGAGTTCTACAACATTATGGACCGGCTCCATGGAGCCCTCGCCAATTGGTGCCAGGGGCCAGAGAACCTGCCTATCATCTGAATTGGATAAGAAGACTGCAAGCTGTCTCAGAGATAATAACTAACCAGAGAGCTGCCGCCCCTGACCTTATGGCCGACCAATCCACGCAAACACGGAATGCGATTTTCCAGCATCGCGGGGTTTTAGACTACCGGCAGAAGAAGGAGGAGTTTGCAGGAAAGAAAATGAATCCAACCGTCGCTTACAAATTGATGACAATGGAAAAGTAGGAAAACAGACAACTCGAGAGATGAGAAAATTAGCCCATGTACCAACCCAGACATGGGAATGTTGGGAACCAGATATATTCTTGTGGCTGCCAGGGAGTCTGTGGCTCAAAGGGGCCCTTTCTCCTTTCCCTTTGTGCAGCTGCTACCTTCTTGTTTATTCCTTGTTTCATTCCTTGTACTGTACGACTCATCCAGCACAGAGTACAGGGAAGGCAGCTCGCAGCTACACCTCAAGATCAACCAACCCTATGTGCAACAACTGCAGAGGCCGTCTGACAGCCGTGATTCATCCTGTAAGTCAGAGGAGCGACTGATGTGCTGAGGCCTGAGCAGCAGGCCTCAGCCGGAGCTGACCTACAAGATGAACCCTGGCCAATCTGTGACTAACACCCTCAGTATTATTTAGCTAAAAACAGATGACAAAGATGCTTCTGCTATCCATTTAACGCCAAATGGGCTGCTTTAGAAACTTTCCCATAACCGTGTACAGTTATCTGCAAGAAATGGATAATTTAAGAAACTTTCCCCAGCTGACATGAATAAAGGTTTGTTTGCAGGGTGTTTGAGGGGAAACCCTCCCAGGCAAGGCCTGGGCACTGGCCAAGCTGTGGCCCCTGCTGGTTGCAAAGTGTGCCATCAGACCCAGGTGTTTCCGGACTAAAAACACAATCAAGTCACTTGGACTTCCTGATTTGGGCCTATAAAAGCTGGAGCCATGTTAGGGGCAAATTTGGAGGCCTCACATACGGGTAGATGCACCCATAGGATTCTCCCAATTGACGGGAAGGGTTCTCCAGATCCTTGCTGCGAAACGGGGCTCCCCAACGACTGCAGATCTGGATGATGGTAAGGTATTTAGGCAGTTGGTGATGCATCTTTCTAAATCACTCTCCTTTCTCTTGGATAGTAATAATTAGGTGCATTACCTTGCTTATTTTTGCTTGTTGCTAAATCCAAGCCCCTAGTTTTACTGAATGTATCGTTTTACGTTTGAGGTTCCTTAATTTCACAGTAAAATAAGAGCATTCTTTCCAGTGCTGTCTGTGTCCTTTAAATCGCCTCTGCCCCTTGGCAGAACAACAGGAGGCCCCTGAGGGGCTGGGGTGGTGGGAAGGCCCGAGGAAGTGGCTGTCAGAGGCCATAAGCAGCCTCCAGGCAGCCGCCTCGTTCCTGCCGCCCGGCTGCTCTGGCGCTTCCCCGAAGCATCTCCCAGGCCTGCGGCAGAAGCCCTCAAGGCCGGGCCTCAGCAGGAGGGTGGGGAGCACCCCGAGGTGCCGAGGCTGGGCTGGCTGGGGACAAGGAGGGCGGGGGGGGGCCCTGCTGGGGCACGGCCCCTGGCTGCTGCCAAGAAGGGGCGGTGGGCAGAGGCAGGGCTGGCGGCCAGCCCGGGCCCCCGCGGCTGCCCAGGCCACGGGGCTGTGACCGAGGCCCCCCTGACACAGAGCTCTGGGCCCGCACAGCTGCTGCCACCATGGGGAGGGCGGCGATGTCTCCTCGAGCAGGGCTGCCGAGTCGCTGCTGCCGAAACAGCTCTGGACGCCACAGAAACAGCACCAGAGCGTGCACAGGAACAGCAGGAGCCCCAGTGCCGGCACCAGCTCAACAAGGCATCCGCACCAGCCGGGACGCCAAACGGGGCCATACTGTGGGCGCAGCTGCACGTGGCTTGGCAAAAGGCTCCAGCAGAATTGGCCACAATGGCTTCTTCTTGCCTTGCCAGCCTCACAGCGACGCTTGGCAGCTTCAGCTGCAGCCTGTGCCCCTGACTGACTTCAGTGGCCGTGCTTGAGGGCTGACTCGCCTTCCACAGTCAGGCGTCCCAAGGCAGCGGCATTGGTGCCATCGTGAGAGAGAGACTCTGATGGGACACAAGCCCTGCACTGCAGGTGCCATCCCTCTCCTGCATGCAGGCCCCTTAAAGACACGTACATGAGCTTCCAAACGAAATCCTGGACTTGCTTGGAACAAAGGAAGATGCAGCTGGCACTAAAGAAAAGCAGGGAGTGCTGGCAGACGTTCGGGGGCGGAGGGAAGCACTTTGCTGTGTGCAGAGGAGATGGCCCGGTTCACAAGCTCAGGCTTTGCTGCCAGAGGATCCTGCTTTGCTCTTGCTGGAGGCCATTCCCTACCAGTGCATGGCCCTCCATTGTTCCTGCATCACGACTGCTGGACCTGTGGCAGCAAGTGTGTCCCGAGTCCATGTGACAGCAGAAAAGGGTGGGACCTGTGTGCTTCCAGCGCCTGTCTTGGCTGCTCCTTCAGGGTGCTGGCACCATCATCAGAGACACAGAACAGCTTCTCCTCCCACAGCTATCCCTATCCTCTGCGCTTCCCCAGGTATCTCCCTTGATGTTCCTTGGGGAACCTCCCTGTTTGTGGCCGTCCATTGCCCTGCTCAGCAGGGACGCAGTTGTGTTTGGACATGAGCTGCCACAGCCAGACACACAGCAACAGGAATGTTGAATATCAGAGGCTGGGACAATTCTTTCATTTCCAGAACGCAAGAAAGACAGAAAAGCACAAGGAAACGTCACAGTGTCTCTGTAGAATCTCTTTGTCCTGTGAAACTCAGCAGCTGATGCTGTTCTGGTGCTACTGCTAATCCCTTCCATGAAAAAATTCACTCCAGGAAGGAGCAACATCTCCTGTCGGATACCAAGCGCTGCCCCCAGTCACTCCAGGTGCTCCTGCCAACAGCCCCCTGTAGGAAGGAGCACAGACCCCAATGCACCTTGGCTTTGGCTGCCCTCTGGCAGAGAAGCCCCCGGGGGCACAGGTCTCTGGGGCAGGAGATGGGCACCAGCGCTGCCAGGGCTCGGGGGCGGCAGGTCTGCTTCGGAGGGGACTCTGCCACCCCTGCTGATTTCAGCGCTCCCCGGGCCCCAGGGGTCAGAGCAGCATTTGCGCCCTGGCCCACACGTTCCTTGTCTGTGTCACAGCCCCGGCTTTAGGATGGCCACCGGCCGGGACGTGTCCCAAGGAGGCCGTGCCAGCTTCTGTGGAAGACCCCGAGCCCTTCCCGCGGTGGCTGCGGCGGCAGCCGTGGGGGCTCCTGGTGCTACCCCGAGCCCGCAGAGCAGGGGAGCGTTTGCTTATGGCTGGAGCCGATGCTAAAGTTCCTGTTGGGCTGCCTTAGACACTTGGGGCAAGGCATTCCTTCCAACCTGGGCCACTTGGGGTGGGCTGGGGGCGGCCCCAGGGCAGGTGGGGTGTGTGCAAGGGCCCTTTGTGACACGGCGCAGCACGGTCACCGTGGGATGGAACGGGACAGGGTGTCCCAGGGCCCTTTGTGACACGTGCTGACATTGGGGCTGGCGGCGAAGCGGCCACGCCACAGTGCTCGGAGCACGCGACGGGACAGGACGGGACAGAGCGGTGCCGTGAGGAGCCCCCGCACAGCGCACTCGTTCCTCGCTGACCCGGAGCTTTTCCGAGGCGTTATTCCTGCAGGTGACCTCGAGGCCAGACCACAGGACTTGGTGACCTGTGGCCTTCTCGAGGCTTCTCTTTTGCAGGTGCCCTCGAGGGCAGACCGTGGGACTTGGTGCCCCGGAGCTTTTCCGAGGCATCTCCCATCCCTGTGGCCGGTGCCCTCAAGGCCAGACCATTGGCTTTGCTGACCACAATCCTTGACGAGGAGTCTCCTGTCCTTGTGGCAAGAGCCCTCTGAGACCAGAGTGCAGGACTTGCTGTCCTGTAGCCTTCCTGAGGCTTCTCTGCTGCTGGTGCCTTCAAGGCACAAGTGCAGGTCTTGTTCACTCAGAGCTTTCCCCAGGCATCTCTCTTGAAGGTGCCCTCAAGGCCAGACTGTGGCATGGTGGGCAGATTCCGTGGCCTGTTCAAAGTGTTCAGGGGGAAAAAAGGCCCTGCAACTGCCCCAGCACAACAGCCCGAAGAGCTGGAGCAGTTCCAGCCACAGCAGGACGGTGAGTGACAGAGCTGGGCCACAGGGCTGATGGCAGCAGCCAGCTTGGTGCCTCCCATCCCATCCCATCCCATCCCATCCCATCCCATCCCATCCCATCCCATCCCATCCCATCCCTGGAGAACAGACCCATGGATAGGACGGAAGAGGGGCCAGGCCAGACCCCCCGCAGCAGCCGTGCTCCATCCCCTGGGCATCCCGGGGCTGTCCCTGCCTGGGGAGCGCAGGGCTGGGCTGCGTTCTCCGGCCTCTCCCGCAGCCCCTCAGCTCTGGCTGCGCTCCCTCTTTGCCAGATGCAGCCCTGGACCGGACACAAGAGCAGGACCATGCCCACGGCCACTTCCAGAGAAGAACAGCGCAGGTACCTGCAGCCATCCCCACCTGGGCTGGGCCTGCTGTTGCTGCTCAGCCGAGCACCGCACCTGGAGCACCCCTTGGAACATCCCTCTCTTCCCTGTCCTCTGTTCTCCTGCAGGTGTTCCAGAAGTTCATCCGCATTCGGCGTGGAATGACCAGCACCACAGCAACTGAGGGCACAGCTGAGCCTGACTCTGGGCTGACCGAGCTCCAGGCAGAGCCTGGTGTCAGCACAGATTCACCTGAGTGCTCAGAAGACTCTGACAGTCCCATGAATGATCACACGGCGAAGACTCTCATGGCAGGGACTGAGGACATGGGAGGGACTGAGGATATGGCAGTGACAAAGGACATGGCAGGGACTGAGGACTTGGCAGGGACTGAGGACATGGCCATCACAAACACCGACACCGGAGAGACTCAGGGCATCGCAAATCCTGACACCACGCCCACTCCCACTGGGATTCATGCTCCCAAACTGGATTTTTTTGAAGAGAGTGCTGTTTCTCCTCAGCAGCAGGTAAGCAGCCTGGGGCCAGGGCTGGACACTCCAAGGATCGTGTACCCCCTCAAGCCACGGCTTCTGGGCCCCCTCAGCTTTTGAGACCAGAACAGTGAGTCAAGAAGGGAAGCATTTCTTGGGGGCAGCTGGGGAAGTTGCTCCCTTGGACAGTGCTCCGAGTCTTCCCCATGCCTCCTCCAGGTGCCAGCCATGGTGAGGAACATTCACCAGAGTCTCGGGTCCCATGTCACTGTGGATACCAGGCTGCCCATTAACCTTCTGAGGCTGGCTGAAGAGCACCCCGCTGATGTGGTGCTGACCCTCCTGCGCTGTGCCCCATCGTGCGACAGGTACGGGGCCCAGCTGCCTTGAGAGCTCAGGGCTCACCAGCCCTTAGGGCCCATTGCCCTGTGCCGCCTGTCCTATGGGGTCTGCCAGACAGGCGGAGAGCTCCAGGACCCTCGGGCCCCTCTGTTTCCTGAGCCTGCTGCCATGCTCCCTCCCCGCCCCTCAGGGCACCGGGGCTCTGTCACCTGGGCCCCCACAGCTGCACAGGGCATGGTACTGTGACTGAGACGCCCCTGACTCAGAGCTCTGATCCCACAGAGCTGCCACAATGATGTGGAGACTCATAGGCTTGTCAGCCAGCACACTGGAGAAGGTGCTGCCAACACTGCTCTGTGTGATGGAGGACTGGCCTCTGCACAGCATGTCCACCTCTGATGGGGATGACACACCTGTCCTTGCCCTGGCTGTGAGTTTCTGGAACTGGCCTTTGTTCACCCCCAAGCTGCCGCTCCAGCAGCTCTCCATCCTCTCCCTGCCTCAGGCGCTGGGTGAAACCTGGGCTAGGGGCAGGCTCAGGGGGGCATCAGTCCTGGTACTCCCCCTGCGTCTCCCCTCGGGCCCTGCCACATGGACAGCTCGGCACTGAGCGCTGTCTCGGGCTGCTTCTTTTGCAGGCAACTCTGGCGCTGTGGGTGATTGTCCAGGTGCCTCGGTGCCACGAGGCAATGAACCTTTACTCCTCCCGCATCTTTGTGGCTCTGCTCTCCCATGTTGTCATCACCACACAGCAGACGCCAGAGGAAGTTGATCACTTCTGGACAACGTGCCGGGAGGAACACGGCCTTCCCACCAACCCCAACAGGTCCCAGTCCTCCTGTCCTTCCCATGCCCTTGTGGCCAGCACCAGTGCTCCCAGTGTGACCTGGGCTTTGCTCTGCACACAGGTTTGCAGTGCAGGCCATGAAGGCTCTGCTCTGTCGACTGCGCTGTGACAATGAGGTGGTTGCTGTGGAGCGCAAGCGTGGCTGGGACACGCTGCTGTGTGCTGACACCCAGCACTATGCAGTGGGTCTGCTGGCCAGGTGAGACCCCCTTCTCCCCACTGCCCCCGGCACTTGTGCCCTGTGCCCGAGGTGCCCCACATCGTCCTTGTGGCCATGGGCCAGAGGGCCTGGTCAATGAGGGATGGCCAAGGGCACTGGAAAAGGCTGGAGAAGGGTGCTCAGGAGCAGCCACCTCCCAGAGCACCCACATCCCCTGCAGGGATGCTGGGGAAAGACCAGACCTCTGTGAGTCAGTCCTGGGAGATGTTTGCCCCTCACATCAGGGTCTTGGTGCGTTTTTTCCTCTGCCAGAGAGATGCGCCAGATCTTGACGCCTTTGTGTTCCCGCATCACACTCCACCTGCTCAGGCTGCTCAGCAGGGAGGAGCCACGCTGGGATCTGCCCTTCCTGGCATTCCTTGTGGAGGTGAGCCTGACGGCCAGCGCTGCCTCGCTGAGCTGCCTCCCGCCTCTCTGCCCTCTCGTAGCCGCAGCTGCCTGGGACGGTGCCCGCGCCCTGCGCTGCTGCCTGGGCCCAGCCCTGGGCGGTTCCGGGCTCCTGCCGGCCAGCTCCCCTGTCACTGCCCTGTGCCTTTCAGGTCCTCGAGTGCCTGGACTTGAGGGAATGCAGTGACAGTGTCCTGGAGATGATGTCCAGGTACCTGCTGAGCGAGTGCAGGCAGAGATGTCGCCTGGCACTCAGAGGCCTCGTGGTGCTCAGCAAGGATCCCGCGATGGTGAGAAGGCGGCAGCGGCTGAAGCTGCGCTGGGGAAAGCAGTCACATGGGCTTGGCTGGGCTTCAGGAGCTGAGGCAGCTGCTCCCAGCTCTCCTGCCTCCCGGCTCAGCTGCCCCAGTGCTTCGGGACAGGCCTTTGGCCTCCGGGCCCTGCGGCAGCAGGGTGGGCTTGCAGGGCCAGGGTGGTGTAGGCAGTGCAGCCGTTCATGGCTTCACAGCACAGCCTTGTGTTCCACACAGGCCAGAAGGATGGGCAGCCTGTCCCAACGGCTTGTGGAGCTGCTGGATGATGCAGACGGAGAGGTGGTCAGGATGTCCCTCTCTGTGTTCATGAATGTGCTGGAGAACAAAGACATCCTGGTATCCAGCACCACCGCCCCGAAACTGGCTGAGGCGCTCCTGCCACTCTTTGCAAATGTAAGGCTCTGTGCCCCAGCCATAGGCACTGAGTGCTGCCCAGAAATGCTGTGCCTTTTGCATTTTCAGGCCTTTGCCTAGGTGGGCCTGGAGTAGTTTGATGCCTTTTCCTGGTCTTAAAATCAAGAGTCAAACACGCTTAGAAGGGAGAAAGGGCTTTTACCTCTGTATTTATTATAAGGATCCTTAGGTGCACCACGCCCACGTGGAATGGGCCAAAATGCGCCCCGCAATGCACACACACGATAGATTGGGTATAACATTATAGATCTTACTAATTAGCATATCTATCAAAGATTCCCCAGTGAGAGGCTCAATTGAGCCCCCCTTCCCAAGGAACCTTCCCCCTCAATGGTCCTATCTTAGTTGACAAAATGTGTTCTGGAGAGGACATTGGTGTCTGGCGTTTCTAAGATGTTTAGTCTCCTAGCTTAACAAAATAAGTCTAAGAATGTAGGCTAAAAAAACACTAAGAATACAAAAAGCTATAAAAAGGTATATAAACAGGGTATGAAAGAAAAGGCAAAAAACTCATCATGGCATCAAGTTGGTTTCCTTTCCTCCAGGACAACAGCCATGTGCAGCTGCTCTCCATTCACCTCTTCTCCAAGGTGATGGAGTTGGTAGTGGAGGAGGGAAAAAAGCCCCTGAAGACGATTGTGAACCAGAGCCTTTACCCACTTTTAATCTACTGGGATGATGAGAACTGGCGTGTGGCAAAGGTAAGGTTTTGTGGGATGCTGCTGCATCCCTGGGAGGGGGCTCGGCTGCCTCCAGCCCTGGCGCCTCCCGGGCTGCAGCCTCCTCCCAGCCTTGGCACAGGGACACGAGTCCTGTGCCCTGGGCCGTGGTGCCATCTCTGGGTCTCTGCTGCTCTCCAGGCTTCTCGTGAAACACTGATTTGTGCAGCCAAGTTCCTGAAGAGGACAGATCTCGAGCAGCTGCTGAAGAAGGACCAGAGGTTGAAGTTTGCCGAGTGCCTGGTAAGGACTGCCTGGAAGCCCAAGCTGAGCCTGGAGAAGCCCCCTGCCCCTGGTACCCAGTGTGTGGGGTTGGCTGCGGTGCTGCACCAGGAGCGCCAGCCTGCGCCCCACACGCCGCTCCCTTGCCTGGGCTCTTCTCCAGGCTCCTGTGGCCCCGAGCCGGCTGCCGATGGAGCCCCGGCCCCGCTGGGCCGTGGCACGGGGCGGCACCGCGGCTCCCCGGGCAGCAGCCGGCCCTCGGCCCCCTCCAGAGCCCGGCGCCAGCGGCTGCTGGCCGGGCCTCGGGGCCGTGCGGGCAGGGGAGGCCAGGGCTGGGCGCAGAGAGCCCGGCCAAGGGCTGAGCCCGCGCCAACCCTTCCCTCCTGGCGCTCTCTGCAGCTGGCAGTGGACAGGAGCCGAGCGGCCGAGCTCCTGCTCCAGGCCCTGCCGTTCGTGGGCAGCCCACAGGAGTCCCTGCGGGAGGCGGCCGCCAGGTTCATGGGTGAGCCACGAGCCCGGGGCCCCTCCCCGCCCCGCCGCAGCTCGGCCCCAGCCCCGGCTGCTGCCCCGGCAGCGGCATCCGGGCCCGGGGCCGTGCAGCCCCGCCTGCCCTCGGGGCCGCTGCCGCCCTCTCGCAGCCGTGCCCTCGGGCGTCAGGATGCGGCACGGGCCCGGGCTGAGCCCTGCCGGGGCAGGAGAGCGAGTGGCCACGGGGCTGGCAGCGCCGCTGCGAGGGAGCTGTGCCGCGGGGCCGTGACCGCCTCTGTGCTCCCAGCGACTGCCAGGGTGCTCTTGAGGGGGCAGAAGGAAGAGCTCCAGGTCCTCAGTGAGGGTGAGTGAGGGCAGCGGGCTGTCAGCGGGGGCTGGCGGGGGCGAGCTGCAATGCCTGGCTCGGGAGCTGCAATCCCTGCCCTGGCTGTGGGGGCTTTGCTCCATGTGTGGACTCGGGGTGAAGTGGGCAGAGCACAGAGAGGTTTCAGGGACACGGTGGGGAGCTTCATGGCCAGCACCTTCGGGCTGATCCCATTTGTCCCTCCTCTCTTGTGGCCATGGCAAGAGCAGGCTGAGATGGCCCTGGCAGTAAGGTCTCCTTGGATTCCCCCAGATCCAAGCTCTGACCGTGGCTCTCTTCCTCTTCCAGCCATCCAAGCCCCGAGGAACGACGCTGGACCATCCTGCTGTAATCAGGAAATTCAAGCCCACTTTGCCCAAACAGCTGAAGAAGGTTCATCTTCTGTATGCCGTGAACCAGTGTCCCAAGAATAGCACCAGAAGATAGCGACGAAGACATCATCTACAAATGCTGCTGGAGCTCCAGGCACAGCTGATGCTGGGCACAGCTGAGCCTGTGGGAAGCTCAAGTGGCTTTAGCTCTCTCCCTCCCTGTAGATAGCTCCATCCCTCCAGCCCTCAGACACTGCCCATCCCCTTTTTTTCCCTCCCAGCTCATCCCTTTCTTTCGCCTTCTCTTAATAAACAGTTTGGCTTCTTCACTTGACCTGCATCTCTGTGGTGCTGAAGCGGTGCAAAACCTGAGCCCTGGGACACTCAGGCCCCCCCGGCTATGGGGCAGAAAGTTTCTGTAGAAGAAGGGGCCATAGTCAGGTTACTGTTAAAAATCCTTCCTACGAGAGGGGTGAAATATGAGGAGTCCACATTGAGACGATTGTTGCAATGGTGCCGACAAAACGGCTCTGCACCCGAGCCAAATACGGCTTTTTATTTAGAAACTTGGCAGGGAGTGGGTGACCGCCTCTGGGACGCTGTTAGCAATGGGGATAAGGAAGCCTGTTCTTTGTCTACAGCATGGAAATTAGTTTATGTGACCTTGCAAGATATGAAAGCAGAGCAGGCAGCTGCCGATGGGGCCACGCAGGCATTTGCAGCAGCCCCGATAGCCTGCCCTGTTATCACGGCTTTTGAACCTCCCTTACCGTATCCAAGTGCACCTGAGGAGGCACCTGCTGTGCCTACAGCCCCAACACAATCGGAGCCACCTCTGGCGGCACCTATGGAAGTTGTCACTGAGTATCCACCACTGCCACCTACCCCTCCGAGGGGAGACTTTTCCCCCTCCACCACCTTGTGCTGTTCCTGCACCACCCCCACCACCTGCAGCAGACTGGGGTCTCGAGATGCTTCAGAAGACAGAGGAGCAGGAGCGTGCACGGCTGGTGATGGAACAGAATTTAAGAGAACAACAGAACGTGGAGTGGGAGAGACTGCTACAAACCATATGGAAAAATGACATAAGAAATACCAGATGGGAGGAAAGACTTAACCAAGTGACTCAGGGTTTGGGGGAAGAGTCAGATTGGGATTGTTTGCAGCAGATTCGATGTAAGGAAATGGAAGCAGAAGAGTTACGGAGGAGAGAGGGAAGACAAACGGGGGGGGGGGGGTGGATCAGCAGGTGGTGGATCAGGGCCAAGTGATGGGTCGGGGCCAAGCTATTTTGAGAAACACTGGAAAGGAGTTACACAGAATGCCATAATAGAGGGAGAATTTATTCCTGGGGCTTATCTAGTAGTGTTGGGAGGCGCAAATCCTGACGGGGGCTGGACACCTAACCACTGGACACCATTTGTTTGGGAGGTGATCAAAGAAGCTAGAAAATCAGTTTGTGTTTATGGGTTGCAGAATCCTTACACACAGAAATTTACAGATAACATCTTTGGGTCCAATATTTTTTGCCCTTATGATTGTCAACAATTAATGCAATTATTACAGGGATGCAATAAATATTGTGGAAGTCTTAAGTGGACTGATTTATGTCAGCAAGCTGCTGTAGCTAACTTAGGGATGGAATATGAAATTTGAAATATGCATCTGTAGAAATGCTAACAGGAACAGGCGCATTTATTGATGCTCAAGTACAGAGCCGAATGCATGTACAGGTTTTACATCAGTCAGCCCACGCAGCTCGAGAGGCTCTGAGGCAAATGCCTGAGGATGGCAAAACAGTGCCGCCTTTTACTAAAGTAACACAAGGGCCAACCAAAACATACATGTCCTTTTTGGATCGATTGCGAGAAAGTATTCAAAGCTCCGGCGTTCCTGAAGCAGCAAGGGATTCTGTACTTATGTTCCTAGCACTTCAAAACGCTAATTTGGCACTCAAAAGAATTCTGATGGCACTCCCTGGCACTGCTTCCATAGTAGATATGGTGGAGGTATGTGAGAAAGTCGGGACGCTGGCAGAAAATGCTGTCTTAATGGCTGAAGCATTTGCTGTGGCTGTAAAGCTGCTTGTAAAACAAGGTCAGCGAGATAAGGGGCCGCATTCTTTTAAATGTGGGAAACAAGGGCATGTAAAAGCACAATGTCAAGCTTCTAAAACTGAAAAAGTTACCTTTTCCAGGGTTTGTAATCGTTGTCAGAAAACTGGGCATTGGGCTTTTGAGTGCAGGCCAAATTTTAAAAAGGATGGAACCCACTGGGAACCTGGAAGAAGAGCATGGGGGGCCCTGGTGCGAGGACCAATACAGGGAGCCACAGAGAGCTGCTTGGATCGCCTCTGCACCGCCACCTCAGGGAGTGCCGGAGTGGACGTTTCCACAGCCCGGGAAGTGACACTGCTTGATTCACAAGTGCAGTGTGTCCCTACCAATGCAAAGGGACCATTAGGGAAAGGATTAAGTGCACTTTTGCTGGGCCGATCGTCAACCTCCCGTCAAGGAGTGTTTGTGCTACCAGGGGTTATTGACGCAGACTATCAGGGCATCAAACACATCATGGTTTGGACTCCAAATCCTCCAGTGCAAATACCGCACGTGTGTGTCTGTGTGTGGCGTATGGGAGGTCAGGATTTAGTCCAGGTACCCAGTTGTGTGCAGGGGCTTAGTGATATTGTTCTGTGTCCGATGTGTGATCCGTGTCATCCATTTGTTGTTGCACAGTGTGGACATTGCAAATGTAGCTCAAGTACTTCTCAGATTCTGTTAGGAAGGACTTTGAGTCGTTCGTGTTTGTGCTGTCGCCAGCCAATTTCATTAGAACAGAGTTATCGGCCTCGCTTTTCTTGTGGTCCTTATGGTGTCCTCGTGCGAGTGCACTGGTGACAATGTCCCATAAAAAGGAGCCTCAGGCCGTGGCTCTGTCAGTGGAGCCACCGGGCTGGACGCAGGAACCACGGAGCACGTTATGGCATAAGCTGGAAACTTGGATGAGGATTGAGCCCGAACCATGAGAGGCCAAGGACCCCATGGGGGTGTTGAAATACTGCCAAGACTTTATACAAACTCCTCAGACATGCTCTAAAGAGCGGCTGATTCCTGCTGGTCGGATGGCTGGTTGTCTCTTACTTGCACACAAAGTTGCTGTTGAAGAGAATGCAGAGCTTGACAAACAGGTGAACAAGATGAAAAAATAGAACAGCTACGAGCTGATATGGTGTTACAATGTCGAGTATTTGTGACTGCTGTAGAACAGGGTGAGCAACTCAGGAAGAAATGTGCTGTTTTGGCAGAAAGAGGTGCCCTTTGGGTTGCTAGGCGATGAGGCAAAAAGATAGACAGAAAGGCAGCTGGCCCAGGGCTCTGGGCTACTGTTACAAATCCAGAATGGGACCCCAAGAGCTGGGACAGTAACGTTGGAATACTACTGAATGTGATTCCTCTCCTGAGGGTGAATCAGAAATAAAAAAGGAAGGTGCTCATGCAGCTCCTGTCTTTAAACGGGAACTGGTGTCATCATTCCATGTAGGATATAAATCTGCCGTCTGGCCGCGATTTATGGTTCCGGGGTGGGAAGGGTAGCCCGAGCCAGGATAGCTATCAAAGGCCACCATCTCTCGGAGTCGGCCAGTATGCGGTGAGCTGCCTCTGGGCGAGCAGGGGCCGGTGGGGCTGCCGCTGGTGGAGCAGCCACCGGAGGGGCTGTTTTTGGGGGACAGGCAGTGAAGGAGCCTCTGCGGGGGGAGCTGGCAGCGGAGAAGCCGCTTGCAGGGGAGGGCGCTGGAGAAGCCGTGGCTGGAGAAGTCCTGCAGAGCAGCCGCTGTGGGGGAACGCCCTGCTCCAGGGGGAGCGCCGTGCTATGGGGGGAGCGCCGTGCTGTGGGGGAACGCCCTGCTCCAGGGGGAGCACCGTGCTATGGGGGGAATGCCGTGCTATGGGAGAGTGCCGTGCTATGGGGGAGCGCCGTGCTATGGGGGGAGCGCCGTGCTATGGGGGGAGCGCCGTGCTATGGGGGAGCGCCGTGCTATGGGGGAGCGCCGTGCTATGGGGGAGCGCCATGCTATGGGGGAGTGCCGTGCTATGGGGGAGGGCTGTGCTATGGGGGAGCGCCATGCTATGGGGGAGTGCCGTGCTATGGGGGAACGCCGTGCTAGGGGGGAGCGCCGTGCTATGGGGGAGCGCCGTGCTATGGGGGAGCGCCGTGCTGTGGGGGAGTGCTGTGCTATGGGGGAGCGCCGTGCTATGGGGGAGCGCTGTGCTATGGGGGAGCGCCATGCTATGGGGGAGTGCCGTGCTATGGGGGAACGCCGTGCTATGGGGGAGCGCCATGCTATGGGGGAGTGCTGTGCTATGGGGGAGCGCCGTGCTATGGGAGAGCGCCGTGCAAAGAGGCCGCTCCAGGAAGGCATCGCTTGTGCCCGCAATACCGTGTATGTTTTGAGTCCATTACTCTCAGTTGAGGATTGATCCGTTCCCTCGTTCCCTGGATCCCTGCCCGTGTTCATTATCGTTATCTCTGCTGCAGCTACGCACAGGAGCTTTTAACATCAAAGCCTTTCTCATTTGGAAACAGTTACAGGCTTCTTTAACCCGTAATAAAAGTTGCTGCAATGTGGAGAATGTGCTGCAATATCTTTTTAACTGCACCGACGCTACCAGGACACCCCCAGTCACAGGAGACTCCCAGTCCTGTGGTTCTTCACC
The DNA here is from genome assembly GCF_041296385.1 of Aphelocoma coerulescens. Lineage (NCBI taxonomy): Eukaryota > Metazoa > Chordata > Aves > Passeriformes > Corvidae > Aphelocoma > Aphelocoma coerulescens. The sequence continues at coordinate 1,604,494 of NW_027183804.1, read as the reverse complement.
CAGTGAATACCACTGACCTAACCTTATAGGCTGTGTCAGCATTTTGCTCTCCGTCAGAGTGTGGTTTGCAAAGAAAGTCCCCTGTCATTGTGGCGGGGTCTGAGCTCCGCTTTCTGCTTGCAGGACCGGAGGATTGCAAGGACCGCCTTGCTGAGTTGCAGTCCATCTCTTCACTGCAATCTGATACGCTGTCGCTCTGGATCCACGGGCCTTCGTTGTCGGTCGCCATCTACCTCCTCACAGCAACCTGATATCCCGTCGTTCAAGAGACAATTGTTACCATACGAAACGACACGGAGTCTCCAGGCAGGTGCAGAAGGCAGCTGGTTCATTGCAAAAACTGGGCCTTTATAAGCAATTAGACCTTTATCAGTAACATTCCTTTAAAACACCACCAATATTATTCAGCCAACCACCATAAACCATGATGTGAACATGTGATGGTTATATAACTTGTTTTCTATGGTTACATGGCCTGTTTTCTACCTCTATTCCAGCTGAGTCACTCCCAGAATCCTTTTCTTCTTTGCTGAAGTAACAGGAGTAAGCCATGATTTTACAGAGGCAACAAGGCCTTCATTTGGTCAAGTTTTACCCATCCACAACAGGAAGGGTTCTCCAGGTCCTTGCTGCGAAACGGGGCTCCCCAGTGACTGCGGACTCTGGGTGATGGTGAAGTATTTAGGCAATTGGTGATGCATCTTTCTAAATCACTCTCCCCTGTCTCGTTTAGTACTGATTTAGGTGCATTACCTTGCTTGGCTTTGCTTGCCACTAAAGCCAAGCACGCAGTAAGCCTATCGTTTTATGAAATGTATCATTTTACTGTTGTGTTTCCTTGCTGTTCATAGGAAATGAGACCATTCTTTCTCTTGGTGTCTGTGTCCTTTAAAGCACCCCTGTCAACTGGCAAAACATACACTGGCACAGTCGCCAGGATCTGAGCAAAATGTCACTTTTGACATCCAAATGCGACGTGTCAGCTCCACCCGACATTCCCAGATGGGAAGACCTTCCTTATAGTTCGCTGGCTCTCCAGTGGGCTCAGGTGGGAGGGCTGTGAAAGGAATGGTGTGAAGGAAGCCAACCCACTGGATGCCTTAAAACGTATCCAAAAAGTGCCTATTGCAAAAGGCACAGAGACTGTGGGTTCGGGAAGATGGGCATGGATTTTGTTAACAGTGTATCGGAAAGAGTACCAAGAGAAGGAACGGTTGTTGTTGGAATGCTCCCGCATGGAGGGACAAATGTGTGATTGGCAGAATCAGATTGTGATGGTGCAGTGCCAGAGCAAGTTGTTTGCTGATAAGCGAGACACTTACCAGACTGTGGCTGAAAAGGCTGCGGTTCGGGTTGCACAGTATAAATACAGGAAAAGAAGGGGACGAGTGAATCACAAGAAAGTGCAGGCAGAGATTGCAGAAGCAGGTGTGCCATGGGAGCCAGGGAAATGGGATGGTGATATTTGGGATTCTACGGATTCTGACGAGGCTGACTCCCCAGATGAATTCATGAATGTGAAATCGGTGATAAGGCAAAAGATGGCATTAGATGGGCAGAATGTGAGGGCAGATGTGGTAGAAGATTTTACTCAGCACAAAATAAAAGGTATCACTGACAGGTTTAAGCAGAGACTGGGGGAGTCTCTGCTCTTTTGGATGGTGCATTTGCACAATCAGGGAGCTGCTGGAGTAAGACTGGACACCGTAGCTGCTCAGAAATCTGTGGGGTTGAGTTCAGATACCTTTGTGCAGGATGCACTCGGGACATGGCACAAGCACGGATCCTAATGTGCTAGCCTTGGCTACTGAGGGATGTAATGCTAATTACCCCACAGAAGATGACTGGCCAGGCTCTGGGCATCCCTGATGTACCTTGCGAGATTGTATACAGCCAATAAAGGAGGAAGGGATGACAGCAGCCATTTTTTCTCGGGGACGCTGATACTCTGATGCAGAATCCCCTGACTGTTTCTATGAGAAACAGACAGATTAGGACGGCTCCCCCAGCATACAAAAATGTGATAATGACCCTTTTGCTTAATGAAAGGGGAAATCATCTGGATGTGGTGATTGAAAAAATACAGCAGCTAGGTGACCTTGGGGAGTGGGGCCCCTGGGGGAGTGCTGGGAATCGAGAAAACCTACAAAGCAGTGACAACAGGATTTCTCAAGGGAAAGGTGCTGGGGGAGATAATTCACCCCCCAGTGTGGTCCCAGTGGCTCCCAGTATTTCCATGTCTGCGGTCCCAGTGCTGCTCCCAGCCCTGATCCGTGGGGATGGGAATGTCCCGCTCCCTTCCCGGGGCAGGCTCACACCTGAGCCAGGTGTGCAGGGCAGGGCCCAGCCACACAGCTGCTCATGGACCCCTCAGGCCACCCCACAGCTCCCAGCCAGGACTCCCCAAACCACTCCCTGCAATAGAAATGGCCCCAAAAGCCACAAAATCCCCTTTCCATCTCCCCCAACACCCACCCAAATTCTCTCCAAGCCACACACCCCTGCCAGCACCCCAAAACTCCCTCACAGACTGCCCCAAAAGCCCCCCAAACCCCATCCCAGCACCATAAGTGGCTCCAAGGGCCACAAAAGCCCCTCCCAGTCCCCCAAGGTGCCCCCAGACCCTCTCCACCCCCCATGGCACCGACCAGGACAGGCTGGGGGACAGGAGCATCCAAAGCCTGGAGCAGCTCGGGCACTTCAGCAGCGATTTGGGCACTTTGGAGGTCACACCCTGAAGGGGGAGACCCAGGGCAAGGACTGGGACAGCCAGCTGGAATTCCTGGAGAACAGACGGGCTCAGGTGGACACGTTCTGCCAGCACAACTACGAGATTGTGGCCCCAATCTGCCTGGCTTCACAGCCCCACAACACTCAGATCCTCCCGAATATTCCCCTGAACCCCAAATTCACCCCCAAATTCTGGTAAAATGGTGCCGCTTTAGATCTCTTTAATTTCTTTATTTGTAGCCCAATTTTGGTTGTTTCAGTGGGATTAACACAGAAATTACTTAGGCTGCAGAAGATCTCCAAGATCATCCAGGGTTGCTTGATACCACCAGAAGAAACAATTGGAGAGAGCAGATGAAAATTTTAGGGTGTAAAGGTAAAAAATCAGCTCTTCCCAATGAATTTCCAATGTTGATCTGAGTCCCGATGGATGTTCCTGCCCCTGTGTTCACCCAGGTGCCTACGGGGATCCAGGAGAATGTGGAGAGCACCAGCCAGGGGTCTTCCCAACATGGATCACAGGGAATGTGGGTCACCAGGGCTCTGCCAAACGTGGCTCCTCTGATGGGGGATGGAGCTGGAGCAGAGGACAAAGCTCTTCCCGCAGTCGGGGCACTTGCAGGGCTTCCCTTAGCGGTGCCTCCGTTGGTGTTTGGTCAAGTTAGAGCTCTGTGAGAAGCTCTTCCCACACTGGGGACACTTGTAGGGCCTCTGCCCGGTGTGGATGCGCCGGTGGGTGACGAGGGTGGAGTTTTGCTTGAAGCCCTTCCTGCAGTGGGGGCAGCGGAAGGGCCTCTCATCCGTGTGAATCCGCTGGTGCAGGAGGAGAGTGGAGCTGGTCTGAAACCTCTTCCCACACTTGGAACACTCATAGGGCCTCTCCCCAGTGTGGATCATCTGGTGGCGGATCAGGTGGGAGCTCCGTCTGAAGCTCTTCCCACATGCCCCACACATGTGGGGCTTCTCCCCATCGTGAAGCTGCTCATGAACCACCAGCTCTGACCTCTGGCTGGATCTCCGGCCGCCTTCCCGGCACAGGGTGGGTCTTTCCTCCTCAGAGCACCCTGGGCTGCGTTTGCAGCCCCTCCTCCTGTGGGATCTCCGGGGCTTTTCCTCCCTGTTGGATTCCTGCGCCGTGGAGCTGCTCAAAATGGCCTCTTCCACCAGGTTCTGCCGCGGGGATTTGTCCTCCCTGGGCTCTGTCCTCAGCTCCTTGTCTGGGGAGGAAGGACAAGGAGAGGATGGGATTTGCCTCCGTGCCACAGGGAAGGGGAAGGAGATCCCCCCAGTCCGTCCCCGGCAGGACGGCGTCGGCAGCGGGGTTGTCCTGCAGCCGGGGGCGATGCTGGGCTGGGAGATGGAGCAGGAGAGAGGGGGAAAGGGGCACTGACTTCCTCCTCACCTGCCTGGGGGTCCTGGGGCATGTTCCTCTTCCTCACAGCCTCCTCCTCCATCTGGCCAAGGGTTGGGAATGGGAAATCCTGGTTTGGAGAGAAACAAGGGATGAACATGTTGAGTTTAAGGTCCCTCCTGCCCAAGTCCATCTCTAGAAGTCACTGGGCACTGTGTGTCCATAAAAATCTGCTCTGAAAAAGCCTCTCGGGATTTCCCTGTTTCTGGTCTCTCCCCTTTGGTGTTAGGGGGTTCCCCCCTGTCCCAGCTGCTGGGGGTCCCTCTTTTATTGGGGTCCCCCTCTCTACTTGGTCTCCACCCTCCCCAGGCTGCTGGGAGTCCAGGAATCCAAAAGCCCCCGCCTTTGGTCTTCCCACTTAGGGATGCTGGGGGTTATGGGATCCCCAGGTCCCTTCTCCCCTTATTCTCTGCTTCGGGGTGCAGGGGGTCTAAGGAGTCCCCCTTCCCCCTCTCCAGGCTGTTGAGGGTCCCGCGAATGGCAGCGCTCCCCCCTCTCTGGGCTCCCCACTTTGGGGTCCTGGGGCTCACAGGGGTTCGCTCCTCCAGACTGCCGGGGCTCCCCTGGTCCCGGTACTGCCCCTCTCTGCTTGTCCCACTCTGGGGGTCCCGAGGTTCCCCCTCTGGCTCTCCCAAGGGGTCCCGCAGCCCCCTGGCTCCGGGCTGGAGGTGGCCGTGCCTGACCCGGGCAGACCCAACCCCCACCATGGGGCGTACCCCACATCCCCCTGCCCGCTGCCAGGGCTCTGCTGGCACCGCCACCGGGACCCCCAGAAACACCTCCTGGGGACCCCCAATGTCCTCACAAGGGGCATTTTCTGCTCAGCTTTGGAGTTCTTGATTCTCCAAACATCCCTCCAAAAAAACCCAACCCAGGGAACCCCCCCGGGATATCTGGGCTGAGCTCCCCCTCCCCGGGCACCTGTGGGATGGGGGGCGATGATCCCACGGGTGGGGGGCTGTGAATTCAGGGAGTGCTCAACCTCATGTGGGAAGTGACTGGGTCTGAACTGGGGGAAACTGGGTTCAACTGGAACCACACTGGAAGATAATGGGAGCAGCTGTGCCCATGCTGGGATCATACTGGGATCCTACTGGAAGTGACTGGGATCATACTGGGAGTATCTGAGAGTGACTGCGATCATACTGGAATCAGACTGGGAGGGACTGGAAAGGTGCTGGACATGACTGGAACCATACTGGAGGTGACTGGGAGCAACAGAGATCATGCTGGGAGCAAATGGGATCATATTTGGAGTAACTTGGAGTGACTGGATTCATACTGGGAGCAACTGGGCCCACACTGGGAGTGACAGGGAGTCACTCTGGGCATGACTGGAATAATACTGGGAGTATCTGGGAGTGACTGGGGTCATACTGGGGGTGACTGGGTGCAACTGGGATCAAACTGGCATTGAGAGGGAGCAGTTGGGATCACATTTGGGGACAGTGGGACCATACTGGAAGTGACTGGAACCATACTGGAAGTGACTGGAACCATACTGGAAGTGACAACGGGTCCTACTGGGATCATCCTGGGAGCCACTGGGATTACAGCAGGTGTGAATGGAACCTGACTGGGGGTTACTGGGAGCTGCTGGGCCGACGTTGGGAGGAAAATGTGGACACATTGGGAGCAACTGGAATCAATTGGAAGGTACTGGAACCATGCTGAGGGCACTGAGACCACAACTGGGATCATACTGGGAGCAACTGGGAACACACTTTGGGAAACTGACAGAAACTGGGATCATGCTGGAAGACCCTGGAAGTAATTGGGAAAGACGGGGATCATTCTGCGGTAACTGGAACCGTACTGGAGACTGGGAGGGTCTGGGAATGACTACAAGCATTCTGAGGGCAACTGGGATATACTTGGAGTGTCGTAACCATACTGGGGGTGACTGGAACCACACTGGGAACAGCTGGGATCATGCTGGGGGGAAATGAGACCATGCTGGGGGCACCTGGGAGGAACTGGATCTATGCTGGGGGAAACTGGGAGTGACTGGGACTATTCTAGGGGCAACTGGGATCATACTGGGAGGAACTGGGAACAACTGGAACTATGCTGGGGGCAACTGGGATCATACCGGAATCACAGTGGGTCCATGCTGGGTGAGACTGGGATCATACTGAGGATGACTGGAATCATACTGGGATTGACTGGGAATGGCTGTGAGCAACTGGAATCGTGCTGAAAGCAACTGGGAAGAAGTGGGAGTGACTGGGAGCATGCTGGGGGTGACTGGGATATAATGGGAGAGACAGGGAGTCACGGGGATCATACTGGAGGCTACTGGGCTCATGCTGGCATTGACAGGGAGCAACTGGGAACACCCTGGGGGTCACTGGCATCATACTGGGAGTGACTGAGATCATCCTGGGATTATAGCGGGTGTCAATGGGGGTTACTGGGAGCTACCAGGCCCATGCTGAGATCCTACTGGGGATGCACGGGGAGGAACTGGGAATGATAGGATGCATGCTGGTGACAACTGGGATGTACTGGTAGTGACTGGGATAAATCTGGGGGCAACTGATCCATGCTGAGGTAACTGGGAGTGCCTGGGAATGACCACAAGAATATTCAGGGCAACTGGGATATACTGGGAGTGCCTGAGACCATGCAGGTGGTGACTGGGACCACACTGGGTGTGACTGGGAATGTGCGGGGGGGAACTGGGACCACACTGAGGCAACGGGGAGCAATTGTGAGTGACTGGGGCCCTGCTGGGTGAGACTGGCATCATACTGGGAGTGACTGGGACTATGCTGGGGCAACTGGGAAAACTGGGAACACACTGGACAAAAGTGGGAGGAACTGGGAGCAACTGAGACTGTGCTGGGGGCAAATTGCATCATAATGGGGAATGACTGGGAGTGACTGGGTTCATACTGGGAGCAACAGGGATTCTGCAGGGAGTGAGGGGAAATGACCAGGATCATACTGGGATCATACTGGGCTCATACTGGGACTGATGAGGAAACTGGAACCACTCGGGGAGGGAACTGGGCTCATAGTGGAGCAGCCCTTTCCCGGCCCCGGGACCCCCGAGCCCCTTTCCAGCCCCAGGACCCCCGAGCCCCTTTCCCGGCCCCGGGACCCCCGAGCCCCTTTCCAGCCCCGGGACCCCCGAGCCCCTTTCCCAGCCCCGGGACCCCCGAGCCCCTTTCCCGGCCGTGCCGCCCCTCCAGCCCCCAGATTCCCCCGCCGGGGTCCCGCCAATCCCAGGGGTCCCCCCTCTCGGGCTCCCCGCTTTGGGCTTCTGGGGCTCTCCTCTCTCCGGGGTCCCGCTTAGGGAAGCCGCGGCTCTCCCGGGGGTCCCCAAAACCGGTGTCCCCCCGCCCCGCCGGCCCCGCGCCGTCCCCACGGGGCCCCGGCAGAGCTCGGAGGGCCCGGCCCGGGAAACCCAACCCCCACCGCGGGGGGACCCGCATCCCCCCGCCCCCGCCGGGGCTCTGCCGCCACCGGGACCCCCAAAAACACCGCCCGGGACCCCCCGATATCCGCCCGAGGGGCATCTGCGCCTCGCCTTTGGAGTCCCGCAAGCTCCAAACATCGCGCCGCCCGCCCCGACAGAGAGGATGGAACAGCGAGCCCCAAATAGATTTCCTGGGAGCTCCAAATATCCCTCCCCCCTCCAAAAGCACCGCCCGGGATGTTTGGGCCGAGCTCCCCCTCCCCGGGCACCTGCGGGATGCGGGGCGGGCGATGCTCCCGGCCCGAGCGGCTGCGGATGCAGAGAGCGCTGCCCGCACGTGGAGCCTCCTCCGCCTGCTCCGCCTCCTCCTTCTTCCCCCCGGCCCTCCTCTTCCTCCTCCTCTGTCCCGCCTCCTCCTCCTCCTGCCCTTCCTCCGTCGCTGCGGCCGCGGCCCGGGAGCTCTCGGGGCAGCGGGGCCGGGCCGGGCCACGATGGGAAAGGGCTGGGTCAGCCCAGGGCGAGCTGGGGCAGCGGAGGTTTGGGGCAACAACGGGAAAGGGGTGGGAGAGGGGGGATCCGGGGAGGTGGGACAGCGGGAAAGGGGTTCCACCGGGGTCCCGCAGTTAACCCCAGCACCCCCAAACCCCGTCCCAGCCCTCCCCGTTCCCTCCCCACCCTCGGCTGAGTGGGGGCTCAGCCCAGGACCCGTCGCCGTTCGGGGCTCCCCCGAGTGCAGCAAACGGGAGAGTGCCCCCCGGGTGAAATTTTGGGGTTCGCTCTGCCATCGGCGCTTTAAGATGCCCCGGGAAAGTCGGTGCCCACTATAACTCCCGTTAAAAGGGCAACACCACTCCCGTTGATTCCGGCAGCGGAGCCCCGGGGGGGTTTGGGGGTCCCGGCAGGGTTTGGGGGTACCTGGGTGGTGCCGATGATGGCGATGGGGACCCCGTGCTGGGGCTGAACATTCGCGAGGGGGCTCCTGGGGGGGTTTTATGGGTCCCGGGGGTTTTTTGGGTCACGGTGGCTTTTGGGGGTTCGCGAGGGGGGTTTTCAGGGGTCCCAAGTGGGGGTTTGGGTGATTCCGGGAGGAATAATTTGAGGTCCCAAGGCTGTTTTGGGGTCCCTGCTGGTGATGGAGATGGGGACCCCGTGCCAGGTATAAACCTTCTCAAGGGGGTCCGGGGGGTGTTGGGAGGTCCCGTGGGAATTTTGGTGTCCTGAGAGGGTTTTGGGGGATCTGTATGGGGCTTTGCATCCTGGGGAGTTTTTGGATGGTCCTGGGGATATTTTCGGGGTCCCAGGAGAGGTTGGGGTTCCCCGGGGGGGTGTTGGGGATTCCCGGGAGGTTTTGGGGTACCTGGGCGATGCCGGTGACAGAGCTGGGGACCCCGTGCCGGGTATGAACCTTCTCGCTGCACACGGGCAGCGTCAGCGTGTTCAGGGAGATCCTGGGGGGCCCGGGGGTTCACCCCAAATCCCGGGGGAGCCCAAATGCTGAGGGACCCCCCGAACTCCCCTCACCGCTGGATCTGCTGCAGGCAGGGGGGCACCAGCACTCGGCCCCCACCCCCCGCTCTCACGGGGGGGCTGCAGAAGAAATCTGGGGGGCACAGACGGGTGAATGGGAACACCTGGGACCATGCTGGGATCATAGTGGGATCATACTGAGGGTGACTGGGAGCCCCAGGGCCCATGCTGGGAGTGACCTGGGCCCACCCCGGGTGGAACTGGGGGAACTGGCCCAGCAGGGGCTCAGGGTTGTTCTCCCCCCGGGCTGCTGCCACCCCCGGCCCCAGGGAGCCGAGGAACAGGGGACAGCTGAGGGACAGGGGACAGCTGAGGGACAGGGGACAGCCGAGGGACAGGGGACATCCAGGGAACACGGCCTGGCCCAGGGACACTGTGCTCCAGCAGTCTGGGCTGTTGTGCCCGGGCCGTTGCCCTTGGGCTCCCAGGACAGGCAGAGGGGGCAGAATCCCCTCCAGGAGCTGTTGTTGGCTTGAAGCTTTGGTGTTGGACATTCCCGCAGAGCCACCTGCAGTGGCCGGAGCCTGGGCGGTGCCCGGTGCCACCAAAGCCGCTCCGTCAGTGCCCTCCTGCCCCGGGCAGGGCAGAGAACACCGAAGGAAAGGCCCGAGCTCGGCTCGGGGCAGGGAGAGGGCACTCCCCTGGCGCTGCCACGGGCACCACAGACCCGGCCTGAGGAAAGGATTGGGATTTATGTCCCAGCGAGTCGCAGCAGGGATTGCTTCTCGTTTCATGCCTGTCATTTGATTGGCCATGAATTCCAATCATTTCCCCATGGAATTCCCATGGCAATGGGCTGGGGGGGAGATCCATCCACGGAATTCTCACCTGACTGGGATGAGAGTGAGATCCGGCCATGGAAATTCCAGGGGAATTCCTGCATTCCCAAGTGCCCCATTCCTGAATCCCACATTCCTATAGGAATTCCCCTCTCCCTCCCACACCCACCTTTGTGCTCCAGAGCCTCCTGACCACATCCGATGTATTCTGGAAGCTCTTCCACACAGGTGTGTCCCAGGTAATGCTTCATCTGCTCTGCCAGGATCCCTTTGGATTCCCAGCACCTCTGGGGGATCTGGGTGGCACCGTCGGACACCGCAAAGCTCCCGGATCCCAGCTGGAAGGAGATGAAACCCACCCGTCGTAGCCGTGCCGGTGGGATCCATGGACGCTCTGTTGGACAGGAGGTCGCAGCTGGAAACCACCTGCACCATGGGGAGACCTGGGAACGAGGAGAGAACGGACCCATGGAGTCATGTCCCAGCCCCACGGAGCCCCTTGCAGCTCCCTGGATTCCTATGGCAGGCACTCAGATCCCATCCCACTCCCGCTAATCCCATTCCCACAGATCCCAGCCCAGCCCCTGGCTCCCGCCACTCCCCCTGCTCTGGTTGTACCGGCCCCGTCTCCAGGTCACTGTCGGCCGCGTGCCGGTTCCTCTCCTTGAGCCGGGTCTGGTTATCCCAGTATCCCGGGTCTGGTTATGCCAGTGTCCCGGGTCTGGTTTTCCCAGTGTCCCAGGTCTGGCTATTCCAGTATCCCGGGTCTGGCTATCCCAGTAACCCAGGTGTGGCTATCCCAGTATCCTGGGTCTGGCTATTCCAGTATGCCGGGTCTGGCTATCCCAATGTCCCGGGTCTGGTTATCCCAGTATCCCGGGTCTGGCCATCCCAGTAACCCAGGTCTGGCTATCCCAGTATCCCGGGTCTGGCTATCCCAGTATCCCGGGTCTGGCTATCCCAGTGTCCCGGGTCTGGCTATCCCAGTATCCCGGGTCTGGCTATCCCAGTATCCCGGGTCTGGCTATCCCAATATCCTGGCTCGGCTCCTGCTGCCATCCCCGTGCCTGCAGCTCCATCCGGCCCCGCTCGCTGTGGCAGCACTCAGAGGGGATCCCGTCCGCGTCCCCGTGATCAGGGACTGGGGGACCCCAGGGCCGGGCCCTGACAGCGCCACTTCCAGGTACTGCAGGGAGTGGAGAACTGGGGGGACACAGAGATCTGGGGGGGTGGGAGTTTGGGGATCCAGGGGGTCTGCAGGTCAAGGAAAGGGGGCACTTGAAGAGCTGGGAGAGCTGGGAAGGAGGTTCAGGGGCTCAGAGTCAAGCAAAGGGGGTGCAGGGACTGAGAGAGGTGGGAGGGGGTGCCAGGGGGACTCAGTGTGAGGGAAGGAGGTGCTGGGGGGCTGGGAAATGCAGGAATGGGGGCCCAGGGGTCCCAGGGTAAAGGAAAAGGGTGGCGCTGGGAGAGGGGGGTGGCAGTAGGGGATCCAGGGGGGTCCCTGTGCAGGATGAGGGGTTCAGGGGGGTCCTGGGGGTGCTGGGGTCCCAGTCCCCCCTCGCCGCCCCAGGAGCCCCCAGCCCCAGCGCTGGAGCCATCGCGCTGCTCCGGGCAGATCCCGGCGGCGCAGGCTGGGAGATGCGGCAGTGCCCGAGGGAGGGCGGGGGAACGGGGGGATCACTTCCAGCTGTCCCCAGGGAAGGCTCTGTAAATCCCAGTCAATCCCAGTCGCTCCCAGTGTGTTCCCAGCCACCCCAGTATGGTTACAGACACTCCCAGTACATCCCAGTTCCCGTCAGCATGCACCCTGTCACTCCCAGCATGCTCCCAGTCACTCCCACCTCCTCCCAGTTGCTTTCAGCACGATTCCAGTTGCTCACAGCCACTCCCAGTCAATCCCACTGTGATTCCAGTCACCCTCAGTGTGATCCTAGTCTCATCCAGCATGGTCCTGGTGGTTCCCAGTCGGGTTCCAGTCACCCCCGGTATGGTTACAAACACTCCCAGTATATCCCAGTTACCCTCAGCATGTCCGTAGTCATTCCCAGACACTCCCGGCGGCCCCAGTGAGGTGTTAGTTATCCCAGTATGATCCCAGTCATGCCCAGAATATCCCAGTTGCCTCCAGCATGCATTCAGTCATTCCCAGTTACTCCCAGTTGCTTGCAGCATCATTCCCGTTTCTCTCGGTTGCTCCCAGTAGGCCAAGGTGTGATCCCAGTTGCTCCCTTTCAACACCAATATGATCCCAGTCACCTCCAGTATCATCCCGGTCATATGCCAGCACTCCCAGTATGGTCCCATTATCATCCCAATTGCTTCTAGTCACTCCCAGTATGGTCCCAGTTGCCTCCAGCATGGTTCCAGTTGCTTTCTAAATAAACCCAGTCAGTCCCAGTATGATGCCATTTGCTCCCAGCGTGCTCCCAGTTGCTCCCAGTCACCCCCAGCATGGGGGATGATACGCATGGTGTGTTCCCAGTCACTCTCAGATGCTCCCAGTATTAGTCCAGTCGCTCCCAGTATGATCCAAGTGTGACCCCAGTGTGCTCCCAGTCACTGCCAGTATGAACCAGTTGTGCCCCACATGGTTCTTGTTGCTCTCTTTCACCCTCACTTTTGTTCCAGTCACTCCCAGTCTCTCCCAGTGTACCCCAGTTCCCTCCAGCATATTCCCAGTCACTCCCAGTTCCTTCCAGCATGATCCCATTTGCTCACAGCCACTCCCAGTCAGCCTCAGCATAGTCGCACTCACTGCCAGTATGATCCCAGTCACCTCCAGCATGATCCCAGTTATCCCAGTTCATCACAGTATAAGCCCAGTTGCTTCCAGTCACGCCCAGCATGCACCCAGTCACTCCCAGTTCCTCCCAGTTGCTCCTAGCATGATCTTAGCTGCTCACAGCTGCTCCTGGTCATCCTCAGCATGATCCCAGTCACTCCCAGTGTATCCCATTTGCCTCCAACATGGTCTCAATTGCCCCCTGCAGGCTCCTACTCACTGCCAGTATGATCCCAGTATGATCCCAGTACAAACCAGTCACTGCCAGGGTGCCACTCCTGGGATCCCCCAGCCCACTCTGCGTTCCCCCCTCCCGGCTCTCCAGGCTCCCCAGAGGAGCCCCAAGGGCTGCAAGTCCCCCCCCAGGGTCCCCAGCAAGGCCCAGTTTGGATCTGCAGCCCCCAGTTTTCCCAGTTTCCCTCTCCTTTCCCCGGTCCGGGTTCCCCCACCCCCAGCGGGTGGGAGCAGCCGAGAGCCCCGCGCTGCCCATCCCGACCTGTCCCAGCTCCATCCCCGCTGCTCCCGCGGGCTGCGAGGGGCTCAGGAACGGGGGACCCAGGGTGTGGCTGGTGCTGGGGGAGGAGGAGGGATGGGAGAGGAGGGAGGATGAAGAAGGAGAGCGAGAAGGGATGGGAGCAGGAGAAGGAGTGGGATTAGGGAGGAGGAGGAGGAGGGATGGAAGAGGAGGAGCAGGAGGAAGAGGAAGAGGAGGGACAAAGGAGGATGAAGAAAAGGAGAAGGAGGAACGAGGTCAAATGCTCCCTGAATCCACCCGTGGGATCATCGCCCCTCATCCCGCAGGTGCCTGGGGAGGGGGAGCTCGGCCCAGATATCCCGGGGGGGTCCCTGGGTTGGGATTTTTTGGGGGGATGTTTGGAGCATGAAGAATTCCAAAGCTGAGCAGAAAATGCCCCTGGGGGGACATTGGGGGTCCCAGTGGCGGCTGCCGGCAGAGACAGTCTGGAGGAGGAGACCCCTGTGACCCCCAGGACCCCAAAGTGGGGAGCCCAGAGAGGGGGGAGCGCCGCCATTTGCAGGACCCCCACAGCCTGGAGACGGAGAGGGGGGACTCCTTGGACCCCCTGCACCCCAAAGCAGAGAATAAAGGGGAAAGGACCCATGGACCCATAACCCCCAGCATCCCTAAGTTGGGAGAGGGAAGAGGGGGAACTTCTCAGATTCCTGGGACTCCCAGCAGCCTGGGGAGAGCAGGGACCAAGTAGACGGGGGACCCCCAATACAAGCGTGACCCCCAGCAGCTGGGACAGGGGGGAACCCCCGAACACCAAAGGGGAGAGACCAGAGACAGGGAACTCCTGGAGGCTTTTTCAGGGCTGAATCTTGGTGTTTGGGAGGTTTTTTATGGATCCCAGATGCACAGGGACTTCCAGAGGTGGACGTGGGCAGAGGGAATTTCAAAGCCAACGTGCCCACACCTCGGTTTCCCCAAACCAGGATTTCCCACTCCCAACCCTTGGCCAGATGGAGGAGGTGGCTGTGAGGAAGATGCCCCAGGAGCCCCAGGCAGGTGAGGAGGAAGTCAGTGCCCCTTTCCCCCTCTCTCCTGCTCCATCTCCCAGCCCAGCATCGCCCCCGGCTGCAGGACAACCCCGCTGCCGACACCGTCCTGCCGGGGACGGACTGGGGGGATCTCCTTCCCCTTCCCTGTGGCACGGAGGCAAATCCCATCCTCTCCTTGTCCTTCCTCCCCAGACAAGGAGCTGAGCACGGAGCCCAGGGAGGACAAATCCCCGCGGCAGAACCTGGTGGAAGAGGCCGTTTTGAGCGGCTCCATGGCGCAGGAATTCAACGGGGAGGAAAAGCCCCGGAGATCCCACAGGAGGAAGCGCTGAAAATGCAGCCCAGGGTGCTCTGAGGAGGAAAGACCCACCCTGTGCTGGGAAGGCGGCCGGAGATCCAGCCAGAGGTCAGAGCTGGTGGTTCATGAGCAGCTTCACAATGGGGAGAAGCCCCACAAGTGTGGGGAATGTGGGAAGAGCTTCAGCTGGAGCTCCCATCTGATCAACCACCAGAGGATCCACATCAGGGAGAGGCCTCACATGTGTGGGGAATGTTGGAAGAGCTTCAGAGACAGCTCCAGCCTGATCATCCACCAGTGCATCCACACTGGGGAGAGGCCCTACAAGTGTCCCCAGTGTGGGAAGAGCTTCTCACAGAGCTCTAACTTGACCAGACACCAACGGAGGCACCGCTAAGGGAAGCCCTGCGAGTGCCCCGACTGCGGGAAGAGCTTTGTCCTCTGCTCCAGCTCCATCCCCCATCAGAGGACCCAGGTTTGGCAGAGCCCTGGTGACCCACATTCCAGTTATCCAGTTTGGGAAGACCCCTGGCTGGTGCTCTCCATGTTCTCCTGGATCCCTGTAGGCACCTGGGTGAACGCAGGGGCAGGAACATCCATTGGGACTCAGATCAACATTGGAAATTCATTGGGAAGAGCTGATTTATTGACTTTGGGATTCAGGAATGGGGCACTTGGGAATGCAGGAATTCCCCTGGAATTTCCACAGGCGGATCTCACTCTCATCCCAGTCAGGTGAGAATTCCGTGGATGGATCTTCCCCCCAGCCCATTGCCATGGGAATTCCATGGGGAAATGACTGGAATTCACGGCCAATCAAATGACAGCAGTGAAATGAGAAGCAATCCCTGCTGCGACTCGCTGGGACATAAATCCCAATCCTTTCCTCAGGCCGGGTCTGTGGTGCCCGTGGCAGCGCCAGGGGAGTGCCCTCTCCCTGCCCCGAGCCGAGCTCGGGCCTTTCCTTCGGTGTTCTCTGCCCTGCCCGGGGCAGGAGGGCACTGACGGAGCGGCTTTGGTGGCACCGGGCACCGCCCAGGCTCCGGCCACTGCAGGTGGCTCTGCGGGAATGTCCAACACCAAAGCTTCAAGCCAACAACAGCTCCTGGAGGGGATTCTGCCCCCTCTGCCTGCCCTGGGAGCCCAAGGGCAACGCCCCGGGCACAACAGCCCAGAGTGCTGGAGCACAGTGTCCCTGGGCCAGGCCGTGTTCCCTGGATGTCCCCTGTCCCTCGGCTGTCCCCTGTCCCACAGCTGTCCCCTGTCCCTCAGCTGTCCCCTGTCCCTCGGCTGTCCCCTGTCCCACAGCTGTCCCATGTCCTTAGCTGTCCCATGACCCTTGTCCATTCCGTGTCCCTCGGCTGTCCCCTGTCCTTCAGCTGTCCCCTGTCCCTCGGCTCCATGGGGCCGGGGGTGGCAGCAGCCCTGGGGGAGAACAACCCTGAGCCCCTGCGGGGCCAGTTCCCCCAGTTCCACCCAGAGGGGCCCAGGTCACTCCCAGCATGGGCCCTGGGGCTCCCAGTCACCCCCAGTATGATCGCGGTCACCTTCAGTTACACTCAGTATGATCCCAGTCACTCCCAGGATGATCCCACTATGATCCCACCATGGTCCCAGGTGTTCCCATTCACCCGTCTGTGCCTCCCAGATTTCTTCTGCAGCCCCCCCGTGAGAGTAGGGGGTGGGAGCCGAGTGCTGGTGCCCCCCTGCCTGCAGCAGATCCAGCGGTGAGGGGAGTTCGGGGGGTCCCTCAGCATTTGGGGTCCCCCGGGATTTGGGGTGAACCCCCCGGGCCCCCCAGGATCTCCCTGAACACGCTGACGCTGCCCGTGTGCAGCGAGAAGGTTCATACCCGGCACGGGGTCCCCAGCTCTGTCACCGGCATCGCCCAGGTACCCCAAAACCTCCCGGGAATCCCCAACACCCCCCCGGGGAACCCCAACCTCTCCTGGGACCCCGAAAATATCCCCGGGATCCTCCAAAAACTCCCCAGGATGGCAAAGCCCCATACAGATCCCCCAAAACCCTCTCAGGACACCAAAATTCCCACGGGACCTCCCAACACCCCCTGGACCCCCTTGAGAAGGTTTATACCTGGCACAGGGTCCCCATCTCCATCACCAGCAGGGACTCCAAAACAGCCTTGGGACACCCAAATATTCCCCCAAGGATCACCCAAACCCCCACTTTGGGACCCCTGAAAACCCCCCTCGGGAGCCCCCAAAAACCCCCGGGACCCACAAAACCCCCCCAGGAGCCCCTCGCGAATGTTCAGACCCAGCACGGGGTCCCCATCGCCATCATCGGCACCACCCAGGTACCCCCAAACCCTGCCGGGACCCCCAAACCCTGCCGGGACCCCCAAACCCCCCCGGGGCTCCGCTGCCGGAATCAACGGGAGTGGTGTTGCCCTTTTAACGGGAGTTATAGTGGGCACCGACTTTCCCGGGGCATCTTAAAGCGCCGATGGCAGAGCGAACCCCAAAATTTCACCCGGGGGGCACTCTCCCGTTTGCTGCACTCGGGGGAGCCCCGAACGGCGACGGGTCCTGGGCTGAGCCCCCCACTCAGCCGGGGGTGGGGAGGGAACGGGGAGGGCTGGGACGGGGTTTGGGGGTGCTGGGGTTAACTGCGGGACCCCGGTGGAACCCCTTTCCCGCTGTCCCACCTCCCCGGATCCCCCCTCTCCCACCCCTTTCCCGTTGTTGCCCCAAACCTCCGCTGCCCCAGCTCGCCCTGGGCTGACCCAGCCCTTTCCCATCGTGGCCCGGCCCGGCCCCGCTGCCCCGAGAGCTCCCGGGCCGCGGCCGCAGCGACGGAGGAAGGGCAGGAGGAGGAGGAGGCGGGACAGAGGAGGAGGAAGAGGAGGGCCGGGGGGAAGAAGGAGGAGGCGGAGCAGGCGGAGGAGGCTCCACGTGCGGGCAGCGCTCTCTGCATCCGCAGCCGCTCGGGCCGGGAGCATCGCCCGCCCCGCATCCCGCAGGTGCCCGGGGAGGGGGAGCTCGGCCCAAACATCCCGGGCGGTGCTTTTGGAGGGGGGAGGGATATTTGGAGCTCCCAGGAAATCTATTTGGGGCTCGCTGTTCCATCCTCTCTGTCGGGGCGGGCGGCGCGATGTTTGGAGCTTGCGGGACTCCAAAGGCGAGGCGCAGATGCCCCTCGGGCGGATATCGGGGGGTCCCGGGCGGTGTTTTTGGGGGTCCCGGTGGCGGCAGAGCCCCGGCGGGGGCGGGGGGATGCGGGTCCCCCCGCGTTGGGGGTTGGGCTTCCCGGGCCGGGCCCTCCGAGCTCTGCCGGGGCCCCGTGGGGACGGCGCGGGGCCGGGGGGGCGGGGGGACACCGGTTTTGGGGACCCCGGGAGAGCCGCGGCTTCCCTAAGCGAGACCTCGGAGAGAGGAGAGCCCCAGAAGCCCAAAGCGGGGAGCCCGAGAGGGGGGACCCCTGGGATTGGCGGGACCCCGGCGGGGGAATCTGGGGGCTGGAGGGGCGGCACGGCCGGGAAAGGGGCTCGGGGGTCCCGGGGCTGGGAAAGGGGCTTGTGGGTCCCGGGGCTGGGAAAGGGGCTCGGGGGTCCCGGGGCCGGGAAAGGGCTGCTCCCACTAGGAGCCCAGTTCCCTCCCTGAGTGGTTCCAGTTTCCTCATCAGTCCCAGTATGAGCCCAGTATGATCCCAGTATCATCCTGGTCATTTCCCCTCACTCCCTGCAGAATCCCTATTGCTCCCAGTATGAACCCAGTCACTCCCAGTCATTCCCCATTATGATGCAATTTGCCCCCAGCACAGTCTCAGTTGCTCCCAGTACTTCCTACTTTTGTCCAGTGTGTTCCCAGTTTTCCCAGTTGCCCCAGCACAGTCCCAGTCACTCCCAGTATGATGCCAGTCTCACCCAGCAGGGCCCCAGTCACTCACAATTGCTCCCAGTTCTCCCCAGCACATTCCCAGTCACACCCAGTGTGGTCCCAGTCACCACCCGCATGGTCTCAGGCACTCCCAGTATATCCCAGTTGCCCTGAATATTCTTGTGGTCATTCCCAGGCACTCCCAGTTACCTCAGCATGGATCAGTTGCCCCCAGATTTATCCCAGTCACTACCAGTACATCCCAGTTGTCACCAGCATGCATCCTATCATTCCCAGTTCCTCCCAGTGCATCCCCAGTAGGATCTCAGCATGGGCCTGGTAGCTCCCAGTAACCCCCATTGACACCCGCTATAATCCCAGGATGATCCCAGTCACTCCCAGTATGATGCCAGTGACCCCCAGGGTGTTCCCAGTTGCCCCCTGTCAATGCCAGCATGAGCCCAGTAGCCTCCAGTATGATCCCCATGACTCCCTGTCTCTCCCAGTATATCCCAGTCACCCCCAGCATGCTCCCAGTCACTCCCACTTCTTCCCAGATGCATTCAGCACAATTCCAGTTGCTCACAGCCATTCCCAGTCAATCCCAGTATGATTCCAGTCACCCTCAGTATGATCCCAGTCTCACTCAGCATGGACCCACTGTGATTCCGGTATGATCCCAGTTGCCCCCAGCATAGTTCCAGTTGTTCCCAGTTCCTCCCAGTATGATCCCAGTTGCCCCTAGAATAGTCCCAGTCATGCCCACTTTCCCCCAGCATAGATCCAGTTCCTCCCAGGTGCCCCCAGCATGGTCTCATTTCCCCCCAGCATGATCCCAGCTGTTCCCAGTGTGGTTCCAGTCACCCCCAGTATGGTTACAGACACTCCAAGTATATCCCAGTTGCCCTCAGCATGATTGTAGTCATTTGCAGGCACTCCCAGTTGCCCCAGTAAGGTTCCAGTTACCACAGGATGATCCCAGTCTTTCCCAGTTACTTCCAGGGTCTTCCAGCATGTCACGATCCGCTAATGCAAGCGGGAGTCGTGATGGTTCGTTTATCGATCTCAGAGTGTAAAAAGGACACAAGAAATTTCAGTTTAAATCAAAACAGTGCACCTTTATTAAGTGCCCACAACACAGTAATGCAATAGAAGAGAGAAAGAGAGAGAGAGAGAGAGAGAGAGAGAGAGAGAAACACAAAGTAGGGAGGAAGAAAAAGAGGGGGGGGCAATAGCTACCAACGGATGAGACGAAGTCCTCGTGGTCTTCCGCCAATAGATTCGTCTTCTTTCCGTGGGGGAGGTCTCTGCGACTAGGTTATTTCAGAAAGTCCCTTTATAGTCCTTTTCAGAAGCGAGGGGCAACTGGCCAAGAGGTTGGGAAATTTACAGCCATTGTTGTGGAGTCCGTTGCTTTGGGAAACAGGTACAGGACAGACCCACAAGACCGGTGTGCAGGACAGGTGTGCAGGACAGGTCGTTCCTTTCCGCTTCAGCGCAGTCCTTCCCGCCTGGGCAGCAAGAACGGCGCAGTCCATTGTTACCTGCACTAATTTTCCTCAGGAATGCGTACCAGTTCCCAGCAGGCACACCCGTAGGCAACACTCGGCAGACATCCCACCTCAGCTAGGCCAGGACTCCTGTGCTCAGTCTCTGTTCTCGGCGATGATCGTGAGGCAGATGAGGGATCTTCGGACCGTCTCTTACACAGCATGATCCCAGTGTCTGTCAGTTTCCCAAAGTGTGGTCCCAGTTGCTCCCAGTATGATCCTAGTTGTGGTCTCAGTGCCTTCAGCATGGTTCCAGTACCTTCCAATTGATCCCAGTTGCTCCCAATGTGTCCACATTTTCCTCCCAACGTCGGCCCAGCAGCTCCCAGTAACCCCCAGTCAGGTTCCATTCACACCTGCTGTAATCCCAGTGGGGCCCGTAGTCACTTCCAGTATGGTCCAGTCACTTCCAGTATGGTCCCAGTTGCCCCTCTCAATGCCAGTATGATCCCAGTTGCTTCCAGTCAATCCCAGTATGATCCCAGTTGCACCCAGTCACCCCCAGCATGGTTACAGTCACCCCCAGTATGACCCCAGTCACTCCCAGATACTCCCAGATTATTCCAGTCATGCCCAGAGTGACTCCCTGTCACTCCCAGTGTGGGCCCAGTTGCTCCCAGTATGAATCCAGTCACTCCAAGTTACTCCAAATATGATCCCATTTGCTCCCAGCATGATCTCTGTTGCTCCCAGTCACCTCCAGTATGGTTCCAGTCATGTCCAGCACCTTTCCAGTCCCTCCCAGTCTGATTCCAGTATGATCGCAGTCATTCTCAGATACTCCCAGTATGATCCCAGTCACTTCCAGTAGGATCCCAGTATGACCCAAGCATGGGCACAGCTGCTCCCATTATCTTCCAGTGTGGTTCCAGTTGAACCCAGTTTCCCCCAGTTCAGACCCAGTCACTCCCCACATGAGGTTGAGCACTCCCTGAATTCACAGCCCCCCACCTGTGGGATCATCGCCTCCCATGCCGCAGGTGCCCAGGGAGGGGGAGCTCGGCCCAGATACCCCGGGGGGGTTCCCTGGGTTGGGTTTTGTTGGGGGGATGTTTGGAGAGTGAAGAACTCCAAAGCTGAGCAGAAAATGCCCCTTGTGAGGACATTGGGGGTCCCCAGGAGGTGTTTCTGGGGGTCCCGGTAGCGGTGCCAGCAGAGCCCTGGCAGCGGGCAGGGGGATGTGGGGTACGCCCCGTGGTGGGGGTTGGGTCTGCCTGGGTCAGGCACGGCCACCTCCAGCCCGGAGCCAGGGGGCTGCGGGACCCCTTGGGAGAGCCAGAGGGGGAACCTCGGGACCCCCAGAGTGGGACGAGCAGAGAGGGGCAGTACCGGGACCAGGGGAGGCCCGGCAGTCTGGAGGAGCGAACCCCTGTGAGCCCCAGGACCCCAAAGTGGGGAGCCCAGAGAGGGGGGAGCGCTGCCATTCGCGGGACCCTCAACAGCCTGGAGAGGGGGAGGGGGGACTCCTTGGACCCCCTGCACCCCGAAGCAGAGAATAAGGGGAGAAGGGACCTGGGGATCCCATAACCCCCAGCATCCCTCAGTGGGAAGACCAAAGGGGGGAGCTTTTGGATTCCTGGGACTCCCAGCAGCCTGGGGAGGGTGGAGACCAAGTAGAGAGGGGGACCCCAATAAAAGAGGGACCCCAGCAGCTGGGACAGGGACAACCCCCAAACACCAAAGGGGAGAGACGAGAAACAGGGAACTCCTGAGAGGCTTTTTGAGAGCAGATTTTTATGAACACACAGTGCCCAGTGACTTCTAGAGATGGACTTGGACAGAGGGACCTTAAACTCGATGTGCTCATCCCTAGTTTTCTCCAAACCAGGATTTCCCATTCCCACCCTTTTGCCAGATGGAGGAGGAGGCTGTGAGGAAGAGGAAGATGCCCCAGGACCCCCAGGCAGGTGAGGAGGAAGTCAGTGCCCCTTTCCCCCTCTCTCCTGCTCCATCTCCCAGCCCAGCATCGCCCCCGGCTGCAGGACAACCCCGCTGCCGACACCGTCCTGCCGGGGACGGACTGGGGGGATCTCCTTCCCCTTCCCTGTGGCACGGAGGCAAATCCCATCCTCTCCTTGTCCTTCCTCCCCCAGACAAGGAGCTGAGGACAGAGCCCAGGGAGGACAAATCCCCGCAGCAGAACCTGGTGGAAGAGGCCGTTTTGAGCAGCTCCACTGTGCAGGAATCCAATGGGGAGGAAAAGCCCCGGAGATCCCGCAGGAGGAGAGGCTGCAAACGCAGCCCAGAGTGCTCTGAGGAGGAAAGACCCACCCTGTGCTGGGAAGGCGGCCGGAGATCCAGCCAGAGGTCAGAGCTGGTGGTTCATGAGCAGCTTCACGATGGGGAGAAGCTCCACACGTGTGGGGAATGTGGGAGGAGCTTCAGGTGGAGCTCCAACCTGATTGTCCATCAAAGGAGTCACACTGGGGAGAGGCCCTATGAGTGTGGGGAATGTGGGAAGAGCTTCAGCCACAGCTCCAATCTGATTGTCCATCAAAGGAGTCACACTGGGGAGAGGCCCTATGAGTGTGGGGAATGTGGGAAGAGCTTTGTCACAATCTCCCGCCTATGTATCCACCAGAGGATCCACACCGGGGAGAGGCCCTACGAGTGTCCCGAGTGTGGGAAGAGGTTTCAGACCAGCTCCCATCTCCTCAAGCACCAGCGGATTCACACAGAGGAGAGGCCCTTCCGCTGCCCCGAATGCTGTAGGGGCTTCAAACAAAATTCCCACCTCGTCACCCATCAGCGCATCCACACCGGGGAGAGGCCCTACGAGTGTCCCCAGTGTGGGAAGAGCTTCTCCAGGAGCTCTAACTTGACCAGACACCAATGGAGGCACCGCTAAGGGAAGCCCTGCGAGTGCCCCGACTGCGGGAAAAGCTTTGTCCTCTGCTCCAGCTCCATCCCCCATCAGAGGAGCCACATTTGGCAGAGCCCTGGTGACCCACATTCCCTGTGATCCGTGTTGGGAAGACCCCTGGCTGGTGCTCTCCACGTTCTCCTGGATCCCTGTAGGCACCTGGGTGAATGCAGGGGTAGGAACATCCATCGGGACTCAGATCAACATTGGAAATTCACTGGGAATAGCTGATTTTTTACCTTTACACCCTAAAAAAATTCATCTGCTCTGTCCAATTGTTTCTTCTGGTGGCTGCAGAGAGAAACAGTGGACTCTACACGATTCGGCGTGAATCAGGCAGAAGCCATTTTATTGATGACCTACTGTCCCTCATATACAGTTCTTGCTTTCCCTACACGCGATCGTGCATAATTATTATGGGTTAAGGGCATTTTCACACGCTGCTTTATGCTTTGTGGTTGGCTCTTGTCTATGTGTCACATTGTCTGTCGTGTATGTCACAACTGTCCTTCAGTTTGCATTTTCTTATCCTTTTCTTCCTTTGCTTGTTCCTCATTCACATCCTCCCCAGTGCTGCTTGTTTCTGTCTCACAACCTCCCCATGGACTCTTCCCCTGTGTAGGTGCTCAAGTCCTTCTGTCTTACGTGCTCTGGTTCTTCTGTTTTATGGCTGGTTCATGATATGTCCATTTTCTAGTAAAAACATGGTTTCCACAGTCTCGAGGCATCAATGGGTCCCACTGAGCTCCATGCCCACCACAGGCTCCTCATGGACTCCTTGGAGGAGAGAATTGGAGGCCGGGATTGCACAAAGCTCTCAGAGATTCCCAGGCAAAAGCCAAAGCCAAAGTCCTTTGAAAACCCTGCAGTCCCTGGGTACATTCAGGAGCCCCCCAGGGCCATTCCTGACCAAGGCTCCCCAGGGACTCCTTCCAGCAGATCCCTGAGGCCACTGGGATGTGGGGGGATGCTGAGGGCAGGACAAGGGGCTGACAGTGCCCAGCCTTGCTGGGGCTGTGCCAGGAGGCCCCAGGGCCTCAGGACAAGGTGTCTCCTCCCAGCCCTTGGTGGCACAGACGCTGCTGTGCCCCAGGGCACCAAGACTTGGCTTCTCTTTGTCCACCCCTGTCATCCCTGCCTCCAGTTCTCTGCTCTGACTGGAGCCTGGGGACACTTTCTCAGTCATGTCCCTCCCTGGGACCCATGAAAACTTCCAGAAACTTTGAAGTTCAATTCTGGCTGGAATCCTTGAGAGGTTTGTGCCAGTCCCTGTCAGGGACTGATGTTCAGGGCCTCAGCAGCAAGGCCCGAGAGGGTCATTGCAGTCCTTGTGCTGTATCTGTGCTGCTGAGCTGGGCCGGGCTCCTGGCACAGAGGCAGCTCCTGGCAAGCGGCAGCGCTGCAGAGAGACAGCTCTGGCCAGGAGCAGCTCCTGGGCACAGCCCAGCAGGGCTGGGGCACTGCCTGCAGCCAGCCCGGGAACAGCACAGGGGCACACAGGGCTTCAACTCAGCTGGGGCTGGGAAGGGGCTGGGAAGTGACTGGGGGGGCTCCAAACCCAGCCCAGGGAGCTCTGAGGAGGAAAGACCCACCCTGTGCTGGGAAGGCAGCTGCAGATCCAGCCAGAGCTCAGAGCTGGTGGTTCATGAGCAGCTTCATGGCAGAGAGAAGCCCAACAAGTGCTTGGAATGTGAGAAGAGCTTCAGCTGGAGCTCCAGCCTGCTCTGCCACAAGAGGATCCACACTGGGGAGAGGCCCTGCGAGTGTCCTGAGGGTGGGAAGAGCTCCAGTCTCCTCGGGCACCAGCGCAGGCACACAGAGGAGTGCTCCTTCTGCTGCCCTGACTACACAAAAGGCTTTGAATACAACTCCGCCCTCGTCACCCACCGGCGCATCCACACCAGGGAGAGGCCCTACGAGTGTCCCCAGTGTGGGAAGAGCTTCTCCAGGAGCTCACACTTGACCCCACACCAACAGAGCCACCAGTAAGGGAAGCCCTGCGAGTGCCCTGACTGTGGCAAGAGCTTTGTCCTCTGCTCCAACTTCATCCCCCAGCAGAGGACCCAAATCGGGAAGAGCCCTGGTGGCCCACATTCCTGGTGATCCAGGTTGGGAAGACCCCCAGCTGATGGTCCTTTTGTTTTGGCCCTAATTTTCTTTTGATCCATCTCTGTCCCTTAAAAACACCCAAAATTAGGGTAAAAATAAAGAAATTGATCAGAGACCTCTAAAGTCTCACCATTTTACTGGTATTTGGGGGGAATTTTGGGTTTAGGGTCATATTTGGCAGAGGAGGATGGAGACTGTCTCTGTCCCTCTCACCCCAATGATGCTTGGGCGGGGTCACACCAGGGGTGAGAGGGACAGAGACCCCCCCGGCCTCCCCAGGTGTGAGAAGGTCGGAGAGCCCCCCACCCCCCGAGCACACTCAGCGGTGAGAGGGACACAGAGCCCCTGGTCCCCCACCCTGCACAAGCATTCCCTGGGGTGAGAGGGACAGGGACAAGCCCCCCAAGCCCCTCCCCAGCATCCCCTTGGCACCAGACCAAATAAACTTGGCAGAAATCAAACTTAAGTCTACATAAAATGCTTTGAGCAATGTTTGCTCTTCCCACAAGTCCCTTGTGGTGAAAACACAATCAAGCCCCAACCATGAATGAACCGACAGCACAAGCAGTTCTGGTGGCAATTCAAAGCTCCAGCGGTTCCCACACAGCTCCAGCTCAGCTGCTGCAGGTTCCTGTAAAAGAAAAGTGACAATTCGGCCCAATACAGATGATTGAAAGGAAGGAAAACTCTGTGTAGCTGTCACCAAGGTGGCAGGGAGGAAGAGAAAAATGATTCTCCCATTTGGCAAAGCCCCCCAGCCTGTGAGAGAGAAAAGGGGGGAGAGCAAGGGAGTGGCAGGGACAGAGACCTCCCCTGGGGAGGGGCGAGTGTGACACTGTCCCCTGTGTGTGTGGCCTTCCCGGGCTGGGGGTTTCACACCTGAGCCAGTCTGGGTAAGGGGGGTGGTGTTCACTCCCCCTGAGCAGGGCTTACCCCCCACCCCCAAAACTCCTCCTGTCCCCTTGGTTGGGGGATGGGGGTGCAAACCTGGCCTCAGCAAAGGGGTCTGGGGGCTGGGGCCTCCCCCAGCCCGACCCCAGCCAGGGCTGATTTTCAGGACAGCTCTGGGCGTGGCTTTCTGGTGGATTCATTCTCCTCCCTCAGCCTTGTTTACTTCTTAGAGTAAAGAACTGTTCCTCCCTTTCCTGTGTTTTTGCTTGGGAGCCCTGTAATTGTGGGATTGGATCCGAGGGGATCATCGGGGCACTGCTGGGCCCCATGGACCAAGGGGCCGGTGTGATTCTGAGAGGCCCCGTGGATCCAAGGAGACCATGGTGCTCCTGCAGGTCCTCATGGAATCACGGAGTCCATTGTGACACTGCTGGGCCCATGGAACCAAGGACACCTTTCTGACACTGCAGGGCCCCATGGAACCAAGGACACCTTTGTGACCCTGAGGGGCCCAATGGAACCAAGGACACCTTTGTGACACCGAGGGAACCAAGGGAACATGGAACAGCTCTGGCTGCCTTGGGCTCCTGGGGCCGCCTGGCAGCTCCGGCTGACCTTGGCATGTCCAGGGCCAATTCTCACCTGCCCCTGGAGCACTGGGGCTCTGTGCTTTCCTTCCTATGGAACAGAACTGTCCTTCTCCTCCAGGGGCCCATGGCCAAAATTGAGATTCTGCCTCCAAAATTCCATCTATCAAAGGATTGCTCTGTGTCGAAAGGTGCCAGGACAGACGGCTCTGGCCGGCCTTGGCCTCTGGCGGTCGCCTCTCATCAGCCTTCCAAACACTGGGGCTCTGTGATTTCCTTCCTATGGCAAAGAACCGTCCTCCTCTTCCAGGCACAAATGGCCAAAACTGGGATTCCCCCTCCCAAATTCTGTCTATCCAAGGATTGCTCCCAGGGAAGAGCTGCCAGGACAGATGGTTCTGGCTGGCCCTGGCCTCCAGTGGCTCCTGCTCATCTCCCTCTGAAACACTGGAGCTCCATGCTTTCCCTCCTACGGAAAAGAACCGTCCTTCTTCTTCAGGCTCCCATGGCTGAAGTTGGGATTTGGCCTCCCAAATTCTATCCAAGGATTGCTCCCAGACAAAAGTTGCCAAGACAAACAGGTCTGGCTGGCCTTGGCCTCCTGGGGGCCACCTCTCATCTGCCTTCAAAACATTGGGGCTCCACCCTTTCCCTACAATGGAAAAGAACCGTCCTTCCTGTCCAGGCGCCCAAGGTCAAAACTGGGATTCCACCTCCCAGATTCCCAATATCCAAGGGCTGCTCCCAGACAAACCTGGCAGGACAGACAGATGTAGCTGGCCTTGGCCTCTGGTGGCTGTGTCTCATCTGCCCCTGAAGCCCTGGGGCTCGGTGCTGCCCTTCCTCTGGAGACCACTGTGACCCTGCGTGGCCTCGTGGAACCCAGGGGCCCTGCAGGGCTGGTGGCACCAAGGGGACCATTGTGACCCTGTGGCGTTCCATGGAGCCAAGGGGCCACTGTGGCACTGCTGGCCCCAAAGAACCGAGGGGCCTTTGTGACCCTGCAGGGCCCATGGAACCAAGGGAACATGGAACAGCTCTGGCTGCCTTGGGCTCCTGGGGCCGCCTGGCAGCTCCGGCTGACCTTGGCATGGAGAGAGCTGCTTCTCACCTGCCCTGGAGCACTGGGGCTCTGTGCTTTCCTTCCTATGGAACAGAACTGTCCTTCTCCTCCAGGGGCCCACAGCCAAAACTGGGATTCTACATCCAAATTCGATTATGTAAGGATTGTTCCCATATGAAACTTGCCAGGACAGATGGGTCTCGCTGGCCTTGGCCTCTTGGGGGCCACCTCTCATCTGCCTTTGAAACACTGTGGGGCTGTGCTGTTCTTTCCATGGAAAAAACATCTTTCAAGTCCAGGTGTCCATGGCCAAAATTGGGAATCCACCTCCAAAATTCCGTATATCCAAGTACAGCTCCCAGGCAAAATCTGCCAGGACTGACAAGTCCAGCTTCCCTTGGCTTCCTGAGGGCCAGCTCTCAGCTGCCTTTGAAATGCTGGGGCTGTGCTTCTCTTCCTGTGGAACTGAGCCATCCTTCTCCTCCCACTGCCCATGGCCAAAATTGGAATTTGGCCTCCAAAATTCCATCTATCCCAGGATTGCTGCCAGACAAAAGCTGCCAAGACTAACAGGTCTGGCTGGCTTTGGCCTCTGGTGGCCACCTTTCATCTTTCAATACTGGGCTTCTGTGGTTTCCTTCCTGGGGAAAAGAACCGTCCCTCTTGTCTGGGTGCTCTTGGCCTCGAGCACCTGACCACTGTATAGGGACAAAGGAGCTCTGTGCTCCGTGGAGTGGAGACTGAGGAGAGCAGAGGAGAGCCCTGGGAGGGACTGAAGGGAGGTTTCAGAGATGGTGGATCCTTCTGGCATTGTAGAGAACAGCCAGAGAACGAGAAAATGAATGTGAAGGGCAGCTGGGGAGGCCCAGAGTGGACATCAGGAGAAAGGAATTTCCCTCCCAGGCAGGGCTGGGGTGCAACACGTCCCCCAGAAGGAGCCTGGAGCAGCCCAAGGCTTTGTGTGGCCAGGCAGAGGCAGGCAGGACGCAGAGCTGCCGGCAAAGGAAGGGGCCAGCCAGGTGGGGCAGCCGGGGAGATGAGGACAGCCTGCAGGGACAGAGGCGCAGGGCAGGGACAGCGTGGCACAGCCTGGGCTGCAGAGGGCAGAGGGATGGGCAGCAGCTGCAAGGCCCTGACAGAGCCAACTTGTGCAGCCCTTTGGCCACGGCTGCTGGCCCTGGCCCTGAGGCCAGGAGGGGACAAGTGACCCCTGCAGCCCTGGGGCCTCAGTGCCTCCTTGTCCCAGCCCAGCAGCCTGGCAGGGGCTGCCCCATGGTGCTGCCCTGGGCACTGCCCATCCCCACATCCCAGTGCCCCGGCAAGAGCCCTGAGCACTGAGGGAGGGACAGGATCTGCCTTGCCAGGGGCTGGGGCTCAGGCCTTGGCCCTTTGCACTCATGGAACACAGCCAGCTTTGCTCAGCACCAGAGACACCTTTCCCTTGCTTGTCCCCACCTGCCATCGCTGCCTCCAGAGTTCTGCTCTCACTGGAACCTGGGCACACTTTCACGTGAGTCGTGTCCCTCACTGGGACCCATTAAAAGTTAAAGAAACTTTGGACTTTGAATCTTTGAGTTCTTGAGAAGTTTTTTGAAGACACTCTGAGGGACTGAGTCTGATGTGAACAACACCAAAGCCCTGAGGGGGTCATTAAAGTCCTTGTGCTGCTGCTGTGCTGCTGAGCTGGGCCGGGCTCCTGGCACAGAGGGAACTCTCAAGCTCCTGGCAACCAAGGAGAGCTTCAAAGAGGCAGCTCTGCTGAGGAGCAGCTCCTCTGCCAGCCCAGCAGGGCTGAGGGCACTGCCTGCAGGTACCTGCGAGGAGTGAGCAGAGAGCTGGCTAAAGCAACTGGAAGGACAGCTCTGAACTCATTCCTGGAGAAACCTTCACAGCGTGGGACACAGTGAGTCTCTGGCTGCAGGGATCCTCTAGAGCTGGCCCATGGCACGGCTGCCATGGCTGTGAGGATGGCTCTGCTGCCGTTCCTGCCTTGGGGGAGGATGTGCTGCAGAGCGGGGCTGCCCTGGGCACCGTCAGAGGGACAGGGCAGGACGGCTCCTGCTGCCAGGGCCGGCTGCAGGCTCTGAAGGTGGGCAGCAGCCAGGGGTGCCCAGGGCTGTCCTGCAGAGCAGCTCCTGCAGCCCTGAGGGCTCTTTGCCAGGCCAGGGCATCTGCCACCTGCCAGGGGCAGCTCTCAGCCTGCCTGGGAGCTCCCCATGGGCGGTGCAGGGGAGCTGTGGCTGCAAGGAGTGACTGCTGCAGGGCAGGTCCTGCTGCTGTGGAGAGGCTGCTGTGGGGCCAGGGCTGCTCAGAGCTCCAGCTCATGCCCAGGTCATTTCCGAGGGGCTTTTCATGAGCCCATTCAGGGCAGGAGTTTCCTGCTTGAGTTTCTGCTTTCCTCAATCTGTGCTCCCACTTTTCTCCGGCTCACCTTGGTGGGAATGGAAACTCAGCTGTGCAGATGGAGCAGGGGCTGAGGCTCTTAAACCATCCCGCCGAGGATTCCTGGGAGCCTCAGCAAGTGCCTGCACCTCGCCAGCCCCCAGCTCCAGCCAGCATCACCTTTCCATGGTGCCCAGGCCCGGGGGAGCTGTTCTTTAATCGCCGCAGCCCCGAGCGGCTGCCGGGCAGGGCTGGCCCAGGGGCTGGGCTGGGCTCCGGCAGCAGCGGCAGGGACGGAGCCCGGGCCGCAGGAGCAGCTCCCGGCTGGGCCAGCTCCAGCAGCAGAGCCGTGGGCAGGGAGGGAGGGAGGCAGCGCTGAGGGCAGCCCTGCTGAGGGGAGCTGTGGCAGCTGCCGGCGCTGCCCTGCAGTGCAGACACCGCCCTGAGCAGCGCAGCTCCGGTGTCCCCTCGCAGCCAGCACAGCCCTCAGCCCGGGGGCTCGGGGCCCTCAGCCCGGGGGCTCGGGGCCCTCAGCCCGGGGGCTCGGGGCCCTCGGTGCCCTCCTGGGCCGGCAGAGCAGCAGCAGAGATGAAGGGCATCTCTGCGGCCACGGGCCCGTTCCTGCTGCCCGGGGCCTGAGGGCGACTGTCCTGCCCTGGTGCTGCCCGGGAGGGGCTGGGCAGCGCTGGGCAGGGAAAGGCTTTTCCTCAGGGCCCGGCTCTCTCTCCTTGCCCTGCTCAGCTGCTCCTGGCGCTGCTGAGGGGCTCTCTGGGAATGGCACTTCCAGCTGCAGGCTCAGGCCCAGCCCTGGGGCTCCTCCTGTGCAGGCTGAGCACAGCAATGGGGTGTCCCAGCTCCCTCTGCCCCGGGAGCTCTGGGCAGGCCGGGCTGGCAGGCTGGCAATGAGCCGGCTCTCCTCCAGCAGTGCCATGGACAGGAGCCTGGCTGTGCCCTCGGGATGCCATCCCAGCTGTCAGCTGCCTTCCAGGGGACACTGGGGCCGCGAGTGTCCTTGGCCAGCAGTGGGGCTGAGACTCTGAGAAAGGCTGAGCCACTTTGCTCTGCTGTGGCTCCCTCTGCTCTCAGCTGAGCCAGGCTGATTTTCAGGGGAACACAGTGACTGCCCTCCATCTCAGGAAGGGCAGCTGGGGACAGATGGAGCGACAGAGCAGCTCCCCTCACCCTTCCCTGAGTTACAGCCAATGCTCTTGCCTTGCACAGCTCTCTCTGCTCTCCCTGGGTGCAGCAGGAAACCCTCTCAAAGTGCCTTTGGCCGTCACCGTTCCTTAGCCCTGGCACAGGAGATGCTGCCCAGCTCCTCTGCCTCAGGAGCAGTTTGGGCTGATGGAGTTCAGCCCCAGGACCAGCCCCTGTCCCCATTCCCATGTCCCCACTGCAGCAGAGCAGAGCGGACTCCTCGTTGTCCATGGGCACAGCCCCTGCTCGTCGCAGCAACGGGGCCAGATCCCAGCAGAGCTCCAGGCACGGGGCTGAGGGAAGGGCTCTGAGAAAAGGAGAACTGGGGGGCAGGGCCGGGAGAAAGGGCTTGGGCATTGCTCAGCAAAGTCTCCCCTGACTCCTCACTGTCTCATCCTTCAACAGCACTCCATGGCCAGAGGCTCCAAATGTCCAACAGCAGCTCCATCAGCCCCTTCCTCCTGCTGGCATTGGCAGACACGCGGCAGCTGCAGCTCCTGCACTTCTGCCTCTTCCTGGGCATCTCCCTGGCTGCCCTCCTGGCCAACGGCCTCATCATCAGCGCCATAGCCTGCGGCCAGCACCTGCACAGCCCCATGTTCTTCTTCCTGCTCAGCCTGGCCCTCACCGACCTGGGCTCCATCTGCACCACTGTCCCCAAGGCCATGCACAATTCCCTCTGGGGCACCAGCCACATCTCCTACTCAGCATGTGCTGCTCAGGTGTTTTTCTTTCTGTTCTTCATCTCAGCAGAGTATTCCCTCCTCACCATCATGTGCTACGACCGCTACGTGTCCATCTGCAAACCCCTGCACTACGGGACCCTTCTGGGCAGCAGAGCTTGTGCCCACATGGCAGCAGCTGCCTGGGCCAGTGGCCTTCTCAATGCTCTGCTGCACACAGCCAATACATTTTCCCTGCCCCTGTGCCAGGGCAATGCCCTGGGCCAGTTCTTCTGTGAAGTGCCCCAGATCCTCAAGCTCTCCTGCTCCAAATCCCACCTCAGGGAACTTGGGCTCATCACTGTCAGTGTCTGGTGTTTGGCTGTTTTGTGTTCATTGTTTTCTCCTATGTGCAGATCTTCAGGGCCGTGCTGAGGATCCCCTCTGAGCAGGGCCGGCACAAAGCCTTTTCCACATGCCTCCCTCACCTGGCCGTGCTCTCTCTGTTCCTCAGCACGGGCTTTTTTCCTACCTGAAGCTCCCCTTTCATCTTGTCCATCCCTGGATGTGGCACTGTCAGTTCTGTACTCGGTGGTGCCTCCAGCACTGAACCCCCTCATCTACAGCCTGAAGAACCAGGAGCTCAAGGAGACCCTGAGAAAACTCTCTGGACTTCTTTGACTGCTGGAGAGTCCCTAAGGAATATGAAAAACTCAGATGCCCCTTAGATCATATGTCTTATTTTTCCTTTGTTCATTATACAGCAAATAGTATTTCACCTTAATATTTTTGTTATCACTCTCCCAGTGTTATCTGACCCCAGACACATCCTGTACATGTGGATCCAGGCTCCCTGTACAAACAAACACACTAAAGAGTCCAGCAGAAATTATTTGTCTCTGTTCCCATCCTTCACATCTCCTCTGGAGCTGGAGCTGCAGCCCCAGCACCTGGGAGGGCTCAGGGGCTCACAAGCTCAGCTGCCACACAGAGAACTTGTGGGCCTTGGGGTGCCCCTGTTGGCCTCAGTGCCCAGAGCCTTTCTGCTCCTTCTCCCTGGGGCTGCTGCTTCCCTGCAGCCCTGGCCACGGAGAGCAGCAGAAGCAGCCGTGTCCAGAGCAGCAGTGCCAGCTCAGGGCCCTGTGGGGAGCAGGGGCTGGGCAGCAGCACAAGGCAGCCCGGCCGGCCGGGACACCTCAGCTGGGGAAAGGGATGTCCAGGAGAAGGGCAAGGGAACGTTTCTGTGCCTGCAGGGTGCAATCCAGAGGAAGCTGCTGCTGCAGGCACCGGCTCTGGCCAGGCCCCTCTGTCCCCTGCCCAGGGCTGCTGTGCTGTGCTGGCCTGGGCAGAGGGGCTGGCACTGAGGGGCAGAGGCAGCCTGTGCTGGGCATCTCCTGGAGCCGGGGCTGGGAGTTCTGCGCCGTCACTGGGCTCCATTTCCCCTGCCATGGGGAGCTCCAGCCCTGGGGCTGCTGTGGAGGCTGACCTCCCTCTCTGCCCCTCGGCAGCTGCTGGGCCCTTCAGAGGGGCTGAGCAGTGGGGGGAGTGTCCCCAGTGCTGGCACACCCCAGGGCTGGCACTGCCATGGGGCTCACCCAGAACGGGCTGGGCTGGGCTGGGCTGGGCTGGGAGGAGGGCAGGGGAGGTGGGCAGAGCTGGGAAGAGGCTGGGCTGGGCTGGGAAGTGCCCAGGAGATAAAGCCCGCCCGTATCAGCTGAGCTGTGTGACTCTGCAGGGCCAGGACTCGTTCCAGTGGGTGTGTGGTGCTGTGCCAGTCCCCTGGCAGGGATCTCAGACAGGCAGGTGCAGCACTGAGGGAGCCGGTCTGGGCCCTTGGTGGCATGGACAGTCCGAGAAGGTGCCCCAGGGCTTTGATCACCCCCCCAGCCTCTTTCATCGGCCACTTTCAGATCTGGCCACTCACCCCAGTTTTTTGGTCTCTGTTCTGTGGTCATCTCCTTCTTCCTGCTGAGTTCAGTGCTGGTGCAGGGGCAGCATCAGCCCTGCCCCAGGCTCCCTCCTCACCCAGACCTTGGCAGAGCCCGGGGCAGGACTCTCTGTGAACCCTGGCACGGGATGTGGGTGGTGGGACTGGACATTGAGGTCTGGCATGGACGCTCTGGTGGGGAACATTTGCCCACCCAAAACACACCCCGTGCTGTGCCGTGTCTGGTGAGGGGCGTGTGGGGCCTGTGCTGGGCAGGGGGGCTGTGCTGCCTCAGGCACAAATCACAGGCATGAGCCACAACACAGCGACCAGGAGGTGGAAGCGAGGACAGGCTGTGGAGGAGGCATTCAGAAATCTGACCCAAGCCTGTGTTCCTGTGTTTAGGAAAGCCAAAGTCTGGCTGGAGCTGATGGAGGCTTCAGGCAATATCCAGAGCAAAATGAATTCAGTCGCTGTGTTTGCAGTAAATGGCTGCAAAAGGAACATGTCAACCTGCTGCTGAATGGGGGTGGGGAGGAGAATCTAAATCATGGAATGGCTTGGGCTGGAACCTCGATCATCAGGTTCCAATCTCCTGCCGTGGGCAGGGACACCTTCCACTGGCCCAGATTGCTCTGTCCAACCTGGCCTTGAACACCTCCAGAGGTGGGGAGTCTGCAGCCTCTCTGGGTAGCCTGTGCCAGGAGCTCACCACCCTCATGGGGAAGAATTTCTTCCCAATATCCCATCTAAACCCACCCTCCTTCCCCTCATGGACATTCCCCTTGTCCTGTCACTCCAGACCTTGTCCAAAGCCCCTCTCCAGCTCTCTCGGAGCCCCTTTAGGCACTGGAAGGGACTCTCATGTCTCCTTGGAGCCTTCTCTCCCCCAGGCTGAGCAGCTCCAGCTCTCCCAGCCTGGCTCCAGAACAGAGGTGTTCCAGCCCTGCAAGTGTCCCGTGTGACACTGCGGGACTTTGTGTAACCAAGGGTCCATTGTCACACTGTGGGACGTAAGAGACCATTGTGACACTGGGGTGCCCCATGGAATCAAGGAGACCACTGTGACACTGTGGGGCCCCAACCAAGGAGATCATTGTAGCACTGTGGGGCCTCATGGGATCAAGGAGATCACTGTGACGCTGTGGGGCCTCATGGAATCAAGGAGATTACTGTGACACTGTGGGGCCTCATGGAATCAAGGAGATCACTGTGGCACTGTGGGGCACCATGGAATCAAGGAGATCACTGTGACACTGTGGGGCACCATGGAATCAAGGAGATCACTGTGGCACTGTGGGGCACCATGGAATCAAGGAGATCACTGTGACACTGTGGGGCACCATGGAATCAAGGAGATCACTGTGGCACTGTGGGGCACCATGGAATCAAGGAGGTCACTGTGGCACTGTGGGGCACCATGGAATCAAGGAGGTCACTGTGGCACTGTGGGGCACCATGGAATCAAGGAGATTACTGTGGCACTGTGGGGCCTCATGGGATCAAGGGGCCATTGCGACACTCCCGAACCAACAAGACCCCTGTAACACTGCAAAACCTTATGGAAAAATGGGTCCATTGTGACACTGTGGAACCAAGGAGACCACTGTTACACTGAAGGGCCTCATAAAACCATGGAGATCATTAGGGCCTTGTGAAACCAAGGAGACCATTGTGGAACTGCAGGGCCTCAAGGAATAAGGGAGACCATTCTGATTCTTCAGAGCCTTGAGGAACCAAGTAACCTTTGGGATACTGCAGAACCAAGGGGACCATTGTGACACTGTGGGGCCCCGCAGAACCAAGGGGCCATTGTGACACTGCAGGGCCTCATGGAATCATGGAGACCATTGTGACACTGCTGGGCCTGATGGAACCAAGAGGCCATTTTGAAACTGTGGGGCTCCATGGAACCAAGGAGACCATTCTGACACTGACAGGCTTCACAGAACCAAGGGGCTGTTGTGTCAGTGTGGAGCTCCAAGGAACCAAGAGGCCATGGTGACACTGCAGCCCATTGTGAAACAATGGAATCCACTGTGATGCTGCAGGGCCCCATGGAACCTTAGGATCAATAGTGACACTTGGGGGCCTTGTGCAACACAGGGGCCATTGTGACATTGCAGGGCTTCGTGTAACCAAGGGTGTCATGGCACTGTTGGGCCCCATGGAACCAAGACCACTGTGACAATACGGGGCCTCGTGGAACCAGGGGGCCATTGTGTCACTTTGGGGCCCCATCAAACCAAGGCAACCATTGTGACACTGCAAGGCCTCATGGAAGCAGGGAGATCACTGTGAGGCTGTTAACAAAAGTCAGTAAAAACAAAAGAACCTCCTTAACACCAATGTAGCACTAAGAATAAGAAGCAGTATTCTTTATTTGGCTGGATGGACGAGGGGATAACTCCTCCTAAAGCCATGCATGCTGAGGACAGGAAAGTTCCTGTTTATATCCTGTGTTTTACAGACATATTCAGTGATTGTCCCAGAATAAACATGCAGATGATAATCATTTCCCCAAAATCATTAACATATTTTCCCTCCCCTTTACACATGTGTTCTTCTGTTTTGGGGGTCTCTTTGGGGGTCCCTGGTGTTTGGTGACCCCAAAGTCACACCTGACTGCCTGGTGAACTGGTAAAAGTCCACAAATGAGGCCGGTCGCTTTCCAGTTCTCCTTCTTACACTGTGGGCAGTGTGCAGTTCCATGGGCCAGTGGGTTTGGAAGAACAAGCATTGTGTCAGATCAACAGGTGTGGAAAATTGATCATCTGATAACATCCCCACCTTTGTGAAGATTATCTTCTCTGACTCGCCTTGCATTAGCAATCATGGGTTTTATGTAGCTCAAAGGAAAGTATCACAATTACAAGTATTACTATGATCTCAATTATATTTTGCAAAAGTGAGGCTAACCAGCCAGTCAGAGAAAATTCAAATCCATTAAGTATTTTTTCCAACTTGTTACTTTATAATCCTGCTCTTAATTCCCTGCTGGATGCACCAACCGATTTTATCCTCTCTACCCGATCATCCAATCCAGCATCACATTTGGAATGTGCACACAACAAGTGTTGCTGTTTCAGTTCAAGAATCCACATACTCCCTGTCCATGTAGCAGCAATGGGGCTAAAGCCAATCTGCTCTGTAAGGTCATTTTAGCTGTGGCTGGCAATTGTTCCTTTATTTCAGCAAACCCCAAAGGAGCTGCATTCCCTAAAGTTTCCATCTGCAGAGCCCAATGGTGTGTGGCTGGTCTGTTCCTAAAGGCAGATCTTTGCGGAGCAGAGATGGATTCTAAAATCCACCCCGCTGTAGTTCCTGCACTGGGATGTTTCCAAGTTTCATCCTGTCACAGTCTGGTTTAAACCCAGAAAAGCAAAGAAAGCTAAGTCTCTGTCCATAAACTGGAAAGAACTTAGAAGGTTCAAAATGTTCCCAGAAACGAGATTAAAACCAAATGAGATTAAATGTTGATGCCAAAAAATTCATGTATTTTAGTTAACAGTAGAGAGGCAAAGAGAAAGAAAGAGAAAAGTAGAGAAAAGTTAAAAAGCCAAGGTTATTTTAAAAAATAGCATAGGATCGGTCACCACCACGCTGTGCTACCTTTAGTGCTGCCAAGAGGGGCTGGGGGGAGCGAAGCAGGTTTTGCTCTTTTTTCCTGTCTTTTGAAGCCTCTTATCCGCCTTCTCTGGCCTCGGGAGCAGTTTGGCTGGAATGCGGCCGCCCGTCCTCCGAGTGTCAGGCGCGGTGCCCGGTTGCTGCAGCCGAGCCTTGGCCCACTCCCGGTGCTCCCAGCACGGCACGCAGCAGCAGGGCAGGGGCTCCACAACTCACTCGTGGCTCCGGCCCAGGGGTGCAGGATCAGGGGGGTTCTCCTCAGGCGGGCAGCGTCGGCTCCAGGAGGCCTCAGAGTGTCTCGCAGCAGGCGATGGTGGTGGGGGGGAAAGGCAAAGGTCAGGGACTCTGCCCCTCGCTTTCCCCTCCACACCCTGCACCAGTTTCGCCTTCCTTTTTATGGGCCTCAAGGCGAGCTACCCACGGTCCGTACCGCCCGTTTTATGATAAGCAGACCAAATGACGAGGCATTTTTGAAGCTTTTCAGGTTTTGAGCAGTCATAACAACAAAGCACTTTTTTGGAGTCTTTCTCTTATTATTAGGCTCTTACAGTGACACTGCAGGGCCCATGGAACCAAGGGAACATGAAGCAGCTCTGGCTGCCTTGGGCTCCTGGGGCCGCCTGGCAGCTCCGGCTGACCTTGGCATGTCCAGGGCCGATTCTCATCTGCCCCTGGAGCGCTGGGTCTCCGTGCTTTCCTTCCTATGGAACAGAACTGTCCTTCTCCTCCAGGGCCCCGTGGTCCAAAGTGGAATTCTGCCTTCAAAATTCCGTCTGTCAAAGGATTGCTCTGTGACGAAAGGTGCCAGGACAGAAGGGTCTGGCTGGCCTTGGCCTCTGGAGGTCACCTCTCATCTGCCTTCCAGACACTGGGGCTCCGTGATTTCTTCCCATGTAAAAGAAACGTCCTTCTCCTCCAGAAACAAATGGCCAAAAGTGGGATTCTATCTCCCATATTCTGTCTATCCAAGGATTGCTCCTAGGCAGGAGATGCCAGGACAGACAGGCCTGGCTGGCCTTGGCCTCCTGGGGGCCACTTCTCATCAACCTTCAAAACACTGGGGCTCCACTGCGGGAATTAACAGCAGGTCAGCAAGCCTGTCTGATTCCGACATCGATCTTAGCACAACCCGTTTGTACCCATGAGAAACTTAGTGTGAACAGAAGCAAGAAACCTAAACAACAGAAAGAGAAAACAGCAACAAGGCTGCACCTGGTGTTTTTCTCAATGCTCAGAATGCTTATGCTATAGGTAACCAATAACAGTATGTTGCAGTTAAATAATAGCCAACGACTCTGTTGTAGAAGTTAAGCAACCAATGGATAAGTAACATGAATGATAAACATGCAAAAGTGTATAAATGACACTGACTTTTTAGAATAAACAGCCTTTTGCCTGGGGTTGTTGGTGGGGTTTGTGTGTGTCGTGCCCGTCCCAACAGCAACACTCCACCCTTTCCCTACAGTGGAAAAGAACCGTCATTCCCGTGCAGGTGCCCAGGGCCAAAACTGGGATTCCACCTCCAAATTTCTGTATATCCAAGGGTTGTTCCCAGATGAAACCTTCCAGGACAGACAGCTCTGCCTGGCTTGGCCTCCCAGGGACCACCTCTCATCTTCCCAAGGAATTAAACATCTTTTATGTCTGGGCATCCATGCCGATATTGAGAATCCACCTCCAAAGTTCCAGATATCCAAGGATGGCTCCCAGACCAAAGCTGCCATGAGAGACAGGTCTGGCTGCCCTTGCCCATGGTGACCACCTCTCATCTTCTTCCAAAACTCTTGGACTGTGTGCTTTTCCTTCATGTGGAATAAACCCATCCTTCTCAACAAGGTGCCCATGGCCAAAACTGGGATTCCACCTTCCAAATTCCAGATATCCAAGGGCTGCTCCCAGACAAAAGCTGCCATTACCATCAAGTCTGGCTGGCTTGGCCTCCTGAGGGCCAGATCTCACCCACCTTCCAAACATTGGGGCTCTGTGCTTTCCTACCTATGGAAAAGACTAGTCCTGCTTGTCCAGGCACAAATGGCCAAAATTAGGATTCCACCTCCCAGATTCCCAATATCCAAGGGCTGCTCCCAGACAAACCTGGCAGGACACACAGATGTGGCTGGCCTTGGCCTCTGGTGGCTGTGTCTCATCTGCCCCTGAAACTCTGGGGCTCAGTGCTGCCCTTCCTCTGGAGACCACTGTGATCCTGCGTGGCCTCGTGGAACCCAGGGGCCGTTGTGACCCTGCAGGGCTGGTGGCACCAAGGGGACCATTGTGACCCTGTGGCGTTCCATGGAGCCAAGGGGCCACTGTGGCACTGCTGGCCCCAAAGAACTGAGGGGCCTTTGTGACAGGGCAACTGGGGAGGTCCAGAGTAGACACCAGGAGAAAGGAATTTCCCTCCCAGGCAGGGCTGGGGTGCAACACGTCCCCCAGAAGGAGTCTGGAGCAGCCCAAGGCTTTGTGTGGCCAGGCAGAGGCAGGCAGGACGCAGAGCTGCCGGCAAAGGAAGGGGCCAGCCAGGTGGGGCAGCCGGGGGGATGAGGACAGCCTGCAGGGACAGAGGCGCAGGGCAGGGACACCGTGGCACAGCCTGGGCTGCAGAGGGCAGAGGGATGGGCAGCAGCTGCAAGGCCCTGACAGAGCCAACTTTTGCAGCCCTTTGGCCACGGCTGCTGGCCCTGGCCCTGAGGCCAGGAGGGGACAAGTGACCCCTGCAGCCCTGGGGCCTCAGTGCCTCCTTGTCCCTGCCCAGCAGCCTGGCAGGGGCCGCCCCATGGTGCTGCCCTGGGCACTGCCCATCCCCACATCCCAGTGCCCCGGCAAGAGCCCTGAGCACTGAGGGAGGGACAGGATCTGCCTTGCCAGGGGCTGGGGCTCAGGCCTTGGCCCTTTGCACTCATGGAACACAGCCAGCTTTGCTCAGCACCAGAGACACCTTTCCCTTGCTTGTCCCCACCTGCCATCGCTGCCTCCAGAGTTCTGCTCTCACTGGAACCTGGGCACACTTTCACGTGAGTCGTGTCCCTCACTGGGACCCATTAAAAGTTAAAGAAACTTTGGACTTTGAATCTTTGAATTCTCGAGAAGTTTTTTGAAGACACTCTGAGGGACTGAGTCTGATGTGAACAACACCAAAGCCCTGAGGGGGTCATTAAAGTCCTTGTGCTGCTGCTGTGCTGCTGAGCTGGGCCGGGCTCCTGGCACAGAGGGAACTCTCAAGCTCCTGGCAACCAAGGAGAGCTTCAAAGAGGCAGCTCTGCTGAGGAGCAGCTCCTCTGCCAGCCCAGCAGGGCTGAGGGCACTGCCTGCAGGTACCTGCGAGGAGTGAGCAGAGAGCTGGCTAAAGCAGCTGGAAGGACAGCTCTGAACTCATTCCTGGAGAAACCTTCACAGCGTGGGACACAGTGAGTCTCTGGCTGCAGGGATCCTCTAGAGCTGGCCCATGACACGGCTGCCATGGCTGTGAGGATGGCTCTGCTGCCGTTCCTGCCTTGGGGGAGGATGTGCTGCAGAGCGGGGCTGCCCTGGGCACCGTCAGAGGGACAGGGCAGGACGGCTCCTGCTGCCAGGGCCGGCTGCAGGCTCTGAAGGTGGGCAGCAGCCAGGGGTGCCCAGGGCTGTCCTGCAGAGCAGCTCCTGCAGCCCTGAGGGCTCTTTGCCAGGCCAGGGCATCTGCCACCTGCCAGGGGCAGCTCTCAGCCTGCCTGGGAGCTCCCCATGGGCTGTGGGGAGGAGTTGGAGGTGGAAGGAGCGACCCCCCTCAGGGCAGACTCCTCCTGCTGGGGAGGTGGTGCTGCATGGCCAGGGCTGCTCTCAGCTTTCTCCTCAAGGGAAGGGAAAGGGGCTCTCAGGTTTGTCTGTGTCACTGAGACTCCTGCACTGCTACCCTGGGGATCAGCAGCTCTGCCTCAGATCTCCCTCAGGAAGTGCCTCCTCACACTCCTCTGCCTGCAGACACCACCAGCAGCACCTTGGCTTGCAGCATCTCCCTCTGTCTGAGCTGCCCTTCAGGCCCTGCTGCCAGGGAGATGCCCCTGGGCAGTGCCCTGTGCTGGGAGGGCTCTGCAGGGCAGAGCTGAGCCCCCAGGGCTGGGCTGGGCTCTGGCAGCACTGGCAGGGACAAGCCTTGGACACAGAGGAACAGCTGCCAGGAGGCACAACTGCAGGCAGCAGAGAGCCAGAGCAACCCCAGCTGCACAGGGAAAGGGAGAAGGGTTTAGAGCAATGGTTTTGAAATTGGAGCCTTCAAAAAGTCACTTTATTTTTCATTTTAAGTACAATCACCGGGAAATAGAAGGAGGTGAAATGAGCAAAGGGCACCTGTGTGGGGACCAGCAGGTCCGACTGCACTGGGGCACAGGGGGCCCTGTTTTCCCTCAAGGCCCCCAGTGTTCAGGCTGAGAGCAATGCTGAGGATGAGGCAGCAGCACAAACCTCAGCTCAGAAATCAAAAAGCTTAGCCAAGTTCCCTCACAGGAGGAGAAGTGGTTTTGCGGGAATTCCTAAGAAAATAGAACAGGATCGACTCAGGGGAATCTGTCCCAGCTTGTCAATGCCTTCTTCCAACAGTCCACAATGCCCAGAGTGAAGGAATGTCCAACAGCAGCTCCATCAGCCCCTTCCTCCTGCTGGCATTGGCAGACACACGGCAGCTGCAGCTCCTGCACTTCTGCCTCTTCCTGGGCATCTCCCTGGCTGCCCTCCTGGCCAACGGCCTCATCATCAGCGCCGGAGCCTGCGGCCAGCACCTGCACAGCCCCATGTTCTTCTTCCTGCTCAGCCTGGCCCTCAGCGACCTGGGCTCCATCTGCACCACTGTCCCCAAGGCCATGCACAATTCCCTCTGGGGCACCAGGCACATCTCCTACTCAGCACGTGCTGCTCAGCTCTTTCTGCTTCTCTTCTTCATCTCAGCAGAGTATTCCCTCCTCACCATCATGTGCTACGACCTCTACGTGTCCATCTGCAAAGCCCTGCACTACGGGACCCTCCTGGGCAGCAGAGCTTGTGCCCACATGGCAGCAGCTGCCTGGGCCAGTGCCTTTCTCTACGCTCTCATGCACACGGCCAATACATTTTCCCTGCCCCTGTGCCAGGGCAATGCCCTGGGCCAGTTCTTCTGGGAAATCCCACACATCCTCAAGCTCTCCTGCTCCAAATCCCACCTCAGGGAACTTGGGCTCATCGCTGTCAGTGCCTGTTTGCTCTTTGGCTGTTTTGTGTTCATTGTTTTCTCCTATGTGCAGATCTTCAGGGCCGTGCTGAGGATCCCCTCTGAGCAGGGCCAGCACAAAGCCTTTTCCACGTGCCTCCCTCACCTGGCCGTGCTCTCTCTGTTTGTCAGCACTGGCATATTTTCCAACCTGAAGCTCCCCTTCCATCTTGTCCCCATCCCTGGATGTGGCACTGTCAGTTCTGTACTCGGTGGTGCCTCCAGCCCTGAACCCCCTCATCTACAGCCTGAAGAACCAGGAGCTCAGGGGTGCCCTGAGGAAAAGGATCACCGCCGGTTTTCAGCAGCAATAAACTCTCATTCTCCTGCAGAGCTGCTCTGATGTGACTCATTAACTCCCACTCTGTGTCCAGTGTTTGTTGCTGCTGACACAGGTGTTACGCTGCTGTGAATTTGTTCTCACAAAACTCTTTGTCTGTTCCAGTTTTAATTTGGTATTTGCCTTTCCCGTGTGACCCAGAGACTGTATAAACAGGGAGCTGCACTACAGTATGTGTGTGCTGGAACAAAAGAAAGAAGCCTGTGTTGTCTTGTTTCCCTGACATCTTTCCTCCCTGACTTCTCTGGAGCTGCAGGGTCGGTGCCTCTGGGCAGAGCTGGGGGAGAAAAGAGTCCCAGCAGGAGAGCACTGCCAGGGA
The DNA here is from genome assembly GCF_041296385.1 of Aphelocoma coerulescens. Classification (NCBI taxonomy): domain Eukaryota; kingdom Metazoa; phylum Chordata; class Aves; order Passeriformes; family Corvidae; genus Aphelocoma; species Aphelocoma coerulescens. Next base: position 1,561,454 of record NW_027183804.1, on the reverse strand, counting down.
GCCCCAGGGCTTCTCCTCCATAACTCCTCTTCCTTCCCTTCCACACTCCCCTGCAGAGCCCCTGCGTTGGTTTCAGGCCTCAGTGCTCTGTCAGCTGGGTCCCAGTCCTGCTGTGTGACTGCCCAGGGGCTGCAGGCAGGGACAGGCCGTGGGCACTGCTGGGACAGAGCTGGGCTCTGCAGCAGCATTTCCATCATGCGAGGGCATCTCCCCAGTGCAGGGCCTGAAAGCTTCAATCTCCTTCCCAATTTTGTCTCCAGGATGTGCCCAACGCAGCGCCCTGGAGAGGAAACCAGCCCTGAGCAGCAAAGGGTGGCAGTGCTCAGGGTGGGGGCACCCAGCAGTGCCCTGGCAAAGCCAGCGCCGCTGCCAGCAGGGGCCTCTCTGCCCAGCTCACAGAGGTTGTTCTTCCCTCCATGGAGGGACATCCAGGGACCGGGTCAGGGCTCCGTGTTTGCAGTGCACAGACAAGACACAGCCCTGAACATCCTCTGTGTGTGGGGGGGGACATAAACGCAGCGAGCACAAACACCTTCAGCTGTTCCTGGAGTTCCCAGAGAGTGCCGTCCCCTGGGAACCCCCTGGATGCAGGGCTGGGATGAGCTCCTGTGCACAGAGCTCCCCGTGCCCATCCCTGCGGCCGTGGGGCACCTCGGGCAGGGGCAGGGCAGGGTGACACCCGCAGGGCTGAGCTCCCTGCCAGGCTCTGGCAGCGGCAGCAGAGCCCAGGGAGCCCCTGCCCGTGCTGCAATGAGCTGTCTGTGAGCGTGCCAGGGAAGGACTCGTGTCCCTGAGCAGCCCTGGGGCTGTGAGCAGGGCATGAGCCCGGCTCAGGGCTGGGCACCCAACAGAGCCCTGACACTTCTGGGTGTGCCCATAAGAGAAGGCTTGGGCAAGGTGACCCTGGTGAAACCTCTCTGTCCATCAAGTGACAACCAAGTGTCTCTGGCACTGTCCCTCCCCAGCCAGGCACCAGGAGAAAATAAGCTGAGAAAACTGTGGGTCACCATGAAGAGAGATTAATGGTAGGGGCAGGGAAGTAAAGAGCAAAGGCCAAATGCAGAAGCAAAGCAACCACAGGGAGGCAAGAATTCAGTGCATGGAGTGGCTGCTTTGGAAGACAAATGGATCAATACAGAAAATCCAGACACCCTCTCACCCTTTTCCTTTCCCCAGTTCATTGGTGACCATGACGTCCCATGGAATGGGAGATCCCTTGGGTCAGTCCAGCCCAGCTGTCCCCTCCCTGTGCCCTCGGGAACACTTGCCCGCCCCCAGCCCATGGTTTTGGGGGGCTGCAGGGACGCCTCATGCGGGGCCAGCCCTGCTCAGGGACAGCCAAAGCCTTGGGCTGGGACCAACCCCGCTGCAGCTACGAGTGCCAAGCACAGCAGCCCAGGGGCTGCTCTGGGCAAAGGCAACTCCAGCCCAGCCACAGCCCGGCCAAGGGGGCTCAGGGGGCTCTTCCCACCTCTGTCATTCCACGATTCCAAGAATCTTCTACCTGCAGAGCTCAGTGTCGACACAAGTGACAGAGAGGCAGAAGCAGAGCTATAAAATGCACCAGTACAAACACAGCAGCTCCTGTGAGGAATGAACCCTCCCAGGGCAGCGCTGGGGCAGGAGAAGCACCCAGAGGGAGGATGAGCTCAGGGCATGTGTGTGTGTCCAAGGCACAGAGGGGCAGGAGAAGCACCCAGAGGGAGGATGAGCTCAGGGCATGTGTGTGTGTCCAAGGCACAGAGGGTGAGGCTGGGCAGAGGTCAGGGCAGGGCTGGCAGTGGCAGGGCAGAGCCGGGGACAGCGAGATTGTCCATTGGGACACAGCGCAGCCTCATGGAAACGTGGAGACCACCGTGGGGCAAAGGAGTCTCATGCAACCAAGGGTCACTTGTGACAGAGAGGGGCCCCATGGAACACAAGGGCCACAGAAACATTGCCAGCCCGAGTAGAAACAAGGTGCCATTGTGGCAGAGCAAGGCCTCGTGGGACCTAGGGGAGCACAGGATCACAATGGATTCTCATGGAACCAAGGCCCCATTGGGACAAAGCGCGGCCGCATGGAAGGAAAGCCGGTGCCACTGGACATCTGCAGCCTTGGAGGAAGCGAGTGTCCACTGTGAAACAGCACAGCCTGATGGATCCCAGGAGAGCACAGTGACGCCAGGGAATCTTGGGGAACCAAGTCTCAGCTGTTACAAATAGGGGCCTCATAGCACCCAGGAGACCATTGTGACACCGTGGAATCTCATGGAAGCAAATGTCCACTGTCCCATGGTGTGGCCTTGTAGGGCACTGGAGACCACTGTGGCACAGTGGGAAAATATGGAACAAAGGCTCCCGAGGGACACAGCAGGGCCTCATGGAATCCAAGCGTTCTGATGGAATGGAAACTCATGGAACCAAGTGTGCACTGTTTTACAGCGGGGCCTCGTGGCACCCAGGACACCACTGTGACACACTGCAATCTTGGGGAACAAAGTGTCACCTTCAAACACAGCGGGGCCTCATGGAAGCCAGGTGCCACTTGGACATTGCCAGGGCACGTGGATCTCAGTGTCCACTGTGACACAGCACAGCCCCATGGAACTCAGCAGGCCATTGTGACAACATGGAATCTCATGGATCCAAGGCTCTGCTTTGACAAGGCGGGACCTCTGAGGACGCAGGTGCCACTGGGCCATTGCCAGCTCCTGTGGAATCCAGTGTCCATTGGGACACAGCGCAGCCTCAGGGCAACCTGGGGACCAGTGTGGGACAATGGAATCTCATGGAACCAAGGGTCACTTGTGACAGAGAGGGGCCACATGGACCACAAGGGCCACTGTCATTGTTTGACACTGTTTAAATATCAGGTAGCCATGAAAATCATCATGAAGGGCTCATGAGTTGAGGTAAGGATTGGGATAAAAACATTCTAAGTTCAAAACAGGCTCGAACTTAAAGGTATAAAGTAAATTCATTATTAACAGAGTAGGATAATGAGGAAGAAAAGAAGCCTTTCAAACACCTTTTTTCCCCTCCATCCCCTTCCTCTTTCCCTCCGACAGCGCACAGAGACAGGGCCTGGGAGTGATTAAGCCAGTTCATCACTCGAGATCTTTCTTCAGGTCCCTCAGGGAGGGGAGTCTCTTTCTTCTGCTGTGCCATGGGCTCCTTCCCACGGGAGACAGTTCTCTGTGCACTTCTCCAGCGTCTTTCTAATTTCACGAGTATCAGTCCCGCCCAGCCTGCTGTAACCTGAGTCCCTCCCACGGGCAAAACAGCCTTCCCAAAACTGCAGGTGTGGTCATTAGTCCATGGGGTGTAGTCTTTTAAGGATCAGCTGCTTCAGTTTGGAAGCAAGGGCCCTCTTTCTCTCTCTCTGGAAGCAGGAGCCCTCTCTCCCTGTTCAGGTCTCCCCCTGGATTACAGCTTTTGTAGCATCCACCCGCTCCGGCGTGAGCAGCTTTTCCCACGGGCTGGAAGTGGATCTCTGCATCCCCCCGTGGACTTCATGGATCCCAGGGAGACAGTTTGTTTTATCCCAGTCCTCACCACGGCTTGCAGAGAAAATCCCGACTCCGAGGCTGGGAGCATCTCCTGCCCCTCTTTCTTTCCACTGACCTTGGTGCTGCCAAGTTGTCTTTCTCTACATGTCCTCACTTCCTCCTCTTTCTGCAACTAGGAGGAAAGAACTGCTGCTCGTAAATGATGTGTAAACATGTTAAGAATAACTTTTCTATGCAGATATTATCTAGTTAATGTGGGAGACAGAGGAGTAGAAACTCCTGCAATTAAAGGAGGCTTTGATTTACAACCCTGGAAGAGACTAGGTCTGGCTTAATTGACAGAGATGTGTGGACTTTAAGCAACAGGAGTACAAACTTGTGTTCCTATCATTATAAGTAAAATTGTACACTGGGTGTTTTGGTGAAGGGTTTTAAAATATAATAGTGTGATTTTATATAGTTTAAGTTAAGAATTTAGATGGTATAAGAGGGACATCTGTTTGTACGTGACATGAGAAGTTCTTGGTCAAGACATAGCTGCATTGCAGTGAGAAGTGCCACAGGTGATAGGTCATTAATCTAAAACAAAGTGTCGTTTGAAGTATCTATTGGATTAGAAAGTTATAAATTACGATGTAACCCTAAATCTTGTGACTAGTCGCCATTACTCGGAGGTGTTGTAAAATCTCACGCCTCGACTGATGCGTTTGTTATTTTAAACAATGAATTCGTGTAGTTGCATAGTCCCATCCCTTAAAGTTATTTTCCTCCGACACGTGAAAGCACGAGAAACGGGCAAGTTAACATTATACCTGGGGTCAGAGTTCCAAGATGCTAATATAGCTTGAGTCATAAGATACCTGTATAATCTGGATCATAACCTCCTGTACAATGTAATAGCTGGTACAGGGTTAACTGCTGTTCCTAAGTGCCATTGCCACCAAATGCCACCAGTTGCAGGATTTCTGCAGGGTTTCGCAGCACGGAGAAGTTGATTTGGTCTCGGTGCTGCCCCGGGCAATCGTTTGCCGTGTTTGCCCTGCCGGCCCCGTGGCCCCGCTGCCCCTGCGCGGGCGGTCGCAGCCGCCGTTCAGCGCCTCTCTTCATGCGGGCGCTGAGAAGGAGAAGCCGCCGCCGCCGCCGCCCCGGCCTTTCTGCTCGCAGCGCGGCTGGCTAACAGCGGCCAGGCAGGCCAAGCTCGCCGCTTCATCCGTCCTCGCTCACTCACTGGGCTTGGGGAGATCCTTGGTAAGTGCTGCCCGGGAAGCCTGTGAAAACAGGAGTCAATCTGATTTTACCACCCGTGTGCTGTAATGCAGCCTCCAAAAGGAGCGATGCTTTTCTGCACCTGTGCACACACGTGTCTAAAGCACGTGAATCCTCCATTAGCTCCACACTCATTCTGAGGCTTTGCACCCAACTGTTGATTTGGTCCTGATGTTGCTCATTTTATCTTCAATGGTTGCAAAACAAAGCAGATCAGAGGAAACAAGTAATACAAAATTTTTAAAAAAACCAAGAACACCCACTGACAGCACTGCAGAAGATTTTTTCATAGTATAGTTTTTTATTAAATCCTCTGTCAGTAGATATGTTCCTCCTAATTCCTTTATGCCTTTTGAACCACAGCTATTTATCATTATTCCTTTTTAGTATTTATTATGCTTTTTAAACCCCATGTATAACAGGCTGATGCAATCAGAAGCAGTTTTCTATCCCAAATAGACTGAAAAACTCACTTCTCCATCCCAAAGAGACTAAAGCCGGTGTGTTTGGTGTCCATGTCCCACAGCCGGTCCCGGTATCTCCGCAGGGGATTTCTGCCCTGGGGCAGCCCCGTGGCCATGGTGACACCCTGAAACATAGATTTAAAAGAAACAGAAAGATTTTAGTTATAGGCTAGCTGTGTTGAAATCAGTTAGAATTAGAAAGAAGTTGAGCTGGACTAGAGTTAATTAAAATAGTTAAGAAAGCTAGATTTGAAATGGTTTTTAAGATGTCAGTAATTGATTACGGAATAATTGATGATCTGTCATTTGTGTGTTTGTTTAGCTATGCTTAGAACGAGGAACAGAAATATTGATCAGTTGGTGTAGGGAACAAGGACAATTCCCAATTTCCTCCCTCTGTGGGAACCTATTCAAAAGTCAGGCAAGAGGAAATTGGGAGGTCACTAAAGTAATTAAGGTTGTTAAAGTTCAGAAAGGCAAAAAAGGTGCAAGTGAGAGAGATGAGTTTACTTCATCTGTCTGGGAGCACCGCCCCAATTCGAGAGCAGCGACTCAATTCAGAGCACGCACTGCGCATGCTTAATGCCATTAAAGCTCATTTCCATACGAAGCGGAGAATGGGAGGGGTCACTGTTAGAAATATGTATTTGTAGTTTGGATATTCATCACTTTTGTGGCTAAATGAACTCTGTAACCGTTCATACCTGGACACTGCACATTAGGAAGCTGTTCCACGCCGCTGTCCGGCGCCAATCAAACATTCACTTTCTAACTCTCACCTGTTAGAGAGCTTTTGTCTGTCTCAGCTGGATATCGATATGAGATCGATATTCACATCTTGGTAAATGAAGCCCCGAGCACGGACACTGGGGCCGGTGTGCAAAGGCGTTTGGGGCTGCACGGACGTTCTTTAGCAGCAATGTTTGTCTTTATTCTCTCTCTCTTTACTTTCACTCTATTCTCTTTCTCCTTATAGTTTCTCTCTTTTCCCCTCTCTCTTTATTCCGTCTCTCTTTACTCTTTCTGTCTTTCTCCCTCTTTACTCTCTCTCTCTGTCTCTCTTTATTCTCTCTTTTCTCTCTCTTTACTCTCTCTTCTCTCTCTCTTTTTATTCTCTCTCTGAAGAAAATGAATACAAAAGCTGAATTTTTTAGCAATATAGTATTGAACATTTACTAGTCGAACAAAGGCAAATCACAGCGCTGGGGCGCTTGGCAATATTGCCAGAGGCGCCCTCCATTCATTTTACTGTGGACTTAAGGACTCTCTTAAACTCTTCCACATTCATTAAGCCCAGAAAGTCATTTACACTTCACTCAACTTTCCGCCTCTCCCGTCTCTCCCCCTTCCGCCAGCACGCCGCCGCCTCGGTGCTCGGATCTTGAAGAAGAGACACAAAGTCACAACAGACCAACCTCGCCTCGCCTCGCCTCGCCTCGCCTCGCCTCGCCTCGCCTCGCCTCGCCTCGCCTCGCCTCGCCTCGCCTCGCCTCGCCTCGCCTCGCCTCGCCTCGCCTCGCCTCGCCTCGCCTCGCCTCGCCTCGCCTCGCCTCGCCTCGCCTCGCCTCGCCTCGCCTCGCCTCGCCTCGCCTCCCCTCCCCTCCCCTCCCCTCCCCTCCCCTCCCCTCCCCTCCCCTCCCCTCCCCTCCCCTCCCCTCCCCTCTCCTCCTCTCTTTTTTCTCAGTTACTTTATGCTATTTTATTTTATAATCTATTTTACTTTTCGTTTGTCTTTTTTTCTTTTTGCCTTTTTTTTTTCTTCCATTTTATCGGCTTTTTCGCTATTTTCACCTACCGCAGTCTTCGTTTCTCTTCCAGAGGTTTGTGGTGAGGCGCTGTCCCAGCGGCTCTCCCCGGAAACCAACGAAATCAATTGAAATAATGATGAATTGTTGAACTCTTCCCGCTGCTGTTTCCAGAAGGCCCCGGGAGGAGCCGGGGGCGGGAGGGGGGTCCCGGTGCCGGGGGCAGTCCCCGCTCGCCGGGCGGATCCCGGTGGCGCAGCTTGGGAGCCGCGGAAGTGCCCGAGGGAGCGCGGGGGCGGAGGAAGAGGGGGTGCGAGGGGGTATCGGTGCGGGATAAGGGGGCTCGGGGGGGTCTCAGCGCCGGGGATGGAGGTGCCGGGCGGTCCCCGTGCACGGGAGTGGGGGTTCAGACCTGGATATGGGGGTGCAAGGAGGTCCCGGTGCCGGGAATGGGGGTCAGGTGGTCCCGGTGCCGGGAACGGGGGGGGGACGGGGGAGTCCCCGGCCCAGAGATAGAGTTTCAGGGGGGTCCCGGGACCCAGAAACGGTGGCTCAGGGGGTTTTCCTGGGACGGGGAATGTGGGTACAGGGAAGTCCCCTTGCCGGGAATGGGGCTTCAGGGACGTCCTCTTGTCAGCTAAGGGGAACAGGGGGTCCCGGTGCTGGGCAGGGGGATGCAGGGGGTCACAGTACCCGGGAATGGTGGTCCAGGGGGTTTGGGGGAGGCCCCGGGGCCAGACAAGGGGGGAACAGGGGGTCCCGGTGCTGGGGAAAGTGAGGCAGGGGGGTCACAGTGTCCGGGAATGGCGGTGCAGGGTGCTCTAGTACCCGGAAATGGGAGCTCAGGGGGTTCCCGTGCCCGGGAGTTGCGGTTCGGGGGTTCCCGTGCCGGGGGTCCCACTCGCCCCTCGCCCCCCCAGGAGCGCCCCCGGCCCCAGCGCTGGAGCCATCGCGCTGCTCCGCTGGGCCCCGCCCCCAGCCCGGCCCCGCCCCCAGAGCCGCCTCCGGCCCCGCCATTGGCGCCGCTCTTTCCTGCCCGCCAATGGCAGCTCGGGCTGCTCGTGACGTCACCGGGCGCCGGGCAGATCCCGGCGGCGCAGGGCGGGAGACGGAGAAGCCAAAGGGACCGAGGGAGCGCGGGGGGAGGGGACGGGGCAATTCCAGGGAATTCCCCTGGGTCCCCTCCTGCCATCCCCCGGACCCTCCTCGGCCGCGCCCTGCGGGACCCCCGGGCCGGGCTGGGCTGAGCTCCCGGGCCCCGCGGCCAAACTCTGCCTGGAACCCGCTGGGTTCGGCCCGAAGCGGGGCAAGCAGCGGGACCCGCGGATCCATTTTGTCCTGCGGCTGCGGGGCCCCAGCCCCGGCGGAGCAGGACTGGGCGCTGGGACCCCGATCCCTGACTCCCCATCTCCTTCTCTCTCTCTCTCTCCTCTCTTCTCCCTTTCCTTTGGGTGATCATAAATCCCGGAGCGGCTGCAGAGCCCCGTGCCCAGTTCGGGTTTCCCAGGAAAGGGAGGCCTGGGGCTGAGGTGCCCCGGGATGGCCGGGAATGGGGGTCTGGGGGTCCCTGGGGTCAGGGAAACAGGGGATACAGGGGCTGGGAGAGGAGGATACCCGGAACAGGGGGTGTTGGTGCAGGATGAGGGGTGCAGGGGGGTCCCGGAGCCGGGGAAGGAAATGCAGGGGGTTCCCAGTGCCCAGGAATGGGGATTCAAGGGGGACTCAAAGTAAAGGAAAAGGGGGGGCTCCCTAAAGCCCCCTCCCGCAGGGGCACGAACTGGGTCAGGAGCTCTAGGAGAGTGAAAAGGGGGCGACCACGGTATAGGAGCAATTCTGGGAGGGGCTCAAGCGCTCCTGGCGGGACACGACCCCCGGGGATCCGCCCTCACCTCCTCCCGCAGGCGGAGGCCGAGCCCCAGCCCAGGAGGACGAAGCCCAACACGAAGCCCCCGGCCCCCGTCAGCATCTTGGGGGGCGTCCGGCGGCAGCTCCGGGGCGGGAGGGGCAGGATCCGGGAAACGGCGGCGGCTGCCGGGAAGGGACCGGGACGGACTGGGACAGGCTGGGATGGACTGGGACAGACTGGGATGCCAGGATACACCAGGACCAGAACCAGGACCGGAGCACACTGGGACCAGAACGGGGTAACAGAGGTCACACTGCGAGCAACAGGGACCACTCTGAGGGCGACTGGGAGAAACTGGGAGCGGGCTGAGTGCAGCTGGCAGCAGCTGGGAGTGGCTGGGAGCGTGCGGGAACAAACTGGGCGAACATGGAACACCCGGGGGACGCGGAACAGCCGAGGGACACGGGATGTCCACGGACCGTGGAAGGTCCAAGGAACGCTGAGCGTCGCTGCCACGGCTGGAAAAGCTTGAATGGAGTTTTTATGCCGTGACGTTCCCGGGAGCAGCGGCAGCTCCGCGCCCCCAGCCCGGGGGTGGGAGCAGGGGAGCCGCGGGCAGCACCTTCGGGGCACAGCCGGGGGCTGGGGGGCTCCTCCCCGCAGTTCATTTCCTCTCCCCTCCATTCACATTTTCTCCCCAGAATTGAAGTGTTTCTCGCCCCAATTAAACTGTTCTCCCCAATTAAGCCCTGAGGCCCCTCCCCGCCCCCGGCTCTTCCTGGCAGGACCGGCCGGGACCTTCTGGAAACAGCGGTGGGAAGAGTTCAAAAATCCATAATTATTTCGATTGATTTCGTTGGTTTCCGGGGGAGAAGCGGTAGGGCAGCATCTCACCACAAACCTCCGGGAGGGGAACAAAGGCTTTGTGGGGAAAATAGAGAAAAAACCCGATGTAATAGAAGAAGTAAAAAAAAATGAAAAAAAAAAAAAAAAAAGAAACTAAGAATAAAAAAAAAAAAAAGAGTATTAAAGAGTATTATAGATTATAAAGTAAAATAGCATAAAATAAATATGAATTAAGAAAATAACGGCAGAGCTTCTTCCGTGGCGACTTTGGGTCTCTTCTCCAAGCTCTGAGCTGGGTCTGAGCCAGGAACCGGTGGGCTGGGAGAGACATCGCTGCTGCGGGGCTGAATATTTCCGAAACTAAAGTGTCAAGTGGCACCTGGAGGTTCCAGCAGTCCCCGCGCACACGTTCGATTCCCTCATTTCAAGCTGAAAGCTCAGCTCCACTTGTGACTCTGCTTTGTAGCGATGAATGGAAACATTCCCCGCAATTCCCGTAGGAAGAGCCCGGCAAGGTTCGTGTCGGGAGAGGTCCCTCGGGGCAGCCCCGGCTCCTGCCCTGCTTGAGTCCCTCTCGAGCCCGCTGTGGTTTCCAGCTGCTTCGCTCCGGCTGCCCCAAATGCCCGTGAATTGCACGGAACTGGAACAGATCCGAGTCCTCGTGGCTCGGGCTAAGGGCAGGGAGAGGTCACTGAGGGATCGCCATCGCGGCCACAAGAGCCCCGACGTGGGGAATGAACTGGATTTGGGACGGAGCGGATCAGAACAGGAGAGCGAGGAGGAAAATAAACCCTGGAACAGAACCTTCCCCCGACCTCTTTCTCCTTGCCGGAGTTCACTTTATTCCCGGCTCCTCCCTGCTGTGCCCAGCGGGGCAGGGAGAAGGGATGGGAGTCGCGCTCAGTTCGTGCCGCTGCTTCCCCCTCGGGGACAGGAATCCTTCCCTGCTCCGGCGCGGGGTCCCTGCCATGGGGTCAGTCCCTGCCCTGGCCAGCGGGGGGTCCCTCCCCAGCCGTGCGGTCACTCCCCGGCCCGGCCCTGAGGCGCGGGGCAGTCGCGGGGCAGCCGCGCTCCGGCCCCGTCAGCGGCAGCGCCGCTTCGTGCCGGGCAGGAGCGGCAGAAGGAGCCGGGCGGCGGCGGGGGCTGAACCCCGGCAGCAGCGAGGAGGAAGAAGAGGAAGAAGAGGAAGGGGCCGGGGCCGCCTGCGGTGTCTGATCCCCGGCAGCAGCGGGGAGGCCTCGGGCAGCGGCGGCGGGCGGGGCCCTTTGGAGCCGCCCCGAGGGCTCGGTGCCGCCCCGGGCCCCTGAAGGAGCCGCTCGGCGGGACGGGCGAGCTGGGAACGAGAGAAAACCGCGAGAAAAGAAGAAAATCCGATCAAAGAGCCGCACCGAGGGGCGTCTCAGCCGGCCCGTGGCACTGAAGGAGCTGCACCGAGAGACCGGCGAGGAGCCCGGCGGTGAAAGAGCCGCAGCGGAGGGCGGGGGATGGGAGGTGCGAATGGAGTAAAATATAGAGATTCGAAGGAAAAATTATAAAAGAGCCCCACCGGGAGTGGCGGCTGCGCAGTGACTAAGAAAGCAGCACCGGGGGGTTCCGGGGCTTGTTCCCGTCAGCTCCGCTCAGCCCTCGGGCACCGGGGGGTTCCGGGGCTTGTTCCCGTCAGCTCCGCTCAGCCCTCGGGCACCGCGCTGGGGCCCCGCGCACTTTTCCAGCCCGGCCGCCCCCACGGGCCGGGCCCCGCGGCTCCCGCTGCCGCCGCCTCGGCCCCGCCGAGCCCAGAAACCCCGGAAAATCGCTCCTATGCACTAAGGAACCTTTCCGTGTGCAGCCAGGGGCGCAGAGGGGGGAACCTTATGAAGTCCCCTCCCCTCAGTCCCTCCTGGCATGGCCGGGCATTAGCGCAGCTCCCGGGGCTGTGTCCCGGCACCGGCTGCTGCCACAGGGCACGGGGCTGCCGCGCTCGGGCATTAAACGCGACAGATTTGGGGAGCAGGGACAGCCACAGAAAGCCTCGGGGAGCCCTCGGGAGCCTGGAGCTGCACGAGGGCCACAAAGGATGCCCTGGACACAGCGATGGCCCCAGCAGCGGCTCTGCCCCCCAGCACGGGGCTGTGTCCCAGACCCCCCGCTCCAGCCCGAGGTTTGGGGGCGGCAGCGGAGCTGCTGGACGGAGGACGGCTGGAGGAGCAGGAGCAGGAGTGGGAGGAAGAGGAGGGATAAAGGGGGAGGGGCGGGAGGAAGAGGCGGGCCAGAGGGGGCAGGAAGAGGAGCCTCCATGTGCATCCATCGCTCTCGGTGTCCGCAGCTCTCGGCCTCGGGAACACCGCTCCCCCCATCCCGCAGGTGACCGGGGAGGGGCAGCTCGCCCCAAATATCTTGGGCGGTGCCTGGGGTTGTTTTGGGAGAGGGGATTTTTGGAGCTTGGAGGATTCCAGCACCGAGCCCCAAATATCCTTGTTGGTTCCTGGGGAAGGGGGTTTGGTGGGCGGGGGAGGGGAGGCGGATGTTTGGATCTTGCAGGGCTCCGAATGTGAGTCGCAAATGCCCCTTGGGGGATATTGGGGAGCCCCCGGCACGCGGGGTTTTGGGGGTCCCGGTAGCGGCTGCCGGGAGAAATGGGATGGGGCGGGATGGGGCGGGATGGGGCCCGGGAAGGGTGGGATGTGGATTGGGGTGTGGGATGAAGTGTGGCGGAGGGGGATGGGCGGGTTGGGGCCTGGGATGAGGCAGGCGAAGGTTGGGGATGATGAGGCCGGGGGGACCCCAGTCCTCAGGGGCCTGCGGGGTATCCGCCAGCTCCGAGGGAGTTTTGGGGCACCCCTAATCCTGAGGGGGCGGTGCTGGCAGCGGGGGACACGTGGCTCCGGCACCTCTGGCCCCAGCTGAGCCCCCCCCGCCCCCAGCGCCCCCCGGAGCGGAATTTGGGGAGGGGGAGGTGGGGGCGGCCAGGCCGGGCCCCCCCGCGCTGTCCCGGCGGGGGCCGAGTGCGGGCGGGAGCCCCGCGGGGCCCGGCCCTGCCCGGGCACGGCTGATGCCGCCCGCCCGCGCTCCGCACTGGTCCGGACTGGTGCTCCCAGTGCCGTGCGGGGCGGGGCCGCTCTGGGGACCCCCCAGGGCACAGCGCGGCTGCTTTGGGGCTGTCGGCAGCGCCCGGCGCTGGGCATGGGGCGTGTGGGGGCAGCTGGGGCCGCACTGGTGGCACTGGTGGTGCTGGGAGCCCCACCGGGCGCGGGGTGAGCGGTGAGAAGGGGGGCGGGTCTGGGACCCCAAATGGAGCGAAATGGGGAATGGAACCCCCAAAGGGAGCAGGAGGGGCCTGGAACCCCCAAAACCAAGGCCGGGGGAGGGGAGGTGGGGATTGGGGATGGGGAAGGTGCAGAAGGAGGTGGGGGGGAAGAGGGGGCTGGGACCCCCAAAGAAAGCGGGATGGGGATGGGACACCCAAATTGAGCTGGAATGGGGCTGTGGATTGGGGGAAGGCTGAGAAAGGGGAGGAGAGGGGAGGGAAAGGTGGGGTTGGGACAGAAGAAGAGCGGTTCCATGGGGGTGCAGCCCTGTCCCCCAGCACCTGAACCCTGGAGCGATTCCCTGGGGCTCTGGGGAAGGGAGGGATCCGCACTGGGGGGTCCCCAACCCCCCTGTCCATCCCTGGGGCTGATCGGGGGCTCCCCCCACACAGCAGCCGGTGCTGCGGCAGCCGTGGGGCAGAGGGGGTGGGAAAGGGGGGGGCAGGGTGGGAGTGGAGGAGGAGCAGGAGGAAGAGGAGGGAGAGAGGAGGAGGAGGAGCTGGAGAACCACGAGGTTCCACCGCCCGCCCACTGTGTCCGCAGCACCCCCAGCCCCGGTAGCATCTTCCCCCCCATCCTGCAGGTGAGCGGGGAGGGGGAGCTCACCCCAAATCTATCGGGGGGTCACCAGGAGGGGTTTTTTTGGAGGGGTGTTTGGAGCTTGCAGATTCTGGAATCGAGCCCCAGATGTCCTTGCATGTCCCTGGGAGGGATTTTTGGGCCAGAGGGGATATGTGGATCTTGCAGGACTCCAAAGCTGAGCCATAATTGCCCCTTGGGGATCTTGGGGTGTCCATGTGAGGATTGCCTGGTCCTGGCGGGGTTGGACATTGGCTTTGGGGATCCCCAGGAGAGCTGGGTGCTGGAACACGGGACCCCTGGAGTGGGGAGAGCAGAGAGGGACGATACCAGAGCTGGGGGACCCCCAAGAGCCTGGAGGGGTGGGGGGGCCTGGAGATGAGGTGGGGCTGGGACCTCTCAGCCCTAAGAGGGGCGGTGAGGAGAAGGGGGATCCCCAAGTGCCTGGAGTGGAGGGAGGCTGAAGAGGGGGCCCTGGGACCTCTGGGAGCCAAAGCAGAATCAGGAAAAAAGGGACCTGTGAGACCCCGAAAGCCCCCCAGCATCCCTAAGCAGGACCCCAGAGAGGGGGATCCCCAGGACCCACAGGACCCCCAGCAGCCCTGACAAGGGGGACCCCAACACCCAAAGTGAGGAGACTGGAAAGGGGGAACTCCTGGAGGTTTTTTTGGACTCACTGTCAATTTTTTCTTGGTTTTAATGGTCCCCGGTGACTTCTAGAGGTGGACTTGGGCAGGAGGAAGACCCAACCCAACACACTCATCCCTTGTTTCTCCCCAAACCAGGATTTCCCATTCCCAACCCATGGCCAGATGGAGGAGCAGGCTGTGAGGAAGAGGAAGATGCCCCAGGAGCCCCAGGCAGGTGAGGAGGAAGTCAGTGCCCCTTTCCCCCTCTCTCCTGCTCCATCTCCCAGCCCAGCATCACCCCCGGCTGCAGGACAACCCTGCTGCCGACGCCGTCCTGCCGGGGACGGACTGGGGGGATCTCCTTCCCCTTCCCTGTGGCACGGAGGCAAATCCCATCCTCTCCTTGTCCTTCCTCCCCAGACAAGGAGCTGAGGACGGAGCCCAGGGAGGAAAAATCCCCTGTGGAAGAGGCCGTTTTGAGCGGCTCCACGACGCAGGAATCCAACAGGGAGGAAAAATCCCCTGTGGAAGAGGCCGTTTTGAGCGGCTCCACGACGCAGGAATCCAATGGGGAGGAAAAGCCCCAGAGATCCCGCAGGAGGAGGGGCTGCAAACACAGCCCAGGGTGCTCTGAGGAGGAAAGACCCACCCTGTGCCGGGAAGGCGGCTGGAGATCCAGCCAGAGGTCAGAGCTGGTGGTTCATGAGCAGCTTCACGATGGGGAGAAGCCCCACACGTGTGGGGAATGTGGGAAGAGCTTCAGCCAGAGCTCCCACCTGATCAACCACCAGAGGGTCCACACTGGGGAGAGGCCCTACGAGTGTGGGGAATGTGGGAAGAACTTCAGCCAGAGCTCCAACTTGATCCGCCACCAGCTCACCCACACAGGGGAGAGGCCCTACAACTGTCCTGAGTGTGGGAAGAGCTTCAGGTGGAGCTCTGACTTGAGCATCCACCAGAGGATCCACACCGGGGAGAGGCCCTACGAGTGTCCTGAGTGTGGGAAGAGGTTTCAGACCAGCTCCAGTCTCGTCCTGCACCAGCGGATTCACACGGATGAGAGGCCCTTCCGCTGCCCCGACTGCAGGAAGGGATTCAAGCACAACTCTGACCTCGTCAAGCACCGGCGCATCCACACCGGGGAGAGACCCTACGAGTGTCCCCAGTGTGGGAAGAGCTTCTCACAGAGCTCTAACTTGACCCAACACCAACGGAGGCACCACTAAGGGAAGCCCTGCAAGTGCCCCGACTGCGGGAAGAGCTTTGTCCTCTGCTCCAGCTCCATCTCCCATCAGCACCCACGTTTGGCAGAGCCCTGGTGACCCACATTCCCTGTGATCCAGGTTGGGAAGAGCCCTGGCTGGTGCTCTCCACGTTCTCCTGGATCCCTGTAGGCACCTGTGTGAACGCAGGGGCAGGAACATCCATCGGGACTCAGATCAACATTGGAAATTCATTGGGAAGAGCTGATTTTTTACCTTTACACCCTAAAATTTTCATCTGCTCTCTCCAATTGTTTCTTCTGGTGGTATCAAGCAACACTGGATGATCTTGGAGATCTTCTGCAGCCTAAGTAATTTCTGTGTTAATCCCACTGAAACAGCAAAAATTGGGGTAAAAATAAAGAAATTAAACAAAGAGATCTAAAGCGGCACCATTTTACCAGAATTTCGGGGTGAATTTGGGGTTCAGGGAAATATTTGGGAGGATCTGAGTGTTGTGAAGCCACGAAGCCAGGCAGACTGGAGCCACAATCTCGTAGTTGTGCTGGCAGAACGTGTCCACCTGAGCCCATCTGTTCTCCAGGAATTCCGGTTGTCTGTCCCACTCCCTGCCCTGGGTCTGCCCATCCAGGGTGTCCCTTCCAAAAGTGCCCAAATCGCTGCTGAAGTGCCTGAGCTGCTCTGGGCTGTGGATGTTCCTGTCCCCCAGCCTGTCCTGGTCAGTGCCATGGGGGGTGGGAGGGGGTCTGGGGGTGCCTTGGGGGACTGGGAGGGGCTTTTGTGGCTCTTGAGGGCATTTGTGGTGCTTGGAGGAGCCTTTTGGGGTGGTCTCTGAGAGAGTTTTTGTGATCTTGGCTGGGCCGTGTGTCTTGGAGAGAATTTTGTGGTTCTTGGGGTCATTTATGATGCAGGGAGTGGTTGGGGGGTTCCTGGCCAGGAGCGGTGGGGTGGCTTGAGGTGTCCGGGAGTGGCTGTGGGGCTGGGAGGGGGTTTTAGGGCAGATGTGACCTCTCCCCCAGGCCCCAAAGCTGCCACCAGACCCCACCCCCAAGATGCTGTTGGGGTATGTCATGTTGGGTTCATCCTCCTGTCACTGCAGGAGAAGGTGAAGGGGGGTTCCCCAGGGGCCGTGTGTGTCCCCCCAGAGCGTGTGTGACCCCCCCATCCCAGTGTCACCCCCTTTTCCCTGCCCACAGGGCTCCTGAGCCAGCCCCTGCTGCCCCGGGAGGGAATTTGGGGAGGGGGCAGAGGGGGTGCGCAGCCCCCGCCAGGGGATGACCCCAGCCCAGCGCCCTTCGTTCAGCACCGAGCTGGGCTTGGGGCCGCAGGAGGAAGAGGCCGATGGGAAGCAGATCCTGCAGGGGGGACAGGGCTTGGGCTCAGGGCAAGGTCCTGCCCTGCACACCTGGCTCAGGTGTGAGCCTGCCCCGGGAAGGGAGCGGGACATTCCCATCCCCACGCATCAGGGCTGGGAGCAGCGCTGGGAGCACGGACATGGAAATCCTGGGAGCCACTGGGACCGCACTGGGGGGTGAATGATCCCCCCCAGCACCTTTCCAGGCCGCCCTGCGACCTGAGAAATGCTCGCTGGGCCTCGGCCTTGGCCAAGAGCCCCTGGGCTCAGCTGCTCTGAGCTCAGGCGCTGCCGGCTCCCGCAGCCCGCCCAGGGCCGCCCTGCCCGTGCCGGGGCTGTGCTGGAATTCTCTGCTGCTGCTGGGCCACTCGGGGGCTCTGGCCCAGCAGGAAAGGTGACCCTGAGCCAGGAGCTTTCCTTGGCCGCAGCAAAGCCTCGGCACGGAAAGACCTTCCCAGCGCTGTGCCCTGGGCTGGGAGGGATTGTGCCACCAGAGCTGTCCCTCCATTTCTTCTGCCAGGCAGCTTTAGCACAGGAAAAGTGGAGAAGCCAGAGCTGCCTCTCAGCTTTCCGCAGCCCTCCAGAGGAATCCTGTGTGGGAAGCAGCCTGGGAACAGGGTTTCTGTGCCAGGGCAGGGGAATTCAGAGCCCTTTCCTCCCCCGTGGGCCCAGGCTCTGGCCCTTGCCCTTTGCAATGGCCCTGCAGCTGCCAGAGGGGCCTTTTTGGCTCAGCTGAGAGCAGTCCTGCTGCAAGGCTGTCCTCGAGCTGCTTGGGCTGCACCTGTGCCCAGGGAATGCTCATTGCTTGCAGTCTCAGGCGCTGTGGGTGTGCAGGTGTAACTACTGCAGGAGGGAACAGCTCTGCTGGGGGCAGTTCTTGCAAGGTGCTGGCCCTGGCTCGGGGCTGGGCCGGGGCCAGCGGCAGAAAATCAACTTGCAGCTCGGGCCCCGCAGCAGGGAGGAGCAGCAATTGCTGGGGGACAGAGACTCTTGCCAAGGGCCTGTCGGGGTCTCCTCCTTCCGCCATGTAGCCCCGGGAGCCCTGAGGGGAGGCACGGGGTTTCCCTGCCCCTGGTCAGCCTCGTTCCCCATGGGTTGGTTTGTGTTTCCCTGCGCGGGCAAAGCAGCTCGGGTGCTGACTGTAACAGTCCCTCGGCAGAGCCCGGCCATGCGGCTGGGGAAATAAATTTCTCTGAAACATCTAGCAAGAATCCGTCCGTATATATTTCTTTTCCACGGGACTCCTGGTTTGATATAGGCGTGTTGCAGTATCCCCACTGCAACATAATGGTGGAGATGCTGGGGGCAGAACGATCCCCGATCCCTAAGCGACTTTGTGTGAGTAAACCCTGGAAACTTTGGATTCCTCTTCTTGGTTTTGTTTTGCTATTCCATATCTAAACTATGGAGGAACCGTGGGAAGACTCTTGGCTTTCAGAGCCGCATATGGACATTTATCTTAAAATGATTCTTGAACAACGATTTGTAAATTTTAGCTTGATTCAAGCTCAGAAAGAACTGAAACACTTCCTGGCATGGTTGTTTAAGGACTTTTTCTATGTTTCTTGGGATTTAATTCTTACCAAGAGCTTTTGGAAGACCGTTTGGACCCAGTTAATATTTGAGTCAAAATATATGCCGATGGAAGAATATTTTCGTGAATATTATTTAATAACTGAGACTGTTGAGCAATGTCAGCTGTGTCCTGGCGAAGGGAAGCCTGGCTCAGGGACCGTGCGACCCAGGCCACGTGCACCGAGCGCTCTGCGAGCAGCAGCGAGACGGTTCCCGTGCGCGGGCGGAGCCACGCGGGCCGCAGTGTCAGTGGCGGAATGAGGCGCGGCAGGAGCAGCACGGCCCAGCCGTGCCCGCCCGGCCCCGCGCAGCGCGTGGTGGAGTGAGCCCCGTGAGC
Organism: Aphelocoma coerulescens; assembly: GCF_041296385.1. Classification (NCBI taxonomy): domain Eukaryota; kingdom Metazoa; phylum Chordata; class Aves; order Passeriformes; family Corvidae; genus Aphelocoma; species Aphelocoma coerulescens. The sequence goes on along the minus strand of NW_027183804.1, from coordinate 1,542,812 downwards.
GCCCGAACGAGAGGGGCGGCGCACGGGCGGCGGCTGGCGGCGGCGGAGCGGAGCCGTGCCCAGCCGAAACGCGCGCTGGAGCAGGGCACGGGGGGGCTTGAGGGCCCAGCCGAGACGTGGGCGCAGCGCCTGGCAGTGGCAACGCAGCTGAGAGCAGAGGAGGCGACGCACGGAGAACGGAGCGGCGCGGCCCGGCCCGGCCCGCGCAGCCCCGAACGCGACCCTGGGAAAAGCGCGCCGAAACCAGCAGCCCCCACATATCCAACACGGGAGCGACCGAAAGAGAGAGCAAAGACACAGCGAGACAGAAAACGGCAGCCACTCGGAAAAAGGAAAAGACCATAGTAGCTAAGATCTTAGGGACAGTGAAATGGTATAACGTTAAACAAAACTATGGTTTTATAACAAGATGTGATAACCAGCAAGACATATTCGTGCATAGAACTGCTATTAAAAAGAATAACCCTGAAAAATGCATCCCAAGCTTGGGAGATGGAGAGGTGGTGGAATTCAAAATCATACAAGGTAGAAAAGGGTTACAAGCATCGCAGGTCACTGGGCCTGATGGTGTTCCTGTAAAAGGCAGTATATATGCAAAAAATCGTAGTCATGCTAGACAATATCTCCATTGTAAACCCCCCCTACAGTCTCCCTTTCCTAATCCCACCTTTCCCTTTTACCCTATGTCCTATTACCCCCAGTGTATTCCCAATCCGTTTTTTCATCCATGGTTTCCCTCACAAAACCCTGCCTTTGCCAATTGTTTCCCCAAAAATCCTTTTCCAATGCCGAGTGGGGGGATGAAAAGGGGGAGGGAAGAAATTAAACCCTCTCCTGCCTCAGTTTCCCCACAAAGCGTGTCCAGAGAGTTCTGTCTCCCTTCTGTCAGCCCTAAGATGTTCCACAGAATCTGTTTGGACATTTAAAGACTCAGGAGGGTGGCTTGTTTTGTTTTGAAACAGTTCTTGTTATGTTTATCCAGTTGTCTTCATTCTCCTTTTATTAAAATAAAACGGGTGAGATGTTGGGGTCTCCTCCCCCCGCCTGTAGCCCTGGGAGCCCTGAGGGAGGCACGGGGTTTCCCTGCCCCTGCTCAGCCTCGTTCCCCATTGGTTGGTTTGTGTTCCCCTGCGCGGGCAAAGCAGCTCGGGTGCTGACTGTAACAGTCCCTCGGCAGAGCCCGGCCATGCGGCTGGGGAAATAAACATCTCTGAAACATCTAGCAAGAATCCGTCCGTATATATTTCTTTTCCACGGGACTCCTGGTTTGATATAGGCGTGTTGCAGTATCCCCACTGCAACAAGGGCCTGCGGAGCCGGGCCCCAGGGAACGGCTTCCCGCTGCCCGAGGGCAGGCTGAGATGGGATGTGGGGCAGCAATGGTTCCCTGGCAGGGCGCTCAGGGCCTGGCACAGGCTGGCCCCAGAAGCTGCGGCTGCCCCCGCATCCCTGCAAGTGTCCCAGGCCGGCTCGGCCATTGGGGCTTCCTGCCCAGGAGGGCTGGGCTGGGCTGGGGCTGCTGAGGGCGGGATGGGCTCTGGCTGAGCCAGCTGAAGGCTGCGCATGATGAGGCCAGGGGGACCCCGTTGCTGAGTGGGTTCTGGGGTATCCCCCATTCCTGAAGGGATTTCAGGGTATGTCCCGTTCCTGAGGCAGTTTTGGGGTGCCCCTCAATGCTTCGGGAGGGGTTCTGAGAGGGGGGCTCTGGTGCTTGGAAGGGGGACCTATTGTCAGGATGTGGGGAGCCCGTTTTGGGAAGGATGCTGCTGTTTCTGGCAATGTTGAGAGGTTCTGAATGGGCTGTGGGGCCCTGGCTCTCATTTTGGGACTTGAGGTGAGCCCATGGGCACAGCAAGGGCTGAGGAGAGGTTCCAAGCTGCCATTTGGGATGGAGGGATTGAGCGGGTGCCTCCAATAAACTCAATGCCAGCCCCAATGTGTCGATGGCAGCCCCAAATGGCTCGATCCGTCAGCCCCAAGGCCCGGCTGTGGGGAGTCAGGAGCCACAGAAGGGGAATTGGTGTCCAGGAGGGGTGGGATGGGATGGGATGGGATGGGATGGGATGGGATGGGATGGGATGGGATGGGATGGGATGGGATGGGATGGGATGGGATGGGGTGGGGATGGGATGGGATGGGATGGGATGGGATGGGATGGGATGGGATGGGATGGGATGGGATGGGATGGGATGGGATGGGATGGGATGGGGATGGCATTGTTGGGGTGGGATGAAGTTTGGGAGGGATGGGGTGGTTTGGGCACTTGGAGTAGGGCACTCCAGGAAGGAAAACCAGGAGCCACTTTTGGGGAGGCTCCTGCTGCTTTTTGACAATTTTGGGGCCTCTAAGTGGCTTCTGAGAGGTTGCACTGAATTTGAGGAAGGTGCCATAAACCCCCCGCAATTTGTGGGACTGAGGTGAAGTCCCCACATTTTGGGAGGATGAGGGGACCCCAATTGGGAGGGGATCCTGCTGCTTTGCACCTCTTTAAGGGGGTGAGAAGCAGCCAAGGAAGGAAAGAAGGAAGGAAGGAAGGAAGACCGAAAGCAACAAAGAAGGAGGAGGAAAAATAGAATAGAAGTAAAAAAATGAAAGAGAGCAACAAGAACCAATAAAATAGAAAATGAAGAAAAAACATTAAAAAATTAAGAAAGGAAGCAAGCGAAAAGATATTAAAAATGAAAGAAAAAATGAAGAAAGTAAGAAAATCAAAAGACAGATATGAAAAAGGAAATGAAAGTCATGAAAAAAGAAAAGAAAAAGAAAGGAAGCAAGACTAAATAACAGGAAACCAACAAGAAAATAAAGAAAAAATGTAAGAAAGAAAGAAACAACCAAGAAAGGAAAAAAAGTACAGAAAACCACAGGAAACTGTAAAAGCAAAAAGGAAAGAAAGAGGAAACGCAGAAAGAAACAAAATACAGAGAAAAGGGACAAGAAAAATTTTAAAACGAAGAAAGAAAGAAAAAAGGATTCAGTAACATGAAGTGAACAGGAAAAAGGAAAAAGCAAGCAAGCAAGCAAGCAAGACTCTAACATGAAACCAAGAAGAAAAATGGAAAAGAAGGAGGAAAGAAGAAAGCAACAAGAAAAAAAAAAAATGAAAGAATCGAAAGAAAAAAACATAAAGAATGAAGGAAGCAAGCAAGCAAAGAGATAATAAAAATAAAAGAAAGGAAAGAAAGAAAGGAAGAAAATCAAAAGACAGAAATCAAGAAGAAAATGAAAAAAGAGAAGAAAAAAGAAAAAAAGAAGAAACAAAGACTAAATAACATGAAACCAACAAGTATATAACAGGAAAAATAAAAAAAAAGAAAAAAAGAAGAATGAAACAAGGAAGAAAAAAAAAAGAACAAAAAAGAAAGATGCAAGAAAAAATAAATGAAAAAGAAAGAGAGCAAAAAAAGAAAGAAAGAAAACAACAGCCACAACAAAAGTTTAAAAAAAATAAGAAAGAAAGAAAGACTCAGTAACATCAAACAACAAGGAAAAGGAAAAAAGAAAGAAGGACAGAAACAACAAAGAAAAAAAAGAACAGAATGAACGGCACAAGGAAAAAAAAAGTAAAAAAAAGGAAGAAAGCAAACAAAGAAGAAAGAGAGAAAGCAACAAAAAAATAAGGAAAAGAAAGAAAAACGATTTAAAAATGAAGAAAGAAAGAAAACTGAAAGAAATAAACAAGAAAATGAACAAAGCGAAAAAATATAAAGATGAAAAAAAGACTCAATAACGTGAAACCAAGAAGAAAAATGAAAAAAAAGAAAGAAGCAACAGAAAATTAAAAACAAAGAAAAAGAAAAGATAAAAGAAAAAACATTAAAAAATGAAGTAAGTAAATGAAAGAAGACAGAAACTAATAAGAAAAGAAAAAAGAAAAAAGAAAAAAGAAAAGCAGAATAAAAGAAAAGAAGAAAGAAAAAAGAAACAGAAAAAGAAAAAAGGTGAAAGAAAGAATAAAAGAAAGAAAGGAAATCCAAGACAGAAATCAACAAAATAAAAAAGAGAAGAAAAAAAAAAAGAAGAAACAAAGAAAGCAACAAGAAACAGAAACAGGGAAAGAAAGCAAAAAGATATAAAAATGAAAGCCAGAAAGCAGGAAAGGAAGAAAGGAAGGAAATGAAAAGACAGAAATCAACAAGAAAATGAAAAGGAGTGGAGAAAAAATAAAAAGACTCAATTGTGTGAAATGAACAAGAAAAATGAAAAAAAAACACAAACAAAAGAAAGAAGAAAGCAACAAGAAAACAAACAAACAAAAAAAGATGAAAGAAACAAGAAAGAAATAAAAACACCCAGAAAGACAAAAGAAAAAATGAAAGAAAAATAGAAAGGAAAAAAGCAAAAAAAGAAGAAAGACAGAAAGCAGCAACAACAACAAAAAAACAAACAGGAAAAGAAAGAAAAAAGGTAAAAGAATGAAGAAAGAAAGAAAGAAAGCTAAAAGAAATCAACAAGAAAATGAAAAAAGTGAAGAAAAAGAAGAAAGAAAGAAAGACTCAATAAAATGAAATCAACAAGGAAAATGAAAAAAAGAAGAAAAAAGAAAAATCATTAAACAATGAAGAAAGTGAGCAAGCAAAAAGATAATAAAAAGAAAAGGAGAAAGAAAGGAAGAAAATCAAAAGACAGAAATGAACAAGAAAAAAGGGCAGGAAAAAGAAAAGAAGAAACAAAGAAGAAAGAAAGACTAAATAGCATGAAACCAACAGGGAAATAAATGTAAAAAAAGATGAAAGAAGAAGGAAAGAAAGAAACAAGGAAGACAAAAAAAGAAGAGAAAGAAAGAAGATGAAGGAAAACAAAAAAGAAAGCAAGCAAAAAGGAAAGAAAGAAGAAAGACAGAAAGCAACAAAAAAGAATAAAAAGGAAAAAGAAAGCAAAAAGAGAAAAATAAAAAGAATGGAAGAATACAACAAGAGACAAAAACAGAAAAAAAAGAAAAAATACATAAAAAATGAAGAAACAAAGAAAGAAAGTAAAAAGGCAGAAAAAATGAAAGAAAAGAAGAAAAAGAAAAGACAGAAAGAAAGAGAAAAACCAACAAAAACTCCACCATTAAAATGAAGAAAAAAAGGAAAAAAAAACGACAAAAAGATAATAAAAATGAAAGAAAGAAAGAAAATCAAAAGATAGAAATCAACAAGAAAATGAAAAAAAGAAAATAAGAAAGAAAGAAAGAAAGAAAGAAAGAAAGAAAGAAAGAAAGAAAGACGAAATAACATGAAACCAACAAGAAAAAGGCAAAAGAGAAGAAAAAAATAAATTAAAAAAGAAAAAGCAAGCAACAAGAAACAGAAACAGAAAGCAAAAGATATAGAAATGAAAGCAAGAAAGCAGGAAAGGAAGGAAAGAAGGAAAGAAGAAAGACAGAAAAAGAAAGGAAATGAAAAGACAGAAATCAACAAGAAAAGGAAAAAAGTGAAGAAAAAGAAAAGAAAAAAGTGAAGAAAGAAAGACTAAATAGCATAAAACCAACAAGAAAAGGGGGGAAAGGGGGAAAAAAGAAAGAAAACAAAGAAAGAAAGAAGAAAGAAAGCAACCAAAAAAAGAAAAAGGGGAAAAGCAAAGATTAAAAAAATGAGGACTCAATAATGTGAAACCAAGAAGAAAAATGAAAAAAAAAAAAAAGAGAAAGCAAGAAGAAAGAAAAAGAAAGAAAAAAGAGAGAAAAACAGATAAAAAATGAAGAAAGAAAAAAGAAAGTAAAAGATAAAAAAACAAAGAAGAAAGAAGAGAGAAAGCAATAAGAAAAGGAGAAAGAAAAGCAGAAAAGCAGAATAAAAGAAAATAAGAAAGAAAGCAACAGGAAACAAAAAGCTAAAAAGGAGAAAGAAAGATTAAAAGAAAAAAAAGAAAGAAAATCAATGACAGAAACCAACAAAGAAAATGAAAAAAGAGAAGAAAAAAGAAAAGAAATAACAAAGAAAGCAACAAGAAACAGAAACGAAAGCAAAAAGATACAAAAATGAAAGCAAGAAAGGAGGGAGGGAGGGAGGGAGGGAGGGAGGGAGGGAGGAAGGAAGGAAGGAAGGAAGGAAGGAAGGAAGGAAGGAAGGAAGGAAGGAAGGAAGGAAGGAAGGAAGGAAGGAAGGAAGGAAGGAAGGAAGGAAGGAAGGAAGGAAGGAAGGAAGGAAGGAAGGAAGGAAGGAAGGAAGGAAGGAAGTGCAGGTGACCGTGCCAATCCCCATGGCAGCGGGGCCAAGCGTTGGTGTCCGTGGCACCAAAGTGAGGAACGGGTCCCTGTGGCCGCTGCCGTGGCACCTGAGGGCATCAGCGAGTGTCAGTGCAATTGTAGCTGGCACCAGCCCCGGCACCGCTCTGTCCTGAGGGCTGCCATGGCAGCCGAGGGCAGCCACAGGTCTGCGGGCAAGTGGCCACGGACCCTGAGTGCAGCAATGGCTCCTGGGGGGGTTTCCAAGGGAACTGGAACTGATGAGGGTTGCCATGGCATCCAACCCCTGGGATGTCACACAGCCACCCTGGGATGTCACAACCACTCAGTGATGTCATAGTCTGCTATAGGATGTCAGACCTCTGCCCAGTGATATCATAGCCATATCTGTGATGTCACATGACAACCCTGTGATGTCATAGCCACTGTGATGTCACACCACCTGTGATGTCACAGACCTCTCTGTGACATCACACAACTGCTCTGTGATGTCACAGCTGACTCTATGATGTCACACAGCCACCCTGTGATGTCACACAGCCACCCTGGGATGTCACACAGCCACCCTGTGATGTCACACAGCCACTCTGTGATGTCACAGCCTACTCTGTGATGTCACAACCACTCAGCGATGTCATAGTCCGATCTATGATGTCAGACCTCTGCCCAGTGCTATCACAGCCTTATCTGCGATGTCACAGCTCACTCTGTGATGTCACATAGCAACCCTGTGAACTCACACCACCCAACTGCGATGTCACAGACCTCTCTGTGATATCACACAGCTGCTCTGTGATGCCACAGCTGACTCTATGACGTCACACAGCCACCCTGTGAAGTCACAACCCACTCTACGATGTCACAGCCTATTGTGTGATGTCACATGACCACTCTGTGATGTCATACAAGCACCCTGTGATGTCACAGCCCTATCTGTCATGTCACAACTCTGCACTGTGGTGTCACAACAGCACCCTGTGATGTCACAGCCTGCTCTGTGATGTCACCATTGCTCTGTGATGTCATAGTCTGCTGGATGAAATCTGACCTCTGCCCTGTGATGTCAGACCTCTTCTGTGATGTCCCTGCCCACTCCGTGATGTCACAGCACCACTCTGTGATGTCACAGAGATGCTCCATGATGTCACCGTAGACTCTCTGATGTCATACAGCCACCCTGTGATGTCACACAGCCCCTTTCTGACATCACAGCTGCTCTGTGGGTCTGTGGCACAGGCACAGAGCTGTTACCAAAACTTCAGTAAAACAAAACCTCCTCAGCACCAGCGCAGCACGAAGCAGCAGCATTCTTTATTGGGCCGGATGCACGAGGGGAGAGCCCCTCCCAAAGTCGTGTGTGCCGAGTTCAGGAATGTTCCTGTTTGCAGACTGTGTTTCACAGACACATTCCCAGATTGTCCCACCACAAACACACACACGACAATCATTGCCCCAAAATCACTGCATATTTCCCCCACCCCTTTGCACATCCCTTCTTCTGCCCTGGGGCTCTCTTTGGGGGTCCCTGGTGCTCGGTGACCCCAAAGCCAGCCCTGTCTGCCCGGTGAACTGGTGAAAGTTGGCACACCTGGGCTGGTTGCTGCCCACAGAATCAGCCTTGTGCGGTTCCATGGCCAGTGGCTTTTGGAGAAGAAGCATTGTATGAACCCACCAGGTGCAAATGGTTTTTCATCTGGCAAATTTCCCCCCTTGGAGGGTTGGGAAGCTTCTCTTCCCTTCAAGCCTTCGTAAGCCTCACTCTGCTCCTTTACTCACATCCCACGAGTTCCTCAGCTGCTTTCACAACCATGTTCTTTACACAGCTCAAAGCAAGTGTCAGAAGCACAAGTATTGCTGTGATCCCAGTTAGACTTTGCAAAAGTGAGGCCAACCATCAGTCAGGGAAAATCCAAGTCCTTTAAATATTTTATCCAAACAGTTACTGTCTAACCCTCCCCTTAATTCCCTGCTGGATGCAGCAAGCGATTTTATCCTCTCTACCCGATCATCCCATCCAGCATCACATTTGGAATGTGCACACAACAAGTGCTGCTGTTTCAGTTCAAGAATCCACATACTCCCTGTCCATGTAACAGCAATAGGGCTAAAGCAAATCTGCTCTGTAAGGTCATTTTAGCTGTGGCTGGCAGTTGTTCCTTTATTTCAGCAAACCCCAAAGGAGCTGCATTCACTGAAGTTTCCATCTGCAGAGCCCAATGGTGTGTGGCTGGTCTGTTCCTAAAGGCAGATCTCTGTGGAGCAGAGATGGATTCTAAAATCCATCCCACTGTAGTTCCTGCACTGGGATGTTTCCAAGTTCCATCCCCTTTAACCTTTCCCCACAGTCGGGTTCCCGGTGGTGACTCCTTGCACGAGGGACGGAACGTTAATACCCCCAGTGTCCATGGTGCTCCTGATTCTCCCAGGGGCAAACGTCTGCTCCAAATTCCATCACTTCCCACCCATCCTGGGGCTCCTAAGGATCTGACCGTGCCCTGCTGACACTCTGTGCCTCTCCAAGGCTCGCTGTTTGTCGGCTGAGCCCAGGTGCCACTGAGAAAGGCAGAATCATTTCTACAAACACAGCCCAGCCTCAGAGCCTGGGCCACAGCCAGGAGCTGCTGGACCTCAGGATTCCAAACAGCTCAACTGCCTGTCCCAGGGCAATCCCACTTTTCCTTTGTCCTGGGATCCTTTGACCTTGACCTTGTTCAATCAGGATATTTTATCCCCACCTGTAAGGGGTCCTGTGGGAGGCCTGGGCTCCCTTCCCAGCCCAGACACCCCTGAACTGGCTGGAAACATTCCCATTGTCCGGTCTGAGGGTGATTCCATACTGCTGGAATTTGACAGCCCCAGGGGGTATCAGTGCAATCTGTCAGCTGATCAATATTTCCGGAGGTAATTTCCAGATCTGCTTTGGAAATGTTACAATTCTCAGCACTATTGTTCTGATGTGTCCATGGTAAGGAATATTCTCCTTCCATCCCTGTCCAGGTGCCCTGGGTGCTATTTCCTTCCCACAAGTGTTCCCAGATTTTTGTCAAATTGCTGACTGAAGCTCCCCACAGAACTGGATTTTCTGCAGAGGTTGGTGTTGGCAAACAAGCTGTTACAGGGGTTACGTTCTGTCATCTGCCAACACCTTGCACTGACTTTGAAAACCACATTTCCCTTCCCCGAAGTCAGGAACATTGTTTCTATTATTATTATAAATACACAATTATTGATCATCTTCATCCAGATCCAATCAATAGTATCCCCTTAGAAAATCCTATTCAATACCTAAAACAATAGGATTGATGTAAAACCCCAAACCCCACGGTGTCAGTCAGTCTTGTTTCTGCTGTGTTTAATGTGTGCTCGCTGGTTTTACCCACATGTGATGAACCCCGAGTTTGATTCCTTCTACCTCGAGTGCAGGGTAGGTTACCAGGAGGACTTGAGATGGTCCCTTCCACTTTGGCTGGATTGTTCCAAAATTCCAGGTTCTGATGCACACTGCATCTCCTGGTTGGAAAGGATGTACAGGTGAGTCCAGCCCCAATGATTTGTTGAGAACCATGCACCTTTTAAGGCTTACAAGAGTTAGTCCCAGTGCTATTAAATATTCATTTCAGCAAAACTTCTGAGCCTTCCCTTGTCTTGTTGGTGCCACATGGGAAAGCTTCTGGCCATCCAGAAAAAGGATCCACCAATGCCAAAATGTGCCAGTCCCCCTTCTGCCTGGGCAGTTCTGCAAAATCCGTTGGCCAAAATCACCTGGTGATTCCCATGTAACGAGCCCTGGAGGCAGCCTTCTTCCTTCAAAACCAATCCCATCTTTCTCAACAACTGATCTATTATTTTTTGCCATTTTTGTGCTTACTAGATGCCTTTGTAAACTGGCCACCATATTCTCCATTTCCTCATGTGTTTCCTGATGTTTGAGTTCCGTTATACATTAATTGTGGAGCTACAATTACCTGCCCACCCATTGCAGGTTACCAATCACCTGCTGGGATTTTCCGTAGCTGCTGCTGCTGGGGCTGACTGCCTGTCCTGATCACTGGAATCTGGTTTCTGTTGCAGAACATTCCAGTTTTTGCCAGGTATTAGTGCAAGGAGAGCTTTTTCAGCACCCTCTTGAGCTGTTTGGTAAGCCAATGGATTCCCTGGATTACCTGGGGAGTCTCCAAACCCATGGGCTTTACAAGGGCATCAGGGCCACTTCTTTTGGCTTTGGCACACTCTGCAGTAGGTGACTGATTTCTTGTTGTACTCACTGGAGACCTCTGTGCCCTTTCCTTCCATGTGGCTCCCTGGGCGTGCATTATTCCAAACCCAGAGTTCAAATCAGTCCATATGTTCACCCTTTTTCCTTCAGTGATTTCTAGGAAAGGTCATTCATTCTGCTTTTTGTGCTGCTGTGTTCAAAGCTAAAGCCTGGGCTTCTATGACCTGGCTCGAGGTTGCCACTGCACACCCAGCTGCCCGTTTCCCATCCGTACCACGCTGCTCCCACCAGGGTGCAGGTCCAGTGCTGGCTCCTGCATGGGATTGCTGTGGAGGTCCCAGAGTCTGCCAGAACACACTTGTTCCATGGATCCCAGGCAGTCATGGCACAAAGACTGCAAGCCTTCTCTTAGAAGGGACTCGAACACTTCCCTGTTCCAACCTTGGGTACCTTGAACCAAACCCTGCAAAGCTTTTGCTGCACCTTACAGGCAGGTCAACAGTTTACACCAGGAAAGGGAAAGGGAAAGGGAAAGGGAAAGGGAAAGGGAAAGGGAAAGGGAAAGGGGAAAGGGAAAAGAGAAAAGGGAAAGGGAAAGGGAAAGGGAAAGGGAAAGGGAAAGGGAAAGGGAAAAAGGAAAGGGAAAGGGAAAGGGAAAGGAAAAAGGAAAAGGAAAAGGAAAAGGAAAAGGAAAAGGAAAAGGAAAAGGAAAAGGAAAAGGAAAAGGAAAAGGAAAAGGAAAAGGAAAAGGAAAAGGAAAAGGAAAAGGAAAAAGGAAAAGGTGCCTTTATCTTACCAGGGGTCTTTCTCTGATTTCCTTTGGAGCAGGGATCAAAGGTTCTCCCCAGAATCCTTCAGTGCTGCCTGCAGGTGCTGCCATCCCTCAGATCTGCTGAAATTCAAGAGGATGAGGCCACGGGGTGTCCCAATGGTGCCTTGGTTCCATGGGCCCTGCAGTGTAACCATGGTGTCCTTGGTTCTGCAGTGTCACAATGGACCCTTCATTCCATGAGGCCCCACAGTGTGGCAATGGTCCCTTGAGTCCATGAGGCCCCACAAGGGCACAATGGTCCCTTGGTTCCATGGCCCCGCACTCTCACAATGCTCTCCTTGGCTGCACAAGGTCCCGGAGTGGCACAAGGGTCTCCTTGGTGCAGAGACCAGGGCAGAAGGGTTCCACAAGGCCCCAGAGTGTCACAAGGATCTCTTTGGATCTGCAGTGGCAGAACTGACCCTGGCTTACACGAGATCCTCCCGTGTCCTAAGGGCTTGTTGGTTCCACAGGGCCTGATTCTCTGACACTTCAGAGATGGTGTTGGACAGTTTCTATTTTCCTGCAGTTTGGTGATGAAAGGAGCACGCTGGGCAGAGCACAGAGATGCTGCTGCTGTCTGCTCAGGGGAAAGGCCCAACAAGGCTGAGGGGCTGGGAGGCTGCTGGAAGGGCCGTGCCCCACATGGTGCAGCTTTCCTGGGAGGGAGGGAGGGAACAGCAGGAGAGACACGCAGTGCCCCACAGAGCAGCTGGGCAGGGGGACACTGGGCATGAGGAGGAGGAAATGTCCCTCCCAGGGCAGCGCTGGGGCAGGAGAAGCACCCAGAGGGAGGATGAGCTCAGGGCATGTGTGTGTGCCCAAGGCACAGAGGGTGAGGCTGGGCACAGCTCAGGCCAGGGCTGGCAGTGGCCGGGCAGAGCTGGCGGGGCAGCGAGATGGGAGTGTGCAGCCTGCAGGGACACAGCAGCAGCGGTGGGACAGCGCAGGACAAGCTGTGCTGGACATGGCCAAGGGCCCTGGCAAGGCTGGCAGTGCCCAGGAGAAGCCAAGTCTTGGTGCCCTGGGGCACAGCAGCGTCTGTGCCACCAAGGGCTGGGAGGAGACACCTTGTCCTGAGGCCCTGGGGCCTCCTGGCACAGCCCCAGCAAGGCTGGGCACTGTCAGCCCCTTGTCCTGCCCTCAGCATCCCCCCACATCCCAGTGCCCCCAGCAGAGCCCTGAGCAAGGTGGGAGGGACAGGATCTGCCTTCCCCAGGGCTGGGGCTCAGCCCTTGTCCTTTCCACTGCCTCCACCCAGGTCAGGCATTGCTCAGCATGTTTCTAACCTTTTATTTTGTCTTTCCCTTCTTATTCTTTCGTTCTTTCGTTCCTTCATTCTTTCGTTGTTTCCCTTTTTTAACTGCTTCCTCTTTTCTCTTTCCTTATTTTTTGTCCTCCCTCCCTCCTTCATGAATGGCTGTGTTTAAATTTAGGCTCTTGCCCTCCATGGGGTAGTGTTAAGATTGACAGCTGAACTGACAATCTCACAGAGTCAGACCTGAAACTAGTCAGAATCTACCCGTGAGAATTTTACAGTGAAATTCTGCAGCTTCAGTGAAACCCACAGAGAAAGCCAAGAAGATAATCAATGAGAGAAGATGTTCTGGACACAAGGGGAGGATGTTCTTGTTATGGGACATTGAGAGTGTACAAGGAAGAACCTGTGGATAATATTTAACAACGATACCTTTGCTTGTATAGCTGATTGCTTTACTGCCTGAATGGTGATTGTTTGTTAGGCAGCCTTGTCTTTGTTTGCTAAGCGGCCAATCTCAATAGGCCACAGCCATTGTGAAGAGGTGTAAGAACAGCAGTAGAGAAAATGAAAAATCTTTCTACCTCTCTTGACTATGCATTACAACTAGTGTGTGCTTTTATGGCCACCTCGACTACAGCCACATGTGGTGACCCCAAGACGTGATCCAAAGAGCCTGCCTGGAGAGCAGGAAGCCTGAGGGGAGAGCAGGGGAGACGGATTCAAAGGGAGAAGAGTAGCAAGGAGAGCTACCAAGGTCTGGATCGGACTGCAACCTTTTAAAGTTGAGCCTGTTGATAACAGAATGGGAGCAAATACATCCCAAGAGGAAAATTCAATAGTTAATATATGGACGTTGGTGTTAAAAGGACGTGGCATAAAATACGTTAAGCTGATATTGCAAAGACTGTTACTGCGGTGCAAAAGTCAAGGGATTGAGACGTGTCAACACTTTTAGTATATGGGCATGGGAAGCAGTGGGATGGCATATTTTGGACCTTGCTTCTCGTGAAGATGATACTGTTAAAGAATTTATGACGACATGGAGGTTAGTTTTAGACACTTTGAAAGAACTGAAAAAAGAGCAAGACGCTGCAGCAGCTGGCACAGCAGAGAGAACAGAGACAGATAATGCTGGCGGGACTGGGAACATTGCAGCAAGAGGGTGGCAGGGCACAGGCTGGTAAGGAAAACCTGTATTGTTTCCAATACCCAAGCCACAGAGGGCTTTGCCTCCTCTCTCTTCAGATCCTGTTTCTCGCTCCGCTTCTCCCCCCCCTTCCCTACAAATCCCTTTGATCTACCTGTACCACACGCCAGGAGGGGTGACAGTGATGAAAAAGGTGAAAATGAGAGTGTGCCATCAGCACCTCCGCTGCCCGCTGCTGCACGCCCGCTGCCTGCTGCTACTAATCCTTTTGTACAAGGCACAAAGGAATCCATGCCAGGGGTTCAAAATGATAGCTTGCTTTATAGAGATACCTTAACTTTGCAACCCATACCTGTAACTTGGGGCATGGGGGATCCTGCTGCTGTTTGGAGAGATATCAGACTCAAAGCATTATCTGATAGAGATTTTGAAGCCCCAGAAAAACTTAAGATCATTCAGCAATCACCAAATTCAACGGGCCAAAAGACCCTATAATTTCTGCTTTCCCAGTTATCAGAGGCAGGGGTCAAGCGCTCGATCAGCCTGTTCCATTTAACTGGCAGGTGTTAGCTACACCAGCTTGCTACTAATTATGGTTTGGAGTCCCCTGCTGACAAAAATGCTGAAATTCATAGCAAGTTGTCACAGGTTAGCCAGCATAGTCCCGGAAGGGATGTCCTTGCTAAGGGGTGCTTACTGTTTTCTCTGGGACCTGATAGAACCTATCAGCTGGCCAGTTTGAATATGGACAATTCTTTAAGCCACTTAAAGTTGTGACCGCCTCTGTGATACACACTTAAGAATAGACAACCCCCCACCCAAGCACTCTCTCGTTTCCGGCGCTGGGACAGGTGGCTGCAGGCCCCGTGCGGGGGCCAGTGGGCCCGGCCAGGCCCTGCTTGGGCCAGGCCAGGCTGGGCCATGGCCAGCCTGGAGCCATGGGCCTGTTCCAGCCGTGGAACCCCCCCCACTGCCTTGCCGTGGGCAGCTGGAGCGGCTTGGCTCTCCCCCCCCTCCACTGCGATAAGAAAAATTCAACATTCCAGCTGCAAAGCTGCAAGGCCGAGGTGAGATTAACCCTTTTATTGCTGGGAAGAGCTGAAAACCTGAGGGAAGAGAGAGAGGAGATGCTTAAAGCTGAAAGTCTGTTGTGAAGCTATGATATATCAGAGTATCCCATTGTAATTTCATGAAGATATGGGGGGTGGAGTGTTCAACTCCTAAGCAATAGGCAGATGCTGATGCAGCTGTAATTTCATGAGAAGTTTGGACAGGGAGAGATGAACCAGATGAGGACTTTTGCTCCAAATGGGAAAGGAGAAAACCTCAGTTCCTAGAGATGCTCCCAGAGATAGTCCTAACAATGAAGATGAGGAAGACCCTTTGCTCCCAGGGAAGGAGAAGGGCCTCTGGTTTTTTTTGTTTCTGAACGCCTCAACCTTAAAATTGTACCCCAAAAAACTTCCAGAGTGGATCCTCGAAAGCAGTTACGGGAAAAGCTGCAAGTCGGGGGAAGGGACTCACATCGCGAGCAGAGAGACTCCTCTTCCTAAATGGACTGAACAATATTTGGAAGTGGGCGGCTGTCTCGGTGTGATACTGTTTTCATAGCACGAGCAAGAAGAGACTTCTCTTTCTAAATGGACTGAACAAGGTTATTATGGAAGTGGTAAACAGACTGAACATCTTAAGGGTTGTCTTTTTACATTGTCAGTGGGAGAAGGGAGGAAGGTGGGGGGAGGAGGAGAGTTCTGAAGGTGGTATAATTTTTTTTTTTTTGCCTTCTTTTAGGTGTGTTAATAAACTTCTTTATATTCTTTCAAGTTTGGTGCCTGCTTTGCATTTCTCCTAATTCTTATCTCACAGAAGATAAACAGTAATGAGTATTTTAGCCCAAACCACTAAACTAAATTGGTGTTTCTGCCCGGTTACAAACCCAACCCACGACAGCCCAGAAATTAACTTTGTGCATTTCTGTGCCTTTCAACTGAGCCTGAGAGGGGGGAGAGGAAAAAAAAACGGACAAACTTCTCAGAGCGTTTGTTCAAGGACACACATACACACTCCTCTGCATCCTGCTTGCAGCAAGAGCAGAGGAAGCAACCTTCTTGCTTTTGAGCCAGTTTTCAGCTCCTTTTCTCTGCAGGGAGATGGAGAGTTGAACTTTGTTCTCCTGGGACTTTGGGGATTTTTTTCGCTTCTTCTCTTCTTGACTGTTTCAACATCAGACACACCGGGACAATTTTCGCCCGAGGTGGGGGCCCTGAATGTGGGCCCATGGCCCAGCTCCAAGGAGGAGGAGGGAGACTACACCTCCAGAAGTGTTGGGGTTCCTCCCCCCTGCCATGAGGTCATGGGAGAGGGGACCCTGGCGTAGAGGCATGGCCTGGGCACGGGGTCTCCCTGCTCCCTGCTCACATGTGCCCTAAGCCTGTTCAGCACTGGTTATTTTGTGTTGCCCTGTGCCAGGAGGGCCCTGCTTGTCCCAGGATAGCTCAGTTCTTTGGCAGTGCCCCGCCCATGTGGCTGGATAAGATCTCTGAAACTTCTCTCAGGAATCGCTCCCTATTTCTTTCCACGGGCCTGGCTGTCTAGGGATGTTTCAGGAGACCCCACTGAAACACGGAAGGACTCTCAAATTATCCCAGGTTTCTCTGCACAGCGAGAGGCTTTAACATTTAGCATTGTTATCCTTTTCCTGTGTGTTTGTTAAATAAACAGTTTTTATCTCTTTCACTTTCTTCTGAGGAAAATTCTTTTTTCCCAAACCTGCTGGGGGAGGGCTGGGTGTAACCTGCCTTCTACCAGAGGATATTTTCCTCCAAATTTGTCCAGACCGGCACAGCCTGTCCTTTCCCTGGGTGTCTGTTGCAGATGGAAGCTGCTGGTGCCATTCTCAGCTTGAAGCCCTCTTTTGATGCAAGCAGATGTTGCCAGCTGTGTTCAGCAGCTGTTGCTCAATGTTTCTGCAAAGCTTTTGTGTTCCTCATGGAACCAAGGAGCCTTGGTGACACTGCAGGGGCTGATGGCACCAAGGAGACAATTGTGACAGTACAGAACCTCCTAGAAACAAGGCTCCATTGTGACACCGTGGGGAATCATGGAATCAAGGAGCCCATTGTGACACGGCCAGGCCGCATGGAACCAATGGTCCATTGTTACACTGCGGATTCAAGAAGACCATGGTGACACCACGGAGCATCATGGAACCATACGTCCATTGTGACACAGCAGGGCCTCATGGAAACAAGGGGACCATTGTGGCAAAGCAGGGCCTAATGGAAGCATGGAGAGCATTGGGACATTGTGGGGAATCATGGAAGCATGGAGAGCATTGTGACACTAAGGAAACTCCTGGAACCAAGATGACCACTGGCACATCATGGAACCTCATGGAAGCAAGCCTCCATGATGACTTTGGAGGGCCTCATGGAGCACAGGACCCATTGTGACACAGCAGGACCTGGTGGAACCAAGGAGCCTTTGTGATACTCCAGATCCGCATGGAAGCCAGGGTGCACTGAGACACAGCGGGGCCTTGTTGGAACCAAAGACACCTCTGCAAAAAGCAGGCGAGCTCATAGAAGCAAGGAGTCCATTGTTACAACATAAAACCTATGGAACCAAGGGACCATTGTGACACTGCGGGGCCTCATGGAACCAATTGTCCATGATGACAATGCGGATCAAAGGAGACCATGGTGACACTGCAAAAACCGCATGGAACCAAGGAGCCATTGTGACACAGTGGGGCCTCATGGAATCAAGGAGACCATTGTGACCCAGGTGTTGCATGTGAAGGCAAGGAGCCATTGTGCCACTTTGGGCTTCTTCCCTTGAGCTCTGCAGCTGGCTGTCCCAGCCCAGCGCACCATGGGCCACCTGCTCTCCTCAGGGCTCTGCCTGCACACAGCCCCAGGAGAAGTTTTCCTGTTTGCAAGGAAAGAATGGAAAAGCCTGAGCAGGTTTCCTAAACAACAAACCCCGCTCAGGAGCCACATGCTCAGTACAGGCTGCCTGGAACGATGTCCCCTTTCTACAAGGGTCCGTGTGAGCAGGAATGATCTCTGGGAGCAGAATTCTCGGAGTCTTTCCACTGAATTCTCTGTGCCTGTGTCTTGGGGTGACTTTAGGATGTGTATCCCCTATGGCTGCTCTATGCCCAGAAGTTAACTTGGTGCATTTCTGTGCCTTTCAACTGAGCCTGAGAGGGGGGAGAGGAAAAAGGAACCGGACAAACTTCTCAGAGCGTTTGTTCAAGGACACACATACACACTCCTCTGCATCCTGCTTGCAGCAAGAGCTTTGGCTTTGGCTTTTGCCTGGGAGTCTCTGAGAGCTTTGTGCAGTCATGGTCCCCAATTATCTGCTTTAATCAGTCCCTTGAGAGCCTTGGTCATTAACAGCAGTTCATTAATGCTTCAAGGTACTTCTGGTTTTTCTAAGGTACTTTCCTTTTTCCACACTTGAGTCTCTGAGATCTTTGTGCAGTCATGGTCTCCAGTCCTCTGCTTTAATCAGTCCCTTGAGAGCTTTGTACTGACACACATGTATTGGCAGCCACTGAAGAATTCCCTGCAGCTGCCCCAGCAAAGGGGGAACCTTTGGTGCCCGGCTAGGCCGTGCCATGCCCACCTCTGGCAGCATCCCCCTGGCTCTGGACTCACCTGCACACTGGCCGTGGAGCGTGTCTTTGGAGAAGGTGCCAGAATCAAAGGCCATCATCTTCAGCTGCTGCTGGCCAGCTCCAGGAAGAGGTTGTTGTCCTTGAGCTCGTCCTTGGTGGCTCCAGCAGCAGCAGCCCCACCTGCTACAGCTTCTCCAGGGGCTCCTTCTCCTTCCCTGGGGCCACACCAGGCTCTCAGGGTTCTGCCCAGGGCCCCAGCCATCAGTGAACCAGACAAGCAAAACCAGGGGGGATGGTGGCCACCAGTGCTTGCCAGAGCAGGCCTCCAGCTCAGCTGCAGCCCAAGAGCTGCGTGTTCCCTTCTGATGCTCCCTGCTCAGGGCTACAGGCAGGACAAAATAGTCTGCTTTGCTTTGCCACTGATTGCCAAGAGATGTGTGGGGCTGTTACCTGCCAGGCCCCTGGATCACACTGTGCCCGTGGGTCCCTGCCATCCTCTAGGGCACATGAACACCCTGCAGCCAAGGGTCACTGAAGAGCTCTTCCAAGGATGGCCTGTCCAAGGGCTGCATGGACAAGCACCTCTTAAGAACACCCTGGCACTCTGGGCACAGAAACCAGAAACCACCAGTCAGCTGCAGAAGGATCCCGCCCACTTTGCCCCCCGTTCCCGTGCCCAGGCCATGCTGGCTGTGCCCAGAGCTGGGCCTAAACTTGCCCATGCATTCTGTGCTTTGGAGGGCAGCAGGAGAGCAGGACATGTGCCACCTGCTCAGAGCTGCCAGAGCGGGATGCTCCTGAGCCCGCTGCTGGCTCCCAGCACTGCTATTCCCCCTGTGCCACAGAGATGAGGGATCCACACAAAAGGAACCAGACCAGGAGCCCACTCTTTCATTGCCTGCCAGAAATGGGTCTCATTTTGCTCTGCATTCCTTTCCTAGCAGGTGTTATCTATTAAAAACAAGAGAAAAAAGAAAAGAACAGAAAAAGTATGAGAGATAAAAACAAACCCCAAATGTGGAGTGAAAAGTCTTCTGCACCTTTGGATTCAGAGGGAATTGATATTTTTTAAAAGAGAACTCAGTTATTTACCTTTTTTTTTGGTTTTGTTCAGTACTTATATTGTTTTCACTCCTTCCTTCCTTCCTTCCTTCCTTCCTTCCTTCCTTCCTTCCTTCCTTCCTTCCTTCCTTCCTTCCTTCCTTCCTTCCTTCCTTCCTTCCTTCCTTCCTTCCTTCCTTCCTTCCTTCCTTCCTTCCTTCCCTAAAAAGCCACTTCTAACCCCATTGAAGGGGTGCAAAGCAGCAGCATCCCCTCCCAGTTGGGGTCCTCTCACCCTCCCAAAACGTGGGGACTTCACCTCACCCCCTCAAGTTGCAGGGGGTTTACGGCACCTTCCCCAAATTCAGTGCAACCTCCCAGAAGACCCATAGAGGCCCCAAAATTGTTAAAAAGCAGCAGGAGCCTCCCCAAAAGCAGCTCCTGCTTTTCCTCCCAGGAGTGCCTCACTCCAAGTGCCCATCCCATCCCATCCCATCCCATCCCATCCCACCCCTCCTGGACACCAATTCCCCTTCTGTGGCTCCTGACTCCCCACAGCCGGGCCTTGGGGCTGACGGATCGAGCCATTTGGGGCTGCCATCGACACATTGGGGCTGGCATTGAGTTTATTGGAGGCCCCCGCTCAATCCCTCCATCCCAAATGACAGCTTGGAACCTCTCCTCAGTCCTTGCTGTGCCCATGGGCTCACCTCAAGTCCCAAAATGAGAGCCAGGGCCCCACAGCCCATTCAGAACCTCTCAACATTGCCAGAAACAGCAGCATCCTTCCCAAAATGGGCTCCCCGGCTCCCTGACAATAGGTCCCCCTTCCAAGCACCAGAGCCCCCCTCTCAGAACCCCTCCCGAAGCATTGGGGGGACCCCAAAACTGCCTCAGGAACGGGACATACCCTGAAATCCCTTCAGGAATGTGGGATACCCCAGAACCCACTGAGGAACGGGGTCCCCCCGGCCTCATCATGCGCAGCCTTCAGCTGTCTCAGCCAGAGCCCATCCCGCCCTCAGCAGCCCCAGCCCAGCCCAGCCCTCCTGGGCAGGAAGCCCCAATGGCCGAGCCGGCCTGGGACACTTGCAGGGATGCGGGGGCAGCCGCAGCTTCTGGGGCCAGCCTGTGCCAGGCCCTGAGCGCCCTGCCAGGGAACCATTGCTGCCCCACATCCCATCTCAGCCTGCCCTCGGGCAGCGGGAAGCCGTTCCCTGGGGCCCGGCCCCGCAGGCCCTTGGCAAGAGTCTCTGTCCCCCAGCAATTGCTGCTCCTCCCTGCTGCGGGGCCCGAGCTGCAAGTTGATTTTCTGCCGCTGGCCCCGGCCCAGCCCCGAGCCAGGGCCAGCACCTTGCAAGAACTGCCCCCAGCAGAGCTGTTCCCTCCTGCAGTAGTTACACCTGCACACCCACAGCGCCTGAGACTGCAAGCAATGAGCATTCCCTGGGCACATGTGCAGCCCAAGCAGCTCGAGGACAGCCTTGCAGCAGGACTGCTCTCAGCTGAGCCAAAAAGGCCCCTCTGGCAGCTGCAGGGCCATTGCAAAGGGCAAGGGCCAGAGCCTGGGCCCACGGGGGAGGAAAGGGCTCTGAATTCCCCTGCCCTGGCACAGAAACCCTGTTCCCAGGCTGCTTCCCACACAGGATTCCTCTGCACGACTGCAGAAAGCTGAGAGGCAGCTCTGGCTTCTCCACTTTTCCTGTGCTAAAGCTGCCTGGCAGAAGAAATGGAGGGACAGCTCTGGTGGCACAATCCCTCCCAGCCCAGGGCACAGCGCTGGGAAGGTCTTTCCGTGCCAAGGCTTTGCTGCGGCCAAGGAAAGCTCCTGGCTCAGGGTCACCTTTCCTGCTGGGCCAGAGCCCCCGAGTGGCCCAGCAGCAGCAGAGAATTCCAGCACAGCCCCGGCACGGGCAGGGCGGCCCTGGGCGGGCTGCGGGAGCCGGCAGCGCCTGAGCTCAGAGCAGCTGAGCCCGGGGGCTCTTGGCCAAGGCCGAGGCCCAGCGAGCATTTCTCAGGTCGCAGGGCGGCCTGGAAAGGTGCTGGGGGGGATCATTCACCCCCCAGTGCGGTCCCAGTGGCTCCCAGGATTTCCATGTCCGTGCTCCCAGCGCTGCTCCCAGCCCTGATGCGTGGGGATGGGAATGTCCCGCTCCCTTCCCGGGGCAGGCTCACACCTGAGCCAGGTGTGCAGGGCAGGACCTTGCCCTGAGCCCAAGCCCTGTCCCCCCTGCAGGATCTGCTTCCCATCGGCCTCTTCCTCCTGCGGCCCCAAGCCCAGCTCGGTGCTGAACGAAGGGCGCTGGGCCGGGGTCATCCCCCGGCGGGGGCTGCGCACCCCCTCTGCCCCCTCCCCAAATTCCCTCCCGGGGCAGCAGGGGCTGGCTCAGGAGCCCTGTGGGCAGGGAAAAGGGGGTGACACTGGGATGGGGGGGTCACACACGCTCTGGGGGGACACACACGGCCCCTGGGGACCCCCCCTCTCCTTCTCCTGCAGTGCCAGGAGGATGAACCCCAACATGGAGCCCCTGACCCCCAGCAGCATCTTGGGGGCTGGGGTGTGGTGGCAGCTTTGGGGCCTGGGGGAGAGGCCCTAAAACCCCCTTCCCAGTCCCACAGCCACTCCCAGACCCCTCAAACCACCCCACAGCTCCCAGCCAGGACTCCCCCAACCACTCCCTGCAATAGAAATGGCCCCAAAAGCCACAAAATCCCCTTCCCATCCCCCCCAACACCCACCCAAATTCCCTCCAAGCCACACACCCCTGCCAGCACCCCAAAACTCCCTCACAGACTGCCCCAAAAGCCCCCCAAACCCCATCCCAGCACCATAAGTGGCTGCAAGGGCCACAAAAGCCCCTCCCAGTCCCCCAAGGCACCCCCAGACCCCCTCCCACCCCCCATGGCACCGACCAGGACAGGCTGGGGGACAGGAACATCCACAGCCCAGAGCAGCTCGGGCACTTCAGCAGCGATTTGGGCACTTTGGAGGTCACACCCCAAACGGGGAGACCGAGGGCAGGGACTGGGACAGACAACCGGAATTCCTGGAGAATAGACGGGCTCAGGTGGACACGTTCTGCCAGCACAACTACGAGATTGTGGCTCCAGTCTGCCTGGCTTCACAGCCCCACAACACTCAGATCCTCCCGAATATTCCCCTGAACCTCAAATTCACCCCCAAATTGAAGGAAAATTGTGCCGCTTTAGATCTCTTTAATTTCTTTATTTTTACCCCAATTTTGGTTGTTTCAGTGGGATTAACACAGAAATTACTTAGGCTGCAGAAGATCTCCAAGATCATCCAGTGTTGCTTGATACCACCAGAAGAAACAATTGGAGAGAGCAGATGAAAATTTTAGGGTGTAAAGGTAAAAAATCAGCTCTTCCCAATGAATTTCCAATGTTGATCTGAGTCCCGATGGATGTTCCTGCCCCTGCGTTCACACAGGTGCCACCAGGGATCCAGGAGAACGTGGAGAGCACCAGCCAGGGCTCTTCCCAACCTGGATCACAGGGAATGTGGGTCACCAGGGCTCTGCCAAACGTGGCTCCTCTGATGGGAGATGGAGCTGGAGCAGAGGACAAAGCTCTTCCCGCAGTCGGGGCACTCACAGGGCTTCCCTTAGCGGTGCCTCCGTTGGTGTTTGGTCAAGTAAGAGCTCCTGGAGAAGCTCTTCCCACAGTGGGGACACTCGTAGGGCCTCTCCCCGGTGTGGATGCGCCGGTGCCTGACGAGGTCAGAGTTGTACCTGAAGCCCTTCCTGCAGTCAGGGCAGCGGAAGGGCCTCTCATCCGTGTGAATCCGCTCGTGCAGGAGGAGATTGGAGCTGCTCTGAAACCTCTTCCCACACTGGGGACACTCGTAGGGCCTCTCCCCTGTGTGGATGCGCTGGTGGACGACCAGGTCAGAGCTGTCTCTGAAGCTTTTCCCACATTCCCCACACTCGTAGGGCCTCTCGCCGGTGTGGATCCTCTGGTGGATGATCAGGTTGCAGCTCTGGCTGAAGCTCTTCCCACACTGCCCACACTTGTAGGGCCTCTCCCCGGTGTGGATGCGCTGGTGGATGATCAGGCTGGAGCTATCTCTGAAGCTCTTCCCACATTCCCCACACTCATAGGGCTTCTCCCCAGTGTGGATCCTCTGGTGGCGGATCAGGTGGCAGCTCCACCTGAAGCTCTTCCCACATTCCCCACACTTGTGGGGCTTCTCCCCATCGTGAAGCTGCTCATGAACCACCAGCTCTGACCTCTGGCTGGATCTCCGGCCGCCTTCCCGGCACAGGGTGGGTCTTTCCTCCTCAGAGCACCCTGGGCTGTGTTTGCAGCCCCTCCTCCTGTGGGATCTCCGGGGCTTTTCCTCCCCGTTCGCTTCCTGCGCCATGGAGCCGCTCAAAACGGCCTCTTCCACCAGGTTCTGCCGCGGGGATTTGTCCTCCCTGGGCTCCGTCCTCAGCTCCTTGTCTGGGGAGGAAGGACAAGGAGAGGATGGGATTTGCCTCTGTGCACAGGGAAGGGGAAGGAGATCCCCCCAGTCCGTCCCCGGCAGGACGGCGTCGGCAGCGGGGTTGTCCTGCAGCCGGGGGCGATGCTGGGCTGGGAGATGGAGCAGGAGAGTGGGGGAAAGGGGCACTGACTTCCTCCTCACCTGCCTGGGGGTCCTGGGGCATCTTCCTCTTCCTCACAGCCTCCTCCTCCATCTGGCCAAGCGTTGGGAATGGGAAATCCTGGTTTGGGGAGAAACAAGGGATGAGTGTGTTGGGTTGGGCCTTCCTCCTGCCCAAGTCCAGCTCTAGAAGTCACCGGGTACCTGGTGTCCATAAAACCAACAAAAAATCAAGAGTGACTCCAAAAACAGCCTCCAGGAGTTCCCCCTTTCCAGTCTCCTCACTTTGGGGTTCTGGGGGTCCCCCTTGTCAGGGCTGCTGGGGGTCCCGTGGGTCCTGGGGATCCCCCCTCCGGGGTCCTGCTTAGGGATGCTGGGGGGTTTTGGGGGTCTCACAGGTCCCTTTTTTCCTGATTCTGCTTTGGATTCCAGAGGTCCCAGGGTCCCCTCTTCAGCCTCCCTCCACTCCAGGCACTTGGGGATCCCCCTTCTCCTCACTGCCCCTTTTAGGGCTGAGAAATCCCAACCCCACCTCATACCCAGGCCCCCCCACCCCTCCAGGCTCTTGGGGGTCCCCCAGCTCTGGTATCGTCCCTCTCTGCTCTCCAGGGGTCCCGTGTTCCAGCCCCCCGCTCTCCTGGGGATCCCCAAAGCCAATATCCAACCCCGCCAGGACGAGGCAATCCTCACATGGACACCCCAAGATCCCCAAGGGGCAATTATGGCTCAGCTTTGGAGTCCTGCAAGATCCACATATCCCCTCTGGCCCAAAAATCCCTCCCAGGGACATGCAAGGACATCTGGGGCTCGATTCCAGAATCTGCAAGCTCCAAACACCCCTCCAAAAAAACCCCTCCTGCTGACCCCCGACAGATTTGGGGTGAGCTCCCCCTCCCCGCTCACCTGCAGGATGGGGGGGAAGATGCTACCGGGGCTGGGGGTGCTGCGGACACAGTGGGCGGGCAGTGGAACCTCGTGGTTCTCCAGCTCCTCCTCCTCCTCTCTCCCTCCTCTTCCTCCCGCTCCTCCTCCACTCCCACCCTGCCCCCCCCTTTCCCACCCCCTCTGCCCCACGGCTGCTGCAGCACCGGCTGCTGTGTGGGGGGAGCCCCCGATCAGCCCCAGGGATGGACAGGGGGGTTGGGGACCCCCCAGTGCGGATCCCTCCCTTCCCCAGAGCCCCAGGGAATCGCTCCAGGGCTCAGGTGCTGGGGGACAGGGCTGCACCCCCATGGAACCGCTCTTCTTCTGTCCCAACCCCACCTTTCCCTCCCCTCTCCTCCCCTTTCTCAGCCTTCCCCCAATCCACAGCGCCATTCCAGCTCAATTTTGGCGTTCCATCCCCCTCCCGGTTTGCTTGGGGGTCCCAGCCCCCTCTTCCCCCCCACCTCCTTCTGCACCTTCCCCATCCCCAATCCCCACCTCCCCTCCCCCGGCCTTGGTTTTGGGGGTTTCAGGCCCCTCCTGCTCACTTTGGGGGTTCCATTCCCCATTTCGCTCCATTTGGGGTCCCAGACCCGCCCCCCTTCTCACCGCTCACCCCGCGCCCGGTGGGGCTCCCAGCACCACCAGTGCCACCAGTGCGGCCCCAGCTGCCCCCACACGCCCCATGCCCAGCGCCGGGCGCTGCCGACAGCCCCAAAGCAGCCGCGCTGTGCCCTGGGGGGTCCCCAGAGCGGCCCCGCCCCGCACGGCACTGGGAGCACCAGTCCGGACCAGTGCGGAGCGCGGGCGGGCGGCATCAGCCGTGCCCGGGCAGGGCCGGGCCCCGCGGGGCTCCCGCCCGCACTCGGCCCCCGCCGGGACAGCGCGGGGGGGCCCGGCCTGGCCGCCCCCACCTCCCCCTCCCCAAATTCCGCTCCGGGGGGCGCTGGGGGCGGGGGGGGCTCAGCTGGGGCCAGAGGTGCCGGAGCCACGTGTCCCCCGCTGCCAGCACCGCCCCCTCAGGATTAGGGGTGCCCCAAAACTCCCTCGGAGCTGGCGGATACCCCGCAGGCCCCTGAGGACTGGGGTCCCCCCGGCCTCATCATCCCCAACCTTCGCCTGCCTCATCCCAGGCCCCATCCCGCCCATCCCCCTCCGCCACACTTCATCCCACACCCCAATCCACATCCCACCCTTCCCGGGCCCCATCCCACCCCATCCCATTTCTCCCGGCAGTCGCCACCGGGACCCCCCAAAACCCCGCGTGCCGGGGGCTCCCCAATATCCCCCAAGGGGCATTTGCGACTCACATTCGGAGCCCTGCAAGATCCAAACATCCGCCTCCCCCCCCCCCCGCCCCACCAAACCCCCCTCCCCCAGGCACCAACAAAGCTATTTGGGGCTCGGTGCTGGAATCCTCCAAGCTCCAAAAATCCCCTCTCCCAAAACAACCCCAGGCACCGCCCAAGATATTTGGGGCGAGCTGCCCCTCCCCGGTCACCTGCGGGATGGGGGGAGCGGTGTTCCCGAGGCCGAGAACTGCGGACACAGAGAGCGATGGATGCACATGGAGGCTCCTCTTCCTGCCTCCTCTGTCCCGCCTCTTCCTCCCGCTCCTGCTTCTCCATCCGTCCTCCGTCCAGCAGCTCCGCTGCCGCCCCCAAACCTCGGGCTGGAGCGGGGGGTCTGGGACACAGCCCCGTGCTGGGGGGCAGAGCCGCTGCTGGGGCCATCGCTGTGTCCAGGGCATCCTTTGTGGCCCTCGTGCAGCTCCAGGCTCCCGAGGGCTCCCCGAGGCTTTCTGTGGCTGTCCCTGCTCCCCAAATCTGTCGCGTTTAATGCCCGAGCGCGGCAGCCCCGTGCCCTGTGGCAGCAGCCGGTGCCGGGACACAGCCCCGGGAGCTGCGCTAATGCCCGGCCGTGCCAGGAGGGACTGAGGGGAGGGGACTTCATAAGGATCCCCCCTCTGCGCCCCTGGCTGCGCACGGAAAGGTTCCTTAGTGCATGGGAGCGATTTTCCGGGGTTTCTGGGCTCGGCGGGGCCGAGGCGGCGGCAGCGGGAGCCGCGGGGCCCGGCCCGTGGGGGCGGCCGGGCTGGAAAAGTGCGCGGGGCCCCAGCGCGGTGCCCGAGGGCTGAGCGGAGCTGAGGGGAACAAGCCCCGGAACCCCCCGGTGCCCGAGGGCTGAGCGGAGCTGACGGGAACAAGCCCCGGAACCCCCCGGTGCCCGAGGGCTGAGCGGAGCTGACGGGAACAAGCCCCGGAACCCCCCGGTGCTGCTTTCTTAGTCGCTGCGCAGCGGCCTCTCCCGGTGCGGCTCTTTCATAATTTTTCCTTCTAATCCCTGTATTTTACTCCATTCGCACCTCCCATCCCACCCCTCCGCTGCGGCTCTTTCACCGCCGGGCTCCTCGCCGGTCTCTCGGTGCAGCTCCTTCAGTGCCACGGGCCGGCTGAGACGCCCCTCGGTGCGGCTCTTTGATCGGATTTTCTTCTTTTCTCGGCGTTTTCTATCGTTCCCAGCTCGCCCGTCCCGCCGAGCGGCTCCTTCAGGGGCCCGGGGCGGCACCGAGCCCTCGGGGCGGCTCCAAAGGGCCCCGCCCGCCGCCGCTGCCCGAGGCCTCCCCGCTGCTGCCGGGGATCGGACACCGCAGGCGGCCCCGGCCCCTTCCTCTTCTTCCTCTTCTTCCTCTTCTTCCTCTTCTTCCTCCTCGCTGCTGCCGGGGTTCAGCCCCCGCCGCCGCCCGGCTCCTTCTGCCGCTCCTGCCCGGCACGAAGCGGCGCTGCCGCTGACGGGGCCGGAGCGCGGCTGCCCCGCGACTGCCCCGCGCCTCAGGGCCGGGCCGGGGAGTGACCGCACGGCTGGGGAGGGACCCCCCGCTGGCCAGGGCAGGGACTGAGCCCATGGGAGGGACCATCCGTGGCCAGGGCAGGGACTGAGCCCATGGGAGGGACCCCCCGCTGGCCAGGGCAGGGACTGAGCCCATGGGAGGGACCCCCGCTGGCCAGGGCAGGGACTGACCCCATGGCAGGGACCCCGCGCCGCAGCAGGGAAGGATTCCCGTCCCCGAGGGGGAAGCAGCGGCACGAACTGAGCGCGACTCCCATCCCTTCTCCCTGCCCCGCTGGGCACAGCTGGGAGGAGCCGGGCATAAAGTGAACTCCGGCAAGGAGAAAGAGGTCGGGGGAAGGTTCTGTTCCAGGGTTTATTTTCCTCCTCGCTCTCCTGTTCTGATCCGCTCCGTCCCAAATCCAGTTCATTCCCCACGTCGGGGCTCTTGTGGCCGCGATGGCGATCCCTCAGTGACCTCTCCCTGCCCTTAGCCCGAGCCACGAGGACTCGGATCTGTTCCAGTTCCGTGCAATTCACGGGCATTTGGGGCAGCTGGAGCGAAGCAGCTGGAAACCACAGCGGGCTCGAGAGGGACTCAAGCAGGGCAGGAGCCGGGGCTGCCCCGAGGGACCTCTCCCGACACGAACCTTGCCGGGCTCTTTCGACGGGAATTGCGGGGAATGTTTCCATTCATCGCTACAAAGCAGAGTCACGAGTGGAGCTGAGCTTTCAGCTTGAAATGAGGGAATCGAACGTGTGCGCGGGGACTGCTGGAACCTCCAGGTGCCACTTGACACTTTAGTTTCGGAAATATTCAGCCCCGCAGCAGCGATGTCTCTCCCAGCCCACCGGTTCCTGGCTCAGACCCAGCTCAGAGCTTGGAGAAGAGACCCAAAGTCGCCACGGAAGAAGCTCTGCCGTTATTTTCTTAATTCATATTTATTTTATGCTATTTTACTTTATAATCTATAATACTCTTTAGTACTCTTTTTTTTTATTATTCTTAGTTTCTTTTTTTTTTTTTTTTTCTTTTTTTTTTACTTCTTCTATTACATCGGGTTTTATCTCTATTTCCCCCACAAAGCCTTTGTTCCTCTTCCGGAGGTTTGTGGTGAGATGCTGCCCTACCGTTTCTCTCCCCCGGAAACCAACGAAATCAATCGAAATAATTATGGATTTTTGAACTCTTCCCGCCGCTGTTTCCAGAAGGTCCCGAGCGGATCCTGCCGGGAGGAGTCGGGGGCGGGGAGGGGCCTCAGGGCTTAATTGGGGAGAACAGTTTAATTGGGGCGAGAAACACTTCAATTCTGGGGAGAAAATGTGAATGGAGGGGAGAGGAAATGAACTGCGGGGAGGAGCCCCCCAGCCCCCGGCTGTGCCCCGAAGGTGCTGCCCGCGGCTCCCCTGCTCCCACCCCCGGGCTGGGGGCGCGGAGCTGCCGCTGCTCCCGGGAACGTCACGGCATAAAAACTCCATTCAAGCTTTTCCAGCCGCGACAGCGACGCTCAGCGTTCCTTGGACCTTCCACGGTCCGTGGACATCCCGTGTCCCTCGGCTGTTCCGCGTCCCCCGGGTGTTCCATGTTCGCCCAGTTTGTTCCCGCACGCTCCCAGCCACTCCCAGCTGCTGCCAGCTGCACTCAGCATGCTCCCAATTTCTCCCAGTAGCCCTCAGAGTGGTCCCTGTTGCTCGCAGTGTGACCTCTGTTACCCAGTTCTGGTCCCAGTGGGTTCCGGTCCTGGTTCTGGTCCTGGTGTATCCCGGTGTCCCAGTCTGTCCCAGTCCGTCCCGGTCCCTTCCCGGCAGCCGCCGCCGTTTCCCGGATCCTGCCCCTCCCGCCCCGGAGCTGCCGCCGGACGCCCCCCAAGATGCTGACGGGGGCCGGGGGCTTCGTGTTGGGCTTCGTCCTCCTGGGCTGGGGCTCGGCCTCCACCTCTGGGAGAAGGTGACGGGGGTCCCCGGGGGTCGTGTCCCCCCTCGGAGCGCGTGTGATTCCCCCATGTCCCCCCATGCCGGGGTCACCCCCTTTTCTCTCCCACAGCGCTCCTGACCCAGCTCCTGCTCCCCCCTGGGAGGGGCTTTGGGAGCCCTGGGACCCCCTTGAATCCCCTTGGATTCCCTGGGCTTTGGGAGCCCTGGGACCCCCTGCACCCCTCATCCTGCACCAACACGCCCTGCACCCCCTGTCCCGGGTATCCTCCTCTCCCAGCCCCTGCCTCCCCTGTTTCCCTGATCGGGGACCCCCGGACCCCCATTCCCGGCCATCCCGGGGCACCTCGGCCCCAGGTCTCCCTTTCCTGGGAAACCCGAGCTGAGCACGGGGCTCTGCAGCCGCTCTGGGATTTATGATCACTAAAGGAAAGGGACAGGAGAGAGAGAGAGAAGGAGACTGGGAGTCAGGGATCAGGGTCCCAGCGCCCAGTCCTGCCCCGCCGGGGCTGGGGCCCCGCAGCCGCAGGACAAAATGGATCCGCGGGTCCCGCTGCTTGCCCCGCTTCGGGCCGAACCCAGCGGGTTCCAGGCAGAGTTTGGCCGCGGGGCCCGGGAGCTCAGCCCGGCCCGGCCCGGGGGTCCCGCAGGGCGCGGCCGAGGAGGGTCCGGGGGATGGCAGGAGGGGACCCAGGGGAATTCCCTGGAATTGCCCCGTCCCCTCCCCCCGCGCTCCCTCGGTCCCTTTGGCTTCTCCGTCTCCCGCCCTGCGCCGCCGGGATCTGCCCGGCGCCCGGTGACGTCACGAGCAGCCCGAGCTGCCATTGGCGGGCAGGAAAGAGCGGCGCCAGTGGCGGGGCCGGAGGCGGCTCTGGGGGCGGAGCCGGGCTGGGGGCGGGGCCCAGCGGAGCAGCGCGATGGCTCCAGCGCTGGGGCCGGGGGCGCTCCTGGGGGGGCGAGGGGCGAGTGGGACCCCCGGCACGGGAACTCCCGAACCGCAACTCCCGGGCACGGGAACCCCCTGAGCTCCCATTTCCGGGTACTAGAGCACCCTGCACCGCCATTCCCGGATACTGTGACCCCCTGCATCCCCTTCCCCAGCACCGGGACCCCCTGTTCCCCCTTGTCTGGCTCCGGAGCCTCCCTGAACCCCCCTGGACCACCATTCCCGGATACTGTGACCCCCTCTGCATCCCCTTCCCCAGCATCAGCACCTCCCTGTTCCCCCTTGTCTGGCCCCGGGGCCTACCCGAAACCCCCTGAACCACCATTCCCGGATACTGTGACCCCCTGCATCCCCCTGCCCAGCACCGGGACCCCCTGTTCCCCTTAGCTGACAAGAGGACGTCCCTGAAGCCCCATTCCCGGCAAGGGGACTTCCCTGTACCCACATTTCCCGTCCCAGGAAAACCCCCTGAGCCACCGTTTCTGGGTCCCGGGACTCCCCTGAAACTCTATCTCTGGGCCGGGGACCCCCGTCCCCCCCCCGTTCCCGGCAGAGGGACCACCTGACCCCCTCATTCCCCGCACCGGGACCTCCTTGCACCCCCATATCCAGGTCTGAACCCCCACTCCCGTGCACGGGGACCGCCCGGCACCTCCATCCCCGGCGCTGAGACCCCCCCGAGCCCCCTTATCCCGCACCGATACCCCCTCGCACCCCCTCTTTCCCCGCCCCCGCGCTCCCTCGGGCACTTCCGCGGCTCCCAAGCTGCGCCACCGGGATCCGCCCGGCGAGCGGGGACTGCCCCCGGCACCGGGACCCCCCTCCCGCCCCCGGCTCCTCCCGGGGCCTTCTGGAAACAGCAGCGGGAAGAGTTCAACAATTCATCATTATTTCAATTGATTTCGTTGGTTTCCGGGGAGAGCCGCTGGGACAGCACCTCACCGCAAACCTGCAGGAGGGGAACAAAGGCTGCGTGAGGGGAATAGAGAACGAAAACGATGTAATAGAAGAAAAAAAGGGAAAAAACCTAAAAGTAAAATAGATTTTACAGTAAAATAACATAAAATAACTATGGGGGAAAAAAGAAAATAGCGCCAGAGCTCATTCTGTTGGGACTTTGCATTTTTTCTCCGAGCTCCGGGCCGGGTCTGAGCCAGGAACCGGTGGGCTGGGAGAGACATCGCTGCTGAGGGGCTGAATATTTCCGAAACTAAAGGATGAAGTGGCACCTGGAGGTTCCAGCAGTCCCCGCGCACACGTTCGATTCCCTCATTTCAAGCTGAAAGCTCAGCTCCACTCGTGACTCTGCTTTGTAGTGATGAATGGAAACATTCCCCGCAATTCCCGTCGAAAGAGCCCGGCAAGGTTCGTGTCGGGAGAGCTCCCTCGGGGCAGCCCCGGCTCCTGCCCTGCTTGAGTCCCTCTCGAGCCCGCTGTGGTTTCCAGCTGCTTCGCTCCAGCTGCCCCAAATGCCCGTGAATTGCACGGAACTGGAACAGATCCGAGTCCTCGTGGCTCGGGCTAAGGGCAGGGAGAGGTCACTGAGGGATCGCCATCGCAGCCACAAGAGCCCCGACGTGGGGAATGAACTGGATTTGGGACGGAGCGGATCAGAACAGGAGAGTGAGGAGGAAAATAAACCCTGGAACAGAACCTTCCCCCGACCTCTTTCTCCTTGCCGGAGTTCACTTTATGCCCGGCTCCTCCCAGCTGTGCCCAGCGGGGCAGGGAGAAGGGATGGGAGTCGCACTCAGTTCGTGCCGCTGCTTCCCCTCGGGGACAGGAATCCTTCCCTGCTGCGGCGCGGGGTCCCTGCCATGGGGTCAGTCCCTGCCCTGGCCAGCGGGGGGTCCCTCCCATGGGCTCAGTCCCTGCCCTGGCCAGCGGGGGGTCCCTCCCATGGTGTCAGTCCCTGCCCTGGTGTCATAGGCTAGCAAGCATAGTCCTGGAAGGGATATCGTTGCTAAGGGGTGCTTACAGCTTCCTCTGGGACCTGATAGAACCTATCAGCTGGCCAGTTTGAATATGGACAATTCTTTAAGCCACTTAAAGTTGTGACCGCCTCTGTGATCCACACTTAAGAATAGACAAACTCCCCCCCAAGCTCTCTCTCGTTTCCGGCGCTGGGACAGGTGGCTGCAGGCCCCGTGCAGGGGCCAGCAGGCCCGGCCAGGCCCTGCTTGGGCCAGGCTGGGCCGGGCCACGGCCAGCCTGGAGCCATGGGCCTGTTCCAGCCATGGAACCCCCCCCCACTGCCTTGCCGTGGGCGGCCAGAGAGGCTCAGAACCCCCCCCCCCCCCCTCCACTTCGACCAAGATTTCAGCAAAGCGGCACCTCTGTCCGGCAGAGGTCCGGTGACCAATAGTGATAAACCACATTCCAGCTGCAAGGCCGAGGTGAGATTAACCCTTTTATTGCTGGGAAGAGCTGAAAACCTGAGGGAAGAGAGAGAGAGGAGATGCTTAAAGCTGAAAGTCTGTTGTGAAGCTATGATATATCAGAGTATCCTGTTGTAATTTCATGAAGATATGGGGGGTGGAGCGTTCAACTCCTAAGCAATAGGCAGATGCTGATGCAGCTGTAATTTCATGAGAAGTTTGGACAGAGAGAGAGATGAACCAGATGAACCAGATGAGGACTTTTGCTCCACATGGGAAAGGAGAAAAACCTCAATTCCTAGAGATGCTCCCAGAGATAGTTGTAATGATGAAGATGAGGAAGACCCTTTGCTCCCAGGGAAGGAGAAGGGCCTCTGTTTCTTTGTTTCTGAACAGCTCAACCTTAAAATTGTACCCCAAAAAACTTCCAGAGTGGACCCTCGAAAGCAGTTGCGGGAAAAGCTGCAAGTCGGGGGAAGGGACTCACATTGCGAGCAGAGACTCCTCTTCCTGAATGGACTGAACAATATTTGGAAGTGGGTGGCTGTCTCGGTGTGATACTGTTTTCATAGCCCGAGCAAGAAGAGACTTCTCTTTCTAAATGGACTGAACAAGGTTATTATGGAAGTGGTAAACAGACTGAACATCTTAAGGGTTGTCTTTACATTGTCAGTGGGAGAAGGGAGGAAGGTGGGGGGAGGAGGAGAGTTCTGAAGGTGGTATAATATTTTTTTCTCTCCTTTTCTTCTTTTAGGTGTGTTAATAAACTTCTTTATATTCTTTCAAGTTTGGTGCCTGCTTTGCATTTCTCCTAATTCTTATCTCACAGAAGATAAACAGTAATGAGTATTTTAGCCCAAACCACTAAACTAAATTGGTGTTTCTGCCCGGTTACAAACCCAACCCGCGACACCTGGCCAGCGGGGGTCCCTCCCATGGGCTCAGTCCCTGCCCTGGCCAGCGGGGGGTCCCTTCCATGGGGTCAGTCCCTGCCCTGGCCAGCGGGGGTCCCTCCCATGGGCTCAGTCCCTGCCCTGGCCAGCGGGGGGTCCCTCCCCAGCCGTGCGGTCACTCCCCGGCCCGGCCCTGAGGCGCGGGGCAGTCGCGGGGCAGCCGCGCTCCGGCCCCGTCAGCGGCAGCGCCGCTTCGTGCCGGGCAGGAGCGGCAGAAGGAGCCGGGCGGCGGCGGGGGCTGAACCCCGGCAGCAGCGAGGAGGAAGAAGAGGAAGAAGAGGAAGAAGAGGAAGAAGAGGAAGAAGAGGAAGAAGAGGAAGAAGAGGAAGAAGAGGAAGGGGCCGGGGCCGCCTGCGGTGTCCGATCCCCGGCAGCAGCGGGGAGGCCTCGGGCAGCGGCGGCGGGCGGGGCCCTTTGGAGCCGCCCCGAGGGCTCGGTGCCGCCCCGGGCCCCTGAAGGAGCCGCTCGGCGGGACGGGCGAGCTGGGAACGAGAGAAAACCGCGAAAAAAGAAGAAAATCCGATCAAAGAGCCGCACCGAGGGGCGTCTCAGCCGGCCCGTGGCACTGAAGGAGCTGCACCGAGAGACCGGCGAGGAGCCCGGCGGTGAAAGAGCCGCAGCGGAGGGCGGGGGATGGGAGGTGCGAATGGAGTAAAATATAGAGATTCGAAGGAAAAATTATAAAAGAGCCCCACCGGGAGTGGCGGCTGCGCAGTGACTAAGAAAGCAGCACCGGGGGGTTCCGGGGCTTGTTCCCGTCAGCTCCGCTCAGCCCTCGGGCACCGGGGGGTTCCGGGGCTTGTTCCCCTCAGCTCCGCTCAGCCCTCGGGCACCGGGGGGTTCCGGGGCTTGTTCCCGTCAGCTCCGCTCAGCCCTCGGGCACCGGGGGGTTCCGGGGCTTGTTCCCGTCAGCTCCGCTCAGCCCTCGGGCACCGCGCTGGGGCCCCGCGCACTTTTCCAGCCCGGCCGCCCCCACGGGCCGGGCCCCGCGGCTCCCGCTGCCGCCGCCTCGGCCCCGCCGAGCCCAGAAACCCCGGAAAATCGCTCCCATGCACTAAGGAACCTTTCCGTGCGCAGCCAGGGGCGCAGAGGGGGGATCCTTATGAAGCCCCCTCCCCTCAGTCCCTCCTGGCACGGCCGGGCATTAGCGCAGCTCCCGGGGCTGTGTCCCGGCACCGGCTGCTGCCACAGGGCACGGGGCTGCCGCGCTCGGGCATTAAACGCGATTTGGGGAGCAGGGACAGCCACAGAAAGCCTCGGGGAGCCCTCGGGAGCCTGGAGCTGCACGAGGGCCACAAAGGATGCCCTGGACACAGCGATGGCCCCAGCAGCGGCTCTGCCCCCCAGCACGGGGCTGTGTCCCAGACCCCCCGCTCCAGCCCGAGGTTTGGGGGCGGCAGCGGAGCTGCTGGACGCAGCTTCCAGCCCCGCCAGCCGCAGCTCCGATCCCTTGGGCCGTGACGCCGGGGACGGGTGTCCGTCGGCGCTCGGGCTCTGTCTGTCAGCTTTTGCAATCCAGATTCCAATTGTGAGAAATGAGGGAATGATAAATGTTGTCTTTCGCATCTATGATTTTAACATTTAGAAGTGATGATGTACTATGTAGAAATAGCGTTAAGGTAAAATGCAGTTAAGTAAAAACGAGATTAAGGTAAATTGTAACTTCGAAATAGCTGTAATACGCTAAGAAATGTATTAATAAACACATGGCAATAAATGTCTTTTGAGCTGAGAAACTACAGAGCCAGGAACCGAGATATCTTAGAGGAACAAAGAAGATAAACCGCGTGCATCCCAGGAAGACTGTTCTCTCCTCAGAACTCACATCTCCCAAGGGAACTGGCAGCTGCAAATGAGGCTGGAGACTGGGGAGGCACGGGAGGGGGGTGCCTGTCTTCAGTTCTGAAGCGATCCCGAGCACCGAGGCGGCGGCGTGCTGGGAGAACGGGCAAAGACCAAAGACCGGAGAGGGGGGAAAGTTGAGTGAAGTGTAAATGACTTTCTGGGCTTAACGAATATGTAACAGTTTGAGAGAGTCCTTAAGTCCACAGTGAAATGAATGGAGGGCGCCTCTGGCAATATTGCCAAGCGCCCCAGCGCTGTGATTTGCCTTTGTTCGACAAATAAATGTTCAATATTATATTGCTAAAAAAATTAGCTTTTGTATTCATTTTCTTCAGAGAGAGAAGAAAAGGAGAGAGTGAAGAGAGAGTAAAGAGAGAATAAAGAAAGAGAGAGAGAATAAAGAGAGAGAGCAAAAAGAGAGAAAGTCAGAGAGAGTAAAGAGAGAGTGGAAAAGAGAGAGACGATAAGGAGAAAGAGAATAGAGTGAGAGTAAAGAGAGGGAATAAAGAGTAAAGACAGAGAGAATAAAGACAAACATTGCTGCTAAAGAACGTCCGTGCAGCCCCAAACGCCTTCGCACACCGGCTTCAGTGTCCGTGCTCGGGGCTTGATTTACCAAGATGTGAATATCGATCTCATATCGATATCCAGCTGAGACAGACAAAAGCTCTCTAACAGGTGAGAGTTAGAAAGTGAATGTTTTATTGGCGCCGGACAGCGGCGTGGAACAGCTTCCTAATGCGCAGTGCCCAGGTATGAACGGTTACAGAGTTCATTTAGCCACAAAAGTGATGAATATCCAAACTACAAATACATATTTCTAACAGTGACCCCTCCCATTCTCCGCTTCGTATGGAAATGAGCTTTAATGGCATTAAGCATGCGCAGTGCGTGCTCTGAATTGAGTCGCTGCTCTCGAATTGGGGCGGTGGTCCCAGACAGATGAAGTAAGCTCATCTCTCTCACTTGCACCTTTTTTGCCTTTCTGAACTTTAACAATCTTAATTACGTTAGTGACCTCCCAATTTCCTCTTGCCTGACTTTTGAATAGGTTCCCATAGAGGGAGGAAATTGGGAATTGTCCTTGTTCCCTACACCAACTGATCAATATTTCTGTTCCTCGTTCTAAGCACAGCTAAACAAACATACAAATGACAGATCATCAATTATTCCGTAATCAATTACTGACATCTTAAAAACCATTTCAAATCTAGCTAACTATTTTAATTAACTCTAGTCCAGCTCAAATTCTTTCTTATTCTAACTCATTTCAACACAGCTAGCCTATAACTAAAATGTTTATGTTTCTTTTAAATCTATGTTTCAGGGTGTCACCATTGCCACGGGGCTGCCCTAGGGCAGAAATCCCCTGCGGAGATACCGGGACCGGCTGTGGGAGATGGGACACCAAACACACCGGCTTTAGTCTCTTTGGGAAGAAGAAGTGAGTTTTTCAGTCTGTTTGGGATAGAAAACTACTTCTGATTGCATCCGCCTGTTATACACGGGATTTAAAAAGCATAATAAATACTAAAAAGGAATAATGATAAATAGCTGTGGTTCAAAAGGCATAAAGGAATTAGGAGGAACATATCGACTGACAGAAGAGTTAATAAAAAGTATACTATAAAATGATCTTCTGCAGTGTTGTCAGTGGGTGTTTTTGGATTTTTAAAAAATTTTGTATTACTTGTTTCCTCTGATCTGCTTTGATTTACAACCATTGAAGCTAAAATGAGCAATATCGGGAAAAAATCAACAGTTGGGTGCAAAGCCTCAGGATGAATGTGGAACTAATGGAGGATTCACGTGCTTTAGACACGTGTGTGCACAGGTGCAGAAAAGCATCGCTCCTTTTGGAGGCTGCATTACAGCACACGGGTGGTAAAATCAGATTGACTCCTGTTTTCACAGGCTTCCCGGGCATCACTTACCAAGGATCTCCTCAAGCCCAGTGAGTGATCGAGGACAGATCAAGGGTGGTTCTGGATAATCTATTTACACTCACATTTTCCAACTCCTCCCACCAGTTTGAAGTGCCAGTGTCCATTGTTGGAGCCACCACGGTGGAAAGGAGCAGCACAGCTGAACAGAGAAAGCGACTTTTGCCCTCAGAGCAGAGCAAGCAGGAAGGCACACGGCTTGCACACATGAAGGTCTCTTGTCCATTCCAAGAAAAAGGCATCCACCAAAAGCAAAGATTTGTTGAATTCAGTGTAACAATACAGCGATTTCAGGGAAACATTGAAAGGAATGTGATGAATGTGTCCTTGCAAACAGACCCTGTGAATCTGCTGGTAGGCGGGGCCAGGGGCTTGTAGGTAGGGAAGTGACAGAAGAAACTATCAGCTCGAGAGTCTTCCTGATGCAGAGTGAAGTAGAACCTGAAACCAGAATCAGCATCCATTGAGCACCTCGGAACCAGCATCAGCCCTGGATCCTCCCAGCTCCCAGCATCCAGCCCTGGATCCCCCAGCTCCCATCATCCAGCCCTGGATCCTCCCAGCTCCCAGCATCCAGCCCTGGATCCCCCAGCTCCCATCACCCAGCTCTGGATCCCCCCAGCTCCCATCACCCAGCTCTGGATCCCCCCAGCTCCCATCATCCAGCCCTGGATCCCCCAGCTCCCATCATCCAGCCCTGGATCCCCCCAGCTCCCAGCATCCAGCCCTGGACCTGCCCAGCCCCCTCACCCAGCTCTGGAACCACCAGCCCTCGGCTCCCAGGCCTGGACCCCCAGCTCCCATTCACCCGTCTGTGCCCCCCAGATTTCTTCTGCAGCCCCCCCGTGAGAGTGGGGGGTGGGGGCCGAGTGCTGGTGCCCCCCTGCCTGCAGCAGATCCAGCGGTGAGGGGAGTTCGGGGGGTCCCTCAGCATTTGGGCTCCCCTGGGATTTGGGGTGAACCCCCCGGGCCCCCAGGATCTCCCTGAACACGCTGACGCTGCCCGTGCGCAGCGAGAAGGTTCATACCCGGCACGGGGTCCCCAGCTCTGTCACCGGCATCGCCCAGGTACCCCAAAACCTCCCGGGAATCCCCAACACCCTCCCCCCCGGGGAACCCCAACCTCTCCTGGGACCCCAAAAATATCCCCGGGACCATCCAAAAACTCCCCAGGACCACAAATCCCTATACAGACCCCCCAAAATGCTCTCAGGACACCAAAATTCCCATGGAACCTCCCAACACCCCCCGGACCCCCTTGAGAAGGTTTATACTTGGCACGGGGTCCCCATCTCCATCACCGGCAGGTGTCGGGAAAGGCGCGGGAGACGAGCTCATGATTTCATGATCGGCAAGCCTCGATTTTATTGTCTTTTCATCTCTTATTTATACAACACTTAAACAGCTCATACATATTGCAAAACCTGAGCTCATGATTGCTCATCTTCTCTCGTGGGAACAACACACCCCGCGGCGATGGTTTCCTCATTCCAGTCTGCTCTGGCTTGTGTCCTGTTGGACACCTTGTTGATAAGAAACCCCTTTTTCCACGACAGGCTGACTCCTACATCCTGCAAGGCTCTATCTTATCATGTCCTCTACTGCGCAGCCATTCCTCAGATAAGCTCTCTACACTTCCCCCGTTTTCTTTATGTGCTATCATGCTCAGAGTTGTTGTTTTTAGCAGTACCCTCTTGATACAAGTTAGAGCGCAGCTGAACAGGACTAATCCTACCAAAACCATGATCAATAAGAGAAACAATGTTTTTACCATGCTTCTTACCCAACCACCCAATCCCAGTTCACTGACCAGCCCATCTAGGCCAAAGAAACCTGTATCTTCCTTAATTTTTTGAGAGTGATTTATAAGCTGTTGAATCTCTGCATGAATAGAGCGAGAATGATCATTTAGATCCATGCAGCATAGTCCCTCAAATTCTTCACACCCGTGTCCATGAGCTAACAACAGAAAATCAATAGCAGCTCTATTTTGTAATACAGCATGTTGGACTGTGCTTAAATCATCTGCTAGCGCAGACAGTACTCTACTTGTTCCATTTGCTTGCTTCACTACCCAGCAGCTTAATCTCTCTATATTGCGATGAGCTCGAGCTGCTTTCCCTGTCTTTCTTCCGGCGTCTGTGAATGCAGTAATGGCATTGCGGATAGGCTTATCTTCTCGCAAGGGTTTTGAAATCTAGTTCCATGCTCCTATCCACTGTAATGCCTTGGGAAACAGGGGACCGGTCTGAATTTTGGCTCCTGAGGACAACAGGGCTTCCGTGAGTAATGAAGAATTTAGCAAGTACCAGTCCAAGGCAGGTTTTTCCATTGGGAAATTGATGCACTCAGATTCTTGTCCTCCAATTTCCAGAATGCACAAACGTCCTTTCTTAATTAAATTAGCCAAATTTTCAAGTTTTGTGGTAAAAGTTTTTCGTTGCTGCAACTGTGGTGATATCCATTCTAAAACCGCCAGCTCCCCCGTTTTCTTTAGCTGCGTAATTGCGCCGAGGAGGTGAGTTTCAGAATTCCAAATAGTAAGAGAGAGGGGGATGTCTGGATTAAGACGCGAAACAAAACCGTCTGTGATACAGGTGGTGATTTGTTGTAGAGCTTCTCGCTGCTGCGGCGTCAGGTGTACTGGTGTGCATGGATCTGATCCTTTTAGTAAGGGACGGAGCTGGTCTAAAAGAACATTAGGGATTCCTACTATTGGCTTTAACCACTGCAGATCACCTAACAGTTTTTGAGCGTCATTTAAAGTGGTGATTGAGGCTTGGATATGTAGTTTTTGAGGCTTCACTCTTTGATTGGTGATGACCCATCCTAAATACTTCCACGGGGAGGATATTTGAATTTTGTTAGCAGCTATTACTAAAGACCATTCTTGAAGAGAGGAGGTAATAAGCTGAATTTCTGTTTGGTCAAAAGGCTCCTTCTGCGCAAACAAAATATCATCCATATAATGATAAATGATGGTCTGAGGTAACTTTTGTCGCAGTGGTTGCAATGCTGCATCAACATACAATTGACATATGGTGGGAGAGTTGCGCATTCCCTGCGGCAATACGGTCCACTCAAAACGTTTGTCTGGTTCACCACGATTAAGAGCAGGCAATGAAAAGGCAAATCGCTTCGTATCATCTGGATGTAGTGGAATTGTGAAAAAGCAATCTTTCAAGTCAATAATAAGAAGAGGCCAATCTTGTGGCAACATTGCTGGATTAGGGAGTCCTGGCTGCAGCGCTCCCATAGGCTCCATACGAGCATTGACAGTTCGAAGGTCTTGTAGCAGACGAAACGTGCCATTCTTCTTTTGGATGACAAAAATTGGGGTGTTCCATGGGCTTGTCGACGGCTTAAGATGTCCTTGTTGAAGCTGCTCATTGACTAGAGC
Organism: Aphelocoma coerulescens; assembly: GCF_041296385.1. Lineage (NCBI taxonomy): Eukaryota > Metazoa > Chordata > Aves > Passeriformes > Corvidae > Aphelocoma > Aphelocoma coerulescens. The sequence continues at coordinate 1,501,781 of NW_027183804.1, read as the reverse complement.
GTGTGCTTGAAGCAGATTTTCCCGTTTTAAAGGCCATTGCTTAACCACTACAGGGTCGTTGTCAGTCCATCTTAGTGGCAGCGGGAAATTCCAAGCAACGGCCCTTAGCAGAAATGGCGATCATCGGTAAGCACAAAACTCATTTGGGCCAATACATCTCTTCTGAGGAGGCAGTCAACTGTGGGGGGTAGAGGGGCGATAGAAAAAGTTGCGGTAGTTTTCTTGCCCTCAATTTCTACAGTTATCAGCGGAGATTTGTGTGCTAGTTTCATTCCTCCGACACCAGTGATGGCTGTCATTGCTGGCAGAAGAGGCCAATGTGAGGGCCATGTGTTCACATCGACAATGCTGGAGTCTGCCCCTGTGTCTAGGAGGCTCTGTAACGTGATTGTTTCTCCTTTATAGGTTAGGGCACACGGCTTCCGTGGATGGCTATTAAGATCGATGGTGAGCAAGGTTAGTTCCCCAGTTGAGCCGCAGCCTGTATGAGCGTTTGGTTGAGCCTGCAAGGGTTGCATGCCTTGTGTGGCTTGAGGCAAAGGTACAAATTGAGCTAGTCTTTGGCCTTTAGGAATCCTTACAGGTGGATGAACAGTATAAGCTAGTATGAAGATATCACCCTGTGAGTCAGCGTCCACCACGCCTGGTTGAACGAACAGTCCTAGGGCAGTGGCAGATGATCGGCCAAGAATCAAGCCTCCTACTGGTGTACCATTGAGGCAGATGGGTCCTGTTAGTCCTGTAGGGATGTTATGGATTTCAGACGTCAGGAGATCACAGTCTACTGAGGCTGCCAAGTCCAGGCCGATGCTGCCCCCTGTTGCTGGCTGGAGGCAGGGCAAGGGTTTGCAGCTGCTACTTGTGTCCCTGCGCGGCTGCTGGACGCGCTGCTCCGGGAGTTTCCCCGCTTCTTGTTACGGCAGGCATTCGAGTTATGCGTGTTGGATTGGCATTTGTTGCACCAAACTCCGGATGCTGAGCACTCCCGACGAAGGTGGCCTGACTGGCCACATCGATAGCATCTCATTCTGTTTCCCTCTGGAGGCAACCGGGGGCGCGTGGCTGCTGCTTGGAGGGGAGCAAGGGCGGCCATTACCTGCGACTGAGCACTAGCTGCTTGTTCCTTCAATCCCTCCCCCAGCTTTTCTAACGCGTGGACTAAAAAGGCTTGAGCACCTGTGGGCAAGGTCGCAGCTTTATCTAGTAATGCCGGAGTGGTCCAATCACCAGGTATAGAGGTAATCAAAGATCTGGTGCTAGGGTTGCTATTTTGCAAAATGCACTGTCTTAAAATGGCATCTTGCATATGGTCGGGTGTCCCTGCCCTAGAGATAGCATCCATAACCTTATCAACAAAGGAGCTTAACGATTCATCACGACCCTGCTTGATGCTCATATATAGGGGGGTCCCTCCTGATGTCCTGACTTTATCTATTGCTCTCTTAGCTACTGCCATTGCCTCCCTAAGTTTATGTGGCCCTAGTCCAGCTTGAGCTTCAACTCTGAGATACGGGCCCTGTCCCATAAGCTCGTCTACAGTAAGGCCTGTTAAGGGGTCCCCTTGGGGTCTGGGGAGATTAGCGCTACTTGCCGCTTCCTCTCTCCACCTTGCCTCAAAAAGCAATCTCTGAGAGGGGGTGTAAATGAGTTTCGTGATAGCCAGGATATCGGCAGGCAGAAGAATGTGGGCATTAAAAAGATAATCTAACATCTGCTTAGCTGGTTCACTAGACACCCCAAAGTTACTGACTGTTGCTCTCAGCTGGGACAGGAGTTTCCAGTCGAGATGGGCAAACTGCGCGTTCTGACCCCCTTGCGCATTAGTAGTGAAAACGACAGGGAAAGCCATCGCTTCTTGTGCCGCTGCTAGGAGTTCGGAATCTCCCCTTTCCATGCTGTCTCGGGCAAGCGCCTGCCACAACTCTCTCCTCCTTGCTGCCATAGCCTCCGCCGGGTCAGATTCTGCCCCAGGGACAGGCTTCGTGGCATTAGAGGGGTCGGGCGGCAGCGGCGGGCATGAGGGGGTTAATGCAGAAGCGGCGATTGAAGCGGAAGGCGGGGGAGCGGGCAGGGGGGTAGGCAGCGCGGGGGATTGACTGTCAGCGGGGGGTGGCTCTGGCGGAATCTCAATAGTGGCAAAGGCAGGGGGGTTGGGGGCCGTAGGGTAAACCGAGGAGTCATTATCTTGGTTACGGGAATGCGCTATCTTAATGCCTATGACTGCTCGCTTCTCTGCCTGCACTAACAGTAGCTCATTATGAACTGCTTTCCAAAGTTTGCTTATTTTCTTGGCTGACTTATCATCGTCTAAAACAAGGCTAAAAAGTTCATCCCCGTACCTCCGCCATTCTGCTAATTCGTGAATGCTGTGAGGGTCGGGAAAGAAACCATAGGAACGCGCGTGAGTTAGTAGGGAAGGGAGGTCTTTTTCTAAGTTAAAAGCTTTAAAGTGATGCTTAAGAAGAAAAGCTTTAAATAAATCCTGTGCTGCTTGCCTATCCATACTTACGGTACCGTTGCTAGCCCTCCAGGCTTCGGCAGCACGTATCAGCGGACCCACCGGTGTGGTCGTTCGGGCACGGAGACGGGAACACAGTTGTCCTCCGCTCTTATTGCCGTCCGTCTAGCTGCAGGACCTGAACCCAACGCACCTTTCCTTGTGGAAGTGGGGGTAGGGGGGGGTACATGACGTGCCTTCTGTTCGGGCGTCAGATGTCGGGAAAGGCGCGGGAGACGAGCTCATGATTTCATGATCGGCAAGCCTCGATTTTATTGTCTTTTCATCTCTTATTTATACAACACTTAAACAGCTCATACATATTGCAAAACCTGAGCTCATGATTGCTCATCTTCTCTCGTGGGAACAACACACCCCGCGGCGATGGTTTCCTCATTCCAGTCTGCTCTGGCTTGTGTCCTGTTGGACACCTTGTTGATAAGAAACCCCTTTTTCCACGACAGGCTGACTCCTACATCCTGCAAGGCTCTATCTTATCATGTCCTCTGCTGTGCAGCCATTCCTCAGATAAGCTCTCTACAGGCAGGCACCCCAAAACAGCCTTGGGACCCCCAAATATTCCCACCGGGATCACCCAAACCCCCACTTTGGGACCCCTGAAAACCTCCCTAGGGAGCCCCCCAAAACCACCGGGACCCCAAAAACCCCCGGGACCCACAAAACCCCCCAGGAGCCCCTCGCGAATGTTCAGACCCAGCACGGGGTCCCCATCGCCATCATCGGCACCACCCAGGTACCCCCAAACCCTGCCTGGACCCCCAAACCCTCCCGAGGCCCCCAACCCCCCCCCCCCGGGGCTCCGCTGCCGGAATCAACGGGAGTGGTGTTGCCCTTTTAACGGGAGTTATAGTGGGCACCGACTTTCCCGGGGCATCTTAAAGCGCCGATGGCAGAGCGAACCCCAAAATTTCACCCGGGGGGCACTCTCCCGTTTGCTGCACTCGGGGGAGCCCCGAACGGCGACGGGTCCTGGGCTGAGCCCCCCACTCAGCCGGGGGTGGGGAGGGAACGGGGAGGGCTGGGACGGGGTTTGGGGGTGCTGGGGTTAACTGGGGGACCCCAGTGGAACCCCTTTCCCGCTGTCCCACCTCCCCGGATCCCCCCTCTCCCACCCCCTTCCCGTTGTTGCCCCAAACCTCCGCTGCCCCAGCTCGCTCTGGGCTGACCCAGCCCTTTCCCATCGTGGCCCGGCCCGGCCCCGCTGCCCCGAGAGCTCCCGGGCCGCGGCCGCAGCGACGGAGGAAGGGCAGGAGGAGGAGGAGGCGGGACAGAGGAGGAGGAAGAGGAGGGCCGGGGGGAAGAAGGAGGAGGCGGAGCAGGCGGAGGAGGCTCCACGTGCGGGCAGCGCTCTCTGCATCCGCAGCCGCTCGGGCCGGGAGCATCGCCCGCCCCGCATCCCGCAGGTGCCCGGGGAGGGGGAGCTCGGCCCAAACATCCCGGGCGGTGCTTTTGGAGGGGGGAGGGATATTTGGAGCTCCCAGGAATCTATTTGGGGCTCGCTGTTTCATCCTCTCTGTCGGGGCGGGCGGCGCGATGTTTGGAGCTTGCGGGACTCCAAAGGCGAGCCGCAGATGCCCCTCGGGCGGATATCGGGGGGTCCCGGGCGGTGTTTTTGGGGGTCCCGGTGGCGGTGGCGGCAGAGCCCCGGCGGGGGCGGGGGGATGCGGGTCCCCCCGCGTTGGGGGTTGGGCTTCCCGGGCCGGGCCCTCCGAGCTCTGCCGGGGCCCCGTGGGGACGGCGCGGGGCCGGGGGGGCGGGGGGACACCGGTTTTGGGGACCCCCGGGAGAGCCGCGGCTTCCCTAAGCAGGACCTCGGAGAGAGGAGAGCCCCAGAAGCCCAAAGCGGGGAGCCCGAGAGGGGGAACCCCTGGGATTGGCGGGACCCCGGCGGGGGGGTCTGGGGGCTGCAGGGGCGGCACGGCCGGGAAAGGGGCTCGGGGGTCCTGGGGCCGGGAAAGGTCTGCTCCCAGTATGAGCCCAGTATGATCCCAGTATGATCCTGGTCATTTCCCCTCACTCCCTGCAGAATCCCTGTTGTTCCCAGTATGAACCCAGTCACTCCCAGTCATTCCCCATTATGATGCAATTTGTCCCAACCACAGTCTCAGTTGCTCCCAGTACTTCCCACTTTTGTCCAGTGTGTTCCCAGTTCTCCCAGTTGCCCCAGCATAGTCCCAGTCACTCCCAGTATGATGCCAGTCTCTCCCAGTGTGGTCCCAGTCACTCACATTTGCCCCCAGTTGCCCCCAGTGTGGTCCCAGTTCCCCCCCGCACATTCCCAGTCACACCCAGTGTGGTCCCAGTCACCACCCGCATGGTCTCAGACATTCCCAGTATATCCCAGTTGCCCTGACCATTCTTGTGGTCATTCCAAGGCACTCCCAGTTACCTCCGCATGGATCAGTTGCCCCCAGATTTATCCCAGTCACTGCCAGTACATCCCAGTTGTCACCAGCATGCATCCTATCATTCCCAGTTCCTCCCAGTGCATCCCCAGTAGGATCTCAGCATGGGCCTGGTAGCTCCCAGTAACCCCCATTGACACCCACTATAATCCCAGCAAGGCCCTAGTCACTCCCAGTATGATGCCAGTGACCCCCAGGGTGTTCCCAGTTGCTCTCTGTCAATGCCAGCATGAGCCCAGTAGCCTCCAGTATGATCCCCGTGACTCCCAGTCACTCCCAGTATATCCCAGTCACCCCCAGCATGCTCCCAGTCACTCCCACTTCTTCCCAGTTGCTTTCAGCACGATTCCAGTTGCTCACAGCCACTCCCAGTCAATCCCAGTATGATTCCAGTCACCCTCAGTATGATCCCAGTCTCACTCAGCATGGACCCACTGTGATTCCGGTATGATCCCAGTTGCCCCCAGCATAGTTCCAGTTGTTCCCAGTTCCTCCCAGTATGATCCCAGTTGCCCCTAGAATAGTCCCAGTCATGCCCACTTTCCCCCAGCATAGATCCAGTTCCTCCCAGGTGCCCCCAGCATGGTCTCATTTCCCCCCAGCATGATCCCAGCTGTTCCCAGTGTGGTTCCAGTCACCCCCAGTATGGTTACAGACACTCCCAGTATATCCCAGTTGCCCTGAACGTTCTTGTAGTCATTCCCAGTTGCCCCAGTAAGGTTCCAGTTACTACAGAATGATCCCAGTTTTTCCTAGTTACTTCCAGGGTCTTCCAGCATGATCCCAGTTTCTGTCAGTTTCCCAAAGTGTGTTCCCAGTTGCTCCCAGTATGATCCCAGTTGTGGCCTCAGTGCCCTCAGCAGGGTTCCAGTACCTTCCAGTTGATCCCAGTTGCTCCCAATGTGTCCACATTTTCCTCCCAACATGGGCCCAGCAGCTCCCAGTAACCCCCAGTCAGGTTCCATTCACACCTGCTGTAATCCCAGTGGCTCCCAGGATGATCCCAGTAGGACCCATAGTCACTCCCAGTATGGTCCAGTCACTTCCAGTATGGTCCCAGTTGCCCCTCTCAATGCCAGTATGATCCCAACTGCTCCCTCTCAATGCCAGTATGATCCCAGTTGCACCCAGTCACCCCCAGCATGGTTACAGTCACCCCCAGTATGACCCCAGTCAGTCCCAGGTACTCCCAGTATTATTCCAGTCATGGCCAGAGTGACTCCCTGTCACTCCCAGTATGGGCCCAGTTGCTCCCAGTATGAATCCAGTCACTCCAAGTTACTCCAAATATGATCCCATTTGCTCCCAGCATGGTCTCTGTTGATCCCAGTCACCTCCAGTATGGTTCCAGTCATGTCCAGCACCTTTCCAGTCCCTCCTAGTCTGATTCCAGTATGATCACAGTCACTCTCAGATACTCCCAGTATGATCCCAGTCACTTCCAGTAGGATCCCAGTATGACTCCAGCATGGGCACAGCTGCTCCCATTATCTTCCAGTGTGGTTCCAGTTGAACCCAGTTGCCCCCAGTTCAGACCCAGTCACTCCCCACATGAGGTTGAGCACTCCCTGAATTCACAGCCCCTCACCCGTGGGATCATCGCCCCCCATCCCACAGGTGCCCGGGGAGGGGGAGCTCAGCCCAGATATCCCAGGGGGGTTCCCTGGGTTGGGTTTTGTTGGGGGGATGTTTGGAGAATGAAGAACTCCAAAGCTGAGCAGAAAATGCCCCTTGTGAAGACATTGGGGGTCCCCAGGAGGTGTTTCTGGGGGTCCCGGTGGCGGTGCCAGCAGAGCCCTGGCAGCGGGCAGGGGGATGTGGGGTACGCCCCGTGGTGGGGGTTGGGTCTGCCCGGGTCAGGCACGGTCACCTCCAGCCCGGAGCCAGGGGGGCTGTGGGACCCCTTGGGAGAGCCGGAGGGGGAACCTCGGGACCCCCAGAGTGGGACGAGCAGAGAGGGTCAGTACCGGGACCAGGGGAGCCCCGGCAGTCTGGAGGAGCAAACCCCTGTGAGCCCCAGGATCCCAAAGTTGGGAGCCCAGAGAGGGGGGAGCGCCGCCATTCGCAGGACCCTCAACAGCCTGGAGAGGGGGAGGGGGGACTCCTTGGACCCCCTGCACCCCAAAACAGAGAATAAGGGGAGATGGGACCTGGGGATCCCATAACCCCCAGTATCCCTAAGTGGGAAGACCAAAGAGGGGAGCTTTTGGATTCCTGGACTCCCAGCAGCCTGGGGAGGGTGGAGACCAAGTAGAGAGGGGGACCCCAATAAAAGAGGGACCCCCAGCAGCTGGGACAGGGGGGAACCCCCAAACACCAAAGGGGAGAGACCAGAGACAGGGAACTCCTGAGAGGCTTTTTGAGAGCAGATTTTTATGGACACACAGTGCTCAGTGACTTCTAGAGATGGACTTGGGCAGAGGGAATTTCAAACTCAATGTTGCTCATCCCTTGTTTTCCCCAAACCAGGATTTCCCATTTCTTACCCTTGGCTGGATGGAGGAGGCTGCGAGGAATAGGAAGATGCCCCAGGACTCCCAGGCAGGTGAGGAGGAAGTCAGTGCCCCTTTCCCCCTCTCTCCTGCTCCATCTCCCAGCCCAGCATCACCCCCGGCTGCAGGACAACCCCGCTGCCGACGCCGTCCTGCCGGGGACGGACTGGGGGGATCTCCTTCCCCTTCCCTGTGGCACGGAGGCAAATCCCATCCTCTCCTTGTCCTTCCTCCCCAGACAAGGAGCTGAGGACGGAGCCCAGGGAGGACAAATCCCCGTGGCAGAACCTGGTGGAAGAGGCCGTTTTGAGCGGCTCCATGGCGCAGGAAGCGAACGGGGAGGAAAAGCCCCGGAGATCCCGCAGGAGGAGGGGCTGCTGTAGGAGCTTGGGGTGGGTTGGACGGTTGGGACGGACGGAGACGAGAGATCTCTGAAGTCAGATCTTTGAACATGCGGTTTATTGCAAAGGGCATGGGTACAGGGGCACTGCTTAGAGCTGCCAGCTGCAGCTCGGAGCAGGCCCAAGAGAGCAAGAATGTAAAAGTAAAAGCAAGTAGGTAAGAGCAGAGTAAGAATGAGCGAAGGAGAATTAAGTAAGGGAGAGAGAGAGAGACCGAAGTCCACATTACAATACAATAAATCATCTTCTGTACTGAATATTCTAATTCTCACTAGCCAATCTAGTACAAGATACAAATCCTATAGCATTTACATACAGCCTATAAGAGTTATTATACTACCATAGAGTGTTACATTTTAACTCCTAAAAACGACTCTTTGGAACCCTTCTGCTGAGCTAGTAGCGTCTGCTCTGACCCTTGGACCTGTCTGCAAGCAGAGGGTATTGTTCAATCAAGAGGGGATTACCTTCAGTCGGCATACCATTGTTTTCCAGTTGTTCAGTAACTACGGCTTGGTATCTCAAAGGTGGCCTTCATTTCAATGTCGCTTATAGTTTTCATATTCCCAAAATCTTTTGTCAGGCAATCATATTTATAAGGCTTTCCTGTTTCATCTTCCCCAACAGCTCCTGAGTGGGGTTTGTTGTTTAGGAAACCTGCTCAGGCTTTTCCATTCTTTTCTTCCAAACAGGAAAACTTCTCCTGGGCCTGTGTGCAGGCAGAGCCCTGAGGAGAGCAGGTGGCACATGGTGCACTGGGCTGGGACAGTGTCTTGGTTTTGAAAGACAGGGGTCTGCTAAGGAAGGCAGAAGCCTCCCTTGAAGTGGCAGATATAACCCCTTTCCCTCTGAGTTATTATAATTTTGAAATCAAGGGCCTTTAGGCAAAGATGTGGGAAATAGGAATAACAGTACTTTATTAGATAGATAGATAGATAGATAGATAGATAGATAGATATATAACCAGTCAAACAAACAACAACAACTCTGGCAGTAACAGCAAACACAAACCCAGTCCCAGCCTTCTCGGCTGTCAGGCCCTTTCCCCTCGGGTGCAGTTCCGCTCGCAGCCGGCAGGGGCGCTGGCGGCTCCCGGTGAGCAGGGCAGGTGCGATGGTTCCCCCGCGGCTGCACGGGGCGCTCCGGAGCGAGCTCGGGGAGCACGCGGCACCGGTGCCCTGGGATCCCGGGGAAGGGATGGAACAAAGGAGCTTCACAAACCCCTGGGCAGCCGATCCCGGACTCTCGGGAACAGCAGGCTGGAACGGCAGGCTGGAGTGGCAGGCACAAACACAAATCCTGGGTGGCAGACGAGATGTATCCAAAAGGGGAACCCCCCGGAGGTCCAGGCAGGCAGGGTGAGCACGGCTACAATGCAGCGAAGGCTCAAAGCAGCAGCAGGGCAGGACGGCCACAGCCCAGCCTCCAGCAGGGCAGGGAAAGCAGCTTTGGGATCCCAGCGTTGTTTCCAGCAGAAAAAAGACGGCCGAAAACAGGAACCAGCAGCTCCTTTCTCTGGAGCTTCTCTCTCCAGGCACTGAGAGCGAACTGAACTCACACCCAGGAGAAAACAAAAGCCTTTTGTCTTCTCTTAAGTATGGCCATTTGTCCCCTAGCAACATGCAAATGGGAAAAAATTCCTTTAACAGGAAAAAAACTAGGCATAACTAAAAACCCCAATAGACAGCCAGCTGCAGAGCTCAAGGGAAGAAGCCCAAAGTGGCACAATGGCTCCTTGCCTTCACATGCAACACCTGGGTCACAATGGCTCCTTGATTCCATGAGGCCCCACTGTGTCACACTGGCTCCTTGGTTCCATGAGGTTCCGCAGTGTCACCATGGTCTCCTTTAATTCGCATTGTCATCATGGACAATTGGTTCCATGAGGCCCCGCAGTGTCACAATGGTCCCTTGGTTCCATAGGTTTTATGTTGTAACAATGGACTCCTTGCTTCTATGAGCTCGCCTGCTTTTTGCAGAGGTGTCTTTGGTTCCAACAAGGCCCCGCTGTGTCTCAGTGCACCCTGGCTTCCATGCAGATCTGGAGTATCACAAAGGCTCCTTGGTTGCACCAGGTCCTGCTGTGTCACAATGGATCCTGTGCTCCATGAGGCCCTCCAAAGTCATCATGGAGCCTTGCTTCCATGAGGTTCCATGATGTGCCAGTGGTCATCTTGGTTCCAGGAGTTTCCTTAGTGTCACAATGCTCTCCATGCTTCCATGATTCCCCACAATGTCCCAATGCTCTCCATGCTTCCATTAGGCCCTGCTTTGCCACAATGGTGCCCTTGTTTCCATGAGGCCCCGCTGTGTCACAATGGACGTATGGTTCCATGATGTTGCATGGTGTCACCATGGTCTTCTTGAATCCGCAGTGTAACAATGGACCATTGGTTCCATGCGGCCTGGCCGTGTCACAATGGGCTCCTTGAGTCCATGATTCCCCACGGTGTCACAATGGAGCCTTGTTTCTAGGAGGTTCTGTACTGTCACAATTGTCTCCTTGATGCCATCAGCCCCTGCAGTGTCACCAAGGCTCCTTGGTTCCATGAGGAACACAAAAGCTTTGCAGAAACATTGAGCAACAGCTGCTGAACACAGCTGGCAACATCTGCTTGCATCAAAAGAGGGCTTCAAGCTGAGAATAGCACCAGCAGCTTCCATCTGCAACAGACACCCAGGGAAAGGACAGGCACAGAGAATTAAGTGGAAAGACTCAGAGAATTCTGCTCCCAGAGATCGTTCTGGCCCATGACACGGCTGCCATGGCTGTGAGGATGGCTCTGCTGCCGTTCCTGCCTTGGGGGAGGATGTGCTGCAGAGCGGGGCTGCCCTGGGCACCGTCAGAGGGACAGGGCAGGACGGCTCCTGCTGCCAGGGCCGGCTGCAGGCTCTGAAGGTGGGCAGCAGCCAGGGGTGCCCAGGGCTGTCCTGCAGAGCAGCTCCTGCAGCCCTGAGGGCTCTTTGCCAGGCCAGGGCATCTGCCACCTGCCAGGGGCAGCTCTCAGCCTGCCTGGGAGCTCCCCATGGGCTGTGGGGAGGAGTTGGAGGTGGAAGGAGCGACCCCCCTCAGGGCAGACTCCTCCTGCTGGGGAGGTGGTGCTGCATGGCCAGGGCTGCTCTCAGCTTTCTCCTCAAGGGAAGGGAAAGGGGCTCTCAGGTTTGTCTGTGTCACTGAGACTCCTGCACTGCCACCCTGGGGATCAGCAGCTCTGCCTCAGATCTCCCTCAGGAAGTGCCTCCTCACACTCCTCTGCCTGCAGACACCACCAGCAGCACCTTGGCTTGCAGCATCTCCCTCTGTCTGAGCTGCGCTTCAGGCCCTGCTGCCAGGGAGATGCCCCTGGGCAGTGCCCTGTGCTGGGAGGGCTCTGCAGGGCAGGGCTGAGCCCCCAGGGCTGGGCTGGGCTCTGGCAGCACTGGCAGGGATAAGCCTTGGACACAGAGGAACAGCTGCCAGGAGGCACAACTGCAGGCAGCAGAGAGCCAGAGCAACCCCAGCTGCACAGGGAAAGGGAGAAGGGTTTAGAGCAATGGTTTTGAAATTGGAGCTTTCAAAAAGTCACTTTATTTTTCATTTTAAGTACAATCACCGGGAAATAGAGGGAGGTGAAATGAGCAAAGGGCACCTGTGTGGGGACCAGCAGGTCCGACTGCACTGGGGCACAGGGAGCCCTGTTTTCCCTCAGGGCCCCCAGTGTTCAGGCTGAGAGCAATGCTGAGGATGAGGCAGCAGCACAAACCTCAGCTCAGAAATCAAAAAGCTTAGCCAAGTTCCCTCACAGGAGGAGAAGTGGTTTTGCGGGAATTCCTAAGAAAATAGAACAGGATCGACTCAGGGGAATCTGTCCCAGCTTGTCAATGCCTTCTTCCAACAGTCCACAATGCCCAGAGTGAAGGAATGTCCAACAGCAGCTCCATCAGCCACTTCCTCCTGCTGGCATTGGCAGACACGCGGCAGCTGCAGCTCCTGCACTTCTGCCTCTTCCTGGGCATCTCCCTGGCTGCCCTCCTGGGCAACGGCCTCATCATCAGCGCCGGAGCCTGCGGCCAGCACCTGCACAGCCCCATGTTCTTCTTCCTGCTCAGCCTGGCCCTCACCGACCTGGGCTTCATCTGCACCACTGTCCCCAAGGCCATGCACAATTCCCTCTGGGGCACCAGCCACATCTCCTACTCAGCATGTGCTGCTCAGCTCTTTCTGCTTCTCTTCTTCCTCTCAGCAGAGTATTTCCTCCTCACCATCATGTGCTACGACCACTACGTGTCCATCTGCAAAGCCCTGCACTACGGGACCCTCCTGGGCAGCAGAGCTTGTGCCCACATGGCAGCAGCTGCCTGGGCCAGTGCCTTTCTCTACGCTCTCATGCACACGGCCAATATATTTTCCCTGCCCCTGTGCCAGGGCAATGCCCTCGGCCAGTTCTTCTGGGAAATCCCACACATCCTCAAGCTCTCCTGCTCCAAATCCTACCTCAGGGAACTTGGGCTCATCGCTGTCAGTGCCTGTTTGCTCTTTGGCTGTTTTGTGTTCATTGTTTTCTCCTATGTGCAGATCTTCAGGGCCGTGCTGAAGATCCCCTCTGAGCAGGCCCGGCACAAAGCCTTTTCCACGTGCCTCCCTCACCTGGCCGTGCTCTCTCTGTTCCTCAGCACTGCCATGTCTTCCCACCTGAAGCTCCCCTCCATCTCGTCCCCATCCCTGGATGTGGCACTGTCAGTTCTGTACTTGGTGGTGCCTCCAGCCCTGAACCCCCTCATCTACAGCCTGAGGAACCAGGAGCTCAGGGATGCCCTGAGGAAAAGGATCACGGCTGGTTTTCAGCAGCAATAAACTCTCATTCTCCTGCAGAGCTGCTCTGATGTGACTCATTAATGCCCACTCTGTGTCCAGTGTTTGTTGCTGCTGACACAGGTGTTACGCTGCTGTGAATTTGTTCTCACAAAAATCTTTGTCTGTTCCAGTTTTAATTTGGTATTTGCCTTTCCCGTGTGACCCAGAGACTGTATAAACGGGGAGCTGCACTACAGTATGTGTGTGCTGGAACAAAAGAAAGAGCCCTGTGTTGTCTTGTTTCCCTGACATCTTTCCTCCCTGACTTCTCTGGAGCTGCAGGGTCGGTGCCTCTGGGCAGAGCTGGGGGAGAAAAGAGTCCCAGCAGGAGAGCACTGCCAGGGAGCCCCAGGGCTTCTCCTCCGTAACTCCTCTTCCTTCCCTTCCACACTCCCCTGCAGAGCCCCTGCATTGGTTTCAGGCCTCAGTGCTCTGTCAGCTGGGTCCCAGTCCTGCTGTGTGACTGCCCGGGGGCTGCAGGCAGGGACAGGCCGTGGGCACTGCTGGGACAGAGCTGGGCTCTGCAGCAGCATTTCCATCATGCGAGGGCATCTCCCCAGTGCAGGGCCAGAAAGCTTCGATCTCCTTCCCAGTTTTGTCTCCAGGATGTGCCCAACGCAGCGCCCTGGAGAGGAAACCAGCCCTGAGCAGCAAAGGGTGGCAGTGCTCAGGGTGGGGGCACCCAGCAGTGCCCTGGCAAAGCCAGCGCCGCTGCCAGCAGGGGCCTCTCTGCCCAGCTCACAGAGGTTGTTCTTCCCTCCATGGAGGGACATCCAGGGACCGGGTCAGGGCTCCGTGTTTGCAGTGCACGGACAAGACACAGCCCTGAACACCCTGTGTGTGGGGGGGGGACATAAACGCAGCGAGCACAAACACCTTCAGCTGTTCCTGGAGTTCCCAGAGAGTGCCGTCCCCTGGGAACCCCCTGGATGCAGGGCTGGGATGAGCTCCTGTGCACAGAGCTCCCCGTGCCCATCCCTGCGGCCGTGGGGCACCTCGGGCAGGGGCAGGGCAGGGTGACACCCGCAGGGCTGAGCTCCCTGCCAGGCTCTGGCAGCGGCAGCAGAGCCCAGGGAGCCCCTGCTCCTGCTGCAATGAGCTGTCTGTGAGCGTGCCAGGGAAGGACTCGTGTCCCTGAGCAGCCCTGGGGCTGTGAGCAGGGCATGAGCCCGGCTCAGGGCTGGGCACCCGACAGAGCCCTGACACTTCTGGGTGTGCCCATAAGAGAAGGCTTGGGCAAGGTGACCCTGGTGAAACCTCTCAGTCCATCAAGTGACAACCAAGTGTCTCTGGCACTGTCCCTCCCCAGCCAGGCACCAGGAGAAAAGAAGCTGAGAAAACTGTGGGTCACCATAAGGAGAGGTTAATGGCTGGGGCAGGGAAGTAAAGAGCAAAGGCCAAATGCAGAAGCAAAGCAACCACAGGGAGGCAAGAATTCAGAGCATGGAGTGGCTGCTTTGGAAGACAAATGGATCAATACAGAAAATCCAGACACCCTCTCACCCTTTTCCTTTCCCCAGTTCAATGCTGACCATGACGTCCCATGGAATGGGAGATCCCTTGGGTCAGTCCAGCCCAGCTGTCCCCTCCCTGTGCCCTCGGGAACACTTGCTCACCCCCAGCCCATGGTTTTGGGGGGCTGCAGGGACGCCTCATGCGGGGCCAGCCCTGCTCAGGGACAGCCAAAGCCTTGGGCTGGGACCAACCCCGCTGCAGCCACGAGTGCCAAGCACAGCAGCCCAGGGGCTGCTCTGGGCAAAGGCAACTCCAGCCCAGCCACAGCCCGGCCAAGGGGGCTCAGGGGGCTCTTCCCACCTCTGTCATTCCACGATTCCAAGAATCTTCTCCCTGCAGAGCTCTGTGGAGACACAAGTGTCAGAGAGGCAGAAGCAGAGCTATAAAATGCACCAGTACAAACACAGCAGCTCCTGTGAGGAATGAACCCTCCCAGGGCAGCGCTGGGGCAGGAGAAGCACCCAGAGGGAGGATGAGCTCAGGGCATGTGTGTGTGCCCAAGGCACAGAGGGTGAGGCTGGGCAGAGGTCAGGGCAGGGCTGGCAGTGGCAGGGCAGAGCCGGGGACAGCGAGATTGTCCATTGGGACACAGCGCAGCCTCATGGAACTCAGCAGGCCACTGTGCCAACATGGAATCTCATGGAAACACGGCTCCACTTTGACCAAGTGGGGCCTCATGGGACAATGGTGACACTGGGCCATTGCCAGCTCCTGTGGAATCCAGTGTCCATTGGGACACAGCGCAGCCTCAGGGCAACCTGGGGACCAGTGTGGGGCAATGGAATCTCATGGAACCAAGGGTCACTTGTGACAGAGAGGGGCCCCATGGAACACAAGGGCCACAAAAACATTGCCAGCCCGAGTAGAAACAAGGTGCCATTGTGGCAGAGCAAGGCCTCGTGGGACCTAGGGGAGCACAGGGTCACAATGGATTCTCATGGAACCAAGGCCCCATTGGGACAAAGCGCGGCCTCATGGAAGGAAAGCCGGTGCCACTGGACATCTGCAGCCTTGGAGGAAGCAAGTGTCCACTGTGACACAGCACAGCCTGATGGATCCCAGGAGAGCACAGTGACGCCAGGGAATCTTGGGGAACCAAGTCTCAGCTGTTACAAAGAGGGGCCTCATGGCACCCAGGAGACCATTGTGACACCGTGGAATCTCATGGAAGCAAATGTCCACTGTCCCATGGTGTGGCCTCAGAGAGCACTGGAGACCATTGTGGCACAGGGGGAAAATATGGAACAAAGGCTCCTGAGGGACACAGCAGGGCCTCATGGAATCCAAGAGAGCATTTTGATGGAATGGAAACTCATGGAACCAAGTGTGCACTGTTTTACAGCGGGTCCTCGTGGCACCCAGGACACCACTGTGACACAATGCAATCTTGGGGAACAAAGTGTCACCTTCAAACACAGCGGGGCCTCGTGGAAGCCAGGTGCCACTTGGACATTGCCAGGGCACGTGGATCTCAGTGTCCACTGTGACACAGCACAGCCCCATGGAACTCAGCAGGCCATTGTGACAACATGGAATCTCATGGATCCAAGGCTCTGCTTTGACAAGGCGGGGCCTCAGAGGACGCAGGTGCCACTGGGCCATTGCCAGCTCCTGTGGAATCCAGTGTCCATTGGGACACAGCGCAGCCTCAGGGCAACCTGGGGACCAGTGTGGGGCAATGGAATCTCATGGAACCAAGGGTCACTTGTGACAGACCTGGGCCACATGGAACACAAGGGCCACTGTCGTGGTTTGACACTGTTTCAAATACCAGCTACACACAAAAATTGTCACGAAGGGCTCATGAGTTGAGATAAGGATTGGGAGAAAAACATTCTAAGTTCAAAACAGGCTCAAACTTAAAGGTATAAAGTAAATTTATTATTAAGAGAGTAGGATAATGAGGAAGAAAATAAGCCTTTCAAACACCTTTTTTCCCCTCCATCCCCTCCCTCTTTCCCTCCAAAATTGCAGGGAAACAGGGCCTGGGAGTGTTTAAGCCAGTTCATCACTCGAGATCTTTCTTCAGGTCCCTCAGGGAGGGGAGTCTCTTTCTTCTGCTGTGCCATGGGCTCCTTCCCACGGGAGACAGTTCTCTGTGCACTTCTCCAGCGTCTTTCTAATTTCACGAGTATCAGTCCCACCCAGCCTGCTGTAACCTGAGTCCCTCCCACGGGCAAAACAGCCTTCCCAAAACTGCAGGGGTGGGTCATTAGTCCATGGGGTGGAGTCTTTTAAGGATCAGCTGCTTCAGTTTGGAAGCAAGGGCCCTCTTTCTCTCTCTCTGGAAGCAGGAGCCCTCTCTCCCTGTTCAGGTCTCCCCCTGGATTACAGCTTTTGTAGCATCCACCCGCTCCGGTGTGAGCAGCTTTTCCCACGGGCTGGAAGTGGATCTCTGCATCCCCCCGTGGACTTCATGGATCCCAGGGAGACAGTTTGTTTTATCCCAGTCCTCACCACGGCTTGCAGAGAAAATCCCGACTCCCACCCTGGGAGCATCTCCTGCCCCTCTTTCTTTCCACTGACCTTGGTGCTGCCAAGTTGTCTTTCTCTACAAGTCCTCACTTCCTCCTCTTTCTACAACTAGGAGGAAAAAAACTGCTGCTCGTAAATGATGTGTAAACATGTTAAGAATAACCTTTCTATGCAGATATTAACTAGTTAACATTACAACTGGGGTCAAAGTTACAAGATGCTAATATAGCTTGAGTTATAAGATACCTGTATAATCTGGATCATAACCTCCTGTACAATGTAATAGCTGGTACAGGGTTAACTGCTGTTCCTAAGTACCATTGCCAACGAATGCCAGCAGTTGCAGGATTTCTGCAGGGTTTCGCAGCACGGAGAAGTTGATTTGGTCTCGGTGCTGCCCCGGGCAATCGTTTGCCGTGTTTGCCCTGCCGGCCCCGTGGCCCCGCTGCCCCTGCGCGGGCGGTCGCAGCCGCCGTTCAGCGCCTCTCTTCATGCGGGCGCTGAGAAGGAGAAGCCGCCGCCGCCGCCCCGGCCTTTCTGCTCGCAGCGCGGCTGGCTAACAGCGGCCAGGCAGGCCAAGCTCGCCGCTTCATCTGTCCTCGCTCGCTCACTGGGCTTGAGGAGATCCTTGGTAAGTGATGCCCGGGAAGCCTGTGAAAACAGGAGTCAATCTGATTTTACCACCCGTGTGCTGTAATGCAGCCTCCAAAAGGAGCGATGCTTTTCTGCACCTGTGCACACACGTGTCTAAAGCACGTGAATCCTCCATTAGTTCCACATTCATTCTGAGGCTTTGCACCCAACTGTTGATTTGGTCCTGATGTTGCTCATTTTAGCTTCAATGGTTGTAAATCAAAGCAGATCAGAGGAAACAAGTAATACAAAATTAAAATAAAAACCAAGAACACCAACTGACAACACTGCAGAAGATCATTTTATAGTATACTTTTTATTAAATCTTCTGTCAGTAGATATGTTCCTCCTAATTCCTTTATGCCTTTTGAACCACAGCTATTTATCATTATTCCTTTTTAGTATTTATTATGCTTTTTAAACCCCATGTATAACAGGCGGATGCAATCAGAAGTAGTTTTCTATCCCAAATAGACTGAAAAACTCACTTCTCCATCCCAAAGAGACTAAAGCCGGTGTGTTTGGTGTCCCATGTCCCACAGCCGGTCCCGGTATCTCCGCAGGGGATTTCTGCCCTGGAGCAGCCCCGTGGCCATGGTGACACCCTGAAACATAGATTTAAAAGAAACATAAACATTTTAGTTATAGGCTAGCTGTGTTGAAATTGGTTAGAATAAGAAAGAATTTGAGCTGGACTAGAGTTAATTAAAATAGTTAGCTAGATTTGAAATGGTTTTTAAGATGTCAGTAATTGATTACGGAATAATTGATGATCTGTCATTTGTATGTTTGTTTAGCTGTGCTTAGAACGAGGAACAGAAATATTGATCAGTTGGTGTAGGGAACAAGGACAATTCCCAATTTCCTCCCTCTATGGGAACCTATTCAAAAGTCAGGCAAGAGGAAATTTGGAGGTCACTAAAGTAATTAAGATTGTTAAAGTTCAGAAAGGCAAAAAAGGTCCAAGTGAGGGAGATGAGCTTACTTCATCTGTCTGGGACCACCGACCCAATTCGAGAGCAGCGACTCAATTCAGAGCACGCACTGCGCATGCTTAATGCCATTAAAGCTCATTTCCATACGAAGCGGAGAATGGGAGGGGTCACTGTTAGAAATATGTATTTGTAGTTTGGATATTCATCACTTTTGTGGCTAAATGAACTCTGTAACCGTTCATACCTGGGCACTGCGCATTAGGAAGCTGTTCCACGCCGCTGTCCGGCGCCAATAAAACATTCACTTTCTAACTCTCACCTGTTAGAGAGCTTTTGTCTGTCTCAGCTGGATATCGATATGAGATCGATATTCACATCTTGGTAAATGAAGCCCCGAGCACGGACACTGGGGCCGGTGTGCGAAGGCGTTTGGGGCTGCACGGACGTTCTTTAGCAGCAATGTTTGTCTTTATTCTCTCTGTCTTTACTCTCTCTGTCTTTACTCTCACTCTATTCTCTTTCTCCTTATCGTCACTCTCTTTTCCCCTCTCTCTTTATTCCCTCTTTCTTTACTCTCTCTGTCTTTCTCTCTCTTTACTTTCTCTCTTTATTATGTCTTTACTCTCCCTTTTCTCTCTCTCTTTCTCTCTATTCTCTCTTTTCTCTCTCTGTACTCTCTCTTTACTCTCTCTCTTTATTCTCTCTCTGAAGAAAATGAATACAAAAGCTAAATTTTTTAGCAATATAATATTGAACATTCATTAGTAGAACAAAGGCAAATCACAGCGCTGGGGCGCTTGGCAATATTGCCAGAGGCGCCCTCCATTCATTTCACTGTGGACTTAAGGACTCTCTTAAACTGTTCCATATTCATTAAGCCCAGAAAGTCATTTACACTTCACTCAACTTTCCCCCTCTCCGGTCTCTGCCCCTTCCCCCAGCACGCCGCCGCCTCGGCGCGCGGATCTTGAAGAAGAGACACAAAGTCCCAACAGAACAAGCTCTGCTGTTGTTTTCTTTTTTTTTTTTTTCAGTTATTTTATGCTATTTTATTTTATAATCTATTTTACTTTTAGTTTGTCTTTTTTTTCTTTTTGCCTTTTTATTTTTTCTTCCATTTCATCGGCTTTTTCACTATTTTCACCTACCGCAGCCTTTGTTCCCCTGCCGGAGGTTTGTGGTGAGGTGCTGTCCCAGCGGCTCTCCCCGGAAACCAACGAAATCAATTGAAATAATGATGAATTATCTGCCCGTTCCCGGCAGAGGGACCACCTGACCCCCCCCCCATTCCCCGCACCGGGACCTCCTTGCACCCCCATATCCAGGTCTGAACCCCCACTCCCGTGCACGGGGACCGCCCGGCACCTCCATCCCCGGCGCTGAGACCCCCCCGAGCCCCCTTATCCCGCACCGATAATCCCTCACACCCCCTCTTCCCCCGCCCCCGCGCTCCCTCGGGCACTTCCGCGGCTCCCAAGCTGCGCCACCGGGATCCGCCCGGCGAGCGGGGACTGCCCCCGGCGGAGCAGGACTGGGCGCTGTGACCCCCGATCTCTAACTCCCAATCTCCTTCTCTCTCTCTCTTCTCCTCTCCCTTTCCTTTGGGTGATCATAAATCCCGGAGCGGCTGCAGAGCCCCGTGCTCAGCTCGGGTTTCCCAGGAAAGGGAGGCCTGGGGCTGAGGTGCTCCGGGATGGCCGGGAATGGGGTCCAGGGGTCCCCGGGGTCAGGGAAATAGGGGATGCAGGAGCTGGGAGAGGAGGATACCCGGGGCAGGGGGTGCAGGGGGTGTTGGTGCAGGATGAGGGGTGCAGGGGGGTCCCAGTGCCCAGGAATGGGGATTCAAGGGGGTCTCAGGGTAAAGGAAAGGGGGGGCTCCCTAAAGCCCCCTCCCGCAGGGGCACGAACTGGGTCAGGAGCTCTAGGAGAGTGAAAAGGGGGCAACCCCTAGCATAGGAGCAATTCTGGGAGGGGCTCAAGGGCTCCTGGCGGGACACGACCCCCGGAGATCCCCCCTCACCTCCTCCCGCAGGCGGAGGCCGAGCCCCAGCCCAGGAGGACGAAGCCCAACACGAAGCCCCCGGCCCCCGTCAGCATCTTAGGGGGCATCCGGCGGTAGCTCCGGGGGCGGGAGGGGCAGGATCCGGGAAACGGCGGCGGCT
This sequence comes from Aphelocoma coerulescens, assembly GCF_041296385.1. NCBI lineage: Eukaryota > Metazoa > Chordata > Aves > Passeriformes > Corvidae > Aphelocoma > Aphelocoma coerulescens. The sequence goes on along the minus strand of NW_027183804.1, from coordinate 1,481,411 downwards.
GCCGGGAAGGGACCGGGACGGACTGGGACAGGCTGGGATGGACTGGGACAGGCTGGGATGGACTGGGACACCAGGATACACCAGGACCAGAACCAGGACCGGAACCCACTGGGACCAGAACTGGGTAACAGAGGTCACACTGCGAGCAACAGGGACCACTCTGAGGACTGGGAGAAACTGGGAGCGTGCTGAGTGCAGCTGGCAGCAGCTGGGAGTGACTGGGAGGCGTGCGGGGCAGCAAACTGGGCGAACATGGAACACCCGGGGGACGCGGAACAGCCGAGGGACACGGGATGTCCACGGACCGTGGAAGGTCCAAGGAACGCTGAGCGTCGCTGCCGCGGCTGGAAAAGCTTGAATGGAGTTTTTATCCCGTGACGTTCCCGGGAGCAGCGGCAGCTCCGCGCCCCCAGCCCGGGGGTGGGAGCAGGGGAGCCGCGGGCAGCACCTTCGGGGCACAGCCGGGGGCTGGGGGGCTCCTCCCCGCAGTTCATTTCCTCTCCCCTCCATTCACATTTTCTCCCCAGAATTGAAGTGTTTCTCGCCCCAATTAAACTGTTCTCCCCAATTAAGCCCTGAGGCCCCTCCCCGCCCCCGGCTCCTCCCGGCAGGATCCGCTCGGGACCTTCTGGAAACAGCGGCGGGAAGAGTTCAAAAATCCATAATTATTTCGATTGATTTCGTTGGTTTCCGGGGGAGAAACGGTAGGGCAGCATCTCACCACAAACCTCCGGGAGGGGAACAAAGGCTGAGTGGGTAAAATAGAGAAAAAAACCGAAGTTGTGGTAGAAAAAAAAATTTTAAAAAAAAAGAAAGAAAGAAACTAAGAATAAAAGCAAAAAAAAAAACAAAACCCAAAACAAAAAAAACCAAGAGTAATATAGATTATAAAATAAAATAGCATAAAATAATTATGAAAGAAGAAAATAACGCCAGAGCTTATTCCGTTGAGACTTTGGGTCTCTTCGAGCTCCGAGCTGGGTCTGACCCAGGAACCGGTGGGCTGGGAGAGACATCGCTGCTGCGGGGCTGAATATTTCCGAAACTAAAGTGTCAAGTGGCACCTGGAGGTTCCAGCAGTCCCCGCGCACACGTTCGATTCCCTCATTTCAAGCTGAAAGCTCAGCTCCACTCGTGACTCTGCTTTGTAGCGATGAATGGAAACATTCCCCGCAATTCCCGTCGAAAGAGCCCGGCAAGGTTCGTGTCGGGAGAGGTCCCTCGGGGCAGCCCCGGCTCCTGCCCTGCTTGAGTCCCTCTCGAGCCCGCTGTGGTTTCCAGCTGCTTCGCTCCAGCTGCCCCAAATGCCCGTGAATTGCACGGAACTGGAACAGATCCGAGTCCTCGTGGCTCGGGCTAAGGGCAGGGAGAGGTCACTGAGGGATCGCCATCGCGGCCACAAGAGCCCCGACGTGGGGAATGAACTGGATTTGGGACGGAGCGGATCAGAACAGGAGAGTGAGGAGGAAAATAAACCCTGGAACAGAACCTTCCCCCGACCTCTTTCTCCTTGCCGGAGTTCACTTTATGCCCGGCTCCTCCCTGCTGTGCCCAGCGGGGCAGGGAGAAGGGATGGGAGTCGCGCTCAGTTCGTGCCGCTGCTTCCCCCTCGGGAACAGGAATCCTTCCCTGCTCTGGCGCGGGGTCCCTCCCATGGGGTCAGTCCCTGCCCTGGCCAGCGGGGGGGTCCCTGCCATGGGCTCAGTCCCTGCCCTGGCCAGCGGGGGGTCCCTCCCCAGCCGTGCGGTCACTCCCCGGCCCGGCCCTGAGGCGCGGGGCAGTCGCGGGGCAGCCGCGCTCCGGCCCCGTCGGCGGCAGCGCCGCTTCGTGCCGGGCAGGAGCGGCAGAAGGAGCCGGGCGGCGGCGGGGGCTGAACCCCGGCAGCAGCGAGGAGGAAGAAGAGGAAGAAGAGGAAGAAGAGGAAGAAGAGGAAGAAGAGGAAGAAGAGGAAGAAGAGGAAGAAGAGGAAGGGGCCGGGGCCGCCTGCGGTGTCCGATCCCCGGCAGCAGCGGGGAGGCCTCGGGCAGCGGCGGCGGGCGGGGCCCTTTGGAGCCGCCCCGAGGGCTCGGTGCCGCCCCGGGCCCCTGAAAGAGCCGCTCGGCGGGACGGGCGAGCTGGGAACGAGAGAAAACCGCGAGAAAAGAAGGAAATCCGATCAAAGAGCCGCACCGAGGGGCGTCTCCGCCGGCCCGTGTCACCCAGAAACCCCGGAAAATCGCTCCCATGCACTAAAGAACCTTTCCGTGCGCAGCCAGGGGCGCAGAGGGGGGATCCTTATGAAGTCCCCTCCCCTCAGTCCCTCCTGGGCACGGCCGGGCATTAGCGCAGCTCCCGGGGCTGTGTCCCGGCACCGGCTGCTGCCACAGGGCACGGGGCTGCCGCGCTCGGGCACTAAACGCGACAGATTTGGGGAGCAGGGACAGCCACAGAAAGCCTCGGGGAGCCCTCGGGAGCCTGGAGCTGCACGAGGGCCACAAAGGATGCCCTGGACACAGCGATGGCCCCAGCAGCGGCTCTGCCCCCCAGCACGGGGCTGTGTCCCAGACCCCACGCTCCAGCCCGAGGTTTGGGGGCGGCAGCGGAGCTGCTGGACGGAAGACGGCTGGAGGAGCAGGAGCAGGAGTGGGAGGAAGAGGAGGGATAAAGGGGGAGGGGCGGGAGGAAGAGGTGGGCTAGAGGGGACAGAAAGAGGAGCCTCCATGTGCATCCATCGCTCTCTGTGTCCGCAGTTCTCGGCCTCGGGAACACCGCTCCCCCCATCCCGCAGGTGACCGGGGAGGGGCAGCTCGCCCCAAATATCTTGGGCGGTGCCTGGGGTTGTTTTGGGAGAGGGGATTTTTGGAGCTTGGAGGATTCCAGCACCGAGCCCCAAATATCTTTGTTGGTTCCTGGGGGAGGGGGGTTTGGTGGGGCGGGGGAGGGGAGGCGGATGTTTGGATCTTGGAGGGCTCCGAATGGGAGTCGCAAATGCCCCTTGGGGGATATTGGGGAGCCCCCGGCACGCGGGGTTTTGGGGGTCCCGGTAGCGGCTGCCGGGAGAAATGGGATGGGGCGGGATGGGGCGGGATGGGGCCCGGGAAGGGTGGGATGTGGATTGGGGTGTGGGATGAAGTGTGGGGGAGGGGGATGGGCGGGATGGGGCCTGGGATGAGGCAGGCGAAGGTTGGGGATGATGAGGCCGGGGGGACCCCAGTCCTCAGGGGCCTGCGGGGTATCCGCCAGCTCCGAGGGAGTTTTGGGGCACCCCTAATCCTGAGGGGGCGGTGCTGGCAGCGGGGGACACGTGGCTCCGGCACCTCTGGCCCCAGCTGAGCCCCCCCCGCCCCCAGCGCCCCCCGGAGCGGAATTTGGGGAGGGGGAGGTGGGGGCGGCCAGGCCGGGCCCCCCCGCGCTGTCCCGGCGGGGGCCGAGTGCGGGCGGGAGCCCCGCGGGGCCCGGCCCTGCCCGGGCACGGCTGATGCCGCCCGCCCGCGCTCCGCACTGGTCCGGACTGGTGCTCCCAGTGCCGTGCGGGGCGGGGCCGCTCTGGGGACCCCCCAGGGCACAGCGCGGCTGCTTTGGGGTTGTCGGCAGCGCCCGGCGCTGGGCATGGGGCGTGTGGGGGCAGCTGGGGCCGCACTGGTGGCACTGGTGGTGCTGGGAGCCCCACCGGGCGCGGGGTGAGCGGTGAGAAGGGGGGCGGGTCTGGGACCCCAAATGGAGCGAAATGGGGAATGGAACCCCCAAAGTGAGCAGGAGGGGCCTGAAACCCCCAAAACCAAGGCCGGGGGAGGGGAGGTGGGGATTGGGGATGGGGAAGGTGCAGAAGGAGGTGGGGGGGAAGAGGGGGCTGGGACCCCCAAAGAAAGCGGGATGGGACACCCAAATTGAGCTGGAATGGGGCTGTGGATTGGGGGAACGCTGAGAAAGGGGAGGAGAGGGGAGGGGAGGGAAAGGTGGGGTTGGGACAGAAGACGAGCGGTTCCATGGGGGTGCAGCCCTGTCCCCCAGCACCTGAGCTCTGGAGCGATTCCCTGGGGCTCTGGGGAAGGGAGGGATCCGCACTGGGGGGGTCCCCAACCCCCCTGTCCATCCCTGGGGCTGATCGGGGGCTCCCCCCACACAGCAGCCGGTGCTGTGGCAGCCGTGGGGCAGAGGGGGTGGGAAAGGGGGGGGCAGGGTGGGAGTGGAGGAGGAGTGGGAGGAAGAGGAGGGAGAGAGGAGGAGGAGGAGCTGGAGAACCACGAGGTTCCACCGCCCGCCCACTGTGTCCGCAGCACCCCCAGCCCCGGTAGCATCTTCCCCCCCATCCTGCAGGTGAGCGGGGAGGGGGAGCTCACCCCAAATCTGTCGGGGGTCACCAGGAGGGGTTTTTTTTGAGGGGTGTTTGGAGCTTGCAGATTCTGGAATCGAGCCCCAGATGTCCTTGCATGTCCCTGGGAGGGATTTTTGGGCCAGAGAGGATATGTGGATCTTGCAGGACTCCAAAGCTGAGCCATAATTGCCCCTTGGGGGTCTTGGGGTGTCCATGTGAGGATTGCCTGGTCCTGGCGGGGTTGGACATTGGCTTTGGGGATCCCCAGGAGAGCTGGGGGCTGGAATACGGGACCCCTGGAGTGGGGAGAGCAGAGAGGGATGATACCAGAGCTGGGGGACCCCCAAGAGCCTGGAGGGGTGGGGGGGCCTGGAGATGAGGTGGAGTTGGGATCTCTCAGCCCTAAAAGGGGCAGTGAGGAGAGGGGGGAGCCCCAAGTGCCTGGAGTGGAGGGAGGCTGAAGAGGGGACCCTGGGACCTCTGGGAGCCAAAGCAGAATCAGGAAAAAAGGGACCTGTGAGACCCCCAAAACCCCCCAGCATCCCTAAGCAGGACCCCGGAGAGGGGGATCCCCAGGACCCACGGGACCCCCAGCAGCCCTGACAAGGGGGACCCCCAGAACCCCAAAGTGAGGAGACTGGAAAGGGGGAACTCCTGGAGGGTTTTTTTGGCATCACTCTTGGTTTTTTGTTGGTTTTATGGACACCAGGCACCCGGTGACTTCTAGAGCTGGACTTGGGCAATAGGAACCCCCAACCCAACACACTCATCCCTTGTTTCTCCCCAAACCAGGATTTCCCATTCCCAACGCTTGGCCAGATGGAGGAGGAGGCTGCGAGGAAGAGGAAGATGCCCCAGGACTCCCAGGCAGGTGAGGAGGAAGTCAGTGCCCCTTTCCCCCTCTCTCCTGCTCCATCTCCCAGCCCAGCATCACCCCCAGCTGCAGGACAACCCCGCTGCCGACGCCGTCCTGCCGGGGACGGACTGGGGGGATCTCCTTCCCCTTCCCTGTGGCACGGAGGCAAATCCCATCCTCTCCTTGTCCTTCCTCCCCAGACAAGGAGCTGAGGACAGAGCCCAGGGAGGACAAATCCCCGTGGCAGAACCTGGTGGAAGAGGCCGTTTTGAGCGGCTCCATGGCGCAGGAATCCAACGGGGAGGAAAAGCCCCGGAGATCCCGCAGGAGGAGGGGCTGCAAACACAGCCCAGGGTGCTCTGAGGAGGAAAGACCCACCCTGTGCTGGGAAGGCGGCCGGAGATCCAGCCAGAGATCAGAGCTGGTGGTTCATGAGCAGCTTCACGATGGGGAGAAGCCCCACAAGTGTGGGGAATGTGGGAAGAGCTTCAGGTGGAGCTCCCACCTGATCAACCACCAGAGGATCCACACTGGGGAGAAGCCCTATGAGTGTGGGGAATGTGGGAAGAGCTTCAGACGGAGCTCCCACTTGATCGACCACCAGAGGGTTCACACTGGGGAGAGGCCCTGGGAGTGTGGTGAATGTGGGAAGAGCTTCAGCCACAGCTCTGACCTGATCTGCCACAAGAGGGTCCACACCGGGGAGAGGCCCTACGAGTGTGGGGAATGTGGGAAGAGCTTCAGCCACAGCTCTCACCTGATCTGCCACAAGAGGGTCCACACCGGGGAGAGGCCCTACGAGTGTGGGGAATGTGGGAAGAGCTTCAGGTACAGCTCCCACCTGATCATCCACCGGCTCACCCACACCGGGGAGAGGCCCTACAAGTGTTCCGAGTGTGGGAAGAGGTTTCAGACCAGCTCCACTCTTCTCCGGCACCAGCGGATTCACACGGATGAGAGGCCCTTCCGCTGCCCCGACTGCAGGAAAGGATTCAGGTACAACTCCCACCTCGTCACCCACCGGCGCATCCACACCGGGGAGAGGCCCTACGAGTGTCCCCAGTGTGGGAAGAGCTTCTCAGACAGCTCAGCGTTGACCAGACACCAACGGAGGCACCACTAAGGGAAGCCCTGCGAGTGCCCTGAGTGCAGGAAGAGCTTTGTCCTCTGCTCCAACTTCATCCCCCATCAGAGGACCCATGCGGGGAGGAGCCCACATTCCCTGTGATCCAGTTTGGGAAGACCCCTGGCTGGTGCTCTCCACATTCTCCTGGATCCCTGTAGGCACCTGGGTGAACGCAGGGGCAGGAACATCCATCAGGACTCAGATCAACATTGGAAATTCATTGGGAAGAGCTGATTTTTTACCTTTACACCCCAAAATTTTCATCTGCTCTGTCCAAATGTTTCTTCTGGTGGCATCAAGCCACCCTGGATGATCTTGGAGGTCTTTTGCAACCTAAGTAATTTCTATGTTAATCCCATTGAAAGAGCAAAAATTTGGGGTAAAAATAAAGAAATTAAACAAAGGCATCTAAAGCGGCACCATTTTCCTTCAATTTGGGGTGAATTTGGGGTTCAGGGGAATATTCGGGAGGATCTGAGTGTTGTGGGGCTGTGAAGCCAGGCAGATTGGGGCCACAATCTCACAGTTGTGCTGGCAGAACATGTCCACCTGAGCCTATCTGTTCTCCAGGAATTCCGGTTGTCTGTCCCAACCTGTGCCCTGGGTCTGCCCATCGGGGGTGTCCCCCCCAAAGTGCCCAAATCGCTGCTGAAGCGCCTGAGCTGCTCAGGGCTGTGGATGTTCCTGTCCCCCAGCCTGTCCTGGTCAGTGCCGTGGGGGGTGGGAGGGGGTCTGAGGGGCATGGACTAGGCTTTTGAGCCTCTTGGGGCCATTTGAGGTGTTGGGAGGGGGTTTGGGGGGGTTTTTGGGCAGTCTTTAAGGGACTTTTGGGGTGTTGGCATGGCTCTGTGGCTTGCAGAGAATTTGGGTGGGTGTTGGGGGGGATGGGAAGGGGATTTGGTGGCTTTGGGGCCATTTCTATTGCAGGGAGTGGTTGGGGGAGTCCTGGCTGGGAGCTGTGGGGTGGTTTGAGGGGTCTGGGAGTGGCTGTGGGACTGGGAAGGGGGTTTTAGGGCCTCTCCCCCAGGCCCCAAAGCTGCCACCAGACCCCAGCCCCAAAATGCTGCTGGGGGTCAGGGGCTCCATGTTGGGGTTCATCCTCCTGGCACTGCAGGAGAAGGTGAGGGGGGTCCCCAGGGGCCGTGTGTGTCCCCCCAGAGCGTGTGTGACCCCCCCATCCCGGTGTCACCCCCTTTTCCCTGCCCACAGGGCTCCTGAGCCAGCCCCTGCTGCCCCGGGAGGGAATTTGGGGAGGGGGCAGAGGGGGTGCGCAGCCCCCGCCGGGGGATGACCCCAGCCCAGCGCCCTTCGTTCAGCACCGAGCTGGGCTTGGGGCCGCAGGAGGAAGAGGCCGATGGGAAGCAGATCCTGCAGGGGGGACAGGGCTTGGGCTCAGGGCAAGGTCCTGCCCTGCACACCTGGCTCAGGTGTGAGCCTGCCCCGGGAAGGGAGCGGGACATTCCCATCCCCACGCATCAGGGCTGGGAGCAGCACTGGGACCACGGACATGGAAATCCTGGGAGCCACTGGGACCGCACTGGGGGGTGAATGATCCCCCCCAGCACCTTTCCAGGCCGCCCTGCGACCTGAGAAATGCTCGCTGGGCCTCGGCCTTGGCCAAGAGCCCCCGGGCTCAGCTGCTCTGAGCTCAGGCGCTGCCGGCTCCCGCAGCCCGCCCAGGGCCGCCCTGCCCGTGCCGGGGCTGTGCTGGAATTCTCTGCTGCTGCTGGGCCACTCGGGGGGTCTGGCCCAGCAGGAAAGGTGACCCTGAGCCAGGAGCTTTCCTTGGCCGCAGCAAAGCCTCGGCACGGAAAGACCTTCCCAGTGCTGTGCCCTGGGCTGGGAGGGATTGTGCCACCAGAGCTGTCCCTCCATTTCTTCTGCCAGGCAGCTTTAGCACAGGAAAAGTGGAGAAGCCAGAGCTGCCTCTCAGCTTTCTGCAGTCGTGCAGAGGAATCCTGTGTGGGAAGCAGCCTGGGAACAGGGTTTCTGTGCCAGGGCAGGGGAATTCAGAGCCCTTTCCTCCCCCGTGGGCCCAGGCTCTGGCCCTTGCCCTTTGCAATGGCCCTGCAGCTGCCAGAGGGGCCTTTTTGGCTCAGCTGAGAGCAGTCCTGCTGCAAGGCTGTCCTCGAGCTGCTTGGGCTGCACATGTGCCCAGGGAATGCTCATTGCTTGCAGTCTCAGGCGCTGTGGGTGTGCAGGTGTAACTACTGCAGGAGGGAACAGCTCTGCTGGGGGCAGTTCTTGCAAGGTGCTGGCCCTGGCTCGGGGCTGGGCCGGGGCCAGCGGCAGAAAATCAACTTGCAGCTCGGGCCCCGCAGCAGGGAGGAGCAGCAATTGCTGGGGGACAGAGACTCTTGCCAAGGGCCTGCGGGGCCGGGCCCCAGGGAACGGCTTCCCGCTGCCCGAGGGCAGGCTGAGATGGGATGTGGGGCAGCAATGGTTCCCTGGCAGGGCGCTCAGGGCCTGGCACAGGCTGGCCCCAGAAGCTGCGGCTGCCCCCGCATCCCTGCAAGTGTCCCAGGCCGGCTCGGCCATTGGGGCTTCCTGCCCAGGAGGGCTGGGCTGGGGCTGCTGAGGGCGGGATGGGCTCTGGCTGAGCCAGCTGAAGGCTGCGCATGATGAGGCCGGGGGGACCCCGTTCCTCAGTGGGTTCTGGGGTATCCCACATTCCTGAAGGGATGTCAGGGTATGTCCCGTTCCTGAGGCAGTTTTGGGGTCCCCCCAATGCTTCGGGAGGGGTTCTGAGAGGGGGGCTCTGGTACTTGGAAGGGGGACCTATTGTCAGGGAGCCGGGGAGCCCATTTTGGGAAGGATGCTGCTGTTTCTGGCAATGTTGAGAGGTTCTGAATGGGCTGTGGGGCCCTGGCTCTCATTTTGGGACTTGAGGTGAGCCCACGGGCACAGCAAGGGCTGAGGAGAGGTTCCAAGCTCCCATTTGGGATGGAGGGATTGAGCGGGTGCCTTCAATAAGCCCAATCCCAGCCCCAATGTGTTGATGGCAGCCCCAAATGGCTCGATCCGTCAGCCCCAAGGCCCGGCTGTGGGGAGTCAGGAAGCACAGAAGGGGAATTGGTGTCCAGGAGAGGTGGGATGGGATGGGATGGGATGGGATGGGATGGGATGGGATGGGATGGGATGGGATGGGATGGGATGGGATGGGATACTTTTTCTGGATGGTCAGAAGCTTTCCCATGTCCCAAAAGCAAAAAAAGAAAGAAAGATGAAAGACAGAAAGCAACAAAAAAGAAAGAAAAAGAAAAAAGGTAAAAAAAATGAAGGAAAGAAAAAAGGAGGAAAGAAAATGAAAAGAAATCAACATGAAAATTTTAAAAGTGAAGAAAAAGAAAAGAAGAAAGACAGACTAAGTAACGTGAAACAAAAAAAAATTTAGAAAAAGAGGAAAGAATCAAAAAGAAAGAAAAAAAAGGAAAGACAAGAAAAAATAAAAGAAGAAAAGAAAGAAAGAAGAAAGACAGAAAGCAACCAAAAAAATAGGAAAAAGAAAGAAAAAAGTTGAAAGAATGAAGAAAGAAAGAAAGCTAAAAGAAATCAAGAAGAAAATGAAACCCTTGCTCCATTACAGGACCTTGTGCAGCCAAGGAGAGCCTTGTGAGAGTGCGGGGCCATGGAACCAAGGGACCATTGTGACCTTGTGGGGCCTCATGGACTCAAGGGACCATTGCCACACTGTGGGGCCTCATGGAATGAAGGGTCCATTGTGACACTGCAGAACCAAGGACACCATGGTTACACTACAGGGCCCATGGAACCAAGGCACCATTGGGACACCCCGTGGCCTCATCCTCTTGAATTTCAACAGATCTGAGGGATGGCAGCACCTGCAGGCAGCCCTGAAGGATTCTGGGGAGAACCTTTGATCCCTGCTCCAAAGGAAATCAGAGAAAGACCCCTGGTAAGATAAAGGCACCTTTTCCTTTTCCTTTTCCTTTTCCTTTTCCTTTTCCTTTTCCTTTTCCTTTTCCTTTTCCTTTTCCTTTTCCTTTTCCTTTTCCTTTTCCTTTTCCTTTCCCTTTCCCTTTCCCTTTCCCTTTCCCTTTTCCCTTTCCCTATCCTTTTTCCTTTCCTGGTGTAAACTGTTGACCTGCCTGTAAGGTGCAGCAAAAGCTTTGCAGGGTTTGGTTCAAGGTACCCAAGGTTGGAACAGGGAAGTGTTCGAGTCCCTTCTAAGAGAAGGCTTGGACTCTTTGTGCCATGACTGCCTGGGATCCATGGAACAAGTGTGTTCTGGCAGACTCTGGAACCTCCACAGCAATCCCATGCAGGAGCCAGCACTGGACCTGCACCCTGGTGGGAGCAGCGTGGTACGGATGGGAAACGGGCAGCTGGGTGTGCAGTGGCAACCTCGAGCCAGGTCATAGAAGCCCAGGCTTTAGCTTTGAACACAGCAGCACAAAAAGCAGAATGAATGACCTTTCCTAGAAATCACTGAAGGAAAAAGGGTGAACATATGGACTGATTTGAACTCTGGGTTTGGAATAATACACGCCCAGGGAGCCACATGGAAGGAAAGGGCACAGAGGTCTCCAGTGAGTACAACAAGAAATCAGTCACCTACTGCAGAGTGTGCCAAAGCCAAAAGAAGTGGCCCTGATGCCCTTGTAAAGCCCATGGGTTTGGAGACTCCCCAGGTAATCCAGGGAATCCATTGGCTTACCAAACAGCTCAAGAGGGTGCTGAAAAAGCTCTCCTTGCACTAATACCTGGCAAAAACTGGAATGTTCTGCAACAGAAACCAGATTCCAGTGATCAGGACAGGCAGTCAGCCCCAGCAGCAGCAGCTATGGAAAATCCCAGCAGGTGATTGGTAACCTGCAATGGGTGGGCAGGTAATTGTAGCTCCACAATTAATGTATAACGGAACTCAAACATCAGGAAACACATGAGGAAATGGAGAATATGGTGGCCAGTTTACAAAGGCATCTAGTAAGCACAAAAATGGCAAAAAATAATAGATCAGTTGTTGAGAAAGATGGGATTGGTTTTGAAGGAAGAAGGCTGCCTCCAGGGCTCATTACATGGGAATCACCAGGTGATTTTGGCCAACGGATTTTGCAGAACTGCCCAGGCAGAAGGGGGACTGGCACATTTTGGTATTGGTGGATCCTTTTTCTGGATGGCCAGAAGCTTTCCCATGTGGCACCAACAAGACAAGGGAAGGCTCAGAAGTTTTGCTGAAATGAATATTTAATAGCACTGGGACTAACTCTTGTAAGCCTTAAAAGGTGCATGGTTCTCAACAGATCATTGGGGCTGGACTCGCCTGTACATCCTTTCCAACCAGGAGATGCGGTGTGCATCAGAACCTGGAATTTTGGAACAATCCAGCCAAAGTGGAAGGGACCATCTCAAGTCCTCCTGGTAACCTACCCTGCACTCAAGGTAGAAGGAATCAAACTCGGGGTTCATCACATGTGGGTAAAACCAGCGAGCACACATTAAACACAGCAGAAACAAGACTGTCTGACACCATGGAGTTTGGGGTTTTTACATAAATCCTATTGTTTTAGGTATTGAATAGGATTTTCTAAGGGGATACTATTTATTGGATCTGGATGAAGATGATCAATAATTGTGTATTTATAATAATAATAGAAACAATGTTCCTGACTTCGGGGAAGGGAAATGTGGTTTTCAAAGTCAGTGCAAGGTGTTGGCAGATGACAGAATGTGACCCCTGTAACAGCTTGTTTGCCAACACCAACCTCTGCAGAAAATCCAGTTCTGTGGGGAGCTTCAGTCAGCAATTTGACAAAAATCTGGGAACACGTGTGGGAAGGAAATAGCACCCAGGGCACCTGGACAGGGATGGAAGGAGAATATTCCTTACCATGGGCACATCAGAACAATACTGCTGAGAATTGTAACATTTCCAAACCGGGTCAGGAAATTACCTCAGGAAATATTGATCAGCTGACAGATTGCACTGATACCCCCTGGCGCTGTCAAATTCCAGAAGTATGGAATTGCCCTCAGACAGGACAATGGGAATGTTTCCAGCCAGTTCAGGGGTGTCTGGGCTGGGAAGGGAGCCCAGGCCTTCCACGGGACCCCTTACAGGTGGGGATAAAATATCCTGATTGAACAAGGTCAAGGTCAAAGGATTCCAGGACAAAGGAAAAGTGGGATTGCCCTGGGACAGACACTTGAGCTGTTTGGAATCCTGAGGTCCAGCAGCTCCTGGCTGTGGCCCAGGCTCTGAGGCTGGGCTGTGTTTGTAGAAATGATTCTGCCTTTCTCAGGGACACCTGGGCTCAGCCAACAAACAGCGAGCCTTGGAGAGGCACAGAGTGTCAGCAGGGCACGGTCAGATCCTTAGGAGCCCCAGGATGGGTGGGAAGTGATGGAATTTGGAGCAGATGTTTGCCCCTGGGAGAATCAGGAGCACCATGGACACTGGGGGTATTAACGTTCCGTCCCTCGTGCAAGGAGTCACCACCGGGAACCCGACTGTGGGGAAAGGTTAAAGGGGATGGAACTTGGAAACATCCCAGTGCGGGAACTACAGCGGGATGGATTTTAGAATCCATCTCTGCTCCGCACAGATCTGCCTTTAGGAACAGACCAGCCACACACCATTGGGCTCTGCAGATGGAAACTTTAGGGAATGCAGCTCCTTTGGGGTTTGCTGAAATAAAGGAACAATTGCCAGCCACAGCTAAAATGACCTTACATAGCAGATTGGCTTTAGCCCTATTGCTGCTACATGGACAGGGAGTATGTGGATTCTTGAACTGAAACAGCAACACTTGTTGTGTGCACATTCCAAATGTGATGCTGGATTGGATGATCGGGTAGAGAGGATAAAATCGCTTGCTGCATCCAGCAGGGAATTAAGGGGAGGGTTCAACAGTAACTGTTTGGATAAAATATTTAAAGGACTTGGATTTCCCCTGACTGATGGTTGGCCTCACTTTTGCAAAGTCTGACTGGGATCACAGCAATACTTGTGCTTCTGACACTTGCTTTGAGCTGTGTAAAGAACATGGTTGTGAAAGCAGCTGAGGAACTCGTGGGATGTGAGTAAAGGAGAAGAGTGAGGCTTCTGAAGGCTTGAAGGGAAGAGAAGCTTCACAACCCTCCAAGGGGGGGAAATTTGCCAGATGAAAAAGCGTTTGCACCTGGTGGGTTCATACAATGCTTCTTCTCCAAAAGCCACTGGCCATGGAACCGCACAAGGCTGATTCTGTAGGCAGCAACCAGCCCAGGTGTGCCAACTTTCACCAGTTCACCGGGCAGTCAGGGCTGGCTTTGGGGTCACCGAGCACCAGGGACCCCCAAAGAGAGCCCCAGGGCAGAAGAAGGGATGTGCAAAGGGGTGGGGGAAATATGCAATGATTTTGGGGCAATGATTATCGTGTGTGTGTTTCTTGTGGGACAGTCTGGGAATGTGTCTGTGAAACCCAGTCTGCAAACAGGAACATTCCTGAACTCGGCACACACGACTTTGGGAGGGGCTCTCCCCTCGTGCATCCGGCCCAATAAAGAATGCTGCTGCTTCGTGCTGCGCTGGTGCTGAGGAGGTTTTGTTTCACTGAAGTTTTGGCAACACCTCTGTGCCTGTGTCCCAGACCCACAGAGCAGCTGTGATGTCAGAAAGGGGCTGTGTGACATCACAGGGTGGCTGTATGACATCACAGAGTATTGGTGTGATGTCACGGGGGGGGGCTGGGCCATCCCAGAACAGGCTGTGACATCCCAGAGTGGATTGTGACATCACAGGGTGGGTGTATGACATCACAGAGCAGCTGTGTGATGTCACAGAGATGACTGTGACATCCCAGGTTGTGTGACATCACAGAGTGGCTATGACATCACAGGGTGTCTATGTGACATCACAGAGTGAGCTGTGACATTGCAGATAAGGCTGTGATATCACAGGGTAGAGGTCTGACATCATAGAGCAGGCTATGACATCACTGAGTGGTTGTGACATCCCAGGGTGGCTGTGCGACATCCCAGGGTGGCTGTGTGACATCCCAGGGGTTGGATGCCATGGCAACCCTCATCAGTTCCAGTTCCCTTGGGAACCCCCCCAGGAGCCATTGCTGCACTCAGGGTCCGTGGCCACTTGCCCACAGACCTGTGGCTGCCCTCGGCTGCCATGGCAGCCCTCAGGACAGAGCGGTGCCGGGGCTGGTGCCAGCTACAATTGCACTGACACTCGCTGATGCCCTCAGGTGCCACGGCAGCGGCCACAGGGACCCGTTCCTCACTTTGGTGCCACGGACACCAACGCTTGGCCCCGCTGCCATGGGGATTGGCACGCTCACCTGCACTCAGGGCCCGTGGCCGGCCACTGCTGCCATGGACACGGGCACGGAGCCCTGGGCCACAGTCGGCTGCCGTGGCCACCAGCCCAAGGTCCCGTGGCCAGGGCCGGGGCCATGGAAAGGAACCCGTGGAGCCGTGGTGATGGTGGGTGGCCATGGGGTGCTGCTGTGGGCTGGGGCAGAGGGAATTTCCTTGCCAGGCCTTTCTCTGGGGCTGTGTTTGGCTCTGTGCTGAGCACAGCGTTGCTCACACAGAGATGGTTTTGTTCTTGCTGAGCTTGCACAGAGCCAAGGCCTTTCCTGCCCCTCGTCCGGCCACGCTGGGGAGGGGCTGGGGGTGCAGGGGAGCTTGGCAGGGGTCACAGCCAGGACAGGTGACCCCAACTGACCCCAGGCATATCCCAGACCACAGGACATCATGCTCAGTGTATAAAGTGGGGGGAACAAGGAGGAAGGGGGGACATTTGGAGTGAGGGTTTTTGTCTTCCCAGGTAACACTCAGGCAGGATGGGGCCCTGTTTTGCCAGTGGGCAGGGTCAGCACCAAAGACACAGACACCAACTGAAGGGATTGTGCAATTTATAAAATGCAAAGCTGCAAAGAATTACAAAAGCATAAGCTCAGCAAAGCACATAATCATTAGCAAAGAATCACAGCAGGAGCAGCTCAGCAAAGCCCCCAGTCATCAGTGCCAAAGATTGCCTGCAGTGATTAACCAAGATCCAGCCCCAGTGACCCTCAGACTTTACCATCACCCAGAGCCACCCATCAGCTGGGGGAAGCTGTCCCAGCCAAGGACTGCAGAGCCACTCCCGGACACTGGGAATTCCTGCAGCTGCCTCCAGCCACAGCTGAGGCTCCAACCCAGCTGCGAGAGGGCCCAGCTTTGACAGTGCTGGAGAAACAAACTGACAGCACTTCCAGTGCGGGAACATCTGCTTTCATCCTCCTCTTGGCTTCCTCCTAAGCCTGGCCAGGGCTCAAGGAGGAGCCAAGGGAGCTGACTTTGACCATACAGCCCCAAACAAGGCCAGATGTCAGATTTCATGGCCTTGTCTGGTGTCTAAACACAGAAAGGTCAATACATGTTTCACTAATGAGGGGATACATCAATCACAGCACTAATGATGATGGAAATTTCGGTAATGAGCAGATACAAAGATAACCTTTGGTTGGAAGGTTCATCCAGAGGTCACCTTTGGCTCAGGGCCTGTTGTTCAGGCCTCAGTCAGGCCTCTTGTCCAGGCCTTGGCACTTCAGGGACGTGGTTTAGTGCTGGGCTTGACTGTGCTGGGTTAATGGTTGGACTCGATGAGCTCAGAGGTCTTTTCTAACAGAAAGGAGTCTGTAATTCCAGGATTCTGTCTGCTGCATTCAGCCAGGTCCATGGCACCTGCATTACTTTGCCCAAAAGTCTCCTCTTGCTCAGCTCTTGTGGCCTAAGGCTTCAGCTCCTTCAGCTCCTGCTGCTGAGCTGCTCATGCTGAACGAGACGACTCGGAGAGAAGAATACAGTTCATCCCATTCCTTCTGGCACACGGAGAGGGGAGGCTGTGAAAACAGGAGCATTGTTTGCTGTGGCCTCCTCTGTGCCCTTGACGCCTTTCAGCGCTTTGAAACAGCCAAGAGCTTTCTCCAAGAGTGCAATGAAGCAGCTGTTCCTGCTCCCAGCTCTCGCCCTGCCCAGTCTCTGCCCTTGACTGCTTTTGTCCCTCTTGCTGTGCCCTCTGTGGCCCCGGGGCTCGGTGGCTGCTGCCCAGGGCTGTGGCACTGGCACAGATCCAGTGCTCGAGACCCTCCTTTCTCTGCCCTTGGAGCTGCCTGCTCACAGCAGCCTTTGCCACCTGCAAGCTCCACATGGACAGGGAGTGCCCACCTCTGCTCCTTGCACACCCTGCAGGAGCCCAGGGCTGCCATCTCCAGTCCCTGCTGGCACTGAGGGCTCCCAGGTGCCCCAGGCTGCTGTGGCACCGCTGCCAACGGGAGGGAACAGCGGCAGGGGCTGTGCTGAAAGTCAGCTCCATTTGCTGCTGCTGCTGCTGCTGCTGCTGTGGGGGTCATTTGTCCAGCCCTGCCCCAGAGTCAGGGATCAGATCCAGGCCCTGCTGCTGCTCCCTCGGGATCAGCCACAGTTTGGGGGTTGCTGTCAGTGCCAGCAGGAGCGGGCGCTGGAGCAGCGGGTGCTGACAGTGCCCCAAGCCCCGGGGCCCGAGGGGTGCCTGGGCTGCGGGGCTGGCAGGGAGCTGCCCCTTGTTCTCCCTGTGCCTCACGCAAAGCTGGGCCGCTCACAAGTGGGGCAGCACAGCAAACAGGGAGCCTGCCAGTCTCTGCCAGCCCTGTCTGCTCTGAGATTGGGCCTTGGAGCTGCAGGGGGACAAAGGCAGCTGCTTCTGGTCCCTCTGCGTGTCCCCGTGTTCAGCAGTGCTGCTCCATCATTTAGGACGTTTTTGGTTTAATTGATAGAAAAAAACAAAAGAAAAAGACCAGAAAATATTACGAAACATAAAACCAAAACCCAAATGTGGAGTGAAAAATCTTTTGTAACTCTGGATTAAGAGGTAACTGATCTTTTCAAAAAGACAACTCAGGTATTTGTAAATATGCTGGTGGCATTGATCCATCTTACTGACCTCAGCAGCCCTTTTTTAAAGACTTTGGGCTTTGTCTCCAACATTGTTATTTTAAATTGTGGTTGAAGCAATAGGAAATTGATTGTGCCCTGCCAGCTCCGAGCAGGACTGGCAATCTAAACTCTGTCCCATCCCAACTCACTGAGAAGATGCCCTTCCTTCTCACCCTGCGAGTGAGCTGCACATTCCCTTGGAAATTGTCAGGGGGTTCTTAAAGAAGTAAAGTCCCACTTAGGGCTTTTTGCTCTGGTTTGGCACTGGAGAAGGGCAATCCTTCATCCATCAGCTCCAGGCTGCACTGCCTCAGGAACACGGCCCACTTGCCAGGTTGGGCCCACTCGTGGCACTTCCAGAGGAGGAAGAAAGTGCAATGGCACAATTCCAGCCCAAAAGGAAGGAAGAGTGGGACAGACAGAACATCCTGTGCAGATCCAGGCGTTCAGCTGTGACTGTGCAGAGTTTGGGTTCTTTCCAGTGGCATGTGTGTCCCTGACTGCAATCTCTTGGCCTGCACCAGAGTCTCACTCACCTGCAAAAGCAGAAAGCTCCGTCGCTGTGCTCGCAAGGGGCTCGTCTGATGCAAAGCTGTCAGAGCCCTGTGAGGGGAGAGCGGGCCCAGCCGTGCCCGGGGCTGAGCCCCAGCAGAGCCCTGGCAGAGCCCGGAGCAGCCTCAGCATCGGCAGAGCCCGGCTGCAAGGAGAGAAACCAGAACCCGCCCGTCAGCTGAAGCCTCCTGTCCCCTTGTCCCAGCCGCCCGCAGTGCCCAGGCCGTGCTGGCCGTGCTCAGAGCTGGGCCCAAAGCTGCCCAGCATTGCTGCCTTTGGGAGCAGAGCAGGAGGGCAGGACATGTGCCCAGCCTGCAGCCAGCCATGGCACAGCCACCTCCTCAGCAGCTGCCCAGAGCCCAAAAGCAGCTTGGCAGCCACTGAAGAATTCCCTGCAGCCGCCCCAGCAAAGGGGGAACCTTTGGTGCCCGGCCAGGCCGTGCCATGCCCACCTCTGGCAGCATCCCCCTGGCTCTGGACTCACCTGCACACTGGCCGTGGAGCGTGTCTTTGGAGAAGGTGCCAGAATCAAAGGCCATCATCTTCAGCTGCTGCTGGCCAGCTCCAGGAAGAGGTTGTCGGCCTTGAGCTCGTCCTTGGTGTCTCCAGCAGCAGCAGCCCCACCTGCTACAGCTTCTCCAGGGGCTCCTTCTCCTTCCCTGGAGCCACACCAGGTTCTCAGGGTTCTGCCCAGGGCCCCAGCCATCAGTGAACCAGACAAGCAAAACCAGGGGGGATGGTGGCCACCAGTGCTTGCCAGAGCAGGCCTCCAGCTCAGCTGCAGCCCAAGAGCTGCGTGTTCCCTTCTGATGCTTCCTGCTCAGAGCTACAGGCAGGACAAAATAGTCTGCTTTGCTTTGCCACTGATTGCCAAGAGATGTGTGGGGCTGTTACCTGCCAGGCCCCTGGATCACACTGTGCCCGTGGCTCTCTGCCATCCTCTAGGGCACATGAACACCCTGCAGCCAAGGGTCACTGAAGAGCTCTTCCAAGGACAGCCTGTCCAAGGGCTGCATGGACAAGCACCTCTTAAGAATATCCTGGCACTCTGGGCACAGAAAGCAGAAACCACCAGGCAGCTGCAGAAGGATCCCGCCCGCTTTGCCCCCCGTTCCCGTGCCCAGGCCATGCTGGCTGTGCCCACAGCTGGGCCTAAACTTGCTCATGGATTCTGTGCTTTGGAGGGCAGCAGGAGAGCAGGACATGTGCCACCTGCTCAGAGCTGCCAGAGCGGGATGCTCCTGAGCCCGCTGCTGGCTCCCAGCACTGCTATTCCCCCTGTGCTGCAGAGATGAGGATCCACCTGGAGAGAGCCGTCGTGGGAACAGGATCCGCCCCCAGATGATCTCCTGGCCCCTCTTGAACGGGTGCTTCCCCACCACCAGCTGGTACAGCAGGATGCCCAGGGACCAGATCGTCGCTGCCTCGCCGTGGTAGCGTTGGTGGTGGATCCACTCGGGTGGGCTGTACAACAGGGTTCCTGTGGAACACAGACCGAGTCCATTGGGGGATGCTGCTGCTCCCAGAGCCTCGCCCCAGCATCCCTGGGCACGCAGGGGCTGCACCAGTGGCACACGGGGTGACCCGCTGCCCTCTCGCCTGCACCTGTGACTTGTGTACAAACTGGTGTTGGAAAAGAGGCCACTGGTGTTGGGAAAGGGCAGCGGAATCCCTGGGGAGGCCCAACCATGACATGCAAATGAAAAACCCACCCAGTGGTGGGGAAAACCCACTCTCCTCCCTGCCTGCAGTGCCCCAAAATACATCAATAAGCCAAGGCAAACCAGGGCAGCGGAGCAGTCCAGGCCCTTCCTCGCCTGCACACCAAACCGGCCGGTGCACGGGGTCTGACCCCCCTCTCTGCTACCCCCACGGGGGATTTTGTTGGGCTGGCTGCCCCCGCTCCAGCCCCAGCCCAGGGCAGAGTGGGTGCTGAAGGCTGGCAGCAGGGCCGGGAACTGGCCCCCTCCCAGCCCCACCCAAAAGCAACTTGGTTCAAGAATTAATCCCATCCTGGCAACAATGAGGGGAAGCCCGGTGCTACACCCAGGCTGGGCCATGAGATGCCCAGGAGCATCCCCTGGGAGGGCTCACCTGCAAACTGAGTGTAGGCTGTGTCCTGGAGGAAGGCGCCGCAGCCAAAGTCGATCAGTTTCAGCTGCCCGGTGGCCAGGTCGAGCAGGATGTTCTCGGGCTTGATGTCCCGGTGCAGGACCCCGCAGCTGGTGCAGTGCCGCACGGCCTCCAGCACCTGGCCGAACAGCCCCCGCGCCTCCTCCTCGGGCAGGAACCTCCGCTGCGCCAGCAAACCCGACAGGTCCTGGCACCGCTCCGGACGCTCCAGCACCAGCAAGAAGCTGCTGGGCAGCTCAACCCACTCCAGGAGCCGGATGACACCACGGAACCCAGTGGACACCTTGTCCAGCAGCACGATCTCCAGGGGCGCACGGGCGCCGTCGGGCTGCGGGAGGAGCACGGTGCCGTCGGTGGGGCTGAGGCCGTGCCAGGGCTCTGGGACCCCTCACCCAGCCCGGGACGCTCTGCGCCCCCCGCTCACCCCCCGCCCGCTCTCCCTCCGGGGCTCCCGGCGGCTCCCACCCCGCCGGGCCCCGGCTCCTCGCCGCCCGGCACGCCCCGCCTCTGCCGCTGGCCCCGCTCACTCACCAGCTCGCCCCAGTGCCGGACGCGGTCCCACGGCACGCATTTGATGGCCACCTGCGAGCAAGGGGCAGCAGCGGGCTGAGCTCGCCGCCCGCCCCGCCGCGCCCCGGCCTCCTCCTCCTCCTCCGCCCTCCTCCTGCATTCTCCTTCTCCTTCTCCTTCTCCTTCTCCTTCTCCTTCTCCTTCTCCTTCTCCTTCTCCTTCTCCTTCTCCTTCTCCTCCTCCTCCGCCCTCCTCCTCCTCCCCGCCGGCCCCGCCACTCACCGGGGCGCCGTCCGCGAGCCGCGTGCCCGAGAAGACGCTGCCGAAGCCGCCGCTGCCCAGCAGCGAACCCAGCCGGTACCGCTCCTGCAGGGCCTCCTGCGCCTTCCCTGCGGGCGACACGCGGCCGTCAGCGCTCGGCCCGGGGCCAGACACGGCCCCCGACCGCCCCCCGACCGCCCCGGCCCGGGCATCCCCATCCGAACGGGACACCGGCGGCTCGGGGCCGGCGGCCGCGCTGCCGAGCGGCGGAGCTCGGGCCGGGGAAGCCGCAGCGGAGGCGGCGGGAGCGGCCGCGCCCCGGGTGTCCTCCGCGGGCCCCGGGAGGAGCCGGGCCCGGAGCCGAGGCCGGAGCCGGGGCCGGAGCCGGAGCCCGCGTCGGGGCCAGGGCCGGGCTCGGCACAGGCGGAGCCAAAGGGTGGCGATGCCGCCCCAGCCCCGGGCACCGATGCCCGCCCGGCAGCGCCACAGCCAGGACGGCGAGAGCCGGGCGGAGGCGAGACCGCGGCGGGACGCCCGGGGCCGGGGAGGGGGCGGCCCCGCCCGGGGCCGGGGGCGGGCCTGGGGCATGGCCCGGCCCGGCAGGGGGAGGGGGAGAGACCGGGAGAGGAGGGGGACACCGGGAAAGGGACACCGAGAGACGAGGGGGAGACCGGGAAGGGGAGGCGGGGGGAAGGTGCGGAACACAGGGAGAGGGAGAGGAGGAGCAAGAGCACGAAGAGGAGAGAGTCTGTAGAGTCGCTTGTGCTGTCGCTGCTGCCGCTTCAACTGAAGCGCCGGGGCCGTTTGTCCGCATGTCCGAGTGTCCGCGTGTCCGCGTGTCCGAGTGTCCGCGTGTCCGTTCCCCGCTCGCCCCACGCTCCCCACGGCCGAGCCCCGCTCGCCCCGGGGGCAGCCCCTGAGTCTGTGCAAACACGGCAACTTTGCCGTGTCCAGCCCGGATCCAGAGTCCTGGCTCCTGCACGGTGGCAGAGGAATCCCCTCGGCTGCTGCTGTGCCTTGGCCCTGCTGAGGGTCAGACACTGCCGGGCCACATTCCCTGCCTGTAGAATTCGTGCCCCACCCAAGCTCTGCACTTTTGTCTCCAGCATTGCTTTCCAATAAAAACAGGGGAAGGCAAACTGTGTGCAGCTCACGGTATTTCAGAGTGTCTAAAACTCGCTAAGGCACAGATCTTAGAGGTGAGATCCATTTGGAATTCATGGCATGGAGAAGCAGTGCAACATGGAAAAGGGGAGCACAGAAATAGAGAGGAGAACACCTCGGATTGTTTCTTTCCATTTTCATTTCACTTCTGGAAAGCTGTTTCAGTTTTCTGGGAATCTTCTCCGCAGTCCTGTCTGCTCTTTTCAAGAACCTTTCCTGGCGAACGAGGTGCAGCTCCTGTCACAAGATGTGCCCCCAACTGCAGCTTCTCTTGGCTTCCCACACTGTGAGTGCAGCACGACTGCTGCAGCAAAGCAGGACAACTGCTGGGAGAACTTTACAAGTTGTCCTTTCTTTTCCCTGTGGGCTGGGCACTTGTGCCATCATTGAGGTTTTCATTGTGGCTGTTGTAACCTAAGAAACCAGGAGGTGGAACCAGGAATTGTTAGGCACTGCAACCCTGGCTGAACTCAGAGAAAGAATCCCCAGAGCCTGCAGCCAGAAATGGAGAGGTGTGTGATAATCATTCCCACATCTCCATGGGCATCTGGAAAGTGATCTAGAACATGAAAATGGGCTGACAGAGGTACTTTGTTTCTGTGTTCAGTTTAGATCAGTCTACATCTCTTGCACTGGTATAAATCAAGAGCACAATCAGTTCATGCAAGCTGGACCTCTCAGACTGAAATAATCTGAAAAGGAGAAATGCAGAGAATGATTTGGTGAGCTTTGTCTAGAAGAAGGATAATTTTTTCTAATAATTTCTAATCCATTTCCTCTGCTTTTATCCTTCCTAACAAGGCCATTTGCATGCCAGATTCCTCATCAAATGAGAACCCTGAGCTTGTGGAACTGCCTGAAAGATGCCCTGTTCTTCTGCAGGGACACTCAGGCTGAAACAGGAGCCGAGCCCTCTCTTGGGAAGCCTCCTCCCAGCTGGAATTTGTGCCGTGCTGGGAGAGCAGGAGGGGGAGAGCGATGGGCGCTGTGTGGGAGGAGCAGGAGGTTTGGGCCGCAGTACGTTCCCTCTGCGCCGCTGCCCCGCAATCAGCGGCCGTGCCCAGGGCTCCGGGCCTGGCCCCGCGTGCGCTGAGCTCCCGACACTGCGGGAGCTGCCCGGGCTGGGCTCCGGTTCCGCTGGGACCCTGCGGCAGGCTGGGCTCCAGCTGGGATCAGCAGCAGCTGCAAACATCTCTGGGCATCTCCCATTTCTGCTGCTGGGAAGAAGCCATGAAGAGAGTCAAGAAGTTCTGGTTTCTCTTTCTCCTGCTGGATTTCTTAGTTTTATTTGCCACTCCAGAGGCAATTTCTGAAACGGGCTCTGTAAGCTGATTTTATTTCAACAGCACCAGCAACAGGGCTGTGTTTGAGCACTGTGAATGTGGTCTGGATGGCTTCAATTCCCCTCAACTGAGCGCTCAGGGACTTGTGAGCATTTCAGTCTCTGCTAATCATGATGCCTGTGACAAAAATACTGAGTTCACTGTCACGAAAGCACCGTGGGTAGCACTGATGGAGAGAGGCAATTGCAGTTTTCCTGATAAAATTCAGGTGGCAACCAGAAGAGGGGCAAGAGCGGCCGCGATCTCCAGTTCCCAAGGCAAAGGCAACAACAGCCCCGTGCTGTCAGCTCAGGGGGAGTAAAACCGTTCTGAGAGCAGCGCTGGAACCCGATCCTTCCTTTCTCTGAAGGCTGGCTCAGGGCAGCACAGCCGGGCCCTGCGGAATCGGGGCTGTTTGGGGGTGATGGTTGCTCTGCTCCAGAATTCACCTGGAAAAAGCCCTTGGGAAGCCGAGGCAGGAGCGGGCGGGAAGGGCCGGCGCTGCTGCTGCTCGTGCCCGGGAGCCCCGGCCGGGCTTCCCGTGGAGCTTCAGATACTTTGGAAAAACTGGTCCTCACAAACTGTAAAAGCCTGGATTGACAGCAGAGCGGAGGCCTCTTTACATTTATGGGAATCCCAAGAAATTTAAAGGACAACCAGTGATTATTACAGGTTTGGTGGGGGGAAACAAATTGAAGCTGTGCAAACACAAATCAAAATGAAATTAGGGAACCTTCCCAGATGATTGCATTCAGTTATGAATGTCCTGGTCCCTGAATATATAGTTGGGATTGGTATCTTAATGGGACTGGCTTTAAATTTATCCAATGGTTTATATCAGTTTGGGACAAAGCCGTATATCAGTGCTCAGCCAGTTTTAGTCAGGCAGGTGAAAATGCCCCCTGTGCAGATTCCTACCACAGCTAAATTGGTAACCATGAAGCAGCACCAAATCCCAGGGGGGCATGAAGACATTTCACTGGCAATTAAAGACTTAGTGGATGTTTTAAAACCCACTAGAACAGCTTGGAATAACCCTGTCTGGCCTGCCAAGAAAAGGGACAGGTCATGGAGAACGACCGTGGACTTTAGAGAATCAAATAAACACAGCCACTCTTGCGGCAGCTGTACCAGATAGTGTTACTTTAATAGAAAAAATCCAGGAACACTCTGGAAGAATCTGGTATGCAGTAAGTGATTTGGCTAATGCTTTCTTTGCAGTGCCCATTGCCGAGGAGCAGGGGCGTCACTTTGCCTTTACGTGGCAGGGACGACACTACGCACTCAGCACATTGCCCCAGGCATGTGTGCACGGCCCAACAATTTGTCATCGAACAGCGGTGAGCACTTGGATTAAATCAAACTGACTTTGATACGCAACTCATTCATTATAGAGATGACATCTTGGTCCAGGGCAGCAATGAGGAGGAAGTGCAACAAGTCCTTGAATTAGTTGTGGATCATAGGAAACAGAAAGACTGGGAAATTAACCCTACCAAAATTCAAGTGAAATTTTTGGGAATTCAGTGGCAATGCGGGCATCGGGAAATCTTCCCCAAAGCCCGACAGAAAATTTTAGAGTTTGCCGTGCCACAAAATAAAAAGGAGGCACCAAGGTTTATTGGATTATTCGTCTTTTGGAGACAACATATTCTGCATCTGAGACAAATCTCAACCCCTCTGCATAAAGTAACCAGGGGAAATAGGGAATTGGAATGGGGAAGTGAGCAGCAGGCTGCCTTTGAATTAGCCAAAGAGGCTATTAGCCAAAAAGGCCTTTAGATCTATGGCCTATGCAAAAGGGAGAAGTTGAGTTAAATGTACCTGTTAATGGGTCACATGCTGATGGGAGCCTCTGGCAGAAACAGGGAAAGAAAAAGGTTCCCCCGGGGTTTTGGGGGAGGAAGTTGCCAGAAGCAGGAAACAACTACACACCTTTTGAGAAACAGTTATTGGCAGGTTATTGGGCACTGATGGAAACAGAACAACTTACCATAGGATACGAAGTGGCTCTTCATCCGGAAATTCCTATTGTGCAGTGGGTCAGAAGGTCCCCAAAAGCCCATTGGATTGGGCACGCTCCGGAGTGTGGTACTGTAAAGTGGAAGTGGTATATTCAGGATAGGGCCAAGGTGGGAACGGGGCGGATAGCCACTCTTCATGAGCCAGTAGCAGCTGCCCCCGGGAGGGACCAAGAGGTGAGTGCCAGCTTCACAGCTGAGAGGGAATCTCCAGGGAAGTGGGAAAAGCCTTCAGATCAACTAATGCCACAGGAAAAAGAACATGCTTGGTTTACGGATGGGTCAGCTGAGTATATAGGAGGGAAAAGGTTTTGGAAAGCAGTAGCTGACCATCCTCATTCAGAAAAGTTTTTAGAAATGACCAGAGAAGGGAAAAGCAGTCAATATGCTGAATTCTATGCAATTGATATGGCTTTAAAACAAGAAGATCTAGGAGAATGCCTTTCCTATACTGCTTCTTGGTCGGTAGCTAAATGGGTTCGCTCCGTGGCTACCGACATGGGTAGGCAGAGCCTGGAAAATCTACTCCAAAGAGGTCTGGGGAAAGGAACTGTGGAGTGACCTTTGGGAAATGGTGCAAAGAACTGATGTGACTGTGATTCATGTTGATGCCCATAGTGACACAGACACTTTAGAGCTACTTTATAACTCTGTTGCAGGCAACCGGGCAAAGATTTCCCAAGCCAGACCGGAGTTCCCTCCAAAGGAGGATCACGAAGGCCTGGCAAAATGTGCACACCAAAAATGTGTGCACCTTGGACAAAAAGCCACTTACAGGTGGGCTCAAGAGTGTGAGCCACTTACAGGTGGGCTCATACTCGATATGAGTAGAACTAGAATTGCTCACTGCCCCGTGTGCCAACATATGTACAAACGCCCGGTGCCAAACATTGTAAAAGGACAGCTGGGGAGAGGAAAATTGCCCGGACCAACTTGGCAAATGGATTACATTGGACCTTTACCCCAGGACCGAGGGTGTAAATATATCTGCCATAGACACATATCCTGGGTATTTGATTGCCCATCCTTGTGAGAAGGCCACTCAGCATAGCACCATCTGTACTATAGACACAGTAATTCTGTATTACGGAATGCCATTACCGAGTCAAACAGATAATGGGTCTCATTTCCAGAACAAATTCATTCAGCAGTACGCTGAGCAGAAAAACATTCAGTGGGGTTTTCACACACCATATTATCCCCAAGCTGTGGGATTACCTGGGCGAATGAATGGGCTATTGAAAGAGCAGTGGAGAAACCTGGGAGATGGACACCTGTCCTGGTGGAGAACCCATCTCACTGATGCACTGCACATCCTTAACAATAGGCCCATCAGGGACATGGACACAAAGTCAGGGGACGGCGCTCAGAGTCAAAGTATATCATGATCTGGTCAGAGAAACATGGTCTCTTGACACCTCCCTAAGTAAGGGAAGCTCCCAAAGATGGGGACATGATGAACGGCCACCTGAGAGAGTTCTACAACATTATGGACCGGCTCCATGGAGCCCTAGCCAATTGGTGCCAGGGGCCAGAGAACCTGCCTATCATCTGAATTGGATAAGAAGACTGCAAGCTGTCTCGGAGATAATAACTAACCAGAGAGCTGCCACCCCTGACCTTATGGCCGGCCAATCCACGCAAACACGGAATGCGATTTTCCAGCATCACGGGGTTTTAGACTACCGGCAGAAGAAGGAGGAGTTTGCAGGAAAGAAAATGAATCCAACTGTCGCTTACAAATTGATGACAATGGAAAAGTAGGAAAACAGACAACTCGGGAGATGAGAAAATTAGCCCATGTACCAACCCAGACATGGGAATGTTGGGAACCAGATATATTCTTGTGGCTGCCAGGGAGTCTGTGGCTCAAAGGGGCCCTTTCTCCTTTCCCTTTGTGAAGCTGCTACCTTCTTGTTTATTCCTTGTTTCATTCCTTGTACTGTACGACTCATCCAGCACACAGTACAGGGAAGGCAGCTCGCAGCTACACCTCAAGATCAACCAACCCTATGTGCAACAACTGCAGAGGCCGTCTGACAGCCGTGATTCATCCTGTAAGTCAGAGGAGCGACTGATGTGCTGAGGCCTGAGCAGCAGGCCTCAGCCGGAGCTGACCTACAAGATGAACCCTGGCCAATCTGTGACTAACACCCTCAGTATTATTTAGCTAAAAACAGATGACAAAGATGCTTCTGCTAGCCATTTAACGCCAAATGGGCTGCTTTAGAAACTTTCCCATAACCGTGTACAGTTATCTGCAAGAAATGGATAATTTAAGAAACTTTCCCCAGCTGACATGAATAAAGGTTTGTTTGCAGGGTGTTTGAGGGGAAACCCTCCCAGGCAAGGCCTGGGCACTGGCCAAGCTGTGGCCCCTGCTGGTTGCAAAGTGTGCCATCAGACCCAGGTGTTTCCGGACTAAAAACACAATCAAGTCACTTGGACTTCCTGATT
Source organism: Aphelocoma coerulescens (assembly GCF_041296385.1). Classification (NCBI taxonomy): domain Eukaryota; kingdom Metazoa; phylum Chordata; class Aves; order Passeriformes; family Corvidae; genus Aphelocoma; species Aphelocoma coerulescens. Next base: position 1,453,798 of record NW_027183804.1, on the reverse strand, counting down.
TGGGCCTATAAAAGCTGGACCCACATTTGGGGCAAATGTGGAAGCCTCACATACGGGTAGATGCACCCATAGGATTCTCCCAATTGATGGGAAGGGTTCTCCAGATCCTTGCTGCGAAATGGGGCTCCCCAACGACTGCAGATCTGGATGATGGTAAGGTATTTAGGCAATTGGTGATGCATCTTTCTAAATCACTCTCCTTTCTCTTGGATAGTAATAATTAGGTGCATTACCTTGCTTATTTTTGCTTGTTGCTAAATCCAAGCCCCTAGTTTTACTGAATGTATCGTTTTACGTTTGAGGTTCCTTAATTTCACAGTAAAATAAGAGCATTCTTTCCAGTGCTGTCTGTGTCCTTTAAATCGCCTCTGCCCCTTGGCAGAACAACAGGAGGCCCCTGAGGGGCTGGGGTGGTGGGAAGGCCCGAGGAAGTGGCTGTCAGAGGCCATAAGCAGCCTCCAGGCAGCCGCCTCGTTCCTGCCGCCCGGCTGCTCTGGCGCTTCCCCGAAGCATCTCCCAGGCCTGCGGCAGAAGCCCTCAAGGCCGGGCCTCAGCAGGAGGGTGGGGAGCACCCCGAGGTGCCGAGGCTGGGCTGGCTGGGGACAAGGAGGGCGGGGGGGCCCTGCTGGGGCACGGCCCCTGGCTGCTGCCAAGAAGGGGCGGTGGGCAGAGGCAGGGCTGGCGGCCAGCCCGGGCCCCCGCGGCTGCCCAGGCCACGGGGCTGTGACCGAGGCCCCCCTGACACAGAGCTCTGGGCCCGCACAGCTGCTGCCACCATGGGGAGGGCGGCGATGTCTCCTCGAGCAGGGCTGCCGAGTCGCTGCTGCCGAAACAGCTCTGGACGCCACAGAAACAGCACCAGAGCGTGCACAGGAACAGCAGGAGCCCCAATGCCGGCACCAGCTCAACAAGGCATCCGCACCAGCCGGGACGCCAAACGGGGCCATACTGTGGGCGCAGCTGCACGTGGCTTGGCAAAAGGCTCCAGCAGAATTGGCCACAATGGCTTCTTCTTGCCTTGCCAGCCTCACAGCGACGCTTGGCAGCTTCAGCTGCAGCCTGTGCCCCTGACTGACTTCAGTGGCCGTGCTTGAGGGCTGACTCGCCTTCCACAGTCAGGCGTCCCAAGGCAGCGGCATTGGTGCCATCGTGAGAGAGAGACTCTGATGGGACACAAGCCCTGCACTGCAGGTGCCATCCCTCTCCTGCATGCAGGCCCCTTAAAGACACGTACATGAGCTTCCAAACGAAATCCTGGACTTGCTTGGAACAAAGGAAGATGCAGCTGGCACTAAAGAAAAGCAGGGAGTGCTGGCAGACGTTCGGGGGCGGAGGGAAGCACTTTGCTGTGTGCAGAGGAGATGGCCCGGTTCACAAGCTCAGGCTTTGCTGCCAGAGGATCCTGCTTTGCTCTTGCTGGAGGCCATTCCCTACCAGTGCATGGCCCTCCATTGTTCCTGCATCACGACTGCTGGACCTGTGTGTCCCGAGTCCATGTGACAGCAGAAAAGGGTGGGACCTGTGTGCTTCCAGCGCCTGTCTTGGCTGCTCCTTCAGGGTGCTGGCACCATCATCAGAGACACAGAACAGCTTCTCCTCCCACAGCTATCCCTATTCTCTGTGCTTCCCCAGGTGTCTCCCTTGATGTTCCCTGAGGAACCTCCCTGTTTGTGGCCGTCCATTGCCCTGCTCAGCAGGGACGCAGTTGTGTTTGAACGTGAGCTGCCACAGCCAGACACGCAGCAACGGGAATGTTGAATATCAGAGGCTGGGCCGATTCTTTCATTTCCAGAATGCAAGAAAGATAGAAAAGCACAAGGAAACGTCACAGTGTCTCTGTAGAATCTCTTTGCCCTGTGAAACTCAGCAGCTGATGCTGTTCTGGTGCTACTGCTAATCCCTTCCATGAAAAAATTCACTCCAGGATGGAGCAACATCTCCTGTCGGATACCAAGCGCTGGCCCCAGTCACTCCAGCTGCTCCTGCCAACAGCCCCCTGTAGGAAGGAGCACAGACCCCAATGCACCTTGGCTTTGGCTGCCCTCTGGCAGAGAAGCCCCCGGGGGCACAGGTCTCTGGGGCAGGAGATGGGCACCAGCGCTGCCAGGGCTCGGGGGCGGCAGGTCTGCTTCGGAGGGGACTCTGCCACCCCTGCTGATTTCAGCGCTCCCCGGGCCCCAGGGGTCAGAGCAGCATTCGCGCCCTGGCCCACACGTTCCTTGTCTGTGTCACAGCCCTGGCTTTAGGATGGCCACCGGCCGGGACGTGTCCCAGGGAGGCCGTGCCAGCTTCTGTGGAAGACCCCGAGCCCTTCCCGCAGCAGCTGCGGCGGCAGCCGTGGGGGCTCCTGGTGCTACCCCGAGCCCGCAGAGCAGGGGAGCGTTTGCTTATGGCTGGAGCTGATGCTAAAGTTCCTGTCGGGCTGCCTTAGACACTTGGGGCAAGGCATTCCTTCCAACCTGGGCCACTTGGGGTGGGCTGGGGGCGGCCCCAGGGCAGGTGGGGTGTGTGCGAGGGCCCTTTGTGACACGGCGCAGCACGGTCACCGTGGGATGGAACGGGACAGGGTGTCCCAGGGCCCTTTGTGACACGTGCTGACATTGGGGCTGGCAGCGAAGCGGCCACGCCACAGTGCTCGGAGCACGCGACGGGACAGGACGGGACAGAGCGGTGCCGTGAGGAGCCCCCGCACAGCGCACTCGTTCCTCGCTGACCCGGAGCTTTTCCGAGGCGTTATTCCTGCAGGTGACCTCGAGGCCAGACCACAGGACTTGGTGACCTGTGGCCTTCTCGAGGCTTCTCTTTTGCAGGTGCCCTCGAGGGCAGACCATGGGACTTGGTGCCCCGGAGCTTTTCCGAGGCATCTCCCATCCCTGTGGCCGGTGCCCTCAAGGCCAGACCGTTGGCTTTGCTGACCACAATCCTTGACGAGGAGTCTCCTGTCCTTGTGGCAAGAGCCCTCTGAGACCAGAGTGCAGGACTTGCTGTCCTGTAGCCTTCCTGAGGCTTCTCTGCTGCTGGTGCCTTCAAGGCACAAGTGCAGGACTTGTTCACTCAGAGCTTTCCCCAGGCATCTCTCTTGAAGGTGCCCTCGAGGCCAGACTGTGGCATGGCGGGCAGATTCCGTGGCCTGTTCAAAGTGTTCAGGGGGAAAAAAGGCCCTGCAGCTGCCCCAGCACAACAGCCCGAAGAGCTGGAGCAGTTCCAGCCACAGCAGGAAGGTGAGTGACAGAGCTGGGCCACAGGGCTGATGGCAGAAGCCAGCTTGGTGGCTCCCATCCCATCCCATCCCATCCCATCCCATCCCATCCCATCCCATCCCATCCCATCCCATCCCATCCCATCCCATCCCATCCCATCCCATCCCATCCCATCCCTGGAGAACAGGCCCATGGATAGGACGGAAGAGGGGCCAGGCCAGACGCTGGGCATCCTGGGGCTGTCCCTACCTGGGGAGCGCAGGGCTGGGCTGCGTTCTCCGGCCTCTCCCGCAGCCCCTCAGCTCTGGCTGCACTCTCTCTTTGCCAGATGCAGCCCTGGACCGGACACAAGAGCAGGACCATGCCCACGGCCACTTCCGGAGAAGAACAGCGCAGGTACCTGCAGCCATCCCCACCTGGGCTGGGCCTGCTGTCGCTGCTCAGCCGAGCACCGCACCTGGAGCACCCCTTGGAACATCCCTCTCTTCCCTGTCCTCTGTTCTCCTGCAGGTGTTCCGGAAGTTCATCCGCATTCGGCGTGGAATGACCAGCACCACAGCAACTGAGGGCACAGCTGAGCCTGACTCTGGGCTGACCGAGCTCCAGGCAGAGCCTGGTGTCAGCACAGATTCACCTGAGTGCTCAGAAGACTCTGACAGTCCCATGAATGATCACACGGTGAAGACGGACGTGGCAGGGACTGAGGACATGGCAGGGACTGAGGACTTGGCAGGGACTGAGGACATGGCCATCACAAACACCGACACCGGAGAGACTCAGGGCATCGCAAATCCTGACACCACGCCCACTCCCACTGGGATTCATGCTCCCGAACTGGATTTTTTTGAAGAGAGTGCTGTTTCTCCTCAGCAGCAGGTAAGCAGCCTGGGGCCAGGGCTGGACACTCCAAGGATCGTGTGCCCCCTCAAGCCACGGCTTCTGGGCCCCCTCAGCTTTTGAGACCAGAGCAGTGAGTCGAGAAGGGAAGCATTTCTTGGGGGCGGCTGGGGAAGTTGCTCCCTTGGACAGTGCTCCGAGTCTTCCCCATGCCTCCTCCAGGTGCCAGCCATGGTGAGGAACATTCACCAGAGTCTCGGGTCCCATGTCACTGTGGATGCCAGGCTGCCCATTAACCTTCTGAGGCTGGCTGAAGAGCACCCCGCTGATGTGGTGCTGACCCTCCTGCGCTGTGCCCCATCGTGCGACAGGTACGGGGCCCAGCTGCCTTGAGAGCTCAGGGCTCACCAGCCCTTAGGGCCCATTGCCCTGTGCCGCCTGTCCTATGGGGTCTGCCAGACAGGTGGAGAGCTCCAGGACCCTCGGGCCCCTCTGTTTCCTGAGCCTGCTGCCATGCTCCCTCCCTGCCCTTCAGGGCACTGGGGCTCTGTCACCTGGGCCCCCACAGCTGCACAGGGCATGGTACTGTGACTGAGACGCCCCTGACTCAGAGCTCTGATCCCACAGAGCTGCCACAATGATGTGGAGTCTCATAGGCTTGTCAGGCAGCACACTGGAGAAGGTGCTGCCAACACTGCTCTGTGTGATGGAGGACTGGCCTCTGCACAGCATGTCCACCTCTGATGGGGACGACACACCTGTCCTTGCCCTGGCTGTGAGTTTCTGGAACTGGCCTTTGTTCACCCCCAAGCTGCCGCTCCAGCAGCTCTCCATCCTCTCCCTGACTCAGGCGCTGGGTGAAACTTGGGCTAGGGGCAGGCTCAGGGGGCACCAGGCCCGGTGCTCCCCCTGCATCTCCCCTCGGGCCCTGCCACATGGACAGCTCGGCACTGAGCGCTGTCTCGGGCTGCTTCTTTTGCAGGCAACTCTGGCGCTGTGGGTGATTGTCCAGGTGCCTCGGTGCCACGAGGCAATGAACCTTTACTCCTCCCGCATCTTTGTGGCTCTGCTCTCCCATGTTGTCATCACCACACAGCAGACGCCAGAGGAAGTTGATCACTTCTGGAGAGCGTGCCGGGAGGAACACGGCCTTCCCACCAACCCCAACAGGTCCCAGTCCTCCTGTCCTTCCCATGCCCTTGTGGCCAACGCCAGTGCTCCCAGTGTGACCTGGGCTTTGCTCTGCACACAGGTTTGCAGTGCAGGCCATGAAGGCTCTGCTCTGTCGACTGCGCTGTGACAATGAGGTGGTTGCTGTGGAGCGCAAGCGTGGCTGGGACACGCTGCTGTGTGCTGACACCCAGCACTATGCAGTGGGTCTGCTGGCCAGGTGAGACCCCCTTCTCCCCACTGCCCCCGGCACTTGTGCCCTGTGCCCGAGGTGCCCCACATCGTCCTTGTGGTCATGGGCCAGAGGGCCTGGTCAATAAGGGATGGCCAAGGGCACTGGAAAAGGCTGGAGAAGGGTGCTCAGGAGCAGCCACCTCCCAGAGCACCCACATCCCCTGCAGGGGTGCTGGGGAAAGACCAGACCTCTGTGAGTCAATCCTGGGAGACGTTTGCCCCTCACATCAGGGTCTTGGTGCGTTTTTTCCTCTGCCAGAGAGATGCGCCAGATCTTGATGCCTTTGTGTTCCCGCATCACACTCCACCTGCTCAGGCTGCTCAGCAGGGAGGAGCCACGCTGGGATCTGCCCTTCCTGGCATTCCTTGTGGAGGTGAGCCTGATGGCCAGCACTGCCTCGCTGAGCTGCCTCCCGCCTCTCTGCCCTCTCGTAGCCGCAGCTGCCTGGGACGGTGCCCGCGCCCTGCGCTGCTGCCTGGGCCCAGCCCTGGGCGGTTCCGGGCTCCTGCCGGCCGGCTCCCCTGTCACTGCCCTGTGCCTTTCAGGTCCTCGAGTGCCTGGACTTGAGGGAATGCAGTGACAGTGTCCTGGAGATGATGTCCAGGTACCTGCTGAGCGAGTGCAGGCAGAGATGTCGCCTGGCACTCAGAGGCCTCGTGGTGCTCAGCAAGGATCCCGCGATGGTGAGAAGGCGGCAGCGGCTGAAGCTGCGCTGGGGAAAGCAGTCACATGGGCTTGGCTGGGCTTCAGGAGCTGAGGCAGCTGCTCCCAGCTCTCCTGCCTCCCGGCTCAGCTGCCCCAGTGCTTCGGGACAGGCCTTTGGCCACCGGGCCCTGCGGCAGCAGGGTGGGCTTGCAGGGCCGGGGTGGTGTAGGCAGTGCAGCCGTTCATGGCTTCACAGCACAGCCTTGTGTTCCACACAGACCAGAAGGATGGGCAGCCTGTCCCAACGGCTTGTGGAGCTGCTGGATGATGCAGACGGAGAGGTGGTCAGGATGTCCCTCTCTGTGTTCATGAATGTGCTGGAGAACAAAGACATCCTGGTATCCAGCACCACCGCCCCGAAACTGGCTGAGGCGCTCCTGCCACTCTTTGCAAATGTAAGGCTCTGTGCCCCAGCCATAGGCACTGGGTGCTGCCCAGAAATGCTGTGCCTTTTGCATTTTCAGGCCTTTGCCTAGGTGGGCCTGGAGTAGTTTGATGCCTTTTCCTGGTCTTAAAATCAAGAGTCAAACACGCTTAGAAGGGAGAAAGGGCTTTTACCTCTGTATTTATTATAAGGATCCTTAGGTGCACCACGCCCACGTGGAATGGGCCAAAATGCGCCCCGCAATGCACACACACGATAGATTGGGTATAACATTATAGATCTTACTAATTAGCATATCTATCAAAGATTCCCCAGTGAGAGGCTCAATTGAGCCCCCCTTCCCAAGGAACCTTCCCCCTCAATGGTCCTATCTTAGTTGACAAAATGTGTTCTGGAGAGGACATTGGTGTCTGGCGTTTCTAAGATGTTTAGTCTCCTAGCTTAACAAAATAAGTCTAAGAATGTAGGCTAAAAACCACTAAGAATACAAAAAGCTATAAAAAGGTATATAAACGGGGTATGAAAGAAAAGGCAAAAAAATCATCATGGCATCAAGTTGGTTTCCTTTCCTCCAGGACAATAGCCATGTGCAGCTGCTCTCCATTCACCTCTTCTCCAAGGTGATGGAGTTGGTAGTGGAGGAGGGAAAAAAGCCCCTGAAGACGATTGTGAACCAGAGCCTTTACCCACTTTTAATCTACTGGGATGATGAGAACTGGCGTGTGGCAAAGGTAAGGTTTTGTGGGATGCTGCTGCATCCCTGGGAGGGGGCTCGGCTGCCTCCAGCCCTGGCGCCTCCCGGGCTGCAGCCTCCTCCCAGCCTTGGCACAGGGACACGAGTCCTGTGCCCTGGGCCGTGGTGCCATCTCTGGGTCTCTGCTGCTCTCCAGGCTTCTCGTGAAACACTGATTTGTGCAGCCAAGTTCCTGAAGAGGACAGATCTCGAGCAGCTGCTGAAGAAGGACCAGAGGTTGAAGTTTGCCGAGTGCCTGGTAAGGACTGCCTGGAAGCCCAAGCTGAGCCTGGAGAAGCCCCCTGCCCCTGGTACCCAGTGTGGGGTTGGCTGCGGTGCTGCACCAGGAGCGCCAGCCTGCGCCCCACACGCCGCTCCCTTGCCTGGGCTCTTCTCCAGGCTCCTGTGGCCCCGAGCCGGCTGCCGATGGAGCCCCGGCCCCGCTGGGCTGTGGCGCGGGGCGGCACCGCGGCTCCCCGGGCAGCAGCCGGCCCTCGGCCCCCTCCAGAGCCCGGCGCCAGCGGCTGCTGGCCGGGCCTCGGGGCCGTGCGGGCAGGGGAGGCCAGGGCTGGGCGCAGAGAGCCCGGCCAAGGGCTGAGCCCGCGCCAACCCTTCCCTCCTGGCGCTCTCTGCAGCTGGCAGCGGACAGGAGCCGAGCGGCCGAGCTCCTGCACCAGGCCCTGCCGTTCGTGGGCAGCCCACAGGAGTCCCTGCGGGAGGCGGCCGCCAGGTTCATGGGTGAGCCACGAGCCCGGGGCCCCTCCCCGCCCCGCCGCAGCTCGGCCCCAGCCCCGGCTGCTGCCCCGGCAGCGGCATCCGGGCCCGGGGCCGTGCAGCCCCGCCTGCCCTCGGGGCCGCTGCCGCCCTCTCGCAGCCGTGCCCTCGGGCGTCAGGATGCGGCACGGGCCCGGGCTGAGCCCTGCCAGGGCAGGAGAGCGAGTGGCCACGGGGCTGGCAGCGCCGCTGCGAGGGAGCTGTGCCGCGGGGCCGTGACCGCCTCTGTGCTCCCAGCGACTGCCAGGGTGCTCTTGAGGGGGCAGAAGGAAGAGCTCCAGGTCCTCAGTGAGGGTGAGTGAGGGCAGCGGGCTGTCAGCGGGGGCTGGCGGGGGCGAGCTGCAATGCCTGGCTCGGGAGCTGCAATCCCTGCCCTGGCTGTGGGGGCTTTGCTCCATGTGTGGACTTGGGGTGAAGTGGGCAGAGCACAGAGAGGTTTCAGGGACACGGTGGGGAGCTTCATGGCCAGCACCTTCTGGCTGATCTCCTTGGCCCCTGCTGTCTTCTGGCCATGGCAGGAGCTGGGTGAGATGGCCCTGGCAGTAAGGTCTGCTTGGATTCCCGCAGATCCAGGCTCTGACCGTGGCTCTGTTCCTGTCTCTTCCAGCCCTTCAAGCCCTGAGGAGAGATGACAGCCCTTCCCAGACAAACATCGTAGTTCAGGAAATATTCAACAAAAGAGCTGCAGAACTACGTTCATCTGCTGGCTCAGAACCAGAGTCCCTTTAAGACCTCCAGATATCCTGCAAGATGAGACCATCTGGAGACAGAGTAGAGCAGCTGGACCTCCAGGCACAGCTGATGATGGTCACAGCTGAGCCTGTGGGAAGCTCCCATAGTTCCTGCCCTCCCTCCCTTTTGACAGCTCCATCACTCCAGCCCTCAGACCCTGCCCATCCCCTTTTTTCCTCCCAGCTCATCCCCTTTGCTTCGCCTCATATTAATAAACAGTTTGGCTTCTTCACTTGACCTGCATCTCTGTGGTGCTGAAGCGGCGCAAAACCTGAGCCCTGGGACACACAGGCCCCTCCTGCCGCTCTCTTCCATGCTATTACTGCAACCCTAGGGTATATCACCGTGTCCCGCAGCCGTAGGGAGGAGGAGAGAAGATCCAGCAGGCAGGAATTGTGCAGCAAGATTGATTTATTTAATTATTTTGCAAACTCTTTCATAGACTTTTTCCTTCATAGTCTAATTGGACAAAGGATCAGCCACCCCTTGGGGTGATTGGCTAAAATCCTAAAGCATCCATTGTCAAAATATTTTTCTACTGTACTATAAACAAGACTTTTCAAGGCTGCAGGTGTTTGGTTGTTTACATAACTCTGCTGCCTCTTCTGTGAGAGAGAAAAGTCTCTCACGGGCTTAGAAAATAGCAAGAAAATCCTTGCTAGCAGCATTTTTGTATCCACACCATGCCATATTTTATGCAGAGACACAGAGGAACGAGGGCAGCTCAGGCTGGAAAGGTCCCTGTCCTGAAGGTCCAGTTCCACAACACTGTGGAGTCAGAGGTCTTGCTGAGCACCCCGAAGGCCCTGGATTTTAGAACAGCCAACAGGAGTATGCTCCGGAGGCAGCTGTGAGGGATTCCGTGGCAAGCCTCCACAGAGGGCAAAGGAGCTTGGAATGCTGGAAGCTTTCAAGAGCAGCTTCCTGAAAGCACAGCAGTGCTCCATCCCTGCACGGGATCAGGGAGAGGGCAGAACCAGAGACCATCCGGGCTTAACAGTGGCCTCTGGGTGTGCCTACGAGCAAATGAAGCAGCAGCACAGTGGCCGAGACTCGGACACGCGACCATCCCGGTGTCCAGAGTGCTGTCAGGCAGTGTTGGGATCCTGGGGGTGGTTCTGGTCTCCACAAGTGTGGAATTGCAGCCCCTCCTGATGCCTTGAGAGGCCACCTAAAAACAGAGGCTAGACCAGAATAAGGGAATAAAGGTAGGTATTTATTTGAAAGGCCTTCAAAGGTACACCCAGGGTAGCCAGAGGCTACTGCCAAGAGGGACCCCAAGATGGACAACAGGTCACGAGTTCTTCACAGTTTTGTAAGTTTGGTTCATTTGCATATGTGTCAGTTTGGCCAAATTTAGAAATATATCCTGTGAGAGAAGGCACAACCACCCCTCCCCTGAACCTGGTTCAGGAAAAAATAAGTTTTCCTCAAAGGAAAGTGAAGGAGATAAAAACTATTTCTTTAACGAACACACGGGAAAAGGAAAATAATGCTAAATAATACAATCTTTCAGTGTGGAGGAAAAACCTGAGAAAATGTTAGAGTCCTTCCTTTGGTCTCCTCGGAGCTGGGGCTTGGGCCAGGGCCAGGCCCTCTGTGCTCGGTGGCAAGTCCTCCCAATGTGCTCTGATATTGAAGCAGTCCATCAGAAAAGAGAGAAAATCCAAAATTCCAGGGAATGAAAAAAAATTCAGCTCTCAGTCTCCCTTTGGAGAAAAAGAAGCTGAAGAACTGGCCAAAAGCTGACTGGAAAGCAGCAAGCCGGGTGCCTCCTCCCTCCCCTGCTGCAGCTGGGGAAAAAAAAAATCTGCTATCTCTGTGTGACCTTGAACAAGCTGCAAACTGCTTTGAAAAAGTTTTGCTCAGTTTTTCCTTCCTCCTCTCAGGCTCAGTTTAGAGGCACAAAAAGTCACAAAGTTAATTTCTGGGCATAGGGCAGTGATACGGGATACACATCACAAAGTCACCCCAAGACATTCCACCCCTTATCCCATATCATTGGCTCAATGCCCAAACTAAGATATTCTAACTCTACACACACACATCAATACATATACATATACATATACATATACATATACATATACATATACATATACATATACATATACATATACATATACATATACACAGCTATGTACGAACAGTGAGAGTGACAATCAGCAAGCAGTGGTACCCAGGCATTCCACATTACAGATGGTTTTCACACAACAATCAGATCTCCCTGCGGTACACAACGTGTTGTTCCATCTTTCTGCATTACCCACCACGTGCAACCAGGTCCCTGAGCAAAGACAACCCCACAGATGGGTTTGTCTGTACTCGAGGCAGAATTTATCCACACAGTCTTTCCTAACAGACCTCTGACATGCACTACTGGGACCTTATCTCCATCTACTGTATGCAGGGATTCAGATTGGGCTGGACCAGCTCTCTTGGTGGAACCTGGGGTGTTAACTAACCAGGTGGCCTTTGCCAGATGCTGCTCCCAATTTTTGAAAGTTCCCCCACCCAGTGCCTTCAAGGTGGTTTTCAACAATCCATGGCACTGTTCCACTTTGCCTGCAGCTGGTGCATGGTAAGGGATGTGGTACACCCACTCAATGCCATGTTCTCTAGCCCAGGTATTAATAAGGCTGTTCTTAAAATGAGTCCCATTGTCAGATTCAATTCTCTCAGGGGTGCCATGCCTCCAAAGGACTTGCTTTTCCAGGCCCAGGATGGTGTTCTGGGCTGTAGCATGAGGCACAGGGTAGGTCTCCAGCCATCCTGTGGTGGCTTCTACCATTGTGAGCACACAGCGCTTGCCTTGGCGGGTTTGAGGCAGTGTGATGGAATCAATCTGCCAGGCCTCCCCATCCTTGTATTTGGACCATCGCCCACCATACCACAGGGGCTTCACCCGCTTGGCCTGCTTGATCGCAGCGCATGTCTCACAGTCATGGATCACCTGGGAGATACTGTCCATGATTAGATCCACCCCTCGATCTCGTGCCCACTTATAGGTGGCATCTCTGCCCTGATGGCCTGAGGCATCATGGGCCCATTGAGCTAGGAACAACTCTCCTTTACGTTTCCAATCTAAATCTATCTGTGACACTTCTATCTTTGCAGCCTGATCTACCTGCTTGTTGTTTTGGTGTTCCTCATTAGCCCTACTCTTGGGGACATGGGCATCTACATGGCGGACTTTCACAACCAGCTTTCTTACTCGGGCAGCGATGTCTTTCCACTCTTCAGCAGCCCAGATTGGTTTTCCCCTACGCTGCCAATTAGCTTTTTCCCACTTCTCTAACCATCCCCACAGAGCATTGGCTACCATCCATGAATCAGTGTAGAGGTAGAGCTTTGGCCACTTCTCTCTTTCAGCAATGTCCAGGGCTAGTTGAACAGCTTTGAGTTCAGCGAGTTGGCTTGATCCACCTTCTCCTTCAGTAGCTTCTGCAACCCGTCGTGTGGGACTCCATACGGCTGCTTTTCACTTTCGTTTCATCCCTACGATGCGACAAGAACCGTCGGTGAAAAGAGCGTAGCGTGTGTCTTCTGATGGCAGTTGGTTGTACGGTGGAGCTTCTTCAGCACATGTCACTTGTTCTTGTTCATCAGCGAGACCAAAGTTTTCACCTTCTGGCCAGTTTGTGATTATTTCCAAAATTCCAGGGCGATTCAGTTTTCCGATACGGGCGCGCTGCGTGATGAGAGCAATCCATTTGCTCCATCTGGCATTGGTGGCGTGGTGGGTAGAGGGAACCTCTGCTTTGAACATCCACCCCAGCACCAGTAGTCGGGGTGCCAGGAGGAGCTGTGCCTCAGTTCCAATTACCTCTGAGGCGGCTTGGATTCCTTCATAAGCTGCCAAGATTTCCTTCTCTGTTGGGGTGTAGTTGGCTTCAGACCCTCTGTAGCTTCGGCTCCAAAATCCCAGTGGTCGACCTCGAGTCTCACCAGACACCTTCTGCCAAAGGCTCCAGGACAGACCATGGCTCCCAGCTGCAGAGTAGAGCACGTTCTTCACTTTGGGTCCTGTCCTGACTGGGCCAAGGGCTATGGCATGAGCAATTTCCTGCTTGATTTGGGCAAAAGCTTGTTGCTGTTCGGGGCCCCAGTGGAAATTGTTCTTCTTTCAGGTAACCAGGTAAAGAGGACTCACAATCTGGCTGTACTGAGGAATATGCATCCTCCAAAAGCCTATGGCACCTAGGAAAGCTTGTGTTTCCTTCTTGTTGGTCGGTGGAGACATTGCTTTGATCTTATTGACAACCTCAGTGGGAATCTGATGCCGTCCATCTTGCCACTTTACTCCCAGGAACTGGATCTCTCGGGCAGGTCCCTTGACTTTGCTCTTCTTGACGGCGAAACCAGCTTCCAGGAGAATTTGGACGATTTTCTCTCCTTTCTCAAACACTTCTGTTGAGGTGTTCCCCCACACAATGATGTCATCAATGTACTGCAGGTGTTCTGGGGCCTCACCCTTTTCCAGTGCAGCCTGGATCAGTCCATGGCAGATGGTGGGACTGTGCTTCCACCCCTGGGGCAGTCGGTTCCAGGTGTACTGCACACCCCTCCAGGTGAAGGCAAACTGAGGCCTGCACTCTGCTGCCAGAGGAATGGAGAAAAATGCATTGGCAATGTCAATAGTGGTGTACCACTTTGCTGCTTTGGACTCCAGCTCGTACTGGAGCTCCAACATGTCCGGCAGAGCAGCGCTCAGCGGTGGAGTCACTTCATTCAAGGCACGATAGTCCACAGTCAATCTCCATTCCCCATCAGACTTGTGCACAGGCCAAATGGGGCTGTTGACGGGTGAGTGGGTCTTGCTGACCACCCCTTGGCTCTCCAGCTCACGGATCACCTTGTGGATGGGAATCACAGCATCTCGAGTTGTCCGGTACTGTCGGCAATGAACTGTCGAGGTAGCAATTGGTACTCTTTGTTCTTCCACCTTCAGAAGGCCGACTGCAGACGGGTTCTCTGATAGCCCAGGCAAAGTGTTCAATTGCTTGATGCCCTCTGTCTCCACAGCAGCTATTCCAAAAGCCCACTTGAGTCCCTTTGGGTCTCTAAAATACCCGTTCCGGAGGAAGTCTATGCCCAAAATGCACGGGGCCTCTGGGCCAGTCACAATGAGATGTTTCTTCCACTCATTTCCAGTCAGGCTCACCTCAGCTTCCACCAAGGTCAAATTTTGTGATCCACCTGTTACACCAGCAATAGAAACAGATGCTACCCCCACATGCTGCGATGGGATTATTGTACACTGCGCACCAGTGTCAACCAAGGCATCGTATTTTTGTGGTTCTGATGTACCAGGCCAACGAATCCACACAGTCCAAAAAACACGGTTTTCCCTGACCTCTACCTGGCTAGAGGCAGGGCCCCTCTATGCCTGGTTATCCTTCTTTCCCTGGGCCTGTATCTTAGAGGTTCCTTCATGGGAATTGGACATGCCATCTTCTTTTCCATCATTTCCGGCAGTTTGGCTACAGGCAACTGGAGCTACTTCCTTTTTGGTAGATCCTCCTTTCTGAGACTTGCGCTCCTTCAGTTCACTCACTCGTGCTGCCAGAGCAGAAGTGGGTTGTCCACCCCACTTCCTCATGTTTTCCCCACTGTCACACAGGAAATTCCACAGCTCACTTCGTGGGATGTACCTTCTTTCTGGGGAAGGCACTCTTTAATCTCCTGGAGACTCTTCTTCATTTCATCTTCCATTTTCTGGATATGTGTTTCCACAGCTGCTATTTTTGCATGTGTTGGGCCATGCACAGAGTCTGCAGATGCTCGGAGCTTCACTGCCATATCCCTCACAGTCTCATTCGCACCGTAGTCCAGTTTCATTATTGCTAAAGCAGAAGCGTATTCTGGTGGCCCAAGGTGTATGAGTTTTCGCCGCATATATGGAATAACTTTGGCCCGGTCTGGACTTTTCAATCCTGGGTCATTTGCGAAGATAACCTCTACCACCCCTAGTTCTCTCAGGCATTGGATCCCTTGTTTCTATGGTCTTCCACGGGGTTTGCTGCATGTAGAGATCATCTCCGCACATGTATCTTTCAGTCACGTCTCCAGACACTGGTAGAGTCAGCCCCCCTTTTCATTGCTTGGTCGATCACTGGATCACGTGACAGGGATCCCAAATGCCTCACTTCAGCACCATCCAGCATCACATCATCACCTGCTGCATCCCAAATACGGACCATGCAACTTATTATGGATTCATCAGACCGTCGGGTGTAATCCTTTCTTAGGCTGTGAAGGTCCTTTATGGACATGGACTCAGTAATGGTTTCTGTGCCTGAGTCCGTTGGTGGTTTTGAGGTTCCTTCCCCTGCATCTTTTGAGGTCCCTTCCCCTGCATCATCATCATCTTTCACTGGGCAATCAGTTTTGGTTATGTGCTTTTTCCTCGTGACAGGAGCCACTGTCAGTGGCTTAGACTCTCCATCTGGTTTGGGCTGGCTGTCTGGTTTATCTGCAGCCTGAGTGACTGGGGTGGCTGCAGGCTTTGCTGATTGATCTTCCTGCCTCTCTACCCTTACCGGCTGCAGTGTGCGATAGGCATATGCCAAAGCCCAACATATTACAAGGAGCTTGTTCTCATTGGAATTGTCATTGTATTTCTCTTTCAGATATTTCCCCACCTCAGCTGGTTTCTGAATTTGTCCAGATGGGAAATCCCAAACTATCGGGTCGGAGAATTTCTTTAGGGTTTGGCTGATGTCCTCCCATTCCTCACACCACTGAGGATGCTCCACCTCTGGGTCAGGTGTCTCAGCAGTCACCCAGGAAATCTGAGCTCTTATTCTAGACAAGCTGCGAGACATACAGAGCACATAGAGGAAACTTACCAGATTAAATACCAGGAGGGTGGTCTCTTTAACATCCAGGGGATACTGAACATTCTCAAAAGATAACCTATCAAATTTAAAGAGAAGGGAAACCGCATCTCCTCCTCCTCTAACAATCTGGGTACAATTACTAATAAATTCCCAAAACAGGCTACCGAAGCTAGGACTGGGGTTAGGACGGAGAAACCACTTATCACACACACCTCAAACAGCTGCCTGTGCCTCTGTCAACTTCTTATAAATCATTATCACCGAGCACAGCAAAATAGAAATCCTGATTTGTCTCCCTGCTCTGTAAAATTTACATATCAGGGACAAGATTGGAGCAAGTTGTGGATAGGCAAACAACCCTAGGGACCAAAAAAGCACTAGTACCTCAATGAAGCCTAAGGACCAGAAAGACATGAGTACATTGATCCAGAGAGACATTATGAACTCAACCAGAATGGTGACTACTTTACCCCAACACAGAATAAGTAAATTCAAACCAAAATGTAATTAGCACAGTTTTTTATTTTCACTTTCCTTCGAGCCACGCAGTTGGGCGCCACTAAATTTTTTCCAGTTTGGCCAAATTTAGAAATATATCCTCTGAGAGAAGGCACAACCACCCCTTCCCCCCCCCCCCCCCCCCCCCCCCAGGTTTGGGAAAAAATAAATTTTCCTTGAAGGAAAGTGAAGGAGATAAAACTATTTATTTACCAAAATCACAGGAAAAGGAAAATAATGCTAAATAATGAAATGTTTCGCTGTGGAGGAAAAACCTGGGAAAGTGTCAGAGTCCTCCCTTTGGTCTCCTCGGAGCTGGGGCTTGGGCCAGGGCCAGGCCGTCTGTGCCCAGTGGAAAGTCCTCCCGATGTGCTCTGAGGTTGAAAGCAGTCCAGTAGTAAAGGGAGAAAATCTGGAATTCCAGAGAAGGAAAAGCAAAGTCCAACTCTCAGTCTCTCTCTGGAGAACAAGAAACTGAAACAACTGGCCAAAAGCTGACTGGAAAGCAGCAAGCCGGGTGCTTCCTCGCTCCCCTGCTGCAGCTGGGGAAAAAAAAAATCTGCTATCTCTGTGTGACCTTGAACAAGCTGCAAACTGCTTTGAGAAAGTTTTGCTCAGTTTTTTCCTTCCCCCTCTCAGGCTCAGTTTAGAGGCATAGAAAGGCACAAAGTTAATTTCTGGGCATAGGCAGCGATATGGGATACACATCATAAGGTCACCCCAAGACAGTTTCGGAAATATTCAGCCCCTCAGCAGCGATATCTGTCCCAGCCCACCGGTTCTTGGCTCAGACCCAGCTCGGAGCTTGGAGAAGAGACCCAAAGTCCGAACGGAATGACCTCTGCCATTATTTTCTTTTTATTCCCATAATAATTTTATGCTATTTTACTGTAAAATCTATTTTACTTTTAGGGTTTTTTTTCTTTTTTCCTTCTATTACATCGTTTTATTTCTCTATAAACACATGGTAATAAATGTCTTTTGAGCTGAGAAACTACAGAGCCAGGAACCGAGATATCTCAGAGGAACAAAGAAGACAAACCGCGTGGATCCCAGGAAGACTGTTCTCTCCTCAGAACTCACACCTCCCAAGGGAACTGGCAGCTGCAAATGAGGCTGGAGACTGGGGAGGCACCGGAGGGGGGTGCCTGCCTTCAGTTCTGAAGCGATCCCAAGCACCGAGGCGGCGGCGTGCTGGGGGAAGGGGCAGAGACCGGAGAGGGGGAAAGTTGAGTGAAGTGTAAATGACTTTCTGGGCTTAATGAATATGGAACAGTTTAAGAGAGTCCTTAAGTCCACAGTGAAATGAATGGAGGGCGCCTCTGGCAATATTGCCAAGCGCCCCAGCGCTGTGATTTGCCTTTGTTCAACTAATAAATGTTCAATATTATATTGCTAAAAAATTCAGCTTTTGTATTCATTTTCTCCAGAAAGAGACTAGAGAGAGTGAAGAGAGAGGGAATAAAGAGGGGGGGAAAGAGAGAGACGATAAGAAGAAAGAGAATAGAGTGAGAGTAAAGAGAGAGGGAATAAAGAGAGGAGGGAAAAGAGAGACGATAAGAAAGAGAATAGAGTGAGAGGAAAGATAGAGAGAGAAAAGACAGAGAGAATAAAGACAAACATTGCTGCTAAAGAACGTCCGTGCAGCCCCAAACGCCTTTGCACACCGGCCCCAGTGTCCGTGCTCGGGGCTTGATTTACCAAGATGTGAATATCGATCTCATATCGATATCCAGCTGAGACAGACAAAAGCTCTCTAACAGGTGAGAGTTAGAAAGTGAATGATTTATTGGCGCCGGACAGCGGCGTGGAACAGCTTCCTAATGCGCAGTGCCCAGGTATGAACGGTTACAGAGTTCATTTAGCCACAAAAGTGATGAATATCCAAACTACAAATACATATTTCTAACAGTGACCCCTCCCATTCTCCGCTTCGTATGGAAATGAGCTTTAATGGCATTAAGCATGCGCAGTGCGTGCTCTGAATTGAGTCGCTGCTCTCGAATTGGGTCGGTGGTCCCAGACAGATGAAGTAAGCTCATCTCCCTCACTTGGACCTTTTTTGCCTTTCTGAACTTTAACAACCTTAATTACTTTAGTGACCTCCCAATTTCCTCTTGCCTGACTTTTGAATAGGTTCCCACAGAGGGAGGAAATTGGGAATTGTCCTTGTTCCCTACACCAACTGATCAATATTTCTGTTCCTCATTCTAAGCACAGCTAAACATACAAATGACAGATCATCAATTATTCCGTAATCAATTACTAACATCTTAAAAACCATTTCAAATCTCTTATTATTTTCTCTTAATTAGTTTAATTAACTCTAGTCCAGCTCAAATTCTTTCTTATTCTAACTCATTTCAACACAGCTAGCCTATAACTAAAATCTTTATGTTTCTTTTAAATCTATGTTTCAGGGTGTCACCATGGCCACGGGGCTGCCCCAGGGCAGAAATCCCCTGCGGAGATACCGGGACCGGCTGTGGGAGATGGGACGCCAAACACACCGGCTTTAGTCTCTTTGGGATGAAGAAGTGAGTTTTTCAGTCTATTTGCGATAGGAGACTACTTCTGATTGCATCAGCCTGTTATACACGGGATTTAAAAGCATAATAAATACTAAAAAGGAATAATGATAAATAGCTGTGGTTCAAAAGGCATAAAGGAATTAGGAGGAACATATCTACTGACAGAAGATTTAATAAAAAACTATACTAGAAAAAAATCTTCTGCAGTGCTGTCAGTGGGTGTTCTTGGTTTTTTAAAAAATTTTGTATTACTTGTTTCCTCTGATCTGCTTTGTTTTGCAACCATTGAAGCTAAAATGAGCAACATCAGGACCAAATCAACAGTTGGGTGCAAAGCCTCAGAATGAATGTGGAGCTAATGGAGGATTCACGTGCTTTAGACACGTGTGTGCACAGGTGCAGAAAAGCATCGCTCCTTTTGGAGGCTGCATTACAGCACACGAGTGGTAAAATCAGATTGACTCCTGTTTTCACAGGCTTCCCGGGCATCACTTACCAAGGATCTCCCCAAGCCCAGTGAGCGAGCGAGGACGGATGAAGCGGCGAGCTTGGCCTGCCTGGCCGCTGTTAGCCAGCCGCGCTGCGAGCAGAAAGGCCGGGGCGGCGGCGGCGGCTTCTCCTTCTCAGCGCCCGCATGAAGAGAGGCGCTGAACGGCGGCTGCGACCGCCCGCGCAGGGGCAGCGGGGCCACGGGGCCGGCAGGGCAAACACGGCAAACGATTGCCCGGGGCAGCACCGAGACCAAATCAACTTCTCCGTGCTGCGAAACCCTGCAGAAATCCTGCAACTGGGGGCATTTGGTGGCAATGGCACTTAGGAGCAGCAGTTAACCCTGTACCAGCTATTACATTGTACAGGAGGTTATGATCCAGATTATACCGGTATCTTATAACTCAAGCTATATTAGCATCTTGTAACTTTGACCCCAGTTATAATGTTAACTAGTTAATACCTGCATAGAAAGGTTATTCTTAACATGTTTACACATCATTTACGAGCAGCAGTTTTTTCCTCCTAGTTGTAGAAAGAGGAGGAAGTGAGGACTTGTAGAGAAAGACAACTTGGCAGCACCAAGGTCAGTGGAAAGAAAGAGGGGCAGGAGATGCTCCCAGGGTGGGAGTCGGGATTTTCTCTGCAAGCCGTGGTGAGGACTGGGATAAAACAAACTGTCTCCCTGGGATCCATGAAGTCCACGGGGGATGCAGAGATCCACTCCCAGCCCGTGGGAAAAGGTGCTCACGCCAGAGCGGGTGGATGCTACAAAAGCTGTAATCCAGGGGGAGACCTGAACAGGGAGAGAGGGCTCCTGCTTCCAGAGACAGAGAAAGAGGGCCCTTGCTTCCAAACTGAAGCAGCTGATCCTTAAAAGACTCCACCCCATGGACTAATGACCCACGCCTGCAGTTTTGGGAAGGCTGTTTTGCCCGTGGGAGGGACTCAGGTTACAGCAGGCTGGGCGGGACTGATACTCGTGAAATTAGAAACATGCTGGAGAAGTGCACAGAGAACTGTCTCCCGTGGGAAGGAGCCCATGGCACACCAGAAGAAAGAGACTCCCCTCCCTGAGGGACCTGAAGAAAGATCTCGAGTGATGAACTGGCTTAATCACTCCCAGGCCCTGTCTCCGTGCGCTGTCGGAGGGAAAGAGGGAGGGGATGGAGGGGAAAAAAGGTGTTTGAAAGGCTTCTTTTCTTCCTCATTATCCTACTCTGTTAATAATAAATTTACTTTATACCTTTAAGTTTGAGCCTGTTTTGAACTTAGAATGTTTTTCTCCCAATCCTTATCTCAACTCATGATTCCTTCGTTAACGATTTTTGTGGCTACCTGGTATTTTAAACAGTGTCAAACCATGACAGTGGCCCTTGTGTTCCATGGGGCCCCTCTCTGTCACAAGTGACCCTTGGTTCCATGAGATTCCATTGCCCCACACTGGTCCCCAGGTTGCCCTGAGGCTGCGCTGTGTCCCAATGGACACTGGATTCCACAGGAGCTGGCAATGGCCCAGTGGCACCTGCGTCCTCTGAGGCCCCGCCTTGTCAAAGCAGAGCCTTGGATCCATGAGATTCCATGTTGTCACAATGGCCTGCTGAGTTCCATGGGGCTGTGCTGTGTCACAGTGGACACTGAGATCCACGTGCCCTGGCAATGTCCAAGTGGCACCTGGCTTCCACGAGGCCCCGCTGTGTTTGAAGGTGACACTTTGTTCCCCAAGATTCCATTGTGTCACAGTGGTGTCCTGGGTGCCATGAGGCCCCGCTGTAAAACAGTGCACACTTGGTTCCATGAGTTTCCATTCCATCAAAATGCTCTCTTGGATTCCATGAGGCCCTGCTGTGTCCCTCAGGAGCCTTTGTTCCATATTTTCCCCCTGTGCCACAATGGTCTCCAGTGCTCTATTGAGGCCACACCATGGGACAGTGGACATTTGCTTCCATGAGATTCCACGGTGTCACAATGGTCTCCTGGGTGCCATGAGGCCCCTCTTTGTAACAGCTGAGACTTGGTTCCCCAAGATTCCCTGGCGTCACTGTGCTCTCCTGGGATCCATCAGGCTGTGCTGTGTCACAGTGGACACTTGCTTCCTCCAAGGCTGCAGATGTCCAGTGGCACCGGCTTTCCTTCCATGCGGCCGCGCTTTGTCCCAATGGGGCCTTGGTCCCATGAGAATCCATTGTGACCCTGTGCTCCCCTAGGTCCCACGAGGCCTTGCTCTGCCACAATGGCACCTTGTTTCTACTCGGGCTGGCAATGTTTTTGTGGCCCTTGTGTTCCATGGGGCCCCTCTCTGTCACAAGTGACCCTTGGTTCCATGAGATTCCTTTGCCCCACAGTGGTCTCCAGGTTGCCCTGAGGCTGCGCTGTGTCCCAATGGACACTGGATTCCACAGGAGCTGGCAATGGCCCAGTGGCACCGGTGTCCCATGAGGCCCCACTTGGTCAAAGTGGAGCCGTGTTTCCATGAGATTCCATGTTGGCACAGTGGCCTGCTGAGTTCCATGAGGCTCTGCTGTGTCCCAATGGACAATCTCGCTGTCCCCGGCTCTGCCCTGCCACTGCCAGCCCTGCCCTGACCTCTGCCCAGCCTCACCCTCTGTGCCTTGGACACACACACATGCCCTGAGCTCATCCTCCCTCTGGGTGCTTCTCCTGCCCCTCTGTGCCTTGGACACACACACATGCCCTGAGCTCATCCTCCCTCTGGGTGCTTTTCCTGCCCCAGCGCTGCCCTGGGAGGGTTCATTCCTCACAGGAGCTGCTGTGTTTGTACTGGTGCATTTTATAGCTCTGCTTCTGCCTCTCTGTCACTTGTGTCGACACTGAGCTCTGCAGGTAGAAGATTCTTGGAATCGTGGAATGACAGAGGTGGGAAGAGCCCCCTGAGCCCCCTTGGCCGGGCTGTGGCTGGGCTGGAGTTGCCTTTGCCCAGAGCAGCCCCTGGGCTGCTGTGCTTGGCACTCGTGGCTGCAGCGGGGTTGGTCCCAGCCCAAGGCTTTGGCTGTCCCTGAGCAGGGCTGGCCCCGCATGAGGCGTCCCTGCAGCCCCCCCAAACCATGGGCTGGGGGTGGGCAAGTGTTCCCGAGGGCACAGGGAGGGGACAGCTGGGCTGGACTGACCCAAGGGATCTCCCATTCCATGGGACGTCATGGTCAGCAATGAACTGGGGAAAGGAAGGGGGCCAGAGGGTGTCTGGATTTTCTGTATTGATCCATTTGTCTTTCAAAGCAGCCACTCCATGCACTGAATTCTTGCCTCCCTGTGGTTGCTTTGCTTCTGCATTTGGCCTTTGCTCTTTACTTCCCTGCCCCAACCATTAACCTCTCCTTATGGTGACCCACAGTTTTCTCAGCTTCTTTTCTCCTGGTGCCTGGCTGGGGAGGGACAGTGCCAGAGACACTTGGTTGTCACTTGATGGACTGAGAGGTTTCACCAGGGTCACCTTGCCCAAGCCTTCTCTTATGGGCACACCCAGAAGTGTCAGGGCTCTGTCGGGTGCCCAGCCCTGAGCTGGGCTCATGCCCTGCTCACAGCCCCAGGGCTGCTCAGGGACACGAGTCCTTCCCTGGCACGCTCACAGACAGTTCATTGCAGCACGGGCAGGGGCTCCCTGGGCTCTGCTGCCGCTGCCAGAGCCTGGCAGGGAGCTCAGCCCTGCGGGTGTCACCCTGCCCTGTCCCTGCCCGACGTGCCCCACGGCCGCAGGGATGGGCACGGGGAGCTCTGTGCACAGGAGCTCATCCCAGCCCCGCATCCAGGGGGTTCCCAGGGGACGGCACTCTCCGGGAACTCCAGGAACAGCTGAAGGTGTTTGTGCTCGCTGGGTTTATGTCCCCCCCCACACACAGGGTGTTCAGGGCTGTGTCTTGTCCGTGCACTGCAAACACGGAGCCCTGACCCGGTCCCTGGATGTCCCTCCATGGAGGGAAGAACAACCTCTGTGAGCTGGGCAGAGAGGCCCCTGCTGGCAGCGGCGCTGGCTTTGCCAGGGCACTGCTGGGTGCCCCCACCCTGAGCACTGCCACCCTTTGCTGCTCAGGGCTGGTTTCCTCTCCAGGGCGCTGCGTTGGGCACATCCTGGAGACAAAACTGGGAAGGAGATTGAAGCTTTCAGGCCCTGCACTGGGGAGATGCCCTCGCATGATGGAAATGCTGCTGCAGAGCCCAGCTCTGTCCCAGCAGTGCCCACGGCCTGTCCCTGCCTGCAGCCCCCGGGCAGTCACACAGCAGGACTGGGACCCAGCTGACAGAGCACTGAGGCCTGAAACCAACGCAGGGGCTCTGCAGGGGAGTGTGGAAGGGAAGGAAGAGGAGTTACGGAGGAGAAGCCCTGGGGCTCCCTGGCAGTGCCCTCCTGCTGGGACTCTTTTCTCCCCCAGCTCTGCCCAGAGGCACCGACCCTGCAGCTCCAGAGAAGTCAGGGAGGAAAGATGTCAGGGAAACAAGACAACACAGGGCTCTTTCTTTTGTTCCAGCACACACATACTGTAGTGCAGCTCCCTGTTTATATAGTCTCTGGGTCACACGGAAAAGGCAAATACCAAATTAAAACTGGAACAGACAAAGATTTTTGTGAGAACAAATTCACAGCATTGTAACACCTGTGTCAGCAGCAACAAACACTGGACACAGAGTGGGAGTTAATGAGTCACATCAGAGCAGCTCTGCAGGAGAATGAGAGTTTATTGCTGCTGAAAACCAGCCGTGATCCTTTTCCTCAGGGCATCCCTGAGCTCCTGGTTCCTCAGGCTGTAGATGAGGGGGTTCAGGGCTGGAGGCACCACCAAGTACAGAACTGACAGTGCCACATCCAGGGATGGACAAGATGAAAGGGGAGCTTCAGGTAGGAAAAAAGCCAGTGCTGAGGAACAGAGAGAGCACGGCCACGTGAGGGAGGCACGTGGAAAAGGCTTTGTGCCGGCCCTGCTCAGAGGGGATCCTCAGCACGGCCCTGAAGATCTGCACATAGGAGAAAACAATGAACACAAAACAGCCAAACACCAGACACTGACAGCGATGAGCCCAAGTTCCCTGAGGTAGGATTTGGAGCAGGAGAGCTTGAGGATGTGTGGGATTTCCCAGAAGAACTGGCCCAGGGCATTGCCCTGGCACAGGGGCAGGGAAAATGTATTGGCCGTGTGCATGAGAGCGTAGAGAAAGGCACTGGCCCAGGCAGCTGCTGCCATGTGGGCACAAGCTCTGCTGCCCAGGGGGGTCCCGTAGTGCAGGGCTTTGCAGATGGACACGTAGAGGTCGTAGCACATGATGGTGAGGAGGAAATACTCTGCTCCCATGAAGAAGAGAAGCAGAAAGAGCTGAGCAGCACATGCTGAGTAGGAGATGTGCCTGGTGCCGCAGAGGGAATTGTGCATGGCCTTGGGGACAGTGGTGCAGATGGAGCCCAGGTCGCTGAGGGCCAGGCTGAGCAGGAAGAAGAACATGGGGCTGTGCAGGTGCTGGCCGCAGGCTCCGGCGCTGATGATGAGGCCGTTGGCCAGGAGGGCAGCCAGGGAGATGCCCAGGAAGAGGCAGAAGTGCAGGAGCTGCAGCTGCCGCGTGTCTGCCAATGCCAGCAGGAGGAAGTGGCTGATGGAGCTGCTGTTGGACATTTCTTCACTCTGGGCATTGTGGACTCTTGGAAGAAGGCATTGACAAGCTGGGACAGATTCCCCTGAGTCGATTCTATTCTATTTTCTTAGGAATTCCCGCAAAACCACTTCGCCTCATGTGAGGGAACTTAGCAAAGCTTTTTGATTTCTGAGCTCAGGTTTGTGCTGCTGCCTCATCCTCAGCATTGCTCTCAGCCTGAACACTGGGGGCCCTGAGTGAAAACAGGGCCCCCTGTGCCCCAGTGCAGTCGGACCTGCTGGTCCCCACACAGGTGCCCTTTGCTCATTTCACCTCCCTCTGTTTCAGGCTGATTGTACTTAAAATGAAAAATAAAGTCTTTTTTGAAGGCTCCAATTTCAAAACCATTGCTCTAAACCCTTCTCCCTTTCCCTGTGCAGCTGTGGTTGCTCTGGCTCTCTGCTGCCTGCAGTTGTGCCTCCTGGCAGCTGTTCCTCTGTGTCCAAGGCTTGTCCCTGCCAGTGCTGCCAGAGCCCAGCCCAGCCCTGGGGGCTCAGCCCTGCCCTGCAGAGCCCTCCCAGCACAGGGCACTGCCCAGGGGCATCTCCCTGGCAGCAGGGCCTGAAGGGCAGCTCAGACAAAGGGAGATGCTGCAAGCCAAGGTGCTGCTGGTGGTGTCTGCAGGCAGAGGAGTGTGAGGAGGCACTTCCTGAGGGAGATCTGAGGCAGAGCTGCTGATCCCCAGGGTAGCAGTGCAGGAGTCTCAGTGACACAGACAAACCTGAGAGCCCCTTTCCCTTCCCTTGAGGAGAAAGCTGAGAGCAGCCCTGGCCATGCAGCACCACCTCCCCAGCAGGAGGAGTCTGCCCTGAGGGGGGTCGCTCCTTCCACCTCCAACTCCTCCCCACAGCCCATGGGGAGCTCCCAGGCAGGCTGAGAGCTGCCCCTGGCAGGTGGCAGATGCCCTGGCCTGGCAAAGAGCCCTCAGGGCTGCAGGAGCTGCTCTGCAGGACAGCCCTGGGCACCCCTGGCTGCTGCCCACCTTCAGAGCCTGCAGCCGGCCCTGGCAGCAGGAGCCGTCCTGCCCTGTCCCTCTGATGGTGCCTAGGGCAGCCCCGCTCTGCAGCACATCCTCCCCCAAGGCAGGAACGGCAGCAGAGCCATCCTCACAGCCATGGCAGCCGTGCCATGGGCCAGAACGATCTCTGGGAGCAGAATTATCTGAGTCTTTCCACTGAATTCTCTGTGCCTGTCCTTTCCCTGGGTGTCTGTTGCAGATGGAAGCTGCTGGTGCCATTCTCAGCTTGAAGCCCCCTTTTGATGCAAGCAGATGTTGCCAGCTGTGTTCAGCAGCTGTTGCTCAATGCTTATGCAAAGCTTTTGTGTTCTTCATGGAACCAAGGAGCCTTTGTGACACTGCAGGGGCTCATGGAACCAATTGTCCATGATGACAATGCGGATCAAAGGAGACCATGGTGACACTGCAGAACCGCATGGAACCAAGGAGCCATTGTGACACAGTGGGGCCTCATGGAATCAAGGAGACCATTGTGACCCAGGTGTTGCATGTGAAGGCAAGGAGCCATTGTGCCACTTTGGGCTTCTTCCCTTGAGCTCTGCAGCTGGCTGTCCCAGCCCAGCGCACCATGTGCCACCTGCTCTCCTCAGGGCTCTGCCTGCACACAGGCCCAGGAGAAGTTTTCCTGTTTGCAAGGAAAGAATGGAAAAGCCTGAGCAGGTTTCCTAAACAACAAACCCCGCTCAGGAGCCACATGCTCAGTACAGGCTGCCTGGAACGATGTCCCCTTTCTACAAGGGTCCGTGTGAGCAGGAATGATCTCTGGGAGCAGATTTCTCGGAGTCTTTCCACTGAATTCTCTGTGCCTGTGTCTTGGGGTGACTTTAGGATGTGTATCCCACAAGGGACGGGCGGGGCGCGGCTCGGATCGAGCCCTCCAGCTGCGCTCCAGAGCGGCGGCTGGACGGAGGACGGCTGGAGGAGCAGGAGCGGGAGGAAGAGGACGGATAAAGGGGGCGGGGCGGGAGGAAGAGGCGGGCCAGAGGAAGCAGGAAGAGGAGCCTCCACGTGCATCCATCGCTCTCTGTGTCCGCAGCTCTCGGCTCCGGGAGCATCGCGCCCCTCATCCCGCAGGTGACCGGGGAGGGGCAGCTCGCCTGCGGGGTATCCGCCAGCTCCGAGGGAGTTTTGGGGCACCCCTAATCCTGAGGGGGCGGTGCTGGCAGCGGGGGACACGTGGCTCCGGCACCTCTGGCCGCAGCTGAGCCCCCCCCGCCCCCAGCGCCCCCCGGAGCGGAATTTGGGGAGGGGGAGGTGGGGGCGGCCAGGCCGGGCCCCCCCGCGCTGTCCCGGCGGGGGCCGAGTGCGGGCGGGAGCCCCGCGGGGCCCGGCCCTGCCCGGGCACGGCTGATGCCGCCCGCCCGCGCTCCGCACTGGTCCGGACTGGTGCTCCCAGTGCCGTGCGGGGCGGGGCCGCTCTGGGGACCCCCCAGGGCACAGCGCGGCTGCTTTGGGGCTGTCGGCAGCGCCCGGCGCTGGGCATGGGGCGTGTGGGGGCAGCTGGGGCCGCACTGGTGGCACTGGTGGTGCTGGGAGCCCCCCCGGCCGCGGGCGAGGAGCTCTGGGGTGAGGGGAGGGGGAGAAAAGGGGGGACCTGTTGGAAGGAGGGGGAGAGCAATGAAAAGGGGATCGGACTCCCCAAACTGAGTGGGAGAGGGGACTGAGAGCCCCAAACCAGGCACATGGGACACGGCGGTTTTGGAGGAAGATGAGAAAGGAGAGGGGGATGGTGGAGAGAGGGTGGAAAAAGGGAGTGAGATCCTTCCCCTTAGTGAGGTCGGTTGGTGGATGAAGATGGGGGATGATGGGAAAAGGGGGGAGGAGGGGAAAGATGGGGGGTGGGACCTCCAGGTGAGTGGGAAGGGTGTGATGAACCTCAAAGTTTCCATCATGGCAGGGGACTGATCTTCTTTGGGAAGAGCTTTGGCCGGAGCACGGAGCTGATCTCCCAGCGCAGGATCCAAGATGGGGAGAAGTCCTGTGTCTGCCCAAGCTTTACCCAGAGGTCCCATCTCACAGGAGAGAGACCCTACAGGGGCCAGGAGGGCAGGAAAAGCTTTCATAGGAGCCCCAGCCTCACCAGACACCAGGGGATCCACACTGGGAAGCCCCTATGGATGCCCAGACTCTGGGAAGGGCTTCACCATGAACCCCAAGCCCCTGGAACACCTGTAGGAGCCACCTGGAGGAGGGTCCCTACAAGTTCTCAGCTGCAGGAAGAGACCCAAGGAGCCCAGGTCCCCCCAGAATCACCACCTGAAGCAGAAGGTGGTGACAACTCTCCATCCCGGGGCCCTGGGAACACTCTGGGGTCTCCAGGCTTACCCCCCCCCCCCCAACAAGGGGCTCACAGCAGCCCTCATCCTGCCCCTAAAATCCCTTGGGATCTCCCATCAATCTCTGCATCCCCCGCTCCCCTCTCCATCCTGACATGAGACCAGAGGGGTGGAAGTCCCCACCCAGGGTGACCACAACACCAGGTTCTTATCTCCACCCACCAATTTTGCATCTTTTCCCTTGGCCAGGTTCCCTCCAGTGGGTGGGAGCAGCCCAGAGCCCTGCACTGCCCATCCCAACCTGTCCTGGCTCCATTCCCATTCCTCCCATGGGATGTGAGGGGCTTGGGGAACAGGGGAGGAGGGATGGAAGAGAAGAAGGGGGGAAGAAGGAGCAGGAGAAAGGATGGAGAGAGGAGGAGCAGGAGGTGGGATTGGGGAGAAGGAGGAGAATGGATGGAGTAAGATGAGAAGAAGGTGGAGGAAGAGGAGGAAGCTCGTGGGTCCAGCAGTCCCAGAATTTGCAGGCCCCTCACCCCAAGGAGCATCGACCCCCCCATCCCACAGGTGATGGGGGAGGGGGAGCTTGGCCCAAATATGCTGGGGAGTCCCTGGGCCGGTGTTTTTGGGGGGAATGTTTGGATCTTGCAGGAGTCCAAAGCTGAGCCATAGGTGCCCCTTGGGGGGATACTGGGGGGTCCCCAGGAGGTGTTTTGGGGGATCCCTGTGCTGGCTGCTGGCAGAGCCCCAGTGGGGGGTGGTGGGATGTCAGGTCCTCCCCATGCTGGTGGGTCAGGCACGGCCACCTCCAGCCCAGAGCCAGGGGGCTGCGGGACCCCTTGGGAGAGCCGGAGGGGGAACCTTGGGACCCCCAGAGTGGGACGAGCAGAGAGGGGCAGTACCGGGACCAGGGGAGCCCCGGCAGTCTGGAGGAGCGAACCCCTGTGACCCCCAGGACCCCAAAGTGGGGAGCACAGAGATGGGGGAGCGCTGCCATTCGCGGGACCCTCAACAGCCTGGAGAGGGGGAGGGGGGACTCCTTGGACCCCCTGCACCCCAAAGCAGAGAATAAGGGGAGAAGGGACCTGGGGATCCCATAACCCCCAGCATCCCTAAGTGAGGAGACCAAAGCGGGGAGCTTTTGGATTCCTGGACTCCCATCAGCCTGGGGACAGCGGGGACCAAGTAGAGAGGGGGACTCCCAATAAAAGAGGGACCCCCAGCCGCTGGGATAGGGGGGAGCCCCAGAACCCCAAAACAGAGAGGCCAGAGAGGGGGAACTCCTGAGAGACTTTTTCAGAGCAGAATTTTATGGACACACAGTGCCCAGTGATTTCTAGAGATGGACTTGGCAGAGGGACCTGTAAAGTCAATGTGCTCATCCCTTGTTTCTCCCCAAACCAGGATTTCCCATTCCCAACGCTTGGCCAGATGCAGGAGGAGGCTGTGAGGAAGAGGAAGATGCCCCAGGAGCACCAGGCAGGTGAGGAGGAAGTCAGTGCCCCTTTCCCCCTCTCTCCTGCTCCATCTCCCAGCCCAGCATCGCCTCCGGCTGCAGGACAACCCCGCTGCCGACGCCGTCCTGCCGGGGACGGACTGGGGGGATCTCCTTCCCCTTCCCTGTGGCACGGAGGCAAATCCCATCCTCTCCTTGTCCTTCCTCCCCAGACAAGGAGCTGAGGACAGAGCCCAGGGAGGACAAATCCCCGTGGCAGAACCTGGTGGAAGAGGCCGTTTTGAGCAGCTCCACAGCACAGGAATCCAATGGGGAGGAAAAGCCCCGGAGATCCCGCAGGAGGAGGGGCTGCAAACTCAGCCCAGGGTGCTCTGAGGAGGAAAAACCCACCCTGTGCCGGGAAGGCGGCCGGAGATCCAGCCAGAGGTCAGAGCTGGTGGTCCATGAGCAGCTTCACGATGGGGAGAAGCCCCACAAGTGTGGGGAATGTGGGAAGAGCTTCAGGTGGAGCTCCAACCTGATCAATCACCAGAGGATCCACACTGGGGAGAGGCCCTGTGAATGTGGGGAATGTGGGAAGAGCTTCAGCCAGAGATGCACCCTGATCCAGCACCAGAGGTTCCACACTGGGAAGAGGCCCTATGAGTGTGGGGAATGTGGGAAGAGCTTTGTCACAATCTCCCACCTACGTACCCACCAGAGGATCCACACTGGGGAGAGGTCCTATGAGTGTCCCGAGTGTGGGAAGAGGTTTCAGACCAGCTCCAGTCTCCTCCTGCACCAGCGGATTCACACGGATGAGAGGCCCTTCCGCTGCCCCGACTGCAGGAAGGGCTTCAAACAAAACTGCCACCTCATCACCCACTGGCGCATCCACACAGGGGAGAGGCCCTACGAGTGTCCCCAGTGTGGGAAGAGCTTCTCCAGGAGCTCTAACTTGACCCAACACCAACGGAGTCACCGCTAAAGGAAGCCCTGCGAGTGCCCCGACTGCGGGAAGAGCTTTGTCCTCTGCTCCAACTCCATCCCCCAACAGAGGACTCAGGTTGGGAAGAGCCCTGGTGACCCACATTCCCTGTGATGCAGGTTGGGAAGACCCCTGGCTGGGGCTCTCCATGTTCTCCTGGATCCCCGTAGGCACCTGTGTGAACGCAGGGGCAGGAACATCCATCGGGACTCAGATCAACATTGGAAATTCACTGGGAAGAGCTGATTTTTTACCTTCACACACTAAAAAATTTCATCTGCTCCGTCCAATTGTTTCTTCTGGTGGCTGCGGAGCGAAACAATGGACTCTACACGATTCGGTGTGAATCAGGCAGAAGCCATTTTATTGATGACCTACTGTCCCTCATATACAGTTCTTGCTTTCCCTACACGCGATCGTGCATAATTATTATGGGTTAAGGGCTATTTTCACACGCTGCTTTATGCTTTGTGGTTGGCTCTTGTCTGTGTGTCACATTGTCTGTCGTGTATATCACAACTGTCCTTCAGTTTGCATTTTCTTATCCTTTTCTTCCTTTGCTTGTTCCTCATTCACATCCTCCCCAGTGCTGCTTGTTCCTTTCTCACAACCTCCCCATGGACTCTTCCCCTGTGTAGGTGCTCAAGTCCTGTCTTATGTGCTCTGGTTCTTCTGTTTTATGGCTGGTTCATGATATGTCCATTTTCTAGTAAAAACATGGTTTCCACAGTCTCGAGGCATCAAGGGGTCCCACTGAGCTCCATGCCCACCACAGGCTCCTCATGGACTCCTTGGAGGAGAGAATTGGAGGCCGGGATTGCACAAAGCTCTCAGAGACTCCCAGGCAAAAGCCAAAGCCAAAGTCCTTTGAAAACCCTGCAGTCCCTGGGAGCATTCAGGAGCCCCCCAGGGCCATTCCTGACCAAGGCTCCCCAGGGACTCCTTCCAGCAGATCCCTGAGGCCACTGGGATGTGGGGGGATGCTGAGGGCAGGACAAGGGGCTGACAGTGCCCAGCCTTGCTGGGGCTGTGCCAGGAGGCCCCAGGGCCTCAGGACAAGGTGTTTCCTCCCAGCCCTTGGTGGCCCAGATGCTGCTGTGCCCCAGGGTACCAAGACTTGGCTTCTCTTTCTCTTGGCTGCCATCCCTGCCTCCAGTTCTCTGCTCTGACTGGAGCCTGGGGACACTTTCTCAGTCGTGTCCCTCACTGGGACCCATGAAAACTTCCAGAAACTTTGAAGTTCAGTTCTGACTTGAATTCTTGAGAGGTTTGTGCCAGTCCCTGTCAGGGACTGATGTTCAGGGCCTCAGCACCAAGGCCCGAGAGGGTCATTCCACTCCTTGTGCTGTGTCTGTGCTGCTGAGCTGGGCCGGGCTCCTGGCACAGAGGCAGCTCCTGGCAAGCGGCAGCGCTGCAGAGAGACAGCTCTGGCCAGGAGCAGCTCCTGGGCACAGCCCAGCAGGGCTGGGGCACTGCCTGCAGCCAGCCCGGGCACAGCACAGGGGCACACAGGGCTTCAACTCAGCTGGGGCTGGGAAGGGGCTGGGAAGTGACTGCGGGAGAATCACTCCCAGCCCCTGGCACAGGAAGCCTCTGGCTGCAGGACACGGCAGCTGCAGCTCCTGGAGGGATCTCCTAAAGCTGCAACATCCCCCTGCCTACGGATTCTGTGAGTACAACTCAGAGCATCTCGAGTGCAGGGGAGGTGAAATGCTCATGAGGCTCTGACAGGCTGAGGGTTTCTGATCACTGCCAGAATATTTCCAATACAAGGATTTTGATAGAAATGAGGACATTTCTTGAGACTTTGTTTTCAGTTTCCTACCATTGGAGAATGATGGGGAGGGAGGATAAATATTAAAGATGTTATGAATTTTGTCAGGTCCCTGGGACATCTGAACTGTTCCTTTTAGTGATCAGCACAGGAGATCCCTCATGTGCTTTCAGCCACTCCTGTGCCCATGGACAGCACCAGCATCACCTTGGCTGGACCCATCAGGCTCAGTCTGAGCTGTCCTTTCTCCAAGCTGCAAGCAGAACCTGTCCCAGCCAGTGCCCTGCACACAGGCAGGTTTCTGTAGGGCCAAGGAGAGTGCACAGAGATTTGGGGTCTGTGAGTGCTGGCAGGGAGAGATGAGGCACAGGGAAACAGCTCCAGGAGGAAAATCCCCCGGAAGCAGAGATGAGATCAGGGAAAGAGAGAAAACAAACCCAGCAATGTGTCAGGGAGAGTTAAGAGATCCCCACAGGATCCCCTCCAGTGCAGCCCCTCCCTCTGAAGAAGCCCCCTCCCTCCTGTGCCCCCCAGCCAAGCCTCTGCCCTCAGGGCCGGGGGTCCAAGGCGTGAAGCCCCTCCTGGGCAGGCAGAGCTGCAGCAGAGCCGTGGGGCAGCTCTGCAGCCCCGGGCCCAGTTCCCTCTGCAGAGCACAGGGCTGGGAGCAGCTGCCCGGCCCTGGGGGCTCTGGGAGGGGGCACAGCTGGCTCAGGGTGATGCTGGCCCCGGTGCCCGGCTCTGGGCAGGGCTGTCAGTGCAGCCAGGGCAGCAGCTCAATCTCCCTTCTTCCAGTGCCAGCTCTGGGACTCTTGGCTCTCTCCCCGAGGTTTCCTTCCAAGCTGGGAGTTTCCTCCAGGATGCAAACGTGTCCTGGAGCATCTTTGTGTTATCTGAAAGGCCCAGAGAAAGGAGAAAAGCAGAGATGCTACAAGTGTGAAAATGCTGTTGGGTTGGTGAAATGAGCCAGGTGTGTCCTCGGCTATGAATGTGGTGCTGAGACCTTGAGAGAGGGACGGACATTTGGGGGTCTGTGGTGGATCCATCTGCTCCCAGCAGCACCTGGTGATCTTTAAGGGAAGCATGGGAAGGTGAACCTTCTGCATTTGAGAAAAGTGAAACAGAGAAACTCTGAACAGGTTAGAATGACAGAGCACCTCCCCTGAGTGTCCACTCATCATCTTGCCTTGCAAAAGTTGCTCTGTTCTCCCTGAGGGCAGCAGAAAGGTTGAGGATTTCTGATACCCAAGAATACCAGGAGAGATATGGGGGGAGCTTAAAAACAAAAACCCCAGAACTCTTAAACACAAAAGGGTGTCTGTGTGTGTTCCAGGGGAGGGTGTACAGGAAATGGCTTTGATTGTGGTTACAGATCTGCTCTAACTCTTCACTGTCTTTTTCTCCGTGGCAGAACCCAATGCCCGGACACAGCCAATGTCCAACAGCAGCTCCATCAGCCACTTCCTCCTGCTGGCATTGGCAGACACGCGGCAGCTGCAGCTCCTGCACTTCTGCCTCTTCCTGGGCATCTCCCTGGCTGCCCTCCTGGGCAGCGGCCTCATCATCAGTGCCATAGCCTGCGGCCAGCACCTGCACAGCCCCATGTTCTTCTTCCTGCTCAGCCTGGCCCTCAGCGACCTGGGCTCCATCTGCACCACTGTCCCCAAGGCCATGCACAATTCCCTCTGGGGCACCAGGCACATCTCCTACTCAGCACGTGCTGCTCAGCTCTTTCTGCTTCTCTTCTTCATTGGAGCAGAGTATTTCCTCCTCACCATCATGTGCTACGACCACTACGTGTCCACCTGCAAAGCCCTGCACTACGGGACCCTCCTGGGCAGCAGAGCTTGTGCCCACATGGCAGCAGCTGCCTGGGCCAGTGCCTTTCTCTACGCTCTCATGCACACGGCCAATACATTTTCCCTGCCCCTGTGCCAGGGCAATGCCCTGGGCCAGTTCTTCTGGGAAATCCCACACATCCTCAAGCTCTCCTGCTCCAAATCCTACCTCAGGCAACTTGGGCTCATCGCTGTCAGTGGCTGTTTGGTATTTGGCTGTTTTGTGTTCATTGTTTTCTCCTATGTGCAGATCTTCAGGGCCGTGCTGAGGATTCCCTCTGAGCAGGGCCGGCACAAAGCCTTTTCCACATGCCTCCCTCACGTGGCCGTGCTCTCTCTGTTCCTCAGCACGGGCTTTTTTCCTACCTGAAGCTCCCCTTTCATCTTGTCCATCCCTGGATGTGGCACTGTCAGTTCTGTACTTGGTGGTGCCTCCAGCCCTGAACCCCCTCATCTACAGCCTGAGGAACCAGGAGCTCAGGGGTGCCCTGAGGAAAAGGATCACGGCTGGTTTTCAGCAGCAATAAACTCTCATTCTCCTGCAGAGCTGCTCTGATGTGACTCATTAATGCCCACTCTGTGTCCAGTGTTTGTTGCTGCTGACACAGGTGTTACGCTGCTGTGAATTTGTTCTCACAAAAATCTTTGTCTGTTCCAGTTTTAATTTGGTATTTGCCTTTCCCGTGTGACCCAGAGACTGTATAAACGGGGAGCTGCACTACAGTATGTGTGTGCTGGAACAAAAGAAAGAGCCCTGTGTTGTCTTGTTTCCCTGACATCTTTCCTCCCTGACTTCTCTGGAGCTGCAGGGTCGGTGCCTCTGGGCAGAGCTGGGGGAGAAAAGAGTCCCAGCAGGAGAGCACTGCCAGGGAGCCCCAGGGTTTCTCCTCCGTAACTCCTCTTCCTTCCCTTCCACACTCCCCTGCAGAGCCCCTGCGTTGGTTTCAGGCCTCAGTGCTCTGTCAGCTGGGTCCCAGTCCTGCTGTGTGACTGCCCGGGGGCTGCAGGCAGGGACAGGCCGTGGGCACTGCTGGGACAGAGCTGGGCTCTGCAGCAGCATTTCCACCATGCGAGGGCATCTCCCCAGTGCAGGGCCTGAAAGCTTCAATCTCCTTCCCAGTTTTGTCTCCAGGATGTGCCCAACGCAGCGCCCTGGAGAGGAAACCAGCCCTGAGCAGCAAAGGGTGGCAGTGCTCAGGGTGGGGGCACCCAGCAGTGCCCTGGCAAAGCCAGCGCCGCTGCCAGCAGGGGCCTCTCTGCCCAGCTCACAGAGGTTGTTCTTCCCTCCATGGAGGGACATCCAGGGACCGGGTCAGGGCTCCGTGTTTGCAGTGCACGGACAAGACACAGCCCTGAACATCCTCTGTGTGTGGGGGGGGACATAAACCCAGCGAGCACAAACACCTTCAGCTGTTCCTGGAGTTCCCAGAGAGTGCCGTCCCCTGGGAACCCCCTGCATGCGGGGCTGGGATGAGCTCCTGTGCACAGAGCTCCCCGTGCCCATTCCTGCGGCCATGGGGCACCTCGGGCAGGGGCAGGGCAGGGTGACACCCGCAGGGCTGAGCTCCCTGCCAGGCTCTGGCAGCGGCAGCAGAGCCCAGGGAGCCCCTGCCCGTGCTGCAATGAACTGTCTGTGAGCGTGCCAGGGAAGGACTCGTGTCCCTGAGCAGCCCTGGGGCTGTGAGCAGGGCATGAGCCCAGCTCAGGGGTGGGCACCCGACAGAGCCCTGACACTTCTGGGTGTGCCCATAAGAGAAGGCTTGGGCAAGGTGACCCTGGTGAAACCTCTCAGTCCATCAAGTGACAACCAAGTGTCTCTGGCACTGTCCCTCCCCAGCCAGGCACCAGGAGAAAAGAAGCTGAGAAAACTGTGGGTCACCATAAGGAGAGGTTAATGGTTGGGGCAGGGAAGTAAAGAGCAAAGGCCGAATGCAGAAGCAAAGCAACCACAGGGAGGCAAGAATTCAGTGCATGGAGTGGCTGCTTTGGAAGACAAATGGATCAATACAGAAAATCCAGACACCCTCTGGCCCCCTTCCTTTCCCCAGTTCATTGCTGACCATGACGTCCCATGGAATGGGAGATCCCTTGGGTCAGTCCAGCCCAGCTGTCCCCTCCCTGTGCCCTCGGGAACACTTGCCCACCCCCAGCCCATGGTTTGGGGGGGCTGCAGGGACGCCTCATGCGGGGCCAGCCCTGCTCAGGGACAGCCAAAGCCTTGGGCTGGGACCAACCCCGCTGCAGCCACGAGTGCCAAGCACAGCAGCCCAGGGGCTGCTCTGGGCAAAGGCAACTCCAGCCCAGCCACAGCCCGGCCAAGGGGGCTC
This sequence comes from Aphelocoma coerulescens, assembly GCF_041296385.1. Taxonomy (NCBI): domain Eukaryota; kingdom Metazoa; phylum Chordata; class Aves; order Passeriformes; family Corvidae; genus Aphelocoma; species Aphelocoma coerulescens. Next base: position 1,417,377 of record NW_027183804.1, on the reverse strand, counting down.
AGGAGGCTCTTCCCACCTCTGTCATTCCACGATTCCAAGAATCTTCTACCTGCAGAGCTCAGTGTCGACACAAGTGACAGAGAGGCAGAAGCAGAGCTATAAAATGCACCAGTACAAACACAGCAGCTCCTGTGAGGAATGAACCCTCCCAGGGCAGCGCTGGGGCAGGAGAAGCACCCAGAGGGAGGATGAGCTCAGGGCATGTGTGTGTGCCCAAGGCACAGAGGGTGAGGCTGGGCAGAGGTCAGGGCAGGGCTGGCAGTGGCAGGGCAGAGCCGGGGACAGCGAGATTGTCCATTGGGACACAGCAGAGCCTCATGGAACTCAGCAGGCCACTGTGCCAACATGGAATCTCATGGAAACACGGCTCCACTTTGACCAAGTGGGGCCTCATGGGACACCGGTGCCACTGGGCCATTGCCAGCTCCTGTGGAATCCAGTGTCCATTGGGACACAGCGCAGCCTCAGGGCAACCTGGGGACCAGTGTGGGGCAATGGAATCTCATGGAACCAAGGGTCACTTGTGACAGAGAGGGGCCCCATGGAACACAAGGGCCACAAAAACATTGCCAGCCCGAGTAGAAACAAGGTGCCATTGTGGCAGAGCAAGGCCTCGTGGGACCTAGGGGAGCACAGGGTCACAATGGATTCTCATGGGACCAAGGCCCCATTGGGACAAAGCGCGGCCTCATGGAAGGAAAGCCGGTGCCACTGGACATCTGCAGCCTTGGAGGAAGCAAGTGTCCACTGTGACACAGCACAGCCTGATGGATCCCAGGAGAGCACAGTGACGCCAGGGAATCTTGGGGAACCAAGTCTCAGCTGTTACAAAGAGGGGCCTCATGGCACCCAGGAGACCATTGTGACACCGTGGAATCTCATGGAAGCAAATGTCCACTGTCCCATGGTGTGGCCTCATAGAGCACTGGAGACCATTGTGGCACAGGGGGAAAATATGGAACAAAGGCTCCTGAGGGACACAGCAGGGCCTCATGGAATCCAAGAGAGCATTTTGATGGAATGGAAACTCATGGAACCAAGTGTGCACTGTTTTACAGCGGGTCCTCGTGGCACCCAGGACACCACTGTGACACAATGCAATCTTGGGGAACAAAGTGTCACCTTCAAACACAGCGGGGCCTCGTGGAAGCCAGGACACCACTTGGACATTGCCAGGGCACGTGGATCTCAGTGTCCACTGTGACACAGCACAGCCCCATGGAACTCAGCAGGCCATTGTGACAACATGGAATCTCATGGATCCAAGGCTCTGCTTTGACAAGGCGGGGCCTCAGAGGATGCAGGTGCCACTGGGCCATTGCCAGCTCCTGTGGAATCCAGTGTCCATTGGGACACAGCGCAGCCTCAGGGCAACCTGGGGACCAGTGTGGGGCAATGGAATCTCATGGAACCAAGGGTCACTTGTGACAGAGAGGGGCCCCATGGAACACAAGGGCCACTGTCATGGTTTGACACTGTTTAAAATACCAGGTAGCCACAAAAATCGTTAACGAAGGAATCATGAGTTGAGATAAGGATTGGGAGAAAAACATTCTAAGTTCAAAACAGGCTCAAACTTAAAGGTATAAAGTAAATTCATTATTAACAGAGTAGGATAATGAGGAAGAAAAGAAGCCTTTCAAACACCTTTTTTCCCCTCCATCCCCTCCCTCTTTCCCTCCGACAGCGCACGGAGACAGGGCCTGGGAGTGATTAAGCCAGTTCATCACTCGAGATCTTTCTTCAGGTCCCTCAGGGAGGGGAGTCTCTTTCTTCTGCTGTGCCATGGGCTCCTTCCCACGGGAGACAGTTCTCTGTGCACTTCTCCAGCATGTTTCTAATTTCACGAGTATCAGTCCCGCCCAGCCTGCTGTAACCTGAGTCCCTCCCACGGGCAAAACAGCCTTCCCAAAACTGCAGGCGTGGGTCATTAGTCCATGGGGTGGAGTCTTTTAAGGATCAGCTGCTTCAGTTTGGAAGCAAGGGCCCTCTTTCTCTGTCTCTGGAAGCAGGAGCCCTCTCTCCCTGTTCAGGTCTCCCCCTGGATTACAGCTTTTGTAGCATCCACCCGCTCTGGCGTGAGCACCTTTTCCCACGGGCTGGGAGTGGATCTCTGCATCCCCCGTGGACTTCATGGATCCCAGGGAGACAGTTTGTTTTATCCCAGTCCTCACCACGGCTTGCAGAGAAAATCCCGACTCCCACCCTGGGAGCATCTCCTGCCCCTCTTTCTTTCCACTGACCTTGGTGCTGCCAAGTTGTCTTTCTCTACAAGTCCTCACTTCCTCCTCTTTCTACAACTAGGAGGAAAAAACTGCTGCTCGTAAATGATGTGTAAACATGTTAAGAATAACCTTTCTATGCAGGTATTAACTAGTTAACATTATAACTGGGGTCAAAGTTACAAGATGCTAATATAGCTTGAGTTATAAGATACCTGTATAATCTGGATCATAACCTCCTGTACAATGTAACAGCTGGTACAGGGTTAACTGCTGCTCCTAAGTGCCATTGCCACCAAATGCCCCCAGTTGCAGGATTTCTGCAGGGTTTCGCAGCACGGAGAAGTTGATTTGGTCTCGGTGCTGCCCCGGGCAATCGTTTGCCGTGTTTGCCCTGCCGGCCCCGTGGCCCCGCTGCCCCTGCGCGGGCGGTCGCAGCCGCCGTTCAGCGCCTCTCTTCATGCGGGCGCTGAGAAGGAGAAGCCGCCGCCCCGGCCTTTCTGCTCGCAGCGCGGCTGGCTAACAGCGGCCAGGCAGGCCAAGCTCGCCGCGGGCAGCACCGAAACGGCGGCGGCCACAGCGGCCACATGGCCACACCCGCGGCACAGGGATGGCCCCGGCGGCGGCGCCTCGCCTCCCCTGGAAAAAAACTGCCCAGGCGCTGCTTTGATTTCCTTCTCACATTCGCCATCCCAGAGGCGCTGCCAACCTCTCCAGCTGGCCAGTGCCATGTCCATCTTCAGAGCCAGCAGGGATTGGCTCTGCCGGACAGAGCAGGAGCTTCCAGCAGCTTCTCACAGAAGCCACCTCCGTGGCCTCCCCCCGCTACCAAAAACTGGGCTGAGCCCAAATCAGCACAGGGTCATTCCACCGCTGGTGGTTGAGGGCACCGCTCCCAAAAGCGCACAAGAGTGAGGCTGCCGTGGGGTGAGGGTGCAGGGGGAACTGGAGTGCCTGGGAGCCCAGAGCTGGCTGCTGGGGGCTTGGAGGGTGCAGAGCTGGGTGACAGGACCGGGCAGGGACCAGGGCTGGCCGATGGGAGCTGGGCTGGGATCCAGGGCTGGTGGAAGCTGGGGGTCCAGGCTGGGGAGTCGAGGGCTGGTGTTTCCAGAGCTGGGTTGAGGGGGCTGGGCAGGTCCAGGGCTGGATGCTGGGAGCTGGGGGGATCCAGGGCTGGATGCTGGGAGCTGAGCAGGTCCAGGGCTGGATGCTGGGAGCTGGGGGGATCCAGGGCTGATGCTGGGTGCGAGGTGCTCAATGGATGCTGATTCTGGTTTCAGGTTCTACTTCACTCTGCATCAGGAAGACTCTCGAGCTGATAGTTTCTTCTGTCACTTCCCTACCTACAAGTCCCTGGCCCTGCCTACCAGCAGATTCACAGGGTCTGTTTGCAAAGACACATTCATCACATTCCTTTCAATGTTTCCCTGAAATCGCTGTATTGTTACACTGAATTCAACAAATCTTTGCTTTTGGTGGATGCCTTTTTCTTGGAATGGACAAGAGACCTTCATGTGTGCAAGCCGCGTGCCTTCCTGCTTGCTCTGCTCTGAGGGCAAAAGTCGCTTTCTCTGTTCAGCTGTGCTGCTCCTTTCCACTGTGGTGGCTCCAACAATGGACACTGGCACTTCAAACCAGTGGGAGGAGTTGGGAAATGTGAGTGAAAATAGATTATCCAGAACCACCCTTGATCTGTCCTCGCTCACTCACTGGGCTTGAGGAGATGCTTGGTAAGTGATGCCCGGGAAGCCTGTGAAAACAGGAGTCAATCTGATTTTACCACCCGTGTGCTGTAATGCAGCCTCCAAAAGGAGCGATGCTTTTCTGCACCTGTGCACACACGTGTCTAAAGCACGTGAATCCTCCATTAGTTCCACATTCATCCTGAGGCTTTGCACCCAACTGTTGATTTTTTCCCGATATTGCTCATTTTAGCTTCAATGGTTGTAAATCAAAGCAGATCAGAGGAAACAAGTAATACAAAATTTTTTAAAAATCCAAAAACACCCACTGACAACACTGCAGAAGATTTTTTCATAGTATAGTTTTTTATTAACTCTTCTGTCAGTCGATATGTTCCTCCTAATTCCTTTATGCCTTTTGAACCACAGCTATTTATCATTATTCCTTTTTAGTATTTATTATGCCTTTTGAACACCATGTACAACTGACTGATGCAATCACAAGTAGTTTTCTGTCCAAAGAGATTAAAAATCACATTTCTTCATCCCAAAGAGACTAAAGCCGGTGTGTTTGGTGTCCCATGTCCCACAGCCGGTCCCGGTATCTCCGCAGGGGATTTCTGCCCTGGGGCAGCCCCGTGGCCATGGTGACACCCTGAAACATAGATTTAAAAGAAACATAAACATTTTAGTTATAGGCTAGCTGTGTTGAAATGAGTTAGAATAAGAAAGAATTTGAGCTGGACTAGAGTTAATTAAAATAGTTAAGAGAGCTAGATTTGAAATAGTTTTTAAGATGTTAGTAATTGATTACAGAATAATTGATGATCTGTCATTTGTATGTTTGTTTAGCTGTGCTTAGAACGAGGAACAGAAATATTGATCAGTTAGTGTAGGGAACAAGGACAATTCCCAATTTCCTCCCTCTGTGGGAACCTATTCAAAAGTCAGGCAAGAGGAAGTTTGGAGGTCACTAACGTAATTAAGATTGTTAAAGTTCAGAAAGGCAAAAAAGGTGCAAGTGAGAGAGATGAGCTTACTTCATCTGTCTGGGACCACTGACCCAATTCGAGAGCAGCGACTCAATTCAGAGCACGCACTGCGCATGCTTAATGCCATTAAAGCTCATTTCCATACGAAGCGGAGAATGGGAGGGGTCACTGTTAGAAATATGTATTTGTAGTTTGGATATTCATCACTTTTGTGGCTAAATGAACTCTGTAACCGTTCATACCTGGGCACTGCGCATTAGGAAGCTGTTCCACGCCGCTGTCCGGCGCCAATAAATCATTCACTTTCTAACTCTCACCTGTTAGAGAGCTTTTGTCTGTCTCAGCTGGATATCGATATGAGATCGATATTCACATCTTGGTAAATGAAGCCCCGAGCACGGACACTGGGGCCGGTGTGCCAAGGCGTTTGGGGCTGCACGGACGTTCTTTAGCAGCAATGTTTGTCTTTATTCTCTCTGTCTTTATTCTCTCTGTCTTTTCTCTCTATCTTTACTCTCACTCTATTCTCTTTCTCCTTATCGTCTCTCTCTTTTCCCCCCTCTCTTTATTCCCCCTCTCTTTACTCTCTCTCTTTTCTCTCTCTCTTTTTCTGTTCTCTCTTTTCTCTCTCTTCACTCTCTCTCTTTATCCTCTCTGTGAAAAATGAATGCAAAACCTACATATTTTAGCAATATAATATTGAACATTTATTAGTAGAACAAAGGCAAATCACAGCGCTGGGGCGCTTGGCAATATTGCCAGAGGCGCCCTCCATTCATTTCACTGCGGACTTAAGGACTCTCTTAAACTGTTCCATATTCATTAAGCCCAGAAAGTCATTTACACTTCACTCAGCTTTCCCCCTCTCCGGTCTCTGCCCCTTCCCCCAGGACGCCGCCGCCTCGGTGCTTGGGATCGCTTCAGAACTGAAGGCAGGCACCCCCCTCCCGTGCCTCCCCAGTCTCCAGCCTCATTTGCAGCTGCCAGTTCCCTTGGGAGGTGTGAGTTCTGAGGAGAGAACAGTCTTCCTGGGATGCACGCGGTTTATCTTCTTTGTTCCTCTAAGATATCTCGGCTCCTGGCTCTGTAGACTTTGGGTCTCTTCTCCAAGCTCCGAGCCGGGTCTGAGCCAGGAACCGGTGGGCTGGGAGAGACATCGCTGCTGAGGGGCTGAATATTTCCGAAACTAAAGGATCAAGTGGCACCTGGAGGTTCCAGAAGTCCCCGCGCACACGTTCCATTCCCTCATTTCAAGCTGAAAGCTCAGCTCCACTTTTGACTCTGCTTTGTAGCGATGAATGGAAACATTCCCCGCAATTCCCGTCGAAAGAGCCCGGCAAGGTTCGTGTCGGGAGAGGTCCCTCGGGGCAGCCCCGGCTCCTGCCCTGCTTGAGTCCCTCTCGAGCCCGCTGTGGTTTCCAGCTGCTTCGCTCCAGCTGCCCCAAATGCCCGTGAATTGCACGGAACTGGAACAGATCCGAGTCCTCGTGGCTCGGGCTAAGGGCAGGGAGAGGTCACTGAGGGATCGCCATCGCGGCCACAAGAGCCCCGACGTGGGGAATGAACTGGATTTGGGACGGAGCGGATCAGAACAGGAGAGTGAGGAGGAAAATAAACCCTGGAACAGAACCTTCCCCCGACCTCTTTCTCCTTGCCGGAGTTCACTTTATGCCCGGCTCCTCCCTGCTGTGCCCAGCGGGGCAGGGAGAAGGGATGGGAGTCGCGCTCAGTTCGTGCCGCTGCTTCCCCCTCGGGAACAGGAATCCTTCCCTGCTGCGGCGCGGGGTCCTTCCCATGGGGTCAGTCCCTGCCCTGGCCAGCGGGGGGTCCCTCCCCAGCCGTGCGGTCACTCCCCGACCCGGCCCTGAGGCGCGGGGCAGTCGCGGGGCAGCCGCGCTCCGGCCCCGTCAGCGGCAGCGCCGCTTCGTGCTGGGCAGGAGCGGCAGAAGGAGCCGGGCGACGGCGGGGGCTGAACCCCGGCAGCAGCGAGGAGGAAGAAGAGGAAGAAGAGGAAGAAGAGGAAGAAGAGGAAGAAGAGGAAGAAGAGGAAGAAGAGGAAGAAGAGGAAGGGGCCGGGGCCGCCTGCGGTGTCTGATCCCCGGCAGCAGCGGGGAGGCCTCGGGCAGCGGCGGCGGGCGGGGCCCTTTGGAGCCGCCCCGAGGGCTCGGTGCCGCCCCGGGCCCCTGAAAGAGCCGCTCGGCGGGACGGGCGAGCTGGGAACGAGAGAAAACCGCGAAAAAAGAAGAAAATCCGATCAAAGAGCCGCACCGAGGGGCGTCTCCGCCGGCCCGTGGAACTGAAGGAGCTGCACCGAGAGACCGGCGAGGAGCCCGGCGGTGAAAGAGCCGCAGCGGAGGGCGGGGGATGGGAGGTGCGAATGGAGTAAAATACAGAGATTAGAAGGAAAAATTATAAAAGAGCCGCACCGGGAGAGGCCGCTGCGCAGCGACTAAGAACGCAGCACCGGGGGGCTCTGGGGCTTGTTCCCGTCAGCTCCGCTCAGCCCTCGGGCACCGGGGGGTTCCGGGGCTTGTTCCCGTCAGCTCCGCTCAGCCCTCGGGCACCGCGCTGGGGCCCGCGCACTTTTCCAGCCCGGCCGCCCCCACGGGCCGGGCCCCGCGGCTCCCGCTGCCGCCGCCTCGGCCCCGCCGAGCCCAGAAACCCCGGAAAATCGCTGCCATGCACTAAGGAACCTTTCCGTGCGCAGCCAGGGGCGCAGAGGGGGATCCTTATGAAGTCCCCTCCCCTCAGTCCCTCCAGGCACGGCCGGGCATTAGCGCAGCTCCCGGGGCTGTGTCCCGGCACCGGCTGCTGCCACAGGGCACGGGGCTGCCGCGCTTGGGCATCAAACGCGACAGATTTGGGGAGCAGGGACAGCCACAGAAATCCTCGGGGAGCCCTCGGGAGCCTGGAGCTGCACGAGGGCCACAAAGGATGCCCTGGACACAGCGATGGCCCCAGCAGCGGCTCTGCCCCCCAGCACGGGGCTGTGTCCCAGACCCCCCGCTCCAGCCCGAGGTTTGGGGGCGGCAGCGGAGCTGCTGGATGCAGCTTCCAGCCCCGCCAGCCGCAGCTCCGATCCCTTGGGCCGTGACGCCGGGGACGGGTGTCCGTCGGCGCTCGGGCTCTGTCTGTCAGCTTTTGCAATCCAGATTCCAATTGTGAGAAATGAGGGAATGATTAATGTTGTCTTTCGCATCTATGATTTTAACATTTAGAAGTGATGATGTACTATGTAGAAATAGCGTTAAGGTAAAATGCTGTTAAGTAAAAACGAGATTAAGGTAAATTGTAACTTCGAAATAGCTGTAATACGCTACGAAATGTATTAATAAACACATGGCAATAAATGTCTTTTGAGTTGAGAAACTATCAGGAGTTTATCTTAGAGGAACAAAGATATCTTAGAGGAACAAAGATAGAGATATCTTAGAGGAACAAAGAAGATAAACCGCGTGGATCCCAGGAAGACTGTTCTCTCCTCAGAACTCACACCTCCCAAGAGAACTGGCAGCTGCAAATGAGGCTGGAGACTGGGGAGGCACGGGAGGGGGGTGCCTGCCTTCAGTTCTGAAGCGATCCCGAGCACCGAGGTGGCGGCGTGCTGGGGGAAGGGGCAGAGACCGGAGAGGGGGAAAGCTGAGTGAAGTGTAAATGACTTTCTGGGCTTAATGAATATGGAACAGTTTAAGAGAGTCCTTAAGTCCGCAGTGAAATGAATGGAGGGCGCCTCTGGCAATATTGCCAAGCTCCCCAGCGCTGTGATTTGCCTTTGTTCTACTAATAAATGTTCAATATTATATTGCTAAAATATGTAGGTTTTGCATTCATTTTTCACAGAGAGGATAAAGAGAGAGAGTGAAGAGAGAGAAAAGAGAGAACAGAAAAAGAGAGAGAGAAAAGAGAGAGAGTAAATGTCGGGAAAGGCGCGGGAGACGAGCTCATGATTTCATGATCGGCAAGCCTCGATTTTATTGTCTTTTCATCTCTTATTTATACAACACTTAAACAGCTCATACATATTGCAAAACCTGAGCTCATGATTGCTCATCTTCTCTCGTGGGAACAACACACCCCGCGGCGATGGTTTCTTCATTCCAGTCTGCTCTGGCTTGTGTCCTGTTGGACACCCTGTTGATAAGAAACCCCTTTTCCCACGACAGGCTGACTCCTACATCCTGCAAGCCTCTATCTTATCATGTCCTCTGCTGCGCAGCCATTCCTCAGATAAGCTCTCTACACTTCCCCCGTTTTCTTTATGCGCTATCATGCTCAGAGTTGTTGTTTTTAGCAGTACCCTCTTGATACAAGTTAGAGCGCAGCTGAACAGGACTTATCCTACCAAAACCATGATCAATAAGAGAAACAATGTTTTTACCATGCTTCTTACCCAACCACCCAATCCCAGTTCACTGACCAGCCCATCTAGGCCAAAGAAACCTGTATCTTCCTTAATTTTTTGAGAGTGATTTATAAGCTGTTGAATCTCTGCATGAATAGAGGGAGAATGATCATTTAGATCCATGCAGCATAGTCCCTCAAATTCTTCACACCCGTGTCCATGAGCTAACAACAGAAAATCAATAGCAGCTCTATTTTGTAATACAGCATGTTGGACTGTGCTTAAATCATCTGCAAGCGCGGACAGTACTCTACTTGTTCCATTTGCTTGCTTCACTACCCAGCAGCTTAATCTCTCTATATTGCGATGAGCTCGAGCTGCTGCCCCTCCAGGCAAAAATAGTGATGAAAAAATTACCTCCCACTTGTTCCACAAGGTCAATTCATCATCACAATTTGATTGGAGGGTCTGGGATAGATCTCTGCACCATCTGGTGGGGTGGGTTTTATTTGGGTGGTGCTGTGGAAGGGCTAAACTAAGCTGTCCGATTGTACACGGACCGCCAACGGGCAAGGTAGGGATGCCGGTCCAAGCACGATTTCCGCAAATTAGAAAATATCCAGGGGGCAGTCTTCTGGGTATGACTGTGCCTGGTGCAGGTTTTTCCTGTGTCCTACCAGTGTGGTTGCACCACGATTTTTCCCATTCTAAACTGTTCCCTATGGGAGACAACCAAGTAGGAGTAGATACATTTTTCCAGCAGTTGGTATGCGTGCCTTCAGAGCAGTGTGAATTCCTGCTATCTATATAAAAGCAACTAGTGGCGTTTAAAGAATCAATCAATTCAATCTCTTTAGGCTCAGGCCCAAATGGGAGGCGGTCATCCCAAACGTCATACTGCTCGAAACTTTCAATGATGTTATTGCCAGTAATTCGGCCTGATCGGAACCCTGTATCATTGGCGGCTGACCTGAAATGGAGCCAAGTTGTATTTGTTAGGGGGACTCCTATTAGGCACGTAAGAAAAGGAGTACTTGGGGTAGCTAAGCTGGCACAGAACGTAGTTGTATTTAATTCGTGTGCCAAAGATACCCAAACATTTTGCCTTGGATCGAATAGCTTAGGAGGGTAACTATGCTTGAGGGCCAAAGTGCCTGGGACGCTTAGAAGACCCAATACGGCGAGTATACCGGCGGCACACATTGTCCCAGTCACGGGGTTTAACCTGCCACAGCTCTGGGACATCAAGGCCTGTCTTGCGACGGGCTTCTAGGATAGCGGAACGTTTGTTAGCTAATATGCTTTAATTCCCACCGCAAGTCTTTTAGGTGGAGGTTTTCGATATTTTCTAGTAACGCTAAACTCTGATCTAGAGGTACTCCCGTTAGTTTACCAAGATTTTCCTGAGCTGATGCTCGATCCTACTGAAACTCACAATTGAGGCACCTTAACTCTGTGGACACTTGTCGCTGAAAGATCCACCACTGTAAATTACAACCTCTGCAATGAATTCTAACCCGAGCTAAATGGCAACGATTATAACAAACAATGCATGAGCGTTAGCAATGTGGCAAAAAGTCCGCGTATAATCGGGGAATGAGGGACTCTTCAATTTCCCGTTCAGAGTCTATTAGAAATTTAGTATGGAATTCCTCTTCGGTGTTATGTAGCACTTGTGAGACCACCTGTTGGAGTCGTCTTTTCTTCCTCTGTCGCGGACTGTCCCTGCGTATAAGCTGGCTTAGTCCATTTTGCAGGGATCCACTGCGGTCCTGTCGGGGTAGAAACACAAACATAACCTCTGCCCCAGTACAAAACTTTGGCTGGATCCTGCCATAATCCTGACTAGGGGTCTTTAAATCTGACCCACACTTCTGGTTGCGGATTAGAAGGTGGGGTAAAATGGATTATGGCAGGAGGAGACTGTCTATCTCCAAAAATGCAAAGATGATTTAAAACAAATAAGCATTTCAGTAGCTTGTTTTGGGTATTAGGAATGTCAGGATATTTTTCTAGATATTGTTTTAATGTACCGTGTGCTCTTTCCACAATTGCTTGACCCGTGGGGGAGTGAGGAATTCCCCTTTTGTGGACAATATTCCATTGGGTCATATATCTGGCTATCCGCGTACTGCAATAGGCGGGCCCATTGTCTGTTTTAACTGTTATAGGGACTCCCATAATAGCAATACAGCTATTCATGTGGCGTTCAACATGTTTGGCTGTTTCTCCTGCTTGAGCAGTTGCCCACATAAAATGACTATAGGTGTCTATAGTAACATGAACATATTTTAGCCGTCCAAAGCTGGCGACATGAGTGACATCCATTTGCCAAATTTTGTTAGCCTTTAGGCCCCTGGGGTTAACGCCTGCTCCCAAACCTAGCCCCTTATTGTGGAAACTGCACACGGGACACGCTTTAACTATGGCTTTTGCCTCTTCGATTGGGATACCGAATTCCCTTGACAAGCCTTTGGAATTCTGATGAAAAATAGCATGGCTTTCTCGTGCCATTGTTTGTTTCGGGAGAATGTTTTGGGCAAGCGAGACAAGTTTATCTGCTCTTTCGTTTCCTTCACCCAGGCCTTCATTCCACATGTGGCTGCGAATATGGAGAATGGAATAGGGGTGTGACCGTTCTCTTAGGGCGCGTTTTAGTTGCAGAAAGAGTTCATAAAGCCTTTTGTTTTGTACTTCCTTAATGACTGCATCCTCAATTCTTGAGGCGACGCCCACTACATACAGCGAGTCCGAAACTACGTTTAAGGGTCTTGTGAGGTGGGTTACTGCCCAAACGACTGCAAGTAATTCTAAGGTTTGCAGGGTATCATCTGACGAGGCGTTTATTAAATGCTGACGCCATTGCTGGTCTTGTTTCCATACGACGGCTGCTTTCCTTGTCTTTCTTCCGGCGTCTGTGAATGCAGTAATGGCATTGCGGATAGGCTTATCTTCTCGCAAGGGTTTTGAAATCCAGTTCCATGCTCCTATCCACTGTAATGCCTTGGGAAACAGGGGACCGGTCTGAATTTTGGCTCCTGAGGACAACAGAGCTTCCGTGAGTAATGAAGAATTTAGCAAGTACCAGTCCAAGGCAGGTTTTTCCATTGGGAGATTGATGCACTCAGGTTCTTGTCCTCCAATTTCCAGAATGCACAAACGTCCTTTCTTAATTAAATTAGCCAAATTTTCAAGTTTTGTGGTAATAGTTTTTCGTTGCTGCAACTGTGGTGATATCCATTCTAAAACCGCCAGCTCCCCCGTTTTCTTTAGCTGTGTAATTGCGCCGAGGAGGTGAGTTTCAGAATTCCAAATAGTAAGAGAGAGGGGGATGTCTGGATTAAGACGCGAAATAAAACCGTCTGTGATACAGGTGGTGATTTGTTGTAGAGCTTCTTGCTGCTGCGGCGTTAGGTGTACCGGTGCGCATGGATCTGATCCTTTTAGTAAGGGACGGAGCTGGTCTAAAAGAACATTAGGGATTCCTACTATTGGCTTTAACCACTGCAGATCACCTAACAGTTTTTGAGCGTCATTTAAAGTGGTGATTGAGGCTTGGATATGTAGTTTTTGAGGCTTCGCTCTTTGATTGGTGATGACCCATCCTAAATACTTCCACGGGGAGGATATTTGAATTTTGTTAGCAGCTATTACTAAAGACCATTCTTGAAGAGAGGAGGTAATAAGCTGAATTTCTGTTTGGTCAAAAGGCTCCTTCTGCGCAAACAAAATATCATCCATATAATGATAAATGATGGTCTGAGGTAACTTTTGTCGCAGTGGTTGCAACGCTGCATCAACATACAATTGACATATGGTGGGAGAGTTGCGCATTCCCTGCGGCAATACGGTCCACTCAAAACGTTTGTCTGGTTCACCACGATTAAAAGCAGGCAATGAAAAGGCAAATTGCTTCGTATCATCTGGATGTAGTGGAATTGTGAAAAAGCAATCTTTCAAGTCAATAATAAGAAGAGGCCAATCTTGTGGCAACATTGCTGGATTAGGGAGTCCTGGCTGCAGCGCTCCCATAGGCTGCATACGAGCATTGACAGTTCGAAGGTCTTGTAGCAGACGAAACGTGCCATTCTTCTTTTGGATGACAAAAATTGGGGTGTTCCATGGGCTTGTCGAAGGCTTAAGATGTCCTTGTTGAAGCTGCTCATTGACTAGAGCGTGTGCTTGAAGCAGATTTTCCCGTTTTAAAGGCCATTGCTTAACCACCACAGGGTCGTTGTCAGTCCATCTTAGTGGCAGCGGGAAATTCCAAGCAACGGCCCTTAGCAGAAATGGCGATCATCGGTAAGCACAAAACTCATTTGGGCCAATACATCTCTTCTGAGGAGGCAGTCAACTGTGGGGGGTAGAGGGGCGATAGAAAAAGTTGCGGTAGTTTTCTTGCCCTCAATTTCTACAGTTATCAGCGGAGATTTGTGTGCTAGTTTCATCCCTCCGACACCAGTGATGGCTGTCATTGCTGGCAGAAGAGGCCAATGTGAGGGCCATGTGTTCACATCGACAATGCTGGAGTCTGCCCCTGTGTCTAGGAGGCTCTGTAACGTGATTGTTTCTCCTTTATAGGTTAGGGCACACGGCTTCCGTGGACGGCTATTAAGATCGATGGTGAGCAAGGTTAGTTCCCCAGTTGAGCCGCAGCCTGTATGAGCGTTTGGTTGAGCCTGCAAGGGCTGCATGCCTTGTGTGGCTTGAGGCAAAGGTACAAATTGAGCTAGTCTTTGGCCTTTAGGAATCCTTACAGGTGGATGAACAGTATAAGCCAGTATGAAGATATCACCCTGTGAGTCAGCGTCCACCACGCCTGGTTGAACGAACAGTCCTAGGGCAGTGGCAGATGATCGGCCAAGAATCAAGCCTCCTACTGGTGTACCATTGAGGCAGATGGGTCCTGTTAGTCCTGTAGGGATGTTATGGATTTCAGACGTCAGGAGATCACAGTCTACTGAGGCTGCCAAGTCCAGGCCGATGCTGCCCCCTGTTGCTGGCTGGAGGCAGGGCAAGGGTTTGCAGCTGCTACTTGTGTCCCTGCGCGGCTGCTGGACGCGCTGCTCCGGGAGTTTCCCCGCTTCTTGTTACGGCAGGCATTCGAGTTATGCGTGTTGGATTGGCATTTGTTGCACCAAACTCCGGATGCTGAGCACTCCCGATGAAGGTGGCCCGACTGGCCACATCGATAGCATCTCATTCTGTTTCCCTCTGGAGGCAACCGGGGGCGCGTGGCTGCTGCTTGGAGGGGAGCAAGGGCGGCCATTACCTGCATCTGAGCACTAGCTGCTTGTTCCTTCAATCCCTCCCCCAGCTTTTCTAACACGTGGACTAAAAAGGCTTGAGCACCTGTGGGCAAGGTCGCAGCTTTATCTAGTAATGCCGGAGTGGTCCAATCACCAGGTATAGAGGTAATCAAAGATCTGGTGCTAGGGTTGCTATTTTGCAAAATGCACTGTCTTAAAATGGCATCTTGCATATGGTCGGGTGTCCCTGCCCTAGAGATAGCATCCATAACCTTATCAACAAAGGAGCTTAACGATTCATCACGACCCTGCTTGATGCTCATATATAGGGGGGTCCCTCCCGATGTCCTGACTTTATCTATTGCTCTCTTAGCTACTGCCATGGCCTCCCTAAGTTTATGTGGCCCTAGTCCAGCTTGAGCTTCAACTCTGAGATACGGGCCCTGTCCCATAAGCTCGTCTACAGTAAGGCCTGTTAAGGGGTCCCCTTGGGGTCTGGGGAGATTAGCGCTACTTGCCGCTTCCTCTCTCCACCTTGCCTCAAAAAGCAATCTCTGAGACGGGGTGTAAATGAGTTTCGTGATAGCCAGGATATCGGCAGGCAGAAGAATGTGGGCATTAAAAAGATAATCTAACATCTGCTTAGCTGGCTCACTAGACACCCCAAAGTTACTGACTGTTGCTCTCAGCTGGGACAGGAGTTTCCAGTCGAGATGGGCAAACTGCGCGTTCTGACCCCCTTGCGCATTAGTAGTGAAAACGACAGGGAAAGCCATCGCTTCTTGTGCCGCTGCTAGGAGTTCGGAATCTCCCCTTTCCATGCCGTCTCGGGCAAGCACCTGCCACAACTCTCTCCTCCTTGCTGCCATAGCCTCCGCCGGGTCAGATTCTGCCCCAGGGACAGGCTTAGTGGCATTAGAGGGGTCGGGCGGCGGCGGCTGGTGTGAGGGGGTTAATGCACAGGCGGTGATTGAAGTGGAAGGCGGGGGAGCGGGCAGGAGGGTAGGCAGCGCGGGGGATTGACTGTCAGCGGGGGGTGGCTCTGGCGGAATCTCAATAGTGGCAAAGGCAGGGGGGTTGGGGGCCGTAGGGAAAAACGAGGAGTCATTATCTTGGTTACGGGAATGCGCTGTCTTAATACCTACGACTGCTCGCTTCTCTGCCTGCACTAACAGTAGCTCATTATGAACTGCTTTCCAAAGTTTGCTTATTTTCTTGGCTGACTTATCATCGTCTAAAACAAGGCTAAAAAGTTCATCCCCGTACCTCCGCCATTCTGCTAATTCGTGAATGCTGTGAGGGTCATTAAAGGAGCCATAGGAACGCGAGTGAGTTAGTAGGGAAGGGAGGTCTTTTTCTAAGTTAAAAGCTTTAAAGTGATGCTTAAGAAGAAAAGCTTTAAATAAATCCTGTGCTGCTTGCCTATCCATACTTACGGTACCGTTGCTAGCCCTCCAGGCTTCGGCAGCATGTATCAGCGAACCCACCGGTGTGGTCGTTCGGGCACGGAGACGGGAACACAGTTGTCCTCCGCTCTTATTGCCGTCCGTCTAGCTGCAGGACCTGAACCCAACGCACCTTTCCTTGTGGAAATGGGGGTGGGGGGGGTCAATGACGTGCCTTCTGTTCAGGCGTCAGATGTCGGGAAAGGCGCGGGAGACGAGCTCATGATTTCATGATCGGCAAGCCTCGATTTTATTGTCTTTTCATCTCTTATTTATACAACACTTAAACAGCTCATACATATTGCAAAACCTGAGCTCATGATTGCTCATCTTCTCTCGTGGGAACAACACACCCCGCGGCGATGGTTTCTTCATTCCAGTCTGCTCTGGCTTGTGTCCTGTTGGACACCCTGTTGATAAGAAACCCCTTTTTCCACGACAGGCTGACTCCTACATCCTGCAAAGCTCTATCTTATCATGTCCTCTACTGCGCAGCCATTCCTCAGATAAGCTCTCTACAAGTAAAGAGAGAGGGAATAAAGAGAGGGGGGAAAAGAGAGAGACGATAAGGAGAAAGAGAATAGAGTGAAAGTAAAGAGAGAGAGAGTAAAGAGAGAGAGAATAAAGACAAACATTGCTGCTAAAGAACGTCCGTGCAGCCCCAAACGCCTTTGCACACCGGCCCCAGTGTCCGTGCTCGGGGCTTGATTTACCAAGATGTGAATATCGATCTCATATCGATATCCAGCTGAGACAGACAAAAGCTCTCTAACAGGTGAGAGTTAGAAAGTGAATGATTTATTGGCGCCGGACAGCGGCGTGGAACAGCTTCCTAATGCGCAGTGCCCAGGTATGAACGGTTACAGAGTTCATTTAGCCACAAAAGTGATGAATATCCAAACTACAAATACATATTTCTAACAGTGACCCCTCCCATTCTCCGCTTCGTATGGAAATGAGCTTTAATGGCATTAAGCATGCGCAGTGTGTGCTCTGAATTGAGTGGCTGCTCTCGAATTGGGTCGGTGGTCCCAGACAGATGAAGTAAGCTCATCTCCCTCACTTGGACCTTTTTTGCCTTTCTGAACTTTAACAATCTTAATTACTTTAGTGACCTCCCAATTTCCTCTTGCCTGACTTTTGAATAGGTTCCCACAGAGGGAGGAAATTGGGAATTGTCCTTGTTCCCTACACCAACTGATCAATATTTCTGTTCCTCGTTCTAAGCACAGCTAAACAAACATACAAATGACAGAGCATCAATTATTCTGTAATCAATTACTGACATCTTAAAAAGCATCTCAAATCTCTTATTATTGTCTCTTAACTATTTAAATTAACTCTAGTCCAGCTCAAATTCTTTCTTATTCTAACTCATTTCAACACAGCTAGCCTATAACTAAAATCTTTATGTTTCTTTTAAATCTATGTTTCAAGGTGTCACCATGGCCACGGGGCTGCCCCAGGGCAGAAATCCCCTGCGGAGATACCGGGACCAGCTGTGGGACATGGGACACCAAACACACCGGCTTTAGAAGAAATGTGATTTTTAATCTCTTTGGACAGAAAACTACTTGTGATTGCATCAGTCAGTTGTACAAGGTGTTCAAAAGGCATAATAAATACTAAAAAGGAATAATGATAAATAGCTGTGGCTCAAAAGGCATAAAGGAATTAATTGGGCACAACATATCCACTGACAAAAGATTTAATCAAAGAAAAACTATGCTGTAATAAAATCTTTTTTCTGCATTTTCATCAGAGGTTGTTCTTGGGTTTTTAAAAAATTTCTTGTTTCCTCTGATCTGCTTTGATTTACAAACATTGAAGCTAAAATGAGCAACATCAGGACCAAATCAACAGTTGGTGCAAAGCCTCAGAATGAATGTGGAACTAATGGAGGATTCACGTGCTTTAGACACGTGTGTGCACAGGGGCACAAGAGCATCGCTCCTTTTGGAGGCTGCATTACAGCACACGGGTGGTAAAATCAGATTGACTCCTGTTTTCACAGGCTTCCCGGGCATCACTTACCAAGGATCTCCTCAAGCCCAGTGAGTGAGCGAGGACAGATCAAGGGTGGTTCTGGATAATCTATTTTCACTCACATTTTCCAACTCCTCCCACCAGTTTGAAGTGCCAGTGTCCATTGTTTGAGCCACCACGGTGGAAAGGAGCAGCACAGCTGAACAGAGAAAGCGACTTTTGCCCTCAGAGCAGAGCAAGCAGGAAGGCACACGGCTTGCACACATGAAGGTCTCTTGTCCATTCCAAGAAAAAGGCATCCACCAAAAGCAAAGATTTGTTGAATTCAGTGTAACAATACAGCGATTTCAGGGAAACATTGAAAGGAATGTGATGAATGTGTCTTTGCAAACAGACCCTGTGAATCTGCTGGTAGGCAGGGCCAGGGACTTGTAGGTAGGGAAGTGACAGAAGAAACTATCAGCTCGAGAGTCTTCCTGATGCAGAGTGAAGTAGAACCTGAAACCAGAATCAGCATCCATTGAGCACCTCGCACCCAGCATCAGCCCTGGATCCCCCCAGCTCCCAGCATCAGCTCTGGATCCCCCCAGCTCCCAGCATCCAGCCCTGGATCCCCCCAGCTCCCAGCATCCAGCCCTGGACCTGCCCAACCCCCTCACCCAGCTCTGGAACCACCAGCCCTCCACCCCCAGGCCAGGACCCCCAGCTTCCACCAGCCCTGGATCCCAGCCCAGCTCCCATCAGCCAGCCCTGGTCCCTGCCCCCTCCTGTCACCCAGCTCTGCACCCTCCAAGCCCCCAGCTGTCGCGATGGAGAGAATGCCCGGACGCTCAATGTGAGAGATCAGCAGGATTCCATTTATTAATCATACTAAAGTTTCTTATATACTATCTATAATAGGCTCATGAATATTCATAAAGGCACATTCTAAGTGGTTCACGTAGTCTTAGCTGACTTCTTAACCCCTCCTAGCTCCTCTTCTGTGGTCAGCAATTCTCTTTCTTTGTCTTTTCCAACCCACAGTATTTTATTGTTTTACTGCCAAAGACTAACCTTGCTAACTCTGCAATAAAACACTTAGCTCAGCAATAAGAACTCAATGGTGGCCCAGTTGTTAAGCAGGACAACTGCAGCTTTTTGCAACTTCATTTGTTACACAAGATGCGTGCGATCAAACCATAAGGGTTTTATGTGCCCTTTTTCACGTAGCCAATCTTCCACAATATTCCCTTTCCCACAATCTTCCTCAATATTTCCCCCGATATTTCCTCTGTTTTTATTAATTTGAGCCACCAAAACTCCCTGAGTTAACTGTTCCATGCGTTTGGCTAAACAAGAAAACATAATACGTGCTCCAAGCAAAAGCAAAAGTATAATGACTATCCATCTGAGGCCTTCCTTTATGAGGCTTGTGGCCCAAACTCCAAGTCCCCCAAAAGTCCCTTGGAACCATCTATCGAAAGAACTGTCTTGAACTGTGAGCTTTTTCGTATGTTCAGTGAGCCATTGAAGCTGGGCGTGTATGGATTGACTGTGATCTGATAAATTAAAGCAGCACATTCCTTCTACATCTTTGCATCTGTGACCTTGTGCCAACAGTAAAAAATCAATGGCTGCATGATTTTGCAGTAAAGCGTGGCGCAAGCTATCCACATCTGCAACAAGCTCACCTATCAGGTGTGAGGTAACATTTGCTTGCTTGCCTGTCCAGCATGCCAGCCTTCTAAGCTGAGTGAGGGCACCTGCTGATGCAGCTCCTGGGACTAGGAGAGAAGCAAAAAAGACAGCAGGATCTTTCCATAGTAGCACCTGGTCTCTGCAATTAGAATCTAATGAAAGAATGCTTCGTCGTGATCGCTTGTGTGTGATATTTAGTAGCTGCTGAATGCTAGGGGCAAACATTGTTAGTTTCCCAAAATAACACAGTCCTCCCACTGGCTTAGAAGGCACTCCTGGCCATGCTTTGTTTCCACAAATGAGGAAAGTTCCTGATGGTTACGCTCTGGGTTCTTGTGGAGGATTATCAACTGGCCATACTGATCCATTGCAGTACGCTGTGATGTTAAAGTACCATGAAGCAGTAGGGCTCAGCCATGTGCTGTCTTTTGGCTGTTGGGGGCTGTAGGTGCTGTCAAAGTGACTGCCTCCAAACATGAGACAATAGGGGCTAGGCTGAGAGCCTAAGAGATCTAGCTCTTGAGGCTCAAACATGGATGTATTAAGGCCTAAGGCAATTGCTCTTGCTTGAGCAGCTAGAGGGTTTTTCTTTATTTTAAGAGCATTGCAAATGTCATAAGTGGAGAATTTAGTATCAAGATAGTCGTCAGTGAGAGTGGCAGAGAGCACATTGCAAAAGGCTGAAAGTGCAGTTTCTGGCTCTGAATGGTTAAGGGTGTATTTTTTAAGGCTACCTGTTTCTGCTAACGGAACTCCAATAAGGCAGGTATGGAAGGGATCAGAAGGTGTTGCTAAGGATAAGCAAAAGGAATCCTGGCCTATTCAGTTAGCCCAGGTAACCCACGTGTTCTTTCGGTGGTCTATGTGGCTAACGTGATGTGAATCGGGAGCGTGCATGGTTATCAGCAATGCTGCAAGCATTAAAGCGATGGCACATGCATTCCTACTCATGGGTACGCACCATCCATTGGCATGGTATTTTAAGGCCATCTCTGCAAACCTTATGCACTATTGCGGATTTAAGCTGTATATGAATGCGAGCAACCTCGTGGTTAATTCGCCAGCAAAACTCAGCAATACCTTGTTGTTCAGCTGATTCAAAAAGATCAAGGCCCTGATAATCTGGTAAACCAGTTTCCTTCTGTAACGCTGTCCATACAGATTCACGTTGCCAGGCTCCCTCACAGGTAATACACCATGCTCCCCCTGATAAAAGCGATTGATGAACCTACCACTCTCTATTACAACCCGCGCGTTGGAGAAGGGACCATGCAACGTGTCCTGGTCTCCCACAAGCGTAACAAGTTTTACATTGAATTTTCCCAGGATAAATACTGCTCGAGGACGTCCAGAAGCTGCTGTGCCACCTCCCAGGATTCAAAGTGCCTAAGTCGGGCAGGCACAATGTTAGCAAGAGGTGAGAGCACTGGATCAGCCACTAGATGTAGTCGAAGCAGGCTCAGCTCCGGGAGGTGATGTCGTAGAAGCTCCAGGTCTATGCAGCACCGGTTTGACCCCGCGGCTGGGTATCCACTGCAGACCTGTAGGAGTAAGCACACAAACCTATCCACAACCAAAATATAACACTTCTGCAGGGCCTTTCCATTCTCCAGTAGCCATGTCCTTATAATGGACATAGCTACCAGTCCCTCTTTGAGCTGGTGGAGCCCCTTCTCTATGTTTTATTGCAGGTGGCTCCTTTTCATCACCAAAAATACAAAGATGATTTAACACAAATAAAGCTTTTGCTACTCTTTCTTTTGGATCTACAATATCTTTAAACTTTTCTAAATATTTCTTTACAGTCCCATGGGCTCTCTCTACAATAGCTTGCCCAGTAGGAGAGTGTGGGATTCCCGTGGTGTGATTGATGTTCCATGTTTGCAGGAACATTTGGAGGGTCTTGCTAACATAAGCAGGCCCATTGTCTGTTTTAATGGCTTTCAGGACTCCCATCACTGCAAAGCAGCTAGTTAGGTGCCTGCGCACGTCTCTAGCCTTTTCGCCTGGCTGTGGCGTAGCCCAAATGAAGTGGCTATAAGTATCAATGGAGACGTGGAGATATTTCAGGCAGCCTAATGCTGGAACATGCGTAACATCCATCTGCCAAAGTTCATTGGCTTTAAGTCCTCTGGGATTAACTCCACAGCCTATCCCAATTCCACTATTATGGAAACTGCACACCGGGCAGGCCTTGACAATCGCTTGTGCTTCAGCTATGGAAATGCTGTAGCTTCGTGCAAGTCCTTTAGCATTCTGATGGAAGGTGGCATGGGCTTCTCTTGCCTGTTGAAGAACTGGTAGTGGGGGCCGAACAATTCCTGCCACGAGCTGATCAGCCCGGTCACTTCCTTCTCCCAGGCCGTCTGTGCTCATGTGGCTTCTAATATGTAGCACTGCATAAGCTTCAGTTAATTTAGAGATTGCTATTTGCATGCTTATAAGGAGTGCTACCAGTCTCTGATTTTTGAGGTCACGCAGTGTTGCATCCTCAATGCGATTTGCAACCCCTACTACATACAGAGAATCCGAGACAATATTGAGGCGAGTGTCCTTCCATTGAGCCAAGGCCCAAGCAACAGCATAGAGTTCTAATGTTTGTAATGAGTCCTCTGGTGCTGCCTTTAGTATCCGGTGCTTCCAGCTGTTATCGTTTTTCCACGTAACTGCTGCTTTCCGTGACTTCCTTCCAGCATCAGTGAATACAGTAAGCGCATTGTCCAGGAAATCCACCCGTGGTTAGTCATCCACGCTAATGTAGGTGTTGGTAGTGGCTTTGCTACCAAATTAGGTCCTCCGTTTAAAAGAGCTCGCTGTAGTTCCGGTGAATTAAGCAGGAACCATTCTAGGTCCTTGGACGATATAGGTATCTAGATCGTCCCTGGGACCGTTCCATCAACCTGCAAAATCCTGATGCACGCTTTTGAATTAAGTCTGCTAAAGTTGCCACTTTTTCTTGTATTGTCCTTCTAGGCTGCAACGGTGGTAGAATCCATTCTAGGACCCTGATGTCCTTCGGTGGCTCCCCCGTTTTTATTAATTTGCATTGAGCGATGACAGCGAGCAGATACTGTGGGCCACATGATTGTAATGTCCAAAGGCAATGTAAGATCACGTCTTGTAATAAGGCCTGTGGTGATCTGCTCTGCAATAGTCTGTAACACAGCCTTTTGTCAGAGTAACAGCTTGTGAAGGGTTAGTGCCCTTCAAAAATGGGTGAAGTTCATTTAGTAGTTCGTTAGGAATGCCAACTACGGGGCGAAGCCACTGCAGGTCTCATGGATCCAAAACTTCCCTCACCCCTGGGGTTGGAATATATGGGTGATAGTCCTTCAGTGAGAAACGGCAAAGGCACCAATTGGGCTAGTCAGGTGCCCTTTTCGATGAAAAGAGGTGGAAAAAGAGTCTGTACCATGATTTGAATTTCCCCGGTATAATCCGCATCAATTAGTCCTGTAAGTATTTGTAATCCTTCTGTTACAAAAAGGATAGGATATTGGATTTTAGAAGTAGTAAGGCTAAGGCTCTGCTAGGCTGTAAGGCCTCAGGTGTAGAAATAGTTCTCTTGGGAAACAGGAATGGAATGTGCTGGGTGGGGAAGTTAGGAGTAGTGAATTAGCTGGGCATGGAGAACATGTCTAAAAGTAAATAGTTCTGGGTCGATATATGTGGCATGCAAGGGGGATTTCAGTGGTGGGAGTTCGTTGAGCATTATCTAAGACTAGACAACCATGAAGATATACGGCTTGGGGTATGATTATCAATTGTTAATGTTTTGTATGTGTGCCAATGTTTGAAACTGTATAAAGAGCTGAGTGAAACGATAGGTCTTTGGGAAGCCTGATTTGGGACACTAGTCCCCAGGTCCCCGGGCCCTGAATAAAGCACCGCATAAACTGACTCTCTGTTGGTTTGTGTTTGTGGTCGGTGGGCAACAGTTTTCTGGCGACCCAGGTGGGACTCCGGGGGTCGTAGGGGCGGTTCGCGGGGTGATCTGCTCCGTGCCGGCACCAGGTGATTTCTGGGGAGACATCAGTCCGTGCCCGACCCCGCGTCCAACGGACAACCGTGAGGTAAGCCCACAAGGTGCTTTATTCCTTTTAAACCGGTGGTGGTAGCCTGCCCGGTAAGACGAGTCTCTACTCGCAGGGTTGGGGCATTGGTTTGGGATTATAAAGCCTAGGCGCTGGCCGTCAGACAGAGCGAAAGCTTTGCAGAGCCAGCCCTTGCTTCTCGTGGCGACGAGATAAGCAAGGAGGGAATTGGATATTGTGGTAATTGGTATTGGTATTAGTCTGTGTGTTATTAGTTGTGTGCGTTATTGTGTGGTTGCATACCTCTGGAATGATGCCGTTGCGGGTGTTTCGGGCTTTGTCAAGTTCAGATAAGGATATTCCAGAGGATTCTCCCCTCGGGTGTTTACTAAGTCATTGGAAGGAGGGTAAATTGGGACGGGAGCTGCGGAAAAGAGAATTGATTGATTATTGTAATAAGGTATGGCCTGAATATGAAACTGGGGGGATGCAGTAGCCGTGGAATGGCACTATTAATTCTGAAATTATAACCCCCATGATGCGGTATTTACGGGAAAATGAGAAGTGGGATGAGATACCCTATTTGGATTTGTTTTATCAGCTAATAGGAAAAAAGGACTGGCAGAGGAAATGTGGAATGATGGTGTTAGAAACGGAACCAGAGGAACGCGCGGGTTGTAAAGAGCGAAGGCTACGGTTTTCTGAGCCTGAGGAGGATGTGTCTTTGTTGGTATCACCATCCGACCCAGTCAACCTCCCCCTCCCGGACTCAGATTCTTCGGAAGAGGAATCTGACTCCGAGGAAGGAGAGAGGGAACGATCCCGAACTCCCGAGCCCAGGGAGAGAGGGAGGGAACAATCCCGAACTCCACTCTCCCAGCGTACTCGCAGAGGGCGTCTGGACAGGGGAAAAAGCGCTTCTCGAGCACATCTAATGGCCCCATTGCGAGAAGCAGTTGGACCAACAGGGGATCGGGTCAGAGTGAAAGTTCCGTTTTCCCCCAATGATTTAATAATTTGGAAGCAATCTGCAGGAGCTTATAGAGAAAATCCTGAAAAAGTGGCTCGGGTGGTGAAAATGGTAATAAAGACACAGAATCCGGACTGGAATGACCTACAGGTGTTGCTAGACTCGATAATGGATTCTACGGAAAAGGAGATGGTATTTAAAGCTATGTCTAATCGGGCAAGGGATATGATTCAGTTGCGAGCACCAGCACTACAAGGAATAGTGAATGTGAATGAAATAGTACCAAGGGAAGATCCAGAATGCAACCCTAATTTGGCAGAAGAGTATCATAGGTTGCAGGTTTATCAGGAGCTGTTGGTGGAAGGAATTCAGAGGGGAATTCCAAAGACTTTAAATTGGTCTAAGTTGTATGCGGTAAGACAGGATAAGGTAGAGTCACCATCTGCGTTCTTGGAGAGGCTGAAAGAAATAGCGCGGAGGTATACAGACTTAGACGTGGAATCGGAGGCAGGAAAACTGCAAATGGCCTTGATATTTATGGGACAGTCACAGGAGGATATTAGGAGGAAGCTACAAAAGCTAGAAGGGAATGATACTCGGGACTTGGAGAAAATGCTTGAAGCAGCGTGGAAAGTGTACAATAATAGAGAGAAAGAGGCAGTGAAGAAGCAACAAGCAAGCATGTTGGCAGTGTTACAACAGGCAAGTCAGATGAATGTGAGAGGCCGGGGGAGGGGACGAGGCAGAGGAAACGGGGGCATGGGAAGAGGTGGTTTCGGAGGTTTTGTGAATCAGAATGTAGGGAACCAGATGATGGGTAGGGGTAGAGGTAAATTGGGGGCCAATCAGTGCGCCCGATGCTTCGCCGAAGGTCATTGGAAGAATGAGTGCCCCCTCAATTTGGGGATGGGGACACCGATGAGTAACTTTCCAGGAGGGAATCCCATGAATCAGGGAATGAACGCGAATGATGGGTTAAACCCTTTCGCGCCAGGACCACAAGGTGTTGCTCAAGCCTTTATGATGGGGAACTATCAAAATCAGAGCTGACTAGATAAAGATCTAAAAGTGGTCCTGGAAGTTGACGGGGGGCCCAGGGAATTTAGGGTAGATACAGGAGCCACTTTCTCTGCAATCAATGAACAAATAGGACCGTTAAGTGATTCAGTTGTGAAAGTAGTAGGGGTGTCGGGGGAGGTGGTGGAGAGGTCATTCTTGCCGCCACTGGAAATCAAATTTGGAAACAAAGAATTGGATCACCAGTTTTTATATATGCCAAGCAGCCCGGAATGCTTGTTGGGGCAAGATTTATTATCGGCACTGGATGCAAAAATCATATTTGAGAAAGGGCGTGCTAAACTAGAAATCCCGGAGGGGAATCTGGCAAAACTTTTTGTGATTAAAGAGACAAAGACAGAGGAGATACCCCAGGAAATAGAGCAGGCAGTAGTCCCGTGGGTATGGGAAACAGGGACCCCGGGCAGATCCAGGGTAGCCGTTGCTGTGAAAATTGAATTAAAGGAAGGGGCACACCCGGTAAGAGTTCGACAGTACCCTATCAGTTTGGAAGCCAGGAAAGGAATTGTCCCAATGATCACGCAATTTATAGCATTAGGGATTTTACAAAAATGCGAATCGGAATTTAATACTCCAATCTTTCCGGTAAGGAAACCAAATGGGAAATACAGATTGGTGCAGGACCTGAGAGCAGTAAATGCAATTGCCAAAGATATACACCCGGTGGTGGCCAATCCATATACATTGTTAACATCGATTTCTGAGAATTTTCAGTGGTTCACAGTGATTGATCTAAAAGACGCCTTCTTCTGCATCCCACTGGCCCCCGAGAGTCGACACATTTTCGCCTTTGAATGGGAAAGCCCAGACACTCGCCGCAAGCGACAGTTAACATGGACCAGGTTGCCACAAGGATTTAAGTGTTCACCCACCATTTTTGGAAACCAGCTAGCAAAGGAGTTAGAGGAATGGAAAACTACCAAGGTAAAAGATTCTCCTTTTTCTTATGTTGTTTTACAATATGTGGATGACATACTCCTGGGAACAGAGGAGCGGGGACTGTGCTCAAAGTTAACAATTAAACTATTAAACATGTTGGGTCAGGCAGGATACCGAGTATCCAAGGAAAAAGCGCAGCTGGTGCAACAGAAGGTGATTTATCTGGGATGTGAAATATCACAAGGAGTCAGGAGAATAGGGGTAAACCGCATTCAAGCCATCTGTGCAATCCCTGTACCACGAAATAATCAGGAACTAAGATCTTTCCTAGGAATGGTCGGCTGGTGTCGCCTGTGGATTCCGAATTTCGGACTTATGGCCAAACCACTATATGAAACAATCAAGGAACCCGAATTCAAGTGGAGTAAGACACAGCACAAGGCCTTTCAGGAACTGAAGCAAGCACTCAAAGAGGCCCCCGCTCTGGGTCTGCCTGACCTGACAAAAGACTTTCAATTGTATGTGCATGAAAGGCAGAGATTAGCTTTAGGAGTACTCACACAGCGATTGGGGTCATGGAAGAGGCCCGTGGGGTACTTCTCGAAACAGCTGGACATGGTGAGCGGAGGGTGGCCAGGGTGTTTGCGAGCAGTGGCTGCTACGGTAATCCTAATTCAGGAGGCACGGAAACTGACACTGGGAAAACACATCACGGTATATGTACCTCACATGGTCATAGCCGTCTTGGAACAAAAAGGGGGGCATTGGCTCTCCTCCAGCAGAATGATGCAGTACCAGGCTCAGTTGCGGGAACAAGATGATGTTGAATTGAAAATAACCAACCATCTCAATCCAGCAGAATTCCTTAGGTCCACCCAAGAGGAAGGAGAACTGGAGCATGACTGCGTGGAGGTGATCGAACAAGTGTATGCCAGCCGTGAAGATCTGAAAGATGTCCCGATGGCAGATCCCGATGTGGAGCTGTTTACGGACGGATCCAGTTTTATGGAGCATGGAACCAGGTATGCAGGGTATGCTGTGGTGACACTCCAGGAAATAGTGGAAGCTAAAGCACTGCCTCCGGAAACTTCAGCGCAAAAAGCAGAAGTATGGGCGTTGGTAAGGGCATTGGTCCTTAGTAGAGACAGGAAAGTGAACATTTGGACTGATTCAAAGTATGCATTTGGTGTAGTTCACATCCATGGGGCTCTGTGGAAAGAAAGAGGACTTTTGACCTCTCAAGGCTCACAGATCAAACATAAGGAAGTAATAATTCAGTTGTTGGAAGCTGTACACTTACCTAAAGCAGTAGCGATCATGCATGTCCGAGGTCATCAAGCAGACTCCGGGAAGGAATTTCAGGGGAATCGGATGGCAGATGAAGCTGCGAAAAAGGCAGCCAGATTGGTCTGGACTCAAATGGCTCTGATACCGACAAGAGAAAATCCCGCTGCACCTTATTTGGAAGAGAAACCGTGCTACTCTCCGGAGGATGAACGGTTGGCACAATTCACTGGAGCAAGAAGGAATGTTGTAGGATGGTATGTAACACCGGTCGGACAAGTTATACTGCCAGTGGAATTAATGAAAGTAGTCATGAAAACTGAACATAACAAACTCCACTGTGGTGCAGAAGCATTGGTAGAACATCTAAAGAAAATAGTACTCTCTAATTCGATGATAACAATGGCCAAAAGAATAAATGCCACCTGCCCGATTTGCATTAAAAATAACCCGTTGGTTAGAAGACAAGTCCAAATGGGGAAAATACGTGTAGGGCCACAACCAGGGGATTACTGGCAAATAGATTTTTCCGAGTTACCAAAATCTCAGGCATACAAGTACTTACTAGTTTATGTGTGCACCTTTTCAGGATGGCCCGAAGCTTTCCCTTGCAGGACGAACCAGGCCAAGGAGGTAGTGAAAACCCTTCTCAAGGAAATTATTCCGAGGTTTGGGGTTCCTTTAGGAATATCATCAGATAGAGGACCACATTTTACTGCAGGAATCGTGCAGGAAGTTTCTACTATTCTGGGAATTCAGTGGCACTTACACACCCCCTGGAGACCTCAATCTAGTGGTCAGGTGGAACGAATGAATCAAACTCTGAAAAATCAAATTAAAAAGATTTGTCAATAAGCTAAAATACAGTGGCCCCAAGCATTGCCTCTAGCCCTTCTGAGGATTAGGACTAAACCACGAGAAAGGATAGGGGTAAGTCCGTATGAAATTTTGTACGGCAAACCATATCATGCTGTAACCTATCAAGGGGACCCACATGTAATTGGGGATCAGATGATTGTAAATTATGTTTTGTCTTTAAATAAGACCCTTGCAGCACTGAGATCCACGCTGGAGTGGAATGGACCGTTACCTCTGGACACTCCTGCTCACGATATTCACCCAGGAGACCAAGTTTATGTGAAGAACTGGTCGGTGGAGCCTCTGAAGGAAACATGGGACGGCCCCCATCAAGTGATAATGACAACTTACACCGCCGTCAAGGTCAACGGGATCAACAGCTGGATCCATTACACACGGGTCAAAAAGGTCCCCTCCCGATGGTCGGTGGAACCCCTATCTCCCACAAGAATGGTGTTCAAAGCCAAAAATTAATGCTGTTGTTGTTACTCTTGAGTAAAATAATAATTGTTGAAACCTTTGTTAAAATCACAATACCTGAATCGAGGGTGTGGGTACCGGAGAATTCAAATGTAAATCTCACATGTTTGTTTGTCGATGACCAGGGAGCTGGATGGGACAGAGTCAGGGCACGATGGAAATGGATCACCAAGGATCAAATTCAAGATAAAGGAGTAGAAACGGTCTGGGATGAGAAGCAGCAAAAAGGTAGGACTACCCTGCAGATATCCAATGTAACAAAGGCCAGAACAGGGAAATATGCTTGTATAGTTTGGATAAAAGGGAGTTATGATTATGGATTCGTAAATCTTGACATTTTAAATATCTCCCAAACAGAACCGGAAAATAAGGTCCAGGTGACTCTCCCAAATGGGAAAGTAGATATGTGGGACGGACCTCCCCTCAGAATAAAATGTACTCATAAATTTGAGACAGGGTGTCAGAAACAGATTGGAATGAAATGGTGGAAATGGAACACGACACAGGAAATGTGGAATCCACAGGTACAAGGGACAAGTTGGTGGACGCAGGGAAATGAAAGCAGAGGATGGTTGAATATAACGAACTCAGAGATTGGTAGATCGGAGGGTAAATACCTTTGTGTTCTCGTTTGTGGTAATAGGGGAGGTTATGGGGTCAGGAAGGTAGAAGTGGTATTACAACAGGATCGAGGAATCAAGCCTGAACAGAAAATATATAACGCAAAGGAAGGGCAGGATTTGGTTTTAAGATGTAGGATACCAACTGAAAGCTACACTGAGTATGAATGGTGGTTTGGAGGACAGAACTTGGTGGCTCAAGGGAAATATCAAATTAGAAGAAAACCCCAAGAAATAGTGTTAGTAATTAAAGAGGTCCTGGAACAGCAAGATAATGGACAATACTGGTGTTGGGTTGCTCGAGATGATTGGTGGGCAACCGGGATGATTAGTGTTTATGTTGAAAGAACAAGGGTGACTCGGCAGGTACCAGAGGATGAAATCCGAACCAAACCAGAGAATCTGATTGTGGGTTTAATTAGGGATTTTGGGCAAACACAAAATGTATCAGCAATCACTGCATGTCTGCCTTTGCCCCATGCGGCAGGAGATCCTATACCATGGGGAATTATACCAGCTCCAGACATGCCTGCATCTAATCGAACAGTTACCTTAAGTTGTACCCAGGAGACTAGGATCCGAACTAAATTGGTTAATCGGACAAATGTGATAAGGAAACACTGGAAAACCCCGGGGAACCGAGCAGATTGTTACAAGCTTCCGAATGCTGTATTTACCAAAATCGGAAGATTCCATGGAGTAGGATGGTGTGAATACGATGAGAGGCAAACGCTACAAGTCCCGGCAACTGAACAATATTTTGAAATAATATGCCAGAATGTTACAAACACAACTACCATGGAGCAATGGCAGACAATCTGGGGACCTAGTTTGTTAGAAACCTATAGTTACATAGGAATAGTTCAATGGTGTATTTATTGGAAGGGACGGAAAAATCAAACTTACTCAAAGACCTATCAAGGACAGGGTAGTTGGAGAAAAGATGCACCTGGAATGACCGATTGGAATTGCACTAAGGTCTTCACTTGTGACAGCCCAAGTGAGTCTGTGAGTCTACTGCCTGTAAAGGTACTTTTGAGATTTGGCTGTGAATGTAGGGGATATAACCACACGATAAAAGACAAAAATACAGAAGGAGAGTTAAACTGTAAAACTACATCAATCCGAGCTCCAGGAAATTTAGTTTGGGTAATGGGTCACGGACACTGGACCACTCATATGCCGGTAGATGGTCCAACTACACAAATTACTTTAGGAGTTCCAACTCTTTGTCCTTTTTGGAAATCGACAAAATTGACGGCCTCAGAAATACAAATGAGACATAAGCGAGATATAAGTCAGGAAATTGGAGACATAGGGTTAGAAGAAGGGGAAGATTGGCATGGACCTTCTTCAGGAGTTAAATTTGGGTGGGTATTAGAATCTCTCTTTGCACCAATATCATCATATCGAAGCAGGGAAATGTTGTACAAATTGTTGGGGCAAACAGAAAGGTTGGCGGCTGTGACCAAGAAGGGATTCAAGGACTTAAATCTGCAGTTACAAGCTACGTCTAGGATGACAATTCAAAATCGGATGGCTTTAGATATGATATTGTTGAAGGAGCATGGCATATGTGGATATCTGCATGGTAGAGATGATCATTGCTGCATTCACATCCCGAATGTTACACAGGAAGTAGAAAAGGATATAAGTCAATTAGAACAGATTGAAGGAAAGGTGAATAATATTCAGAAAGAGGCAGAACATAATTGGGTTGGAGAACTGTTCAGCTCCCTGGGAATTCGGATGTCCGGATGGATATCCTCAATTGTACAGTATGGAATCATGATTGTTATAATCATTTTAGTTGCCTTAATAGTATATAAGTGTCTTTTAGGAATGATTGTCAAGGAAGGTCAACACTCTCGGCGAATAATGAAGGCGATAATGCGAAGAGAAGTTCTGGCAGAACCAGCCACTCCACCTCCTGCTTATCGCGAAACGGCAACATGAATTGTTGAGCATCCTTGCGAACCCAGAAGAAGCTCGAAGGATGCTCAAAAGGGGGGACTTGTTACAAAAAGGATAGGATATTGGATTTTAGAAGTAGTAAGGCTAAGGCTCTGCTAGGCTGTAAGGCCTCAGGTGTAGAAATAGTTCTCTTGGGAAACAGGAATGGAATGTGCTGGGTGGGGAAGTTAGGAGTAGTGAATTAGCTGGGCATGGAGAACATGTCTAAAAGTAAATAGTTCTGGGTCGATATATGTGGCATGCAAGGGGGATTTCAGTGGTGGGAGTTCGTTGAGCATTATCTAAGACTAGACAACCATGAAGATATACGGCTTGGGGTATGATTATCAATTGTTAATGTTTTGTATGTGTGCCAATGTTTGAAACTGTATAAAGAGCTGAGTGAAACGACAGGTCTTTGGGAAGCCTGATTTGGGACACCAGTCC
Source organism: Aphelocoma coerulescens (assembly GCF_041296385.1). NCBI lineage: Eukaryota > Metazoa > Chordata > Aves > Passeriformes > Corvidae > Aphelocoma > Aphelocoma coerulescens. The sequence goes on along the minus strand of NW_027183804.1, from coordinate 1,385,180 downwards.
CCAGGTCCCCGGGCCCTGAATAAAGCACCGCATAAACTGACTCTCTGTTGGTTTGTGTTTGTGGTCAGTGGGCAACACTTCCATAGTAGCTGATGAACGTCCAATTAAAAGTGCTCCGACCGCTTTCCCGTTTATAACTATAGGTCCTTTTAACCCCGGTGGGGATACGTTGCGGTCGGTTATCTATAAGGGTACAGTTCATTGAGGTTGCCAGGTCCAGCCCGATGCTGCCCCGGGTTGCAGGTTGGAGGCGGAAGGGTTGCTCAGTGACGGTGTCGTGTTGCCTAGTGACGGCGTCACACAGGCGTTGGCTTCCTGGGGTGACGGCGTCACACAGGCGTTGGCTTCCTGGGGTGACGGCGTCACACAGGCGTTGGCTTCCTGGGGTGACGGCGTCACACAGGCGTTGGCTTCCTGGGGTGACGGCGTCACACAGGCGTTGGCTTCCTGGGGTGACGGCGTCACATAGGCGTTGGCTTCCTGGGGTGACGGCGTCACACAGGCGTTGGCTTCCTGGGGTGACGGCGTCACACAGGCGTTGACTTCCTGGGTTGCCGGGTATGCTGCCGCTTTGGTGTCATCGCGGGGCGGGGCTTCCCGCTCGGTTTCCCGTTTCCCGGCTTTCCGGCGCGGCATGCAGCGGTGGCGTGGGTATTGGAACGGCAATTCTGGCACCACACATTGCCGGAGTTGCAGTCTTTTCTCATGTCGCCAGAAACGCCACAACGAAAGCACCGTACCCAGGTGGCTTGTCGTGGGACCCGTTGGCTTTGCAAAGGAGCAAGAGCAGCAAAAATCTGATTCTGGGACGCTTCAGCCTGCTTTTGAATTCCTATCCCTAGTACGCTACGCGTGGGGGGGTTGCAGTTTTGGATGGCACATTGTTTTAGCAAAGCACCATGCAGAATCTCTGGAACCCCAGCTGCGATAATAGCGCCTACTACGCGATCAATAAAGGTACCAAATGGTTCTTCTCGCCCTTACTTAATGCCCATATATGATGGTATTCCCCCTGGTTGCCTCCCGTACCTTGTCAGGTCCTATGAGAGCCTGTGCCTCCGTCCGAGTATACGCTCCCAGCCCCAGCAACTCCTCTAAAGTGACTCCATGCAGCGGGTCTCTTGTCCCTCTCTGAACTGCTACCGATTGCTGGCAAACAGCTTGCTAATATGCTCTAGTATGTAACCGGGAAGACTTGTGCAAGCTCTCTAGCGGTATCTAGGTCTCCCTCAGCAGCAATGTTTTTTGCAACTTTTCGCCAAAAATCATCTCGCTCTTGCGCAAATCTTTGACCCCTCTGCAAAAACGGATTAGTCTCTGCACGGAGCTCAGCATTAGAGTGTCCTGTTTGGGGTAAGGCGGTACAGGCAGCCAGCCTTCCCCTGAGGCGGTTGCTCTAACTGCTCCGGCGGGGGAATGCCGGAGCGGGCAGATGGCACTGGGTCAGATTCCGGCGACGGAGGTCGCGCATGAATCACATTAGGGGAGGGGAAATGGTTTGCAGGTTCGAGTGGAGTAAAGCCTAATGTGGAATTTCCTCTTTGCATTGTAAACGAGGTCACCGAAGGTGGCAGCGGGCAGCTGCTTTCTTCCCTGTCTTGTTCCCTGTCCCCTGACGCACCCAAACGCTTTGAAGCCGCAGCGGCTGCCTTTTGCTCTACTTCATGCTGTGCGAGAGCATTAATAACTTCTCGACACGGCTTCATAAGCTTTTTGGCTACCTTATCGTCCTGAGCAACTGCATCCAAAATCTTTTCTCCAAACAATTTCCATCGCTCCCTCTCAAAACTTCATTTGGATCAATAAAACAACCCTTAGCAACCGCATAATCTAAAAGTCCAGGGAGATCCTTTTTGCAATCTATCCCTGGCGTGCTCCGCTTTTTTAAAAAGCATTTGAGCAAATAATACACCGCTTGTCTATTTGCCATACCTATCGTCAGCACTGTTCCAGCCTTTGCAAGATCTCGGCGGTGCGTGACTGGCAGGACACCTCTGTAGGTGCTCCTGGGCTTGGAGGAACAGCCTCTTTCATCCTCCCAAGCTGCTGTGGGAACATTGCGGGATCCGTCGCGCCGTGGCCGCAGGATTCCTCTCTAGGGTCCCTGTTGTTCGGGTGCCATTATGCCTCAGAATGAATGTGGAACTAATGGAGGATTCACGTGCTTTAGACACGTGTGTGCACAGGTGCAGAAAAGCATCGCTCCTTTTGGAGGCTGCATTACAGCACACGAGTGGTAAAATCAGATTGACTCCTGTTTTCACAGGCTTCCCGGGCATCACTTACCAAGGATCTCCTCAAGCCCAGTGAGTGAGCGAGGACAGATCAAGGGTGGTTCTGGATAATCTATTTTCACTCACATTTTCCAACTCCTTACACTGGTTTGAAGTGCCAGTGTCCATTGTTGGAGCCACCACAGTGGAAAGGAGCAGCACAGCTGAACAGAGAAAGCGACTTTTGCCCTCAGAGCAGAGCAAGCAGGAAGGCACGCGGCTTGCACACATGAAGGTCTCTTGTCCATTCCAAGAAAAAGGCATCCACCAAAAGCAAAGATTTGTTGAATTCAGTGTAACAATACAGCGATTTCAGGGAAACATTGAAAGGAATGTGATGAATGTGTCTTTGCAAACAGACCCTGTGAATCTGCTGGTAGGCAGGGCCAGGGACTTGTAGGTAGGGAAGTGACAGAAGAAACTATCAGCTCGAGAGTCTTCCTGATGCAGAGTGAAGTAGAACCTGAAACCAGAATCAGCATCCATTGAGCACCTCGCACCCAGCATCAGCCCTGGATCCCCCCAGCTCCCAGCATCAGCTCTGGATCCCCCCAGCTCCCAGCATCCAGCCCTGGATCCCCCCAGCTCCCATCATCCAGCCCTGGATCCCCCCAGCTCCCAGCATCCAGCCCTGGACCTGCCCAGCCCCCTCACCCAGCTCTGGAACCACCAGCCCTCCACCCCCAGGCCAGGACCCCCAGCTTCCACCAGCCCTGGATCCCAGCCCAGCTCCCATCAGCCAGCCCTGGTCCCTGCCCCCTCCTGTCACCCAGCTCTGCACCCTCCAAGCCCCCAGCTGTTCCGACGGAGAGAAAGCCCAGACGCTCAATATGAGAGATCAGCAGGATTCCATTTATTAATCGTACTAAAGTTTCTTATATACTATCTATAATAGGCTCATGAATATTCATAAAGGCACATTCTAAGTGGTTCATGTAGTCTTAGCTGACTTCTTAACCCCTCCTAGCTCCTCTTCTGTGGTCAGCAATTCTCTTTGTCTTTTCCAACCCACAGTATTTTATTGTTTTGCTGCCAAAGACTAACCTTGCTAACTCTGCAATAAAACACTTAGCTCAGCAATAAGAACTCAATGGTGGCTCAGTTGTTAGGCAGGCTAAGTGCAGCCTTTTGCAATTTCAATTGTTACACAAGATGTGTGCGATGCTGAGCAAGCTGCAGGGGTCTTATGTACCCTTTTTCACGTAGCCAATCTTCCACAATATTCCCTTTCTCACAATCTTCCTCAATAAGTTTATATACAAGTCACAGGTGCAGGTGAGAGGGCAGCGGGTCACCCCGTGTGCCACTGGTGCAGCCCCTGCGTGCCCAGGGATGCTGGGGCGAGGCTCTGGGAGCAGCAGCATCCCCCAATGGACTCGGTCTGTGTTCCACAGGAACCCTGTTGTACAGCCCACCCGAGTGGATCCACCACCAACGCTACCACGGCGAGGCAGCGACGATCTGGTCCCTGGGCATCCTGCTGTACCAGCTGGTGGTGGGGAAGCACCCGTTCAAGAGGGGCCAGGAGATCATCTGGGGGCGGATCCTGTTCCCACGACGGCTCTCTCCAGGTGGATCCTCATCTCTGTGGCACGGGGGGAATAGCAGTGCTGGGAGCCAGCAGCGGGCTCAGGAGCATCCCGCTCTGGCAGCTCTGAGCAGGTGGCACATGTCCTGCTCTCCTGCTGCCCTCCAAAGCACAGAATCCATGGGCAAGTTTAGGCCCAGCTCTGGGCACAGCCAGCATGGCCTGGGCACGGGAACGGGGGGCAAAGCGGGCGGGATCCTTCTGCAGCTGACTGGTGGTTTCTGCTTTCTGTGCCCAGCGTGCCAGGATATTCTTAAGAGGTGCTTGTCCATGCAGCCCTTGGACAGGCCGTCCTTGGAAGAGCTCTTCAGTGCCCCTTGGCTGCAGGGTGTTCATGTGCCCTAGAGGATGGCAGGGACCCACGGGACCAGTGTGATCCAGGGGCCTGGCAGGTAACAGCCCCACACATCTCTTGGCAATCAGTGGCAAAGCAAAGCAGACGATTTTGTCCTGCCTGTAGCTCTGAGCAGGAAGCATCAGAAGGGAACACGCAGCTCTTGGGCTGCAGCTGAGCTGGAGGCCTGCTCTGGCAAGCACTGGTGGCCACCATCCCCCCTGGTTTTGCTTGTCTGGTTCATTGATGTCTGGGGCCCTGGGCAGAACCCTGAGAGCCTGGTGTGGCCCCAGGGAAGGAGAAGGAGCCCCTGGAGAAGCTGTAGCAGGTGGGGCTGCTGCTGGAGCCACCAAGGACGAGCTCAAGGACGACAACCTCTTCCTGGAGCTGGCCAGTGGCAGCTGAAGATGATGGCCTTTGATTCTGGCACCTTCTCCAAAGACACGCTCCACGGCCAGTGTGCAGGTGAGTCCAGAGCCAGGGGGATGCTGCCAGAGGTGGGCATGGCACGGCCTGGCCGGGCACCAAAGGTTCCCCCTTTGCTGGGGCGGCTGCAGGGAATTCTTCAGTGGCTGCCAAGCTGCTTTTGGGCTCTGGGCAGCTGCTGAGGAGGTGGCTGTGCCATGGCTGGCTGCAGGCTGGGCACATGTCCTGCCCTCCTGCTCTGCTCCCAAAGGCAGCAATGCTGGGCAGCTTTGGGCCCAGCTCTGAGCACGGCCAGCACGGCCTGGGCACTGCAGGCAGCTGGGAGAAGGCCATGAAATCCCACATCTGGCCTTGTCACAACCACTCAGTGATGTCACAACCACTCAGTGATGTCATTGTCTGCTATAGGATGTCAGACCTCTGCCCTGTGATATCGCAGCCATATCTGCGATGTCACACCACCTGTGATGTCATAACCCACTCTGTGATGTCACAGCCTGTTCTGTGATGTCACATGGTCACTCTGTGATGTTATAGAAGTGCCCAGTGATGTCAGAGCCCTATCTGTGATGTCATAACTCTGCACTGTGCTGTCACACCAGCACCCTGTGATGTCACAGCCTGCTCTGTGATGTCACAACCTTCTCTGTGACATCATAGTCTGCTAGAAGATGTCTGACCTCTGCCCTGTGGTGTCAGAGCCCAATCTGTGATGTCACAGAGCTGCTCTCCGATGTCACAGTAGACTCTCTGATGTCATACAGCCACCCTGTGATGTCACAGCCCGCTCTGTGATGTCACACAGCCCCTTTCTGACATCACAGCTGCTCTGTGGCTCTGTGACACAGGCACAGAGGTGGTACCAAAACTTCAGTGAAACAAAACCTCCTCAGCACCAGCGCAGCACGAAGCAGCAGCATTCTTTATTGGGCCGGATGCACGAGGGGAGAGCCCCTCCCAAAGTCGTGTGTGCCGAGTTCAGGAATGTTCCTGTTTGCAGACTGTGTTTCACAGACACATTCCCAGACTGTCCCACAAGAAACACACACACGATAATCATTGCCCCAAAATCATTGCATATTTCCCCCACCCCTTTGCACATCCCTTCTTCTGCCCTGGGGCTCTCTTTGGGGGTCCCTGGTGCTCGGTGACCCCAAAGCCAGCCCTGTCTGCCCGGTGAACTGGTGAAAGTTGGCACACCTGGGCTGGTTGCTGCCCACAGAATCAGCCTTGTGCGGTTCCATGGCCAGTGGCTTTTGGAGAAGAAGCATTGTATGAACCCACCAGGTGCAAACGGTTTTTCATCTGGCAAATTTCCCCCCCTTGGACAGTTGTGAAGCTTCTCTTCCCTTCAAGCCTTCAGAAGCCTCACTCTGCTCCTTTACTCACATCCCACGAGTTCCTCAGCTGCTTTCACAACCATGTTCTTTACACAGCTCAAAGCAAGTGTCAGAAGCACAAGTATTGCTGTGATCCCAGTTAGACTTTGCAAAAGTGAGGCCAACCATCAGTCAGGGGAAATCCAAGTCCTTTAAATATTTTATCCAAACAGTTACTGTTGAACCCTCCCCTTAATTCCCTGCTGGATGCAGCAGCCGATTTTATCCTCTCTACCCGATCATCCAATCCAGCATCACATTTGGAATGTGCACACAACAAGTGCTGCTGTTTCAGTTCAAGAATCCACATACTCCCTGTCCATGTAGCTTTGCCAGGGCACTGCTGGGTGCCCCCACCCTGAGCACTGCCACCCTTTGCTGCTCAGGGCTGGTTTCCTCTCCAGGGCGCTGCGTTGGGCACATCCTGGAGACAAAATTGGGAAGGAGATTGAAGCTTTCAGGCCCTGCACTGGGGAGATGCCCTCGCATGGTGGAAATGCTGCTGCAGAGCCCAGCTCTGTCCCAGCAGTGCCCACGGCCTGTCCCTGCCTGCAGCCCCTGGGCAGTCACACAGCAGGACTGGGACCCAGCTGACAGAGCCCTGAGGCCTGAAACCAACGCAGGGGCTCTGCAGGGGAGTGTGGAAGGGAAGGAAGAGGAGTTACGGAGGAGAAGCCCTGGGGCTCCCTGGCAGTGCCCTCCTGCTGGGACTCTTTTCTCCCCCAGCTCTGCCCAGAGGCACCGACCCTGCAGCTCCAGAGAAGTCAGGGAGGAAAGATGTCAGGGAAACAAGACAACACAGAGCTCTTTCTTTTGTTCCAGCACACACATACTGTAGTGCAGCTCCCCGTTTATACAGTCTCTGGGTCACACTGGAAAGGCAAATACCAAATTAAAAATGGAACAGACAAAGATTTTTTGTGAGAACAAATTCACAGCAGCGTAACACCTGTGTCAGCAGCAACAAACACTGGACACAGAGTGGGCATTAATGAGTCACATCAGAGCAGCTCTGCAGGAGAATGAGAGTTTATTGCTGCTGAAAACCAGCCGTGATCCTTTTCCTCAGGGCATCCCTGAGCTCCTGGTTCTTCAGGCTGTAGATGAGGGGGTTCAGGGCTGGAGGCACCACCAAGTACAGAACTGACAGTGCCACATCCAGGGATGGACAAGATGAAAGGGGAGCTTCAGGTAGGAAAAAAGCCCGTGCTGAGGAACAGAGAGAGCACGGCCACGTGAGGGAGGCATGTGGAAAAGGCTTTGTGCCGGCCCTGCTCAGAGGGGATCCTCAGCACGGCCCTGAAGATCTGCACATAGGAGAAAACAATGAACACAAAACAGCCAAACACCAAACAGACACTGACAGCGATGAGCCCCAGTTCCCTGAGGTGGGATTTGGAGCAGGAGAGCTTGAGGATGTGTGGGATTTCCCAGAAGAACTGGCCGAGGGCATTGCCCTGGCACAGGGGCAGGGAAAATGTATTGGCCGTGTGCATGAGAGCGTAGAGAAAGGCACTGGCCCAGGCAGCTGCTGCCATGTGGGCACAAGCTCTGCTGCCCAGGAGGGTCCCGTAGTGCAGGGCTTTGCAGATGGACACGTAGCGGTCGTAGCACATGATGGTGAGGAGGAAATACTCTGCTCCCATGAAGAAGAGAAGCAGAAAGAGCTGAGCAGCACATGCTGAGTAGGAGATGTGGCTGGTGCCGCAGAGGGAATTGTGCATGGCCTTGGGGACAGTGGTGCAGATGGAGCCCAGGTCGCTGAGGGCCAGGCTGAGCAGGAAGAAGAACATGGGGCTGTGCAGGTGCTGGCCGCAGGCTCCGGCGCTGATGATGAGGCCGTTGCCCAGGAGGGCAGCCAGGGAGATGCCCAGGAAGAGGCAGAAGTGCAGGAGCTGCAGCTGCCGCGTGTCTGCCAATGCCAGCAGGAGGAAGGGGCTGATGGAGCTGCTGTTGGACACTTCTTCACTCTGGGCATTGTGGACTGTTGGAAGAAGGCATTGACAAGCTGGGACAGATTCCCCTGAGTCAATTCTATTCTATTTTCTTAGGAATTCCCACAAAACCACTTCGCCTCCGATTCCCCTGAGTCAATTCTATTCTATTTTCTTAGGAATTCCCACAAAACCACTTCGCCTCCTGTGAGGGAACTTAGCAAAGCTTTTTGATTTCTGAGCTCAGGTTTGTGCTGCTGCCTCATCCTCAGCATTGCTCTCAGCCTGAACACTGGGGGCCCTGAGGGAAAACAGGGCCCCCTGTGCCCCAGTGCAGTCGGACCTGCTGGTCCCCACACAGGTGCCCTTTGCTCATTTCACCTCCCTCTGTTTCAGGCTGATTGTACTTAAAATGAAAAATAAAGTCTTTTTTGAAGGCTCCAATTTCAAAACCATTGCTCTAAACCCTTCTCCCTTTCCCTGTGCAGCTGTGGTTGCTCTGGCTCTCTGCTGCCTGCAGTTGTGCCTCCTGGAAGCTGTTCCTCTGTGTCCAAGGCTTGTCCCTGCCAGTGCTGCCAGAGCCCAGCCCAGCCCTGGGGGCTCAGCCCTGCCCTGCAGAGCCCTCCCAGCACAGGGCACTGCCCAGGGGCATCTCCCTGGCAGCAGGGCCTGAAGCGCAGCTCAGACAGAGGGAGATGCTGCAAGCCAAGGTGCTGCTGGTGGTGTCTGCAGGCAGAGGAGTGTGAGGAGGCACTTCCTGAGGGAGATCTGAGGCAGAGCTGCTGATCCCCAGGGTAGCAGTGCAGGAGTCTCAGTGACACAGACAAACCTGAGAGCCCCTTTCCCTTCCCTTGAGGAGAAAGCTGAGGGCAGCCCTGGCCATGCAGCACCACCTCCCCAGCAGGAGGAGTCTGCCCTGAGGGGGGTCGCTCCTTCCACCTCCAACTCCTCCCCACAGCCCATGGGGAGCTCCCAGGCAGGCTGAGAGCTGCCCCTGGCAGGTGGCAGATGCCCTGGCCTGGCAAAGAGCCCTCAGGGCTGCAGGAACTGCTCTGCAGGACAGCCCTGGGCACCCCTGGCTGCTGCCCACCTTCAGAGCCTGCAGCCAGCCCTGGCAGCAGGAGCCGTCCTGCCCTGTCCCTCTGACGGTGCCCAGGGCAGCCCCGCTCTGCAGCACATCCTCCCCCAAGGCAGGAACGGCAGCAGAGCCATCCTCACAGCCAGGGCAGCCGTGTCATGGGCCAGAACGATCTCTGGGAGCAGAATTCTCTGAGTCGTTCCACTGAATTCTCTGTGTCTGTCCTTTCCCTGGGCATCTGTTGCAGATGGAAGCTGCTGGTGCCATTCTCAGCTTGAAGCCCCCTTTTGATGCAAGCACATGTTGCCAGCTGTGTTCAGCAGCTGTTGCTCAATGTTGATGCAAAGCTTTTGTGTTCCTCATGGAACCAAGGAGCCTTTGTGACACTGCAGGGGCTCATGGCATCAAGGAGACAATTGTGACAGTACAGAACCTCCTAGAAACAAGGCTCCATGGTGACACCGTGGGGAATCATGGAATCAAGGAGATCATTGTGACACGGCCAGGCCGCATGGAACCAATGGTCCATTGTTACACTGCGGATTCAAGAAGACCATGGTGACACCATGCAACATCATGGAACCATACGTCCATTGTGACACAGCGGGGCCTCATGGAAACAAGGGCACCATTGTGGCAAAGCAGGGCCTAATGGAAGCATGGAGAGCATTGGGACATTGTGGGGAATCATGGAAGCATGGAGAGCATTGTGACACTAAGGAAACTCCTGGAACCAAGATGACCACTGGCACATAATGGAACCTCATGGAAGCAAGGCTCCATGATGACTTTGGAGGGCCTCATGGAGCACAGGATCCATTGTGACACAGCAGGACCTGGTGGAACCAAGGAGCCTTTGTGATACTCCAGATGCGCATGGAAGCCAGGGTGCACTGAGACACAGCGGGGCCTTGTTGGAACCAAAGACACCTCTGCAAAAAGCAGGCGAGCTCATAGAAGCAAGGAGTCCATTGTTACAACATAAAACCTGTGGAACCAAGGGACCATTGTGACACTGCGGGGCCTCATGGAACCAATTGTCCATGATGACAATGCGGATCAAAGGAGACCATGGTGACACTGCGGAACCGCATGGAACCAAGGAGCCATTGTGACACAGGTGTTGCATGTGAAGGCAAGGAGCCATTGTGCCACTTTGGGCTTCTTCCCTTGAGCTCTGCAGCTGGCTGTCCCAGCCCAGCGCACCATGTGCCACCTGCTCTCCTCAGGGCTCTGCCTGCACACAGGCCCAGGAGAAGTTTTCCTGTTTGCAAGGAAAGAATGGAAAAGCCTGAGCAGGTTTCCTAAACAACAAACCCTGCTCAGGAGCCACATGCTCAGTACAGGCTGCCTGGAATGATGGCCCCTTTCTACAGGGGGTCAGTGTGAGCAGGAATGATCTCTGGGAGCAGAATTCTCGGAGTCTTTCCACTGAATTCTCTGTCCCTGTGTCTTGGGGTGACTTTAGGATGTGTATCCCCTATCACTGCTCTAGGCCCAGAAATGAACTTTGTGCATTTCTGTGCCTTTCAACTGGGCCTGAGATGGGGGAGAGGAAAAAAAACCGGACAAACTTCTCAGAGCGTTTGTTCAAGGACACACATACACACTCCTCTGCATCCTGCTTGCAGCAAGAGCAGAGGAAGCAACCTTCTTGCTTTTGAGCCAGTTTTCAGCTCCTTTTCTCTGCAGGGAGATGGAGAGTTGAACTTTGTTTTCCTGGGACTTTGGGGTTTTTTTTCCCTTCTTCTCTTCTTGACTGTTTCAACATTAGACCACACCGGGAGAATTTTCTACCGAGGTGGGGGCCCTGAATGGGGCCCATGACCCAGCTCCAAGGAGGAGGAGGGAGACTACACCTCCGGAAGTGTTGGGGTTCCTCCCCCCTGCCATGAGGTCATGGGAGAGGGGACCCTGGGGTAGAGGCATGGCCTGGGCACGGGGTCTCCCTGCTCCCTGCTCACATGTGCCCTAATCCTGTTCAGCACTGGTTATTTTGTGTTGCCCTGTGCGAGGAGGGCCCTGGTTGTCCCGTGATTGCTCACACACTCCTCTGCATCCTGCTTGCAGCAAGAGCTTTGGCTTTGGCTTTTGCCTGGGAGTCTCTGAGAGCTTTGTGCCGTCTTGTTCCCTTATTATCTGCTTTAATCAGTCCCTTGAGAGCCTTGGTCATTAACAGGAGTTCATTAATGCTTCAAGGTACTTCTGGTTTTTCTAAGGTACTTTCCTTTTTCCACACTTGCGTCTCTGAGAGGTTTGTGCAGTCATGGTCTCCAGTCCTCTGCTTTAATCAGTCCCTTGAGAGCTTTGTACTGACACACATGTATTGGCAGCCACTGAAGAATTGGCTGCAGCCGCCCCAGCAAAGGGGGAACCTTTGGTGCCCGGCCAGGCCGTGCCATGCCCAGCTCTGGCAGCATCCCCCTGGCTCTGGACTCACCTGCACACTGGCCGTGGAGCGTGTCTTTGGAGAAGGTGCCAGAATCAAAGGCCATCATCTTCAGCTGCCACTGGCCAGCTCCAGGAAGAGGTTGTCGTCATTGAGCTCGTCCTTGGTGGCTCCAGCAGCAGCAGCCCCACCTGCTACAGCTTCTCCAGGGGCTCCTTCTCCTTCCCTGGAGCCACACCAGGTTCTCAGGGTTCTGCCCAGGGCCCCAGCCATCAATGAACCAGACAAACAAAACCTGGGGGGATGGTGGCCACCAGTGCTTGCCAGAGCAGGCCTCCAGCTCAGCTGCAGCCCAAGAGCTGCATGTTCCCTTCTGATGCTCCCTGCTCAGAGCTACAGGCAGGACAAAATAGTCTGCTTTGCTTTGCCACTGATTGCCAAGAGATGTGTGGGGCTGTTACCTGCCAGGCCCCTGGATCACACTGTGCCCGTGGCTCTCTGCCATCCTCTAGGGCACATGAACACCCTGCAGCCAAGGGTCACTGAAGAGCTCTTCCAGGGACAGCCTGTCCAAGGGCTGCATGGACAAGCACTTCTTAAGAATATCCTGGCACTCTGGGCACAGAAACCAGAAACCACCAGTCAGCTGCATGTTGCAGTGGGGATACTGCAACACGCCTATATCAAACCAGGAGTCCCGTGGAAAAGAAACAAATATATACGGAGGGATTCTTGCTAGATGTTTCAGAGATGTTTATTTCCCCAGCCGCATGGCCGGGCTCTGCTGAGGGACTCTCACAGTCGGGGCCCGAGCTGCTTTGCCCGCGCAGGGGAACACAAACCAACCAATGGGGAACGAGGCTGAGCAGGGGCAGGGAAACCCCGTGCCTCCCCTCAGGGCTACAGGGCGCGGGGGAGGGACCCCAACATCTCACCCGTTTTATTTTAATAAAAGGAGAATGAAGACAATTGGATAAACATAACAGGAACAGTTTCAAAACAAAACAAGCCACCCTCCTGAGTCTTTAAATGTCCAAACAGATTCTGTGGAACATCTTAGGGCTGACAGAAGGGAGACAGAACTCTCTGGACATGCCTGTGGGGAAACTGAGGCAGGAGAGGGTTTAATTTCTTTCCTCCCCTTTTCATCCCCCCATCGGCATCGGAAAGGGATTTTTGGGGAAACAATTGGCAAAGGCAGGGGTTTGTGAGGGAAACCATGGATGAAAAAACGGATTGGGAATAAACTGGGGATAGGGTAAACTTAGGAAAGGGTTCATATTGGGTATAGGGTAAAAGGGGAAATTAGGCTGTGGGTAGGGAAATTGCTGGAATGGATATTGTTTATAATTTTGTGCATAACGGCTGCCTTTGACGGGAATACCTCCAGGCCCAGTAACATTCGCTGCTTGTAAACCCTTCTTTCCTTGCACTATATCAAATTGAACAACTTCCCCATCTCCTACACTTTGCAGGTAATTTTTAGGGTTATTCCTTTTAATGGCAGTTCTATGGATGAATAAATCTTCCCCTGTATCATCTCGTGTTATAAATCCATAGTTGTTTTTTACATTGTACCATTTCACAGTTCCTGTGACTTTCGTTGCTAGAACGTCTCCCATCACGTGCTTGCGTGCTCGTCGTGGGTGCCGGTCCCGCGTGGCCGCTGCCTCGCCGACTCCGACGTCTCGGTCAGGCCCCCGCGCCGCGGCCGCTCTGCGCTCTCTGCACGACGCTGCTCCGGTGCGTGTCTGGGCTCTGCACGGCCCCGCGCTGCCATCGCCGCTGGCTCCGTGGCCTGTGAGTGGTTCCGCTCCGCAAACTCCACGCTGCTTCGAGAGCGGCCCCGTTTCGGCTCGGCGCTGCGCTGCGCGGCTTCTCGTGTCGCTGTGGAAACCGCCGCTTCTCCCTGCATAGGGCTCTCTGAGCCGTATGCACAGAGCGGGCTTCCACGCTGACCTCCGCTTCCTGGCTGCTCGTGGCCCACGGCACCCATGGCGCCTGCGGCGTCGCTCCCTCACTCGCGGCCGCGTGGCCGGGGACCCCGAGACAGGGATGGGGTCCGCGGTAAGGCGCGCGCTCCCGAGGGGGCCGGGCACATCCAGTGCAGGCACCTCTGCTGGCACAGCTGCAGTCATGTGCTCCTGGGATGGCAGCCGCGCGGTCTCGGCCACGGGAGAAGTATGATCTTCTGCTTTAGGGGTAATGGGATCATACAGATGCTCCTGAAGAGCGTCACTGATTATAAAGGATCCACGGAGAGCTTCTATCGCTAGTCCATCCCTTAGCTTATCACAGATCTCGTTCCAGAAACACTCCTGAGAATATCCAGGAGGTTTGATATCAAAAGTAAGTCTCGAGAAATATAGGGGAACTCTTTGAAAAGCCAGATAAAAAAGTGTTCAAGATCTCCCGGTTCCAATACTTTTTTGTTTTGTTGTTCAAGGATCCCTTTTACTTCTAGATACATTTTTTTCTGTGGCTCAGAGAGCCCCATTTCCCACGATTCTTCCATAGTCCAGATATGGAATAGCAAAACAAAACCAAGAAGAAGAATCCAAAGTTTCCAGGGTTTACTCACACAAAGTCGCTTAGGGATCGGGGATCGTTCTGCCCTCAAATCTCCACCATATGTTGCAGTGGGGATACTGCAACACGCCTATATCAAACCAGGAGTCCCGTGGAAAAGAAACAAATATATACGGACGGATTCTTGCTAGATGTTTCAGAGATGTTTATTTCCCCAGCCGCATGGCCGGGCTCTGCTGAGGGACTCTCACAGTCGGGGCCCGAGCTGCTTTGCCCGCGCAGGGGAACACAAACCAACCAATGGGGAACGAGGCTGAGCAGGGGCAGGGAAACCCCGTGCCTCCCTCAGGGCTACAGGGCGCGGGGGAGGGACCCCAACAGCTGCAGAAGGATCCCGCCCGCTTTGCCCCCCGTTCCCGTGCCCAGGCCATGCTGGCTGTGCCCAGAGCTGGGCCTAAACTTGCCCATGGATTCTGTGCTTTGGAGGGCAGCAGGAGAGCAGGACATGTGCCACCTGCTCAGAGCTGCCAGAGCGGGATGCTCCTGAGCCCGCTGCTGGCTCCCAGCACTGCTATTCCCCCTGTGCTGCAGAGATGAGGGATCCACACAAAAGGAACAAGACCAGGAGCCCACACTTTCATTGCCTGCCAGAAATGGGTCTCATTTTGCTCTGCATTCCTTTCCTAGCAGGTGTTATCTATTAAAAACAAGAGAAAAAAGAAAAGAACCAGAAAAGTATGAGAGATAAAAACAAACCCCAAATGTGGAGTGAAAAGTCTTCTGTACCTTTGGATTCAGAGGGAATTGATATTTTTTAAAAGAGAACTCAGTTATTTACCTTTTTTTCTTTCATTCAGAACTTACATTGTTTTCACTCCTTCCTTCCTTCCTTCCTTCCTTCCTTCCTTCCTTCCTTCCTTCCTTCCTTCCTTCCTTCCTTCCTTCCTTCCTTCCTTCCTTCCTTCCTTCCTTCCTTCCTTCCTTCCTTCCTTCCTTCCTTCCTTCCTTCCTTCCTTCCTTCCTTCCTTCCTTCCGAATTCCTTCCGAATTCCTTCCGAATTCCTTCCTTCCTTCCGAATTCCTTCCTTCCTTCCTTCCGAATTCCTTCCTTCCTTCCTTCCGAATTCCTTCCTTCCGAATTCCTTCCTTCCTTCCTTCCGAATTCCTTCCTTCCTTCCGAATTCCTTCCTTCCGAATTCCTTCCTTCCGAATTCCTTCCTTCCTTCCGAATTCCTTCCGAATTCCTTCCTTCCTTCCGAATTCCTTCCTTCCTTCCTTCCTTCCGAATTCCTTCCTTCCTTCCGAATTCCTTCCTTCCTTCCTTCCGAATTCCTTCCTTCCTTCCTTCCTTCCTTCCGAATTCCTTCCGAATTCCTTCCGAATTCCTTCCTTCCTTCCTTCCTTCCTTCCTGTAGTAGTTTGGTCTAAAATACTCATTACTGTTCATCTTCTGTGAGATAAGAATTAGGAGAAATGCAAAGCAGGCACCAACTTGAATGAATATAAAGAAGTTTATTAACAGACCTAAAAGAAGAAAAGGAAAAAAATTATACCACCTTTAGAACTCTCCTCCTCCCCCCACCTTCCTCCCTTCTCCCACTGACAATGTAAAGACAACCCTTAAGATGTTCAGTCTGTTTACCACTTCCATCATAACCTTGTTCAGTCCATTTAGAAAGAGAAGTCTCTTTTTGCTCATGCTATGAAAACAGTATCACACCGAGACAGCCACCCACTTCCAAATATTGTTCAGTCCATTTAGGAAGAGGAGTCTCTCTGCTTGCGATGTGAGTCCCTTCCCCCGACTTGCAGCTTTTCCCGCAACTGCTTTCGAGGGTCCACTCTTGAAAGTTTTCTGGGGTACAATTTTAAGGTTGAGCTGTTCAGAAACAAAAAAAACAGAGGCCCTTCTCCTTCCCTGGGAGCAAAGGGTCATCTTCATCTTTAAGACTATCTCTGGAAGCATCTCTAGGAATTGAGGTTTTTCTCCTTTCCTCTTTGGAGCAAAAGTCCTCATCTGGTTCATCTGGTTCATCTCTCTCTGTCCAAACTTCTCATGAAATTACAGCTGCGGCAGCATCTGCCTATTGCTTATGACTTGAACACTCCACCCCCCATATCTTCATGAAATTACAACAGGATACTCTGATATATCATAGCTTCACAACAGACTTTCAGCTTTAAGCATCTCCTCTCTCTCTTCCCTCAGGTTTTCAGCTCTTCACAGCAATAAAAGGGTTAATCTCACCTCGGCCTTGCAGCTGGAATGTGGCTTATCGCAGTTGGTCACCTGACCTCTGTCGGACAGAGGTGCCACTTTGCTGAATCTCGGCCGCAGTGGAGGGGGGGGTTCCGAGCCGCTCCGTCTGCCCACGGCAAGGCAGTGGGGGGGGGTTCCATGGCTGGAACAGGCCCATGGCTCCAGGCTGGCCGCGGCCCAGCCCGGCCTGGCCCAAGCAGGGCCTGGCCGGGCCCGCTGGCCCCTGCACGGGGCCTGCAGCCACCTGTCCCAGCGCCGGAAACGAGAGAGAGCTTGGGGGGGAGTTTGTCTATTCTTAAGTGTGGATCACAGAGGCGGTCACAACTTTAAGTGGCTTAAAGAATTGTCCATATTCAAACTGGCCAGCTGATAGGTTCTATCAGGTCCCAGAGGAAACTGTAAGCACCCCTTAGCAAGGACATCCCTTCCGGGACTATGCTTGCTGACCTATGACCCTTCCTTCCTTCCTTCCTTCCTTCCTTCCTTCCTTCCTTCCTTCCTTCCTTCCTTCCTTCCTTCCTTCCGAATTCCTTCCTTCCGAATTCCTTCCTTCCGAATTCCTTCCTTCCTTCCTTCCTTCCTTCCTTCCTTCCTTCCTTCCGAATTCCTTCCGAATTCCTTCCTTCCTTCCGAATTCCTTCCGAATTCCTTCCGAATTCCTTCCTTCCTTCCGAATTCCTTCCTTCCTTCCTTCCGAATTCCTTCCTTCCGAATTCCTTCCTTCCGAATTCCTTCCGAATTCCTTCCTTCCGAATTCCTTCCGAATTCCTTCCGAATTCCTTCCGAATTCCTTCCTTCCTTCCGAATTCCTTCCTTCCTTCCGAATTCCTTCCGAATTCCTTCCTTCCGAATTCCTTCCGAATTCCGAATTCCTTCCTTCCGAATTCCTTCCTTCCGAATTCTATCCGAATTCCTTCCTTCCTTCCTTCCTTCCTTCCTTCCTTCCTTCCTTCCTTCCTTCCTTCCTTCCTTCCTTCCTTCCTTCCTTCCTTCCTTCCTTCCTTCCTTCCTTCCCTCACAAGCCACTGCTCACCCCAGTGAAGAGCTGCAAAGCAGCAGGATCCCCTCCCAACTGGGGTCCTCTCACCCTCCCAAAATTTGGGGACTTCACCTCAGACCCCTCAAGTTGCAGGGGGTTTACGGCACCTTCCCCAAATTCACTGCAACCTCCCAGAAGGCCCATAGAGGCCCCAAAATTGTTAAAAAGCAGCAGGAGCCTCCCCAAAAGCAGCTCCTGCTTTTCCTCCCAGGAGTGCCTCACTCCAAGTGCCCATCCCATCCCATCCCATCCCATCCCATCCCATCCCATCCCATCCCATCCCATCCCACCCCTCCTGGACACCAATTCCCCTTCTGTGGCTCCTGACTCCCCACAGCCGGGCCTTGGGGCTGACGGATCGAGCCATTTGGGGCTGCCATCGACACATTGGGGCTGGCATTGAGTTTATTGGAGGCCCCCGCTCAATCCTTCCATCCCAAATGGGAGCTTGGAACCTCTCCTCAGCCCTTGCTGTGCCCGTGGGCTCACCTCAAGTCCCAAAATGAGAGCCAGGGCCCCACAGCCCATTCAGAACCTCTCAACATTGCCAGAAACAGCAGCATCCTTCCCAAAATGGGCTCCCCGGCTCCCTGACAATAGGTCCCCCTTCCAAGCACCAGAGCCCCCCTCTCAGAACCCCTCCCGAAGCATTGGGGGGACCCCAAAACTGCCTCAGGAACGGGACATACCCTGAAATCCCGTCAGGAATGGGGGATACCCCAGAACCCACTCAGGAACGGGGTCCCCCCGGCCTCATCATGCGCAGCCTTCAGCTGGCTCAGCCAGAGCCCATCCCGCCCTCAGCAGCCCCAGCCCAGCCCAGCCCTCCTGGGCAGGAAGCTCCAATGGCCGAGCCGGCCTGGGACACTTGCAGGGATGCGGGGGCAGCCGCAGCTTCTGGGGCCAGCCTGTGCCAGGCCCTGAGCGCCCTGCCAGGGAACCATTGCTGCCCCACATCCCATCTCAGCCTGCCCTCGGGCAGCGGGAAGCCATTCCCTGGGGCCCGGCCCCGCAGGCCCTTGGCAAGAGTCTCTCTCCGCCAGCAATTGCTGCTCCTCCCTGCTGCGGGGCCCGAGCTGCAAGTTGATTTTCTGCCGCTGGCCCCGGCCCAGCCCCGAGCCAGGGCCAGGACCTTGCAAGAACTGCCCCCAGCAGAGCTGTTCCCTCCTGCAGTAGTTACACCTGCACACCCACAGCGCCTGAGACTGCAAGCAATGAGCATTCCCTGGGCACATGTGCAGCCCAAGCAGCTCGAGGACAGCCTTGCAGCAGGACTGCTCTCAGCTGAGCCAAAAAGGCCCCTCTGGCAGCTGCAGGGCCATTGCAAAGGGCAAGGGCCAGAGCCTGGGCCCACGGCGGAGGAAAGGGCTCTGAATTCCCCTGCCCTGGCACAGAAACCCTGTTCCCAGGCTGCTTCCCACACAGGATTCCTCTGCACGACTGCAGAAAGCTGAGAGGCAGCTCTGGCTTCTCCACTTTTCATGTGCTAAAGCTGCCTGGCAGAAGAAATGGAGGGACAGCTCTGGTGGCACAATCCCTCCCGGCCCAGGGCACAGCACTGGGAAGGTCTTTCCGTGCCGAGGCTTTGCTGCGGCCAAGGAAAGCTCCTGGCTCAGGGTCACCTTTCCTGCGGGGCCAGATCCCCCGAGTGGCCCAGCAGCAGCAGAGAATTCCAGCACAGCCCCGGCACGGGCAGGGCGGCCCTGGGCGGGCTGCGGGAGCCGGCAGCGCCTGAGCTCAGAGCAGCTGAGCCCGGGGGCTCTTGGCCAAGGCCGAGGCCCAGCGAGCATTTCTCAGGTCGCAGGGCGGCCTGGAAAGGTGCTGGGGGGGATCATTCACCCCCCAGTGCGGTCCCAGTGGCTCCCAGGATTTCCATGTCCGTGGTCCCAGTGCTGCTCCCAGCCCTGATCCGTGGGGATGGGAATGTCCCGCTCCCTTCCCGGGGCAGGCTCACACCTGAGCCAGGTGTGCAGGGCAGGACCTTGCCCTGAGCCCAAGCCCTGTCCCCCCTGCAGGATCTGCTTCCCATCGGCCTCTTCCTCCTGCGGCCCCAAGCCCAGCTCGGTGCTGAACGAAGGGCGCTGGGCCGGGGTCATCCCCCGGCGGGGGCTGTGCACCCCCTCTGCCCCCTCCCCAAATTCCCTCCCGGGGCAGCAGGGGCTGGCTCAAGAGCCCTGTGGGCAGGGAAAAGGGGGTGACACCAGGATGGGGGGGTCACACACGCTCTGGGGGGACACACACAGCCCCTGGGGACCCCCCCTCACCTTCTCCTGCAGTGCCAGGAAGATGAACCCCAACATGGAGCTCCCAACCCAAGGCAGCATCTTGGGAGGTGGGGTCTGGTGGCAGCTTTGGGGTCAGGGGGAGACGCCCCAAAACCCCTTCCCAGCCCCACAGCCACTCCCGGACCCCTCAAACCACCCCACAGCTCCTGGCCAGGACTCCCCCAACCACTCCCTGCATCATAAATGACCCCAAGAACCACAAAATTCTCTCCAAGACACACGGCCCAGCCAAGATCACCATAACTCTCTCAGAGACCACCCTAAAAGGCCCCTCCAAGCACCACAAATGCCCTCAAGAGCCACAAAAGCCCCTCCCAGTCCCCCAAGGAGCCCCCCAGACCCCCTCCCACCCCCCATGGCACCGAACAGGACAGGCTGGGGGACAGGAGCATCCGCAGCCCAGAGCAGCTCAGGCACTTCAGCAGCGATTTGGGCACTTTGGAGGTCACACCCCAAAGGGGGAGACCCAGGCCAGGGACTGGGACAGACAACCGGAATTCCTGGAGAACAGACGGGCTCAGGTGGACACGTTCTGACAACACAAGTATGAGATTGTGGCTCCAGTCTGCCTGGCTTCGTGGCTTCACAACACTCAGATCCTTCCGAATATTCCCCTGAACCCCAAATTCACCCCCAAATTCCGGTAAAATGGTGCAGCTTTAGACCTCTTTGCTTAATTTCTTTATTTTTACTCTACTTTTGGTTGTTGTTTCAGTGGGATTAACACAGAAATTACTTAGGCTGCAGAAGATCTCCAAGATCATCCAGGGTTGCTTGATACCACCAGAGAAAACAATTGGACAGGGCAGATGAAAATTTTAGGGTGAAAAGGTAAAAAATCAGCTCTTCCCAATGAATTTCCAATGTTGATCTGAGTCCCGATGGATGTTCCTGCCCCTGCGTTCACCCAGGTGCCTACAGGGATGCCAGAGAACGTGGAGAGCACCAGCCAGGTGCCTTCCCAAGCTGGATCACTGGGAATGTGGGTCACCAGGGCCCTGCCAAACATGGGTCCTCTGATGGGAGATGGAGTTGGAGCAGAGGACAAAGCTCTTCCCACAGTCGGGGCACTCCCTTAGTGGGCTCCCTTAAGGGCTTCCCTTAGTAGTGCCTCTGTTGGTGTTGGGTCAAGTTAGAGCTATCTGAGAAGCGCCTCCCACACTGCGGACACTCGTAGGGCCTCTCCCCAGTGTGGATGCGCCGGTGCCTGACGAGGTGGGAGTTGTACCTGAAGCCCTTCCTGCAGTCGGGGCAGCGGAAGGGCCTCTCCTCTGTGTGAATCCACTGGTGCAGGCGGAGATGGGAGCTTGTGTGAAACCTCTTCTCACACTCAGGACACTCGTAGGGCCTCTCCCCGGTGTGGATGCGCCGGTGGCAGATCAGGTGGGAGCTCCGGCTGAAGCCCTTCCCACATTCCCCACACTTGTGGGGCTTCTCCCCATCGTGAAGCTGCTCATGAACCACCAGCTCTGACCTCTGGCTGGATCTCCGGCCGCCTTCCTGGCACAGGGTGGGTCTTTCCTCCTCGGAGCACCCTGGGCTGCATTTGCAGCCCCTCCTCCTGCGGCATCTCTGGGGCTTTTCCTCACCTTTGGATTCCTGCGCCGTGGAGCCACTCAAAACGGCCTCTTCCACCAGGTTCTGCCGCAGGGATTTGTCCTCCCTGAGCTCCGTGCTCAGCTCCTTGTCTGGGGGAGGAAGGACAAGGAGAGGATGGGATTTGCCTCCGTGCCCCAGGGAAGGGGAAGGAGATCCCCCCCAGTCCGTCCTGGCAGGACGGTGTCGGCAGCGGGGTTGTCCTGCAGCCGGGGGCGATGCTGGGCTGGGAGATGGAGCAGGAGAGAGGGGAAAGGGGCACTGACTTCCTCCTCACCTGCCTGGGGGTCCCAGGGCATCTTCCTCTTCCTCACAGCCTGCTCCTCCATCTGGCCAAGGGTTGGGAATGGGAAATCCTGGTTTGGGGAGAAACAAGGGATGAGCACGTTGAGTTTGAAGTCCCTCTGCCCAAGTCCATCTCTAGAAGTCACTGGGCACTGTGTGTCCATAAAAATCTGCTCTGAAAAAGCCTCTCAGGAGTTCCCTGTCTCTGGTCTCCCCCCTTTGGTGTTCAGGGGTTCCCCCTGTCCCAGCTGCTGGGGGTCCCTCTTTTATTGGGGTCCCCCTCTCTACTTGGTCTCCACCCTCCCCAGGCTGCTGGGAGTCCAGGAATCCAAAATCTCCCCGCTTTGGTCTTCCCACTTAGGGATGCTGCGGGTTATGGGTCCCAGGTCCCTTCTCCCCTTATTCTCTGCTTTGGGGTGCAGGGGGTCCAAGGAGTCCCCCCTCCCCCTCTCCAGGCTGTTGAGAGTCCCGCGAATGGCAGCACTCCCCCCTCTCTGGGCTCCCCACTTTGGGATCCTGGGGCTCACAGGGGTTTGCTCCTCCAGACTGCCGGGGCTCCCCTGGTCCCGGTACTGCCCCTCTCTGCTCGTCCCACTCTGGGGGTCCCGAGGTTCCCCCTCTGGCTCTCCCAAGGGGTCCCGCAGCCCCCTGGCTCCGGGCTGGAGGTGGCCGTGCCTGACCCAGGCAGACCCAGCCCCCACCACGGGGCGTACCCCACATCCCCCTGCCCGCTGCCAGGGCTCTGCTGGCACCGCCACCGGGACCCCCAGAAACACCTCCTGGGGACCCCCAATGTCCTCACAAGGGGCATTTTCTGCTCAGCTTTGGAGTTCTTGATTCTCCAAACATCCCCCCCAAAAAACACAACCCAGGGAACCCCCCTGGGATATCTGGGCTGAGCTCCCCCTCCCCGGGCACCTGTGGGATGGGGGGCGATGATCCCATGGGTGGGGGCTGTGAATTCAGGGAGCGCTCAACCTCATGTGGGGAGTGACTGGGTCTGAACTGGGGGCAACTGGGCTCAACTGGAACCACACTGGAAGATAATGGGAGCAGCTGTGCCCATGCTGGGGTCATACTGGGATCCTACTGGAACTGACTGGGATGATACTGGGAGTATCTGAGAGTGACTGCGATCATACTGGAATCAGACTGGGAGGGACTGGAAAAGTGCTGGACATGACTGGAACCATACTGGAGGTGACTGGGAGCAACAGAGACCATGCTGGGAGCAAATGGGATCATATTTGGAGTAACTTGGAGTGACTGGATTCATACTGGGAGCAACTGGGCCCATACTGGGAGTGACAGGGAGTCACTCTGGCCATGACTGGAATAATACTGGGAGTACCTGGGACTGACTGGGGTCATACTGGGGGTGACTGTAACCATGCTGGGGGTGACTGGGTGCAACTGGGATCATAATGGGAGTGACTGGAAGCAACTGGGATCATACTGGCATTGAGAGGGGCAACTGGGACCATACTGGAAGTGACTGGAACCATACTGGAAGTGACTACGGGTCCTACTGGGATCATCCTGGGAGCCACTGGGATTACAGCAGGTGTGAATGGAACCTGACTGGGGGTTACTGGGAGCTGCTGGGCCCATGTTGGGAGGAAAATGTGGACACATTGGGAGCAGCTGGGATCAACTGGAAGGTACTGGAACCCTGCTGAGGGCACTGAGGCCACAACTGGGATCATACTGGGAGCAACTGGGACCACACTTTGGGAAACTGACAGAAACTGGGATCATGCTGGAAGACCCTGGAAGTAACTGGGAAAGACTGGGATCATTCTGTAGTAACTGGAACCTTACTGGGGCAACTGGGAACAACTGGGAATGACTACAAGAATGTTCAGGGATACTGGGATATACTGGGAGTGTCTGTAACCATACTGGGGGTGACTGGAACCACACTGGGAACAGCCGGGATCATGCTGGGAGGAAATGAGACCATGCTGGGGGCACCTGGGAGCAACTGGATCTATGCTGGGGGAAACTGGGAGTGACTGGGACTATTCTAGGGGCAACTGGGATCATACTGGGAGGAACTGGGAACAACTGGAACTATGCTGGGGGCAACTGGGATCATACTGGAATCACAGTGGGTCCATGCTGCGTGAGACTGGGATCACACTGAGGGTGACTGGAATCATACTGGGATTGACTGGGAGTGGCTGTGAGCAACTGGAATCGTGCTGAAAGCAACTGGGAAGAAGTGGGAAGGACTGGCAGCATGCTGGGGGTGACTGGGAGTCACAGGGATCATACTGGAGGCTACTGGGCTCATGCTGGCATTGACAGGGAGCAACTGGGCACACCCTGGGGGTCACTGGCATCCTACTGGGAGTGACTGGGATCATACTGGGATTATAGCGGGTGTCAATGGGGGTTACTGGGAGCTACCAGGCCCATGCTGAGAGCCTACTGGGGATGCACTGGGAGGAACTGGGAATGACAGGATGCATGCTGGTGACAACTGGGATGTACTGGCAGTGACTGGGATAAATCTGGGGGCAACTGATCCATGCTGAGGTAACTGGGAGTGCCTTGGAATGACCACGAGAATGGTCAGGGCAACTAGGATATACTGGGAGTGTCTGAGACCATGCGGGTGGTGACTGGGACCACACTGGGTGTGACTGGGAATGTGCTGGGGAGAACTGGGACCATGCTGGGGGCAACTGGGGGAAAATGTGAGTGACTGGGACCACACTGGGAGAGACTGGCATCATCTGGGAGTGACTGGGACTATGCTGGGGCAACTGGGAGAACTGGGAACACACTGGACAAAAGTGGGAAGTACTGGGAGCAACTGAGACTGTGGTTGGGACAAATTGCATCATAATGGGGAATAACTGGGAGTGACTGGGTTCATACTGGGAGCAACAGGGATTCTGCAGGGAGTGAGGGGAAGTGACCAGGATCATACTGGGATCATACTGGGCTCATACTGGGAGCAGCCCTTTCCCGGCCCCGGGACCCCCGAGCCCCTTTCCCAGCCGTGCCGCCCCTGCAGCCCCCAGACCCCCCCGCCGGGGTCCCGCCAATCCCAGGGGTCCCCCCTCTCGGGCTCCCCGCTTTGGGCTTCTGGGGCTCTCCTCTCTCTGGGGTCCCGCTTAGGGAAGCCGCGGCTCTCCCGGGGTCCCCAAAACCGGTGTCCCCCCGCCCCCCCGGCCCCGCGCCGTCCCCACGGGGCCCCGGCAGAGCTCGGAGGGCCCGGCCCGGGAAGCCCAACCCCCACCGCAGGGGGACCCGCATCCCCCCGCCCTCGCCGGGGCTCTGCCGCCACCGCCACCGGGACCCCCAAAAACACCTCCCGGGACCCCCCGATATCCGCCCGAGGGGCATCTGCGGCTCGCCTTTGGAGTCCCGCAAGCTCCAAACATCGCGCCGCCCGCCCCGACAGAGAGGATGAAACTGCGAGCCCCAAATAGATTCCTGGGAGCTCCAAATATCCCTCCCCCCTCCACAAACACCGCCCGGGATGTTTGGGCCGAGCTCCCCCTCCCCGGGCACCTGCGGGATGCGGGGCGGGCGATGCTCCCGGCCCGAGCGGCTGCGGATGCAGAGAGCGCTGCCCGCACGTGGAACCTCCTCCGCCTGCTTCGGCTCCTCCTTCTTCCCCCCGGCCCTCCTCTTCCTCCTCCTCTGTCCCGCCTCCTCCTCCTCCTGCCCTTCCTCCGTCGCTGCGGCCGCGGCCCGGGAGCTCTCGGGGCAGCGGGGCCGGGCCGGGCCACGATGGGAAAGGGCTGGGTCAGCCCAGGGCGAGCTGGGGCAGCGGAGGTTTGGGGCAACAACGGGAAAGGGGTGGGAGAGGGGGGATCCGGGGAGGTGGGACAGCGGGAAAGGGGTTCCACCGGGGTCCCGCAGTTAACCCCAGCACCCCCAAACCCCGTCCCAGCCCTCCCCGTTCCCTCCCCACCCCCGGCTGAGTGGGGGGCTCAGCCCAGGACCCGTCGGCGTTCGGGGCTCCCCCGAGTGCAGCAAACGGGAGAGTGCCCCCCGGGTGAATTTTTGGGGTTCGCTCTGCCATCGGCGCTTTAAGATGCCCCGGGAAAGTCGGTGCCCACTATAACTCCCGTTAAAAGGGCAACACCACTCCCGTTGATTCCGGCAGCGGAGCCCCGGGGGGGGGGGGGGTTGGGGGCCTCGGGAAGGTTTGGAGGTCCCGGCAGGGTTTGAGGGTACCTGGGTGGTGCCGATGATGGCGATGGGGACCCCGTGCTGGGGCTGAACATTCGCGAGGGGGCTCCTGGGGGGGTTTTATGGGTCCCGGGGGTTTTTTGGGTCACGGTGGCTTTTGGGGGTTCGCGAGGGGGGTTTTCAGGGGTCCCAAGTGGGGGTTTGGGTGATTCCGGGAGGAATAATTTGAGGTCCCAAGGCTGTTTTGGGGTCCCTGCCGGTGATGGAGATGGGGACCCCGTGCCAGGTATAAACCTTCTCAAGGGGGTCCGGGGGGTGTTGGGAGGTCCCGTGGGAATTTTGGTGTCCTGAGAGCATTTTGGGGGATCTGTATGGGGCTTTGCCATCCTGGGGAGTTTTTGGAGGATCCCGGGGATATTTTCGGGGTCCCAGGAGAGGTTGGGGTTCCCCGGGGGGGTGTTGGGGATTCCCGGGAGGTTTTGGGGTACCTGGGCGATGCCGGTGACAGAGCTGGGGACCCCGTGCCGGGTATGAACCTTCTCGCTGCACACGGGCAGCGTCAGCGTGTTCAGGGAGATCCTGGGGGGCCCGGGGGTTCACCCCAAATCCCGGGGGAGCCCAAATGCTGAGGGACCCCTGAACTCCCCTCACCGCTGGATCTGCTGCAGGCAGGGGGGCACCAGCACTCGGCCCCCACCCCCCGCTCTCACGGGGGGGCTGCAGAAGAAATCTGGGGGGCACAGACGGGTGAATGGGAACACCTGGGACCATGCTGGGATCATAGTGGGATCATACTGAGGGTGACTGGGAGCCCCAGGGCCCATGCTGGGAGTGACCTGGGCCCACCCCGGGTGGAACTGGGGGAACTGGCCCAGCAGGGGCTCAGGGTTGTTCTCCCCCAGGGCTGCTGCCACCCCCGGCCCCAGGGAGCCGAGGAACAGGGGACAGCTGAGGGACAGGGGACAGCCGAGGGACAGGGGACATCCAGGGAACACGGCCTGGCCCAGGGACACTGTGCTCCAGCAGTCTGGGCTGTTGTGCCCGGGCCATTGCCCTTGGGCTCCCAGGACAGGCAGAGGGGGCAGAATCCCCTCCAGGAGCTGTTGTTGGCTTGAAGCTTTGGTGTTGGACATTCCCGCAGAGCCACCTGCAGTGGCCGGAGCCTGGGCGGTGCCCGGTGCCACCAAAGCCGCTCCGTCAGTGCCCTCCTGCCCCGGGCAGGGCAGAGAACACCGAAGGAAAGGCCCGAGCTCGGCTCGGGGCAGGGAGAGGGCACTCCCCTGGCGCTGCCACGGGCACCACAGACCCGGCCTGAGGAAAGGATTGGGATTTATGTCCCAGCGAGTCGCAGCAGGGATTGCTTCTCGTTTCATGCCTGTCATTTGATTGGCCATGAATTCCAATCATTTCCCCATGGAATTCCCATGGCAATGGGCTGGAGGGGAGATCCATCCACAGAATTCTCACCTGACTGGGATGAGAGTGAGATCCGCCTGTGGAAATTCCAGGGGAATTCCTGCATTCCCAAGTGCCCCATTCCTGAATCCCAAAGTCAATAAATCAGCTCTTCGCAATGAATTTCCAATGTTGATCTGAGTCCCAATGGATGTTCCTGCCCCTGCGTTCACCCAGGTGCCTACAGGGATCCAGGAGAACATGGAGGCCAGGGGTCTTCCCATACTGGATAACTGGAATGTGGGTCACCAGGGCTCTGCCAAACGTGGGTCCTCTGATGGGAGGTGGAGTTGGAGCAGATGACAAAGCTCGTCCCGCAGTCAGGGCACTCGCAGGGCTTCCCTTAGTGGTGCCTCTGTTGGTGTTGGGTCAAGTTAGAGCTCTGTGAGAAGCTCTTCCCACACTGGGGACACCGGTGTGGATGCGCTGGTGGATGATCAGGCTGGAGCTGTCTCTGAAACCTCTTCCCACATTCCCCACACTCATAGGGCCTCTCCCTGATGTGGATCCTCTGGTGGGTGATCAGATGGGAGCTCTGGCTGAAGCTCTTCCCACATTCCCCACACGTGTGGGGCTTCTCCCCATTGTGAAGCTGCTCATGAACCACCAGCTCTGACCTCTGGCTGGATCTCCGGACACCTTCCCGGCACAGGGTGGGTCTTTCCTCCTCAGAGCACCCTGGGCTGCATTTGCAGCCCCTCCTCCTGCGGGATCTCCGGGGCTTTTCCTCCCCTTTGGATTCCTGCGCCGTGGAGCCGCTCAAAACGGCCTCTTCCACCAGGTTCTGCCGCAGGGATTTGTCCTCCCTGAGCTCCGTGCTCAGCTCCTTGTCTGGGGGAGGAAGGACAAGGAGAGGATGGGATTTGCCTCCGTGCCACAGGGAAGGGGAAGGAGATCCCCCCAGTCCGTCCCCAGCAGGACGGTGTCGGCAGCGGGGTTGTCCTGCAGCCGGGGGTGATGCTGGGCTGGGAGATGGAGCAGGAGAGAGGGGGAAAGGGGCACTGACTTCCTCCTCACCTGCCTGGGGGTCCCAGGGCATCTTCCTCTTCCTCACAGCCTCCTCCTCCATCTGGCCAAGGGTTGGGAATGGGAAATCCTGGTCTGGGGGGAAAACAAGGTGTGAGCACGTTGGCTTTGAAATTCCCTCTGCCCATATCCGTCTCTGGAAGTCCCTGTGCATCTGGGTTCCATAAAAAAAACTCCCAAACACCAAGATTCAGCCCTGAAAAAGCCTCTCAGGAGCTCCCTGTCTCTGGTCTCTCCCCTTTGGTGTTCGGGGGTTCCCCCCTGTCCCAGCTGCTGGGGGTCACGCTTGTATTGGGGGTCCCCCATCTACTTGGTCCCTGCTCTCCCCAGGCTGCTGGGAGTCCCAGGAATCTGAGAAGTTCCCCCTCTTCCCTCTCCCCACTTAGGGATGCTGGGGGTTATGGGATCCCCAGGTCCCTTCTCCCCTTATTCTCTGCTTCGGGGTGCAGGGGGTCCAAGGAGTCCCCCCTCCCCCCCTCCAGGCTGTTGGGGGTCCCACGAATGGCAGCGCTCCCCCCTCTCTGGGCTCCCCACTTTGGGGTCCTGGGGGTCACAGGGGTCTCCTCCTCCAGACTGCCTCTGCCGGCAGCTGCCTCTGGGACCCCCAATGTCCTCCAAGGGGCATTTTCTGCTCAGCTTTGGAGTTCTTTATTCTCCAAACATTTCCCCCAAAAAACCCAACCCAAGGAACCCCCCGGGATATCGGGGCCAAGCTTCCCCTCTCCGGGCACGTGCGGGATGGGGGGTGATGATCCCACGGGTGGAGGGGGCTGCGAATTCAGGGAGTGCTCGACCTCGTGGATCCTTCTCCTTTTCTTGATCCTCCTTTGTCTCTCCTCTTCATCCTCCCTCCTCTCCCATCCCTCCTCCTCCCCCAGCACCAGCCACACCCTGGGTCCCCCGTTCCTGAGCCCCTCGCAGCCCGCGGGAGCAGCGGGGATGGAGCTGGGACAGGTCGGGATGGGCAGCGCGGGGCTCTCGGCTGCTCCCACCCGCTGGGGGTGGGGGAACCCGGACCGGGGAAAGGAGAGGGAAACTGGGAAAACTGGGGGCTGCAGATCCAAACTGGGCCTTGCTGGGGACCCTGGGGGGGGACTTGCAGCCCTTGGGGCTCCTCTGGGGAGCCTGGAGAGCCGGGAGGGGGGAACGCAGAGTGGGCTGGGGGATCCCAGGAGTGGCACCCTGGCAGTGACTGGTTTGTACTGGGATCATACTGGGATCATACTGGCAGTGAGTAGGAGCCTGCAGGGGGCAATTGAGACCATGTTGGAGGCAAATGGGATACACTGGGAGTGACTGGGATCATGCTGAGGATGACCAGGAGCAGCTGTGAGCAGCTAAGATCATGCTAGGAGCAACTGGGAGGAACTGGGAGTGACTGGGTGCATGCTGGGCGTGACTGGAAGCAACTGGGCTTATACTGTGATGAACTGGGATAACTGGGATCATGCTGGAGGTGACTGGGATCATACTGGCAGTGAGTGCGACTATGCTGAGGCTGACTGGGAGTGGCTGTGAGCAAATGGGATCATGCTGGAAGGAACTGGGAGTGACTGGGAATATGCTGGAGGGAACTGGGGTACACTGGGAGAGACTGGGAGTGACTGGAACAAAAGTGAGGGTGAAAGAGAGCAACAAGAACCATGTGGGGCGCAACTGGTTCATACTGGCAGTGACTGGGAGCACACTGGGGTCACACTTGGATCATACTGGGAGCAACTGGACTAATACTGGGAGCATCTGAGAGTGACTGGGAACACACCATGCGTATCATCCCCCATGCTGGGGGTGACTGGGAGCAACTGGGAGCACGCTGGGAGCAAATGGCATCATACTGGGACTGACTGGGTTTATTTAGAAAGCAACTGGAACCATGCTGGAGGCAACTGGGACCATACTGGGAGTGACTAGAAGCAATTGGGATGATAATGGGACCATACTGGGAGTGCTGGCATATGACCGGGATGATACTGGAGGTGACTGGGATCATATTGGTGTTGAAAGGGAGCAACTGGGATCACACCTTGGCCTACTGGGAGCAACCGAGAGAAACGGGAATGATGCTGCAAGCAACTGGGAGTAACTGGGAATGACTGAATGCATGCTGGAGGCAACTGGGATATTCTGGGCATGACTGGGATCATACTGGGATAACTAACACCTCACTGGGGCCGCCGGGAGTGTCTGGGAATGACTACGGACATGCTGAGGGTAACTGGGATATACTGGGAGTGTTTGTAACCATACCGGGGGTGACTGGAACCCGACTGGGAACCACCAGGACCATGCTGGATGAGACTAGGATCACACTGAGGGTGACTGGAATCACAGTGGGATTGACTGGGAGTGGCTGTGAGCAACTGGAATCGTGCTGAAAGCAACTGGGAGGAGGTGGGAGTGACTGGGAGCATGCTGGGAGTGACAGGGTGCATGCTGACGGGAACTGGGATGTACTGGGAGTGTCTGTAACCATACTGGGGTGGCTGGGAACACACTGGGAGCGACTGGGATTGACTGGGATTTACAGAGCCTTCCCTGGGGACAGCTGGAAGTGATCCCCCCGTTCCCCCGCCCTCCCTCGGGCACTGCCGCATCTCCCAGCCTGCGCCGCCGGGATCTGCCCGGAGCAGCGCGATGGCTCCAGCGCTGGGGCTGGGGGCTCCTGGGGCGGCGAGGGGGGACTGGGACCCCAGCACCCCCAGGACCCCCCTGAACCCCTCATCCTGCACAGGGACCCCCCTGGATCCCCTACTGCCACCCCCCTCTCCCAGCGCCACCCTTTTCCTTTACCCTGGGACCCCTGGGCCCCCATTCCTGCATTTCCCAGCCCCCCAGCACCTCCTTCCCTCACACTGAGTCCCCCTGGCACCCCCTCCCACCTCTCTCAGTCCCTGCACCCCCTTTGCTTGACTCTGAGCCCCTGAACCTCCTTCCCAGCTCTCCCAGCTCTTCAAGTGCCCCCTTTCCTTGACCTGCAGACCCCCTGGATCCCCAAACTCCCACCCCCCCAGATCTCTGTGTCCCCCCAGTTCTCCACTCCCTGCAGTACCTGGAAGTGGCGCTGTCAGGGCCCGGCCCTGGGGTCCCCCAGTCCCTGATCACGGGGACGCGGACGGGATCCCCTCTGAGTGCTGCCACAGCGAGCGGGGCCGGATGGAGCTGCAGGCACGGGGATGGCAGCAGGAGCCGAGCCAGGATATTGGGATAGCCAGACCCGGGATACTGGGATAGCCAGACCCGGGATACTGGGATAGCCAGATCCGGGATACTGGGATAGCCAGACCCGGGATACTGGAATAGCCAGACCCGGGACACTGGGATAGCCAGACCCGGGATACTGGGATAGCCAGACCCGGGATACTGGGATAGCCAGACCTGGGTTACTGGGATGGCCAGACCCGGGATACTGGGATAACCAGACCCGGGACATTGGGATAGCCAGACCCGGCATACTGGAATAGCCAGACCCAGGATACTGGGATAGCCACACCTGGGTTACTGGGATAGCCAGACCCGGGATACTGGAATAGCCAGACCTGGGACACTGGGAAAACCAGACCCGGGACACTGGCATAACCAGACCCGGGATACTGGGATAACCAGACCCGGCTCAAGGAGAGGAACCGGCACGCGGCCGACAGTGACCTGGAGACGGGGCCGGTACAACCAGAGCAGGGGGAGTGGCGGGAGCCAGGGGCTGGGCTGGGATCTGTGGGAATGGGATTAGCGGGAGTGGGATGGGATCTGCGTGCCTGCCATAGGAATCCAGGGAGCTGCAAGGGGCTCCGTGGGGCTGGGACATGACTCCATGGGTCCGTTCTCTCCTCGTTCCCAGGTCTCCCCATGGTGCAGGTGGTTTCCAGCTGCGACCTCCTGTCCAACAGAGCGTCCATGGATCCCACCGGCACGGCTACGACGGGTGGGTTTCATCTCCTTCCAGCTGGGATCCGGGAGCTTTGCGGTGTCCGACGGTGCCACCCAGATCCCCCAGAGGTGCTGGGAATCCAAAGGGATCCTGGCAGAGCAGATGAAGCATTACCTGGGACACACCTGTGTGGAAGAGCTTCCAGAATACATCGGATGTGGTCAGGAGGCTCTGGAGCACAAAGGTGGGTGTGGGAGGGAGAGGGGAATTCCTATAGGAATGTGGGATTCAGGAATGGGGCACTTGGGAATGCAGGAATTCCCCTGGAATTTCCATGGCCGGATCTCACTCTCATCCCAGTCAGGTGAGAATTCCGTGGATGGATCTCCCCCCCAGCCCATTGCCATGGGAATTCCATGGGGAAATGATTGGAATTCATGGCCAATCAAATGACAGGCATGAAACGAGAAGCAATCCCTGCTGCGACTCGCTGGGACATAAATCCCAATCCTTTCCTCAGGCCGGGTCTGTGGTGCCCGTGGCAGCGCCAGGGGAGTGCCCTCTCCCTGCCCCGAGCCGAGCTCGGGCCTTTCCTTCGGTGTTCTCTGCCCTGCCCGGGGCAGGAGGGCACTGACGGAGCGGCTTTGGTGGCACCGGGCACCGCCCAGGCTCCGGCCACTGCAGGTGGCTCTGCGGGAATGTCCAACACCAAAGCTTCAAGCCAACAACAGCTCCTGGAGGGGATTCTGCCCCCTCTGCCTGTCCTGGGAGCCCAAGGGCAACGGCCCGGGCACAACAGCCCAGACTGCTGGAGCACAGTGTCCCTGGGCCAGGCCGTGTTCCCTGGATGTCCCCTGTCCCTCGGCTGTCCCCTGTCCCTCAGCTGTCCCCTGTCCCTCAGCTGTCCCCTGTTCCTCGGCTCCCTGGGGCCGGGGGTGGCAGCAGCCCGGGGGGAGAACAACCCTGAGCCCCTGCTGGGCCAGTTCCCCCAGTTCCACCCGGGGTGGGCCCAGGTCACTCCCAGCATGGGCCCTGGGGCTCCCAGTCACCCTCAGTATGATCCCACTATGATCCCAGCATGGTCCCAGGTGTTCCCATTCACCCGTCTGTGCCCCCCAGATTTCTTCTGCAGCCCCCCCGTGAGAGCGGGGGGTGGGGGCCGAGTGCTGGTGCCCCCCTGCCTGCAGCAGATCCAGCGGTGAGGGGAGTTCAGGGGTCCCTCAGCATTTGGGCTCCCCCGGGATTTGGGGTGAACCCCCGGGCCCCCCAGGATCTCCCTGAACACGCTGATGCTGCCCGTGTGCAGCGAGAAGGTTCATACCCGGCACGGGGTCCCCAGCTCTGTCACCGGCATCGCCCAGGTACCCCAAAACCTCCCGGGAATCCCCAACACCCCCCCGGGGAACCCCAACCTCTCCTGGGACCCCGAAAATATCCCCAGGACCATCCAAAAACTCCCCAGGATGCAAAGCCCCATACAGATCCCCCAAAACCCTCTCAGGACACCAAAATTCCCACGGGACCTCCCAACACCCCCCGGACCCCCTTGAGAAGGTTTATACCTGGCACGGGGTCCCCATCTCCATCACCGGCAGGGACCCCAAAACAGCCTTGGGACCTCAAATTATTCCTCCCGGAATCACCCAAACCCCCACTTGGGACCCCTGAAAACCCCCCTCGCGAACCCCCAAAAGCCACCGTGACCCAAAAAACCCCCGGGACCCATAAAACCCCCCCAGGAGCCCCCTCGCGAATGTTCAGCCCCAGCACGGGGTCCCCATCGCCATCATCGGCACCACCCAGGTACCCCCAAACCCTGCCGGGACCCCCAAACCCCCCCGGGGCTCCGCTGCCGGAATCAACGGGAGTGGTGTTGCCCTTTTAACGGGAGTTATAGTGGGCACCGACTTTCCCGGGGCATCTTAAAGCGCCGATGGCAGAGCGAACCCCAAAAATTCACCCGGGGGGCACTCTCCCGTTTGCTGCACTCGGGGGAGCCCCGAACGCCGACGGGTCCTGGGCTGAGCCCCCCACTCAGCCGGGGGTGGGGAGGGAACGGGGAGGGCTGGGACGGGGTTTGGGGGTGCTGGGGTTAACTGGGGGACCCCACTGGAACCCCTTTCCCGCTGTCCCACCTCCCCGGATCCCCCCTCTCCCACCCCTTTCCCGTTGTTGCCCCAAACCTCCGCTGCCCCAGCTCGCCCTGGGCTGACCCAGCCCTTTCCCATCGTGGCCCGGCCCGGCCCCGCTGCCCCGAGAGCTCCCGGGCCGCGGCCGCAGCGACGGAGGAAGGGCAGGAGGAGGAGGAGGCAGGACAGAGGAGGAGAAAGAGGAGGGCCGGGGGGAAGAAGGAGGAGCCGAAGCAGGCGGAGGAGGCTCCACGTGCGGGCAGCGCTCTCTGCATCCGCAGCCGCTCGGGCCGGGAGCATCGCCCGCCCCGCATCCCGCAGGTGCCCGGGGAGGGGGAGCTCGGCCCAAACATCCCGGGCGGTGCTTTTGGAGGGGGGAGGGATATTTGGAGCTCCCAGGAATCTATTTGGGGCTCGCAGTTTCATCCTCTCTGTCGGGGCGGGCGGCGCGATGTTTGGAGCTTGCGGGACTCCAAAGGCGAGCCGCAGATGCCCCTCGGGCGGATATCGGGAGGTCCCGGGAGGTGTTTTTGGGGGTCCCGGTGGCGGTGGCGGCAGAGCCCCGGCGGGGGCGGGGGGATGCGGGTCCCCCTGCGGTGGGGGTTGGGCTTCCCGGGCCGGGCCCTCCGAGCTCTGCCGGGGCCCCGTGGGGACGGCGCGGGGCCGGGGGGGCGGGGGGACACCGGTTTTGGGGACCCCGGGAGAGCCGCGGCTTCCCTAAGCGGGACCCCAGAGAGAGGAGAGCCCCAGAAGCCCAAAGCGGGGAGCCCGAGAGGGGGGACCCCTGGGATTGGCGGGACCCCGGCGGGGGGGTCTGGGGGCTGCAGGGGCGGCACGGCTGGGAAAGGGGCTCGGGGGTCCTGGGGCCAGAAATGGCTGTTCTCAGTAGGAGCCCAGTTCGGCCCCCCCGAGTGGTTTCAGTTTCCTCATCACTCCCAGTCAGTCCCAGTATGATCCTGGTCACTTCCCCTCACTCCCTGTTGCTCCCAGTATGAACCCAGTCACTCGCAGCAGTCATTCCCTATTATGATGCAATTTGC
Organism: Aphelocoma coerulescens; assembly: GCF_041296385.1. Taxonomy (NCBI): domain Eukaryota; kingdom Metazoa; phylum Chordata; class Aves; order Passeriformes; family Corvidae; genus Aphelocoma; species Aphelocoma coerulescens. The sequence goes on along the minus strand of NW_027183804.1, from coordinate 1,350,118 downwards.
CCCCAGCACAGTCTCAGTTGCTCCCAGTTTCTCCCACTTTTGTCCAGTGTGTTCCAGCCCCAGCATAGTCCCAGTCACTCCCAGTATGATACCAGTCTCACCCAGCAGGGCCCCAGTCACTCACACTTGCCCCCAGTTTCCCCCAGTGTGGTCCCAGTTCTCCCCAGCACATTCCCAGTCACACCCAGTGTGGTCCCAGTCTCCACCTGCATGGTCTCAGACACTCCCAGTATATCCCAGTTATTCTGAACATTCTTGTATTCATTCCCAGGCACACCCAGTTGCCCCAGTAAGGTTCCAGTTACTGCAGAATGATCCCAGTCTTTCCCAGTTACTCCCAGTTAACCTTCAGCATGATCCCAGTTTCTGTCAGTTTCCCAAAGTGTGGTCCCAGATGCTCCCAGTATGATCCCTGTTGCCCAAGTTGTGGTCTCAGTCCCCTCAGCAGTTGATCCCAGTTGCTCCCAATGTGTCCACATTTTCCACCCAACATGGGCCCAGCAGCTCCGAGTAACCCCCAGTCAGGTTCCATTCACACCTGCTGTAATCCCAGTGGCTCCCAGGATGATCCCAGTAGGACCTGTAGTCACTTCCAGTATGGTTCCAGTCACTTCCAGTATGGTCCCAGTTGCCCCAAATATGATCCCAACTGCTCCCTCTCAATGCCAGTATGATCCCAGTTGCACCCAGTCACCCCCAGCATGGTTACAGTCACCCCCAGTATGACCCCAGTCAGTCCCAGGTACTCCCAGTATTATTCCAGTCATGCCCAGAGTGACTCCCTGTCACTCCCAGTGTGGGCCCAGTCGCTCCCAGTATGAATCCAGTCACTCCAAGTTACTCCAAATATGATCCCATTTGCTCCCAGCATGGTCTCTGTTGCTCCCAGTCACCTCCAGTATGGTTCCAGTCATGTCCAGCACTTTTCCAGTCCCTCCCAGTCTGATTCCAGTATGATCGCAGTCATTCTCAGATACTCCCAGTATCATCCCAGTCACTTCCAGTAGGATCCCAGTATGACCCCAGCATGGGCACAGCTGCTCCCATTATCTTCCAGTGTGGTTCCAGTTGAGCCCAGTTGCCCCCAGTTCAGACCCAGTCACTCCCCACATGAGGTTGAGCACTCCCTGAATTCACAGCCCCCCACCCGTGGGATCATCGCCCCCCATCCCACAGGTGCCCGGGGAGGGGGAGCTCAGCCCAGATATCCCAGGGGCGTTCCCTGGTTGGGTTTTTTTGGGGGGATGTTTGGAGAATGAAGAACTCCAAAGCTGAGCAGAAAATGCCCCTTGTGAGGACATTGGGGGTCCCCAGGAGGTGTTTCTGGGGGTCCCGGTGGCGGTGCCAGCAGAGCCCTGGCAGCGGGAAGGGGGATGTGGGGTACGCCCTGTGGTGGGGGCTGGGTCTGCCTGGGTCAGGCACGGCCATCTCCAGCCCGGAGCCAGGGGGCTGCGGGACCCCTTGGGAGAGCCAGAGGGGGAACCTCGGGACCCCCAGAGTGGGACGAGCAGAGAGGGGCAGTACCGGGACCAGGGGAGCCCCGACAGTCTGGAGGAGCGAACCCCTGTGACCCCCAGGACCCCAAAGTGGGGAGCCCAGAGAGGGGGGAGTGCTGCCATTCGCAGGACCCTCAACAGCCTGGAGAGGGGGAGGGGGGACTCCTTGGACCCCCTGCACCCCAAAGCAGAGAATAAGGGGAGAAGGGACCTGGGGATCCCATAACCCCCAGCATCCCTAAGTGGGAAGACCAAAGCGGGGAGCTTTTGGATTCCTGGACTCCCAGCAGCCTGGGGAGGGTGGAGACCAAGTAGAGAGGGGGACCCCAATAAAAGAGGGACCCCCAGCAGCTGGGACAGGGGGAACCCCTGAACACCAAAGGGGGGAGACCAGAGACAGGGAACTCCTGAGAGGCTTTTTCAGAGCAGATTTTTATGGATACACAGTGCCCAGTGACTTCTAGAGATGGACTTGGGCAGAGGGACTTCAAACTCAATGTTGCTCACACCTTGTTTCTCCTCAAACCAGGATTTCCCATTCCCAACCCTTGGCCAGATGGAGGAGGAGGCTGTGAGGAAGATGCCCCGGGAGCCCCAGGCATATGAGGAGGAAGTCAGTGCCCCTTTCCCCCTCTGTCCTGCTCCATCTCCCAGCCCAGCATCACCCCCGGCTGCAGGACAACCCCGCTGCCGACGCCGTCCTGCCAGGGACGGACTGGGGGGATCTCCTTCCCCTTCCCTGTGGAGGCATGGAGGCAAATCCCATCCTCTCCTTGTCCTTCCTCCCCCAGACAAGGAGCTGAGCATGGAGCCCAGGGAGGACAAATCCCCACGGCAGAACCTGGTGGAAGAGGCCGTTTTGAGCGGCTCCACAGCACAGGAATCCAAGCGGGAGGAAAAGCCCCGGAGATCCCACAGGAGGAAGGGCTGCAAACGCAGCCCAAGGTGCTCTGAGGAGGAAAGACCAACCCTGTGCTGGGAAGGCAGCCGGAGATGCAGCCAGAGGTCAGAGCTGGTGGTTCATGAGCAGCTTCACGATGGGGAGAAGCCCCACAAGTGTGGGGAATGTGGGAAGAGCTTCAGACGGAGCTCCCACCTGATCGACCACCAGATGATCCACACCAGGGAGAGGCCCTATGAGTGTGGGGAATGTGGGGAGAGCTTCAGAGACAGCTCTGACCTGATCCGCCACCGGCTCATCCACACTGGGGAGAGGCCCTACGAGTGTCCTGAGTGTGGGAAGAGGTTTCAGAGCAGCTCCAATCTCCTCCTGCGCGAGCGGATTCACATGGAGGAGAGGCCCTTCCGCTGCCCTGAATGCAGGAAGGGCTTCAGGTACAACTCTGACCTTGTCACCCACCAGCAAATCTACACCGGGGAGAGGCCCTACGAGTGTCCACAGTGTGGGAAGAGCTTCTCAGACAGCTCTAACTTGACCCAACACCAACGGAGGCACCGCTAAGGGAAGCCCTGCAAGTGCCCCGACTGCGGGAAGAGCTTTGTCTTCTGATCCAGCTCCATCTCCCATCAGAGGACCCGCGTTTGGCAGAGCCCTGGTGACGCACATTCCCTCTGATCTCTGTTGGGAAGACCCCTGGCTGGTGCTCCCCATGTTCTCCTGGATCCCCGGAGGCACCTGTGTGAACGCAGGGGCAGGAACATCCATCGGGACTCAGATCAACATTGGAAATTCATTGGGAAGAGCTGATTTTTTACCTTTACACCTGTAGTGGTTTGGTCTAAAATACTCATTACTGTTTATTTTCTGTGAGATAAGAATTAGGGGAAATGCAAAGCAGGCACCAACTTGAATGAATATAAAGAAGTTTATTAACAGACCTAAAAGAAGAAAAGAAAAAAATTATACCACCTTTAGAACTCTCCTCCTCCCCCCACCTTCCTCCCTTCTCCCACTGACAATGTAAAGACAACCCTTAAGATGTTCAGTCTGTTTACCACTTCCATAATAACCTTATTCAGTCCATTTAGAAAGAGAAGTCTCTTTTTGCTCATGCTATGAAAATCAGTATCACACCGAGACAGCCACCCACTTCCAAATATTGTTCAGTCCATTTAGGAAGAGGAGTCTCTCTGCTTGCGATGTGAGTCCCTTCCCCCGACTTGCAGCTTTTCCCGCAACTGCTTTCGAGGGTCCACTCTTGAAAGTTTTCTGGGGTACAATTTTAAGGTTGAGCTGTTCAGAAACAAAAAAAACAGAGGCCCTTCTCCTTCCCTGGGAGCAAAGGGTCATCTTCATCTTTAAGACTATCTCTGGAAGCATCTCTAGGAATTGAGGTTTTTCTCCTTTCCTCTTTGGAGCAAAAGTCCTCATCTGGTTCATCTGGTTCATCTCTCTCTGTCCAAACTTCTCATGAAATTACAGCTGCGGCAGCATCTGCCTATTGCTTATGACTTGAACACTCCACCCCCCATATCTTCATGAAATTACAACAGGATACTCTGATATATCATAGCTTCACAACAGACTTTCAGCTTTAAGCATCTCCTCTCTCTCCTCCCTCAGGTTTTCAGCTCTTCACAGCAATAAAAGGGTTAATCTCACCTCGGCCTTGCAGCTGGAATGTGGCTTATCGCTGTTGGCCACCTGACCTCTGCCGGACAGAGGCGCCGCTTTGCTGAATCTCGGCCGCAGTGGAGGGGGGGGTTCCGAGCCGCTCCGTCTGCCCACGGCAAGGCAGTGGGGGGGGGTTCCATGGCTGGAACAGGCCCATGGCTCCAGGCTGGCCGCGGCCCAGCCCGGCCTGGCCCAAGCAGGGCCTGGCCGGGCCCGCTGGCCCCTGCACGGGGCCTGCAGCCACCTGTCCCAGCGCCGGAAACGAGAGAGAGCTTGGGGGGGAGTTTGTCTATTCTTAAGTGTGTATCACAGAGGCGGTCACAACTTTAAGTGGCTTAAAGAATTGTCCATATTCAAACTGGCCAGCTGATAGGTTCTACCAGGTCCCAGAGGAAGCTGTAAGCACCCCTTAGCAAGGATATCCCTTCCGGGACTATGCTTGCTAACCTATGACAACACCCTAAAATTTTCATCTGCTCTGTCCAAATGTTTCTTCTGGTGGTATCAAGCAACCCTGGATGATCTTGGAGATCTTCTGCAGCCTAAGTAATTTCTGTGTTAATCCCACTGAAACAGCCTAAATTGGGGTAGAAATAAAGAAATTAAACAAAGAGATCTAAAGCGGCACCATTTTACCAGAATTTGGGGGTGAATTTGGGGTTCAGGGGAATATTCGGGAGGATCTGAGTGTTGTGAAGCCATGAAGCCAGGCAGATTGGGGCCACAATCTCGTACTTGTGTTTTCAGAACGTGTCCACCTGAGCCCGTCTGTTCTCCAGGAATTCCGGTTGTCTGTCCCAGTCCCTGGCCTGGGTCTCCCCCTTTAGGGTGTGACCTCCAAAGTGCCTGAGCTGCTCCAGGCTTTGGATGCTCCTGTCCCCAAGCCTGTCCTGTTCGGTGCCATAGGGAGTGCAGAGGGTCTGGGGGGCTCCTTGGGGGACTGGGAGGGGCTTTTGTGGGCCTTGGAGCCACGTATGGAGCTCGGACGGGGTTTGGGGAGCTTTTGGGGCCTTCTGTGAAGGAGTTTTGGGGTGGGTGCAGGGGTGTGTGGCTTGGAGGGAATTTGGGTGGGTGTTGGGGGAGATGGAAAGGGGATTTTGTGGCTTTTGGGGCCATTTCTATTGCAGGGAGTGGTTGGGGGAGTCGTGGCTGGGAGCTGTGGGGTGGCTTGAGGGGTCTGGTAGTGGCTGTGGGACTGGGAAGGGGGTTTTAGGGCCTCTCCCCTAGACCCCAAAGCTGCCACCAGACCCCACCCCCAAGTTGCTGCCAGGGGTCAGGGGCTCCATGTTGGAGTTCATCCTCCTGGCACTGCAGGAGAAGGTGAGGGGGGGTCCCCAGGGGCCGTTTGTGTCCCCCCAGAGCGTGTGTGACCCTCCCATCCCGGTGTCACCCCCTTTTCCCTGCCCACAGGGCTCCTGAGCCAGCCCCTGCTGCCCCAGCAAGGAATTTGGGGAGGGGGCAGAGGGGGTGCACAGCCCCCGCCGGGGGATGACCCCGGCCCAGCGCCCTTCGTTCAGCACCGAGCTGGGCTTGGGGCCGCAGGAGGAAGAGGCCGATGGGAAGCAGATCCTGCAGGGGGGACAGGGCTTGGGCTCAGGGCAAGGTCCTGCCCTGCACACCTGGCTCAGGTGGGAGCCTGCCCCGGGAAGGGAGCGGGACATTCCCATCCCCACGGATCAGAGCTGGGAGCAGCGCTGGGAGCACGGACATGGATGTGGCTGTGGGGTCAGTTGCTCTCGGCGTTCTCGGAGGGAGAAGCTGCTGGTTCTTTTTGGCCGTTTTTTTCTTTCTGCGGACAAAGACCCCAGGACCCCCGGCCCACCTTCCCTGTCCCGCTGGAGGCCGGGCTGTGGCTGCCCTGCCCCACTGCTGGTTGGAGCCTTCGCTTCGTTGTGGCCGTGCTCGCCCTGCCTGCCTGGACCTCCGGGGGGTTCCCCGCTTGGATACATCGCATCTGCCCCCCAGGATTTGTGCTCATCCCTGCCGTTCCAGCCTGCTGTTCCCGAGGGTCCGGCCGGACACCGGGATCGGCTGCCCAGGGGTTTGTGAAGCCTTTGTTCCATCCCTTCCCGGGATCCCAGGGCACCGGTGCCGCGTGCTCCCCGAGCTCGCTCCGGAGCGCCCCCTGCAGCCGCGGGGGAACCATCGCACCTGCCCTGCTCACCGGGAGCCGCCAGCGCCCCTGCCGGCTGCGAGCGGAACTGCACCCGAGGGGAAAGGGCGTGACAGCCGAGACGGCTGGGACTGGGTTTGTGTTTGCTGTTACTGCCAGAGTTGTTGTTGTTTGTTTGACTGGTTATATATATAATAGTAAAGAACTGTTATTCCTATTTCCCACATCTTTGCCTAAAGGCCCTTGATGTCAAAATTATAATAACTCAGAGGGGAAGGGGTTATATCTGCCACTTCAAGGGAGGCTTCTGCCTGCCTTAGCAGGCACCTGTGTTTCAAAACCAAGACAATGAGCTACGCTGCTTTTTGCAGAGGTGTCTTTGGTTCCAACAAGGCCCCGCTGTGTCTCAGTGCACCCTGGCTTCCATGCGGATCTGGAGTATCACAAAGGCTCCTTGGTTGCACCAGGTCCTGCTGTGTCACAATGGATCCTGTGCTCCATGAGGCCCTCCAAAGTCATCATGGAGCCTTGCTTCCATGAGGTTCCATGATGTGCCAGTGCTCATCTTGGTTCCAGGAGTTTCCTTAGTGTCACAATGCTCTCCATGCTTCCATGATTCCCCACAATGTCCCAATGCTCTCCATGCTTCCATTAGGCCCTGCTTTGCCACAATGGTGCCCTTGTTTCCATGAGGCCCCGCTGTGTCACAATGGACGTATGGTTCCATGATGTTGCGTGGTGTCACCATGGTCTTCTTGAATCCGCAGTGTAACAATGGACCATTGGTTCCATGCGGCCTGGCCGTGTCACAATGGGCTCCTTGATTCCATGATTCCCCACGGTGTCACCATGGAGCCTTGTTTCTAAGAGGTTCTGTACTGTCACAATTGTCTCCCTGATGCCATCAGCCCCTGCAGTGTCACAAAGACTCCTTGGTTCCATGAGGAACACAAAAGCTTTGCAAAACATTGAGCAACAGCTGCTGAACACAGCTGGCAACATCTGCTTGCATCAAAAGAGGGCTTCAAGCTGAGAATGGCACCAGCAGCTTCCATCTGCAACAGATGCCCAGGGAAAGGACAGACACAGAGAATTCAGTGGAACGACTCAGAGAATTCTGCTCCCAGAGATCGTTCTGGCCCATGACACGGCTGCCCTGGCTGTGAGGATGGCTCTGCTGCCGTTCCTGCCTTGGGGGAGGATGTGCTGCAGAGCGGGGCTGCCCTGGGCACCGTCAGAGGGACAGGGCAGGACGGCTCCTGCTGCCAGGGCTGGCTGCAGGCTCTGAAGGTGGGCAGCAGCCAGGGGTGCCCAGGGCTGTCCTGCAGAGCAGTTCCTGCAGCCCTGAGGGCTCTTTGCCAGGCCAGGGCATCTGCCACCTGCCAGGGGCAGCTCTCAGCCTGCCTGGGAGCTCCCCATGGGCTGTGGGGAGGAGTTGGAGGTGGAAGGAGCGACCCCCCTCAGGGCAGACTCCTCCTGCTGGGGAGGTGGTGCTGCATGGCCAGGGCTGCTCTCAGCTTTCTCCTCAAGGGAAGGGAAAGGGGCTCTCAGGTTTGTCTGTGTCACTGAGACTCCTGCACTGCTACCCTGGGGATCAGCAGCTCTGCCTCAGATCTCCCTCAGGAAGTGCCTCCTCACACTCCTCTGCCTGCAGACACCACCAGCAGCACCTTGGCTTGCAGCATCTCCCTCTGTCTGAGCTGCGCTTCAGGCCCTGCTGCCAGGGAGATGCCCCTGGGCAGTGCCCTGTGCTGGGAGGGCTCTGCAGGGCAGGGCTGAGCCCCCAGGGCTGGGCTGGGCTCTGGCAGCACTGGCGGGGACAAGCCTTGGACACAGAGGAACAGCTGCCAGGAGGCACAACTGCAGGCAGCAGAGAGCCAGAGCAACCACAGCTACACATGGAAAGGGAGAAGGGTTTAGAGCAATGGTTTTGAAATTGGAGCTTTCAAAAAGTCACTTTGTTTTTCATTTTAAGTACAATCACCGGGAAATAGAGGGAGGTGAAATGAGCAAAGGGCACCTGTGTGGGGACCAGCAGGTCCGACTGCACTGGGGCACAGGGAACCCTGTTTTCCCTCAGGGCCCCCAGTGTTCAGGCTGAGAGCAATGCTGAGGATGAGGCAGCAGCACAAACCTGAGCTCAGAAATCAAAAAGCTTTGCTAAGTTCCCTCACAGGAGGCGAAGTGGTTTTGTGGGAATTCCTAAGAAAATAGAATAGAATCGACTCAGGGGAATCTGTCCCAGCTTGTCAATGCCTTCTTCCAACAGTCCACAATGCCCAGAGTGAAGAAGTGTCCAACAGCAGCTCCATCAGCCACTTCCTCCTGCTGGCATTGGCAGACACGCGGCAGCTGCAGCTCCTGCACTTCTGCCTCTTCCTGGGCCTCTCCCTGGCTGCCCTCCTGGGCAACGGCCTCATCATCAGCGCCGGAGCCTGCGGCCAGCACCTGCACAGCCCCATGTTCTTCTTCCTGCTCAGCCTGGCCCTCAGCGACCTGGGCTCCATCTGCACCACTGTCCCCAAGGCCATGCACAATTCCCTCTGCGGCACCAGGCACATCTCCTACTCAGCATGTGCTGCTCAGCTCTTTCTGCTTATCTTCTTCATTGGAGCAGAGTATTTCCCTCCTCACCATCATGTGCTACGACCACTACGTGTCCATCTGCAAAGCCCTGCACTACGGGACCCTCCTGGGCAGCAGAGCTTGTGCCCACATGGCAGCAGCTGCCTGGGCCAGTGCCTTTCTCTACGCTCTCATGCACACGGCCAATACATTTTCCCTGCCCCCGTGCCAGGGCAATGGCCTGGGCCAGTTCTTCTGGGAAATCCCACACATCCTCAAGCTCTCCTGCTCCAAATCCCACCTCAGGGAACTTGGGCTCATCGCTGTCAGTGTCTGTTTGGTGTTTGGCTGTTTTGTGTTCATTGTTTTCTCCTATGTGCAGATCTTCAGGGCCGTGCTGAGGATCCTCTCTGAGCAGGGCCGGCACAAAGCCTTTTCCACGTGCCTCCCTCACGTGGCCGTGCTCTCTCTGTTCCTCAGCACTGCCATGTTTGCCCACCTGAAGCCCCCCTCCATCTCCTCACCATCCCTGGATGTGGCACTGTCAGTTCTGTACTCGGTGGTGCCTCCAGCCCTGAACCCCCTCATCTACAGCCTGAGGAACCAGGAGCTCAGGGGTGCCCTGAGGAAAAGGATCACGGCTGGTTTTCAGCAGCAATAAACTCTCATTCTCCTGCAGAGCTGCTCTGATGTGACTCATTAATGCCCACTCTGTGTCCAGTGTTTGTTGCTGCTGACACAAGTGTTACACTGCTGTGAATTTGTTCACACAAAAATCTTTGTCTGTTCCATTTTTAATTTGGTATTTGCCTTTCCCGTGTGACCCAGAGACTGTATAAACGGGGAGCTGCACTACAGTATGTGTGTGCTGGAACAAAAGAAAGAGCCCTGTGTTGTCTTGTTTCCCTGACATCTTTCCTCCCTGACTTCTCTGGAGCTGCAGGGTCGGTGCCTCTGGGCAGAGCTGGGGGAGAAAAGAGTCCCAGCAGGAGAGCACTGCCAGGGAGCCCCAGGGCTTCTCCTCCATAACTCCTCTTCCTTCCCTTCCACACTCCCCTGCAGAGCCCCTGCGTTGGTTTCAGGCCTCAGGGCTCTGTCAGCTGGGTCCCAGTCCTGCTGTGTGACTGCCCAGGGGCTGCAGGCAGGGACAGGCCGTGGGCACTGCTGGGACAGAGCTGGGCTCTGCAGCAGCATTTCCATCATGCGAGGGCATCTCCCCAGTGCAGGGCCTGAAAGCTTCAATCTCCTTCCCAGTTTTGTCTCCAGGATGTGCCCAACGCAGCGCCCTGGAGAGGAAACCAGCCCTGAGCAGCAAAGGGTGGCAGTGCTCAGGGTGGGGGCACCCAGCAGTGCCCTGGCAAAGCCAGCGCCGCTGCCAGCAGGGGCCTCTCTGCCCAGCTCACAGAGGTTGTTCTTCCCTCCATGGAGGGACATCCAGGGACCGGGTCAGGGCTCCGTGTTTGCAGTGCACGGACAAGACACAGCCCTGAACATCCTCTGTGTGTGGGGGGACATAAACGCAGCGAGCACAAACACCTTCAGCTGTTCCTGGAGTTCCCAGAGAGTGCCGTCCCCTGGGAACCCCCTGGATGCAGGGCTGGGATGAGCTCCTGTGCACAGAGCTCCCCGTGCCCATCCCTGCGGCCGTGGGGCACCTCGGGCAGGGGCAGGGCAGGGTGACACCCGCAGGGCTGAGCTCCCTGCCAGGCTCTGGCAGCGGCAGCAGAGCCCAGGGAGCCCCTGCTCCTGCTGCAATGAACTGTGAGTGTGCCAGGGAAGGACTCATGTCCCGGAGCAGCCCTGGGGCTGTGAGCAGGGCATGAGCCCAGCTCAGGGGTGGGCACCCGACAGAGCCCTGACACTTCTGGGTGTGCCCATAAGAGAAGGCTTGGGCGAGGTGACCCTGGTGAAACCTCTCAGTCCATCAAGTGACAACCAAGTGTCTCTGGCACTGTCCCTCCCCAGCCAGGCACCAGGAGAAAATAAGCTGAGAAAACTGTGGGTCACCATAAGGAGAGATTAATGGTAGGGGCAGGGAAGTAAAGACCAAAGGCCAAATGCAGAAGCAAAGCAACCACAGGGAGGCAAGAATTCAGTGCATGGAGTGGCTGCTTTGAAAGACAAATGGATCAATACAGAAAATCCAGACACCCTCTGGCCCCCTTCCTTTTCCCCAGTTCATTGCTGACCATGACGTCCCATGGAATGGGAGATCCCTTGGGTCAGTCCAGCCAGCTCCTGTGGAATCCAGTGTCCATTGGGACACAGCACAGCCTCAGGGCAACCTGGGGACCAGTGTGGGGCAATGGAATCTCATGGAACCAATGGTCACTTGTGACAGAGAGGGGCCCCATGGAACACAAGGGCCACAAAAACATTGCCAGCCCGAGTAGAAACAAGGTGCCATTGTGGCAGAGCAAGGCCTCGTGGGACCTAGGGGAGCACAGGGTCACAATGGATTCTCATGGAACCAAGGCCCCATTGGGACAAAGCGCGGCCTCATGGAAGGAAACCCGGTGCCACTGGGCATCTGCAGCCTTGGAGGAAGCAAGTGTCCACTGTGACACAGCACAGCCTGATAGATCCCAGGAGAGCACAGTGACGCCAGGGAATCCTGGGGAACCAAGTCTCAGCTGTTACAAAGAGGGGCCTCATGGCACCCAGGAGACCATTGTGACACCGTGGAATCTCATGGAAGCAAATGTCCACTGTCCCATGGTGTGGCCTCATAGAGCGCTGGAGACCATTGTGACACAGTGGGAAAATATGGAACAAAGGCTCCCGAGGGACACAGCAGGGCCTCATGGAATCCAAGAGAGCATTTTGATGGAATGGAAACTCATGGAACCAAGTGTGCACTGTTTTACAGCGGGGCCTCGTGGCACCCAGGACACCACTGTGACACAATGGAATCTCACGGAACCAAGGCTCCATTGTTACACAGAGGGGCCTTGTGGCACCCAGGACACCACTGTGACACAATGCAATCTTGGGGAACAAAGTGTCACCTTCAAACACAGCGGGGCCTCGTGGAAGCCAGGTGCCACTTCGACATTGCCAGGGCACGTGGATCTCAGTGTCCACTGTGACACAGCACAGCCCCATGGAACTCAGCAGGCCATTGTGACAACATGGAATCTCATGGATCCAAGGCTCTACTTTGACAAGGCAGGGCCTCAGAGGATGCAGGTGCCACTGGGCCGTTGCCAGCTCCTGTGGAATCCAGTGTCCATTGTGACACAGCACAGCCTCAGGGCAACCTGGGGACCAGTGTGGGGCAATGGAATCTCATGGAACCAAGGGTCACTTGTGACAGACCTGGGCCACATGGAACACAAGGGCCACTGTCGTGGTTTGACACTGCTTATAATACCAGGTAGCCATGAAAATCATCACGAAGGGCTCATGACTTGAGATAAGGATTGGGAGAAAAACATTCTAAGTTCAAAACAGGCTCAAACTTAAAGGTATAAAGTAAATTTATTATTAACAGAGTAGAAAAATGAGAAAGAAAATAAGCCTTTCAAACACCTTTTTTCCCCTCCATCCCCTCCCTCTTTCCCTCCTACAGCGCAGGGAGACAGGGCCTGGGAGTGATTAAGCCAGTTCATCACTCGAGATCTTTCTTCAGGTCCCTCAGGGAGGGGAGTCTCTTTCTTCTGCTGTGCCGTGGGCTCCTTCCCACGGGAGACAGTTCTCTGTGCACTTCTCCAGCGTCTTTCTAATTTCACGAGTATCAGTCCCGCCCAGCCTGCTGTAACCTGAGTCCCTCCCACGGCCAAAACAGCCTTCCCAAAACTGCAGGCGTGGTCATTAGTCCATGGGGTGTAGTCTTTTAAGGATCAGCTGCTTCAGTTTGGAAGCAAGGACTCTCTTTCTCTGTCTCTGGAAGCAGGAGCCCTCTCTCCCTGTTCAGGTCTCCCACTGGATTACAGCTTTTGTAGCATCCACCCGCTCCGGCGTGAGCACCTTTTCCCACGGGCTGGGAGTGGATCTCTGCATCCCCCCGTGGACTTCATGGATCCCAGGGAGACAGTTTGTTTTATCCCAGTCCTCACCACGGCTTGCAGAGAAAATCCCGACTCCCACCCTGGGAGCATCTCCTGCCCCTCTTTCTTTCCACTGACCTTGGTGCTGCCAAGTTGTCTTTCTCTACATGTCCTCACTTCCTCCTCTTTCTACAACTAGGAGGAAAAATCTGCTGCTCGTAAATGATGTGTAAACATGTTAAGAATAACCTTTCTATGCAGATATTAAATAGTTAACATTATAACTGGGGTCAAAGTTACAAGATGCTAATATAGCCTGAGTTATAAGATACCTGTATAATCTGGATCATAACCTCCTGTACAATGTAATAGCTGGTACAGGGTTAACTGCTGTTCCTAAGTACCATTGCCACCAAATGCCCCCAGTTGCAGGATTTCTGCAGGGTTTCGCAGCACGGAGAAGTTGATTTGGTCTCGGTGCTGCCCCGGGCAATCGTTTGCCGTGTTTGCCCTGCCGGCCCCGTGGCCCCGCTGCCCCTGCGCGGGCGGTCGCAGCCGCCGTTCAGCGCCTCTCTTCATGCGGGCGCTGAGAAGGAGAAGCCGCCGCCGCCGCCCCGGCCTTTCTGCTCGCAGCGCGGCTGGCTAACAGCGGCCAGGCAGGCCAAGCTCGCCGCTTCATCTGTCCTCGCTCGCTCACTGGGCTTGGGGAGGTCCTTGGTAAGTGATGCCCGGGAAGCCTGTGAAAACAGGAGTCAATCTGATTTTACCACCCGTGTGCTGTAATGCAGCCTCCAAAAGGAGCGATGCTTTTCTGCACCTGTGCACACACGTGTCTAAAGCACGTGAATCCTCCATTAGTTCCACATTCATCCTGAGGCTTTGCACCCAACGGTTGATTTTTTCCCTATATTGGTCATTTTATCTTCAATGTTTGTAAATCAAAGCAGATCAGAGGAAACAAGTAATAGAAAATTAAAATAAAAACCAAAAACACCAACTGACAACACTGCAGAAGGTTTTTTTCTAGTATAGTTTTTATTAAATCTTCTGTCAGTAGATATGTTCTTCCTAATTCCTTTATGCTTTTTGAACCACAGCTATTTATCATTATTCCTTTTTAGTATTTATTATGCTTTTAAAACCCCATGTATAACAGGCAGATGCAATCAGAAGTAGTTTTCTATCCCAAACAGACTGAAAAACTCACTTCTTCATCCCAAAGAGACTAAAGCCGGTGTGTTTGGTGTCCCATGTCCCACAGCCGGTCCCGGTATCTCCGCAGGGGATTTCTGCCCTGGGGCAGCCCCGTGGCCATGGTGACACCCTGAAACATAGATTTAAAAGAAACAGAAAGATTTTAATTATAGACTAGCTGTGTTGAAATGAGTTAGAATAAGAAAGAATTTGAGCTGGACTAGAGTTAATTAAAATAGTTAGGAGAGTTAGATTTGAAATGCTTTTTAAGATGTTAGTAATTGATTACGGAATAATTGATGATCTGTCATTTGTATGTTTGTTTAGCTGTGCTTAGAACGGGGAACAGAAATATTGATCAGTTGGTGTAGGGAACAAGGACAATTCCCAATTTCCTCCCTCTGTGGGAACCTATTCAAAAGTCAGGCAAGAGGAAATTGGGAGGTCACTAACGTAATTAAGATTGTTAAAGTTCAGAAAGGCAAAAAAGGTCCAAGTGAGGGAGATGAGCTTGCTTCATCTGTCTGGGACCACCGACCCAATTCGAGAGCAGCGACTCAATTCAGAGCACGCAGTGCGCATGCTTAATGCCATTAAAGCTCATTTCCATACGAAGCGGAGAATGGGAGGGGTCACTGTTAGAAATATGTATTTGTAGTTTGGATATTCATCACTTTTGTGGCTAAATGAACTCTGTAACCGTTCATACCTGGGCACTGCGCATTAGGAAGCTGTTCCACGCCGCTGTCCGGCGCCAATAAAACATTCACTTTCTAATTCTCACCTGTTAGAGAGCTTTTGTTTGTCTCAGCTGGATATCGATATGAGATCGATATTCACATCTTGGTAAATCAAGCCCCGAGCACGGACACTGGGGCCGGTGTGCCAAGGCGTTTGGGACTGCACGGACGTTCTTTAGCAGCAATATTTGTCTTTATTCTCTCTGTCTTTTTTCTCTCTGTCTTTATTCTCTCTCTCTTTACTCTCTCTCTCTTTACTCTCACTCTATTCTCCCTATTGTCTCTCTCATTTCCCCTCTCTCTTTATTCCCTCTTTATTTACTCTCTCTTTCTCTCTCTTTACTCTCTATTCTCTCTTTACTCTCCCCTTTCTCTCTCTTTACTCTCTCTCTTTATTCTCTTTCTGAAGAAAATGAATACAAAAGCTAAGTTTTTTTAGCAATCTAATATTGAACATTTATTAATCGAACAAAAGCAAAACACAGCGCTGGGGCACTTGACAATATTGCCAGAGGCGCCCTCCATTCATTTCACTGTGGACTTAAGGACTCTCTTAAACTGTTCCATATTCATTAAGCCCAGAAAGTCATTTACACTTCACTCAGCTTTCCCCCTCTCCGGTCTCTGCCCCTTCTGCCAGCACGCCGCCGCCTCGGTGCTCGGGATCGCTTCAGAACTGAAGGCAGGCACCCCCCTCCCGTGCCTCCCCAGTCTCCAGCCTCATTTGCAGCTGCCAGTTCCCTTGGGAGGTGTGAGTTCTGAGGAGAGAACAGTCTTCCTGGGATGCACGCGGTTTATCTTCTTTGTTCCTCTAAGATATCTCGGCTCCTGGCTCTGTAGTTTCTCAGCTCAAAAGACATTTATTGCCATGTGTTTATTAATACATTTCGTAGCGTATTACAGCTATTTCGAAGTTACAATTTACCTTAATCTCGTTTCTACTTAACAGCATTTTACCTTAACGCTATTTCTACGTAGCACATCATCACTTCTAAATGTTAAAATCATAGATGCGAAAGAAAACATTTATCATTCACTCATTTCTCACAATTGGAATCTAGATTGATAAAGCTGATAGACAGAGCCCGAGCGCCGACGGACACCCGTCCCCGGCGTCACGGCCCAAGGGATCGGAGCTGCGGCTGGCGGGGCTGGAAGCTGCGTCCAGCAGCTCCGCTGCCGCCCCCAAACCTCGGGCTGGAGCGGGGGGTCTGGGACACAGCCCCGTGCTGGGGGGCAGAGCCGCTGCTGGGGCCATCGCTGTGTCCAGGGCATCCTTTGTGGCCCTCGTGCAGCTCCAGGCTCCCGAGGGCTCCCCGAGGCTTTCTGTGGCGGTCCCTGCTCCCCAAATCTGTCGCGTTTAATGCCCGAGCGCGGCAGCCCCGTGCCCTGTGGCAGCAGCCGGTGCCGGGACACAGCCCGGGGAGCTGCGCTAATGCCCGGCCGTGCCCAGGAGGGACTGAGGGGAGGGGACTTCATAAGGATCCCCCCTCTGCGCCCCTGGCTGCGCACGGAAAGGTTCCTTAGTGCATGGGAGCGATTTTCCGGAGTTTCTGGGCTCGGCGGGGCCGAGGCGGCGGCAGCGGGAGCCGCCGGGCCCGGCCCGTGGGGGCGGCCGGGCTGGAAAAGTGCGCGGGGCCCCAGCGCGGTGCCCGAGGGCTGAGCGGAGCTGACGGGAACAAGCCCCGGAACCCCCCGGTGCCCGAGGGCTGAGCGGAGCTGACGGGAACAAGCCCCGGAACCCCCCGGTGCCCGAGGGCTGAGCGGAGCTGACGGGAACAAGGCCCGGAACCCCCCGGTGCCCGAGGGCTGAGCGGAGCTGACGGGAACACCCCGCTCGTCTCCACCGCTCCAAGCCGCTTCCCCGGCTCCGGCTGCCGCCGCCGCCCGGCCCCGGCGCGGTCCCGCGGGGTCGCCGCTCTTCGCGCAGCTGGAGGGCTCGATCCGAGCCGCGCCCCGCCCGTCCCTCGCTGCGGCTCTTTCGGTCACACGGAGCGGCCGAGACCCCGCGCTGCTGCCCCGACGCTCCCTCGCTGCAGCTCTTTCAGTCGCCGCGCAGCCGCCACTCCCCGTGCACTTCTTCTAGAATTTATTATTCTCTTCTCCTTCTTTTATTCCATTCGCACCTCCCATCCCACGCCCTCTGCGGCGGCTCTTTCAGCGCCGGGCTCCTCGCCGGTCTCTCGGTGCAGTTCCTTCGGTGCCACGGGCCGGCGGAGACGCCCCTCGGTGCGGCTCTTTGATCGGATTTTCTTCTTTTTTCGCGGTTTTCTCTCGTTCCCAGCCCGCCCGTCCCGCCGAGCGGCTCCTTCAGGGGCCCGGGGCGGCACCGAGCCCTCGGGGCGGCTCCAAAGGGCCCCGCCCGCCGCCGCTGCCCGAGGCCTCCCCGCTGCTGCCGGGGATCGGACACCGCAGGCGGCCCCGGCCCCTTCCTCTTCTTCCTCTTCTTCCTCCTCGCTGATGCCGGGATTCAGCCCCCGCCGCCGCCCGGCTCCTTCTGCCGCTCCTGCCCGGCACGAAGCGGCGCTGCCGCTGACGGGGCCGGAGCGCGGCTGCCCCGCGACTGCCCCGCGCCTCAGGGCCGGGCCGAGGAGTGACCGCACGGCTGGGGAGGGACCCCCCGCTGGCCAGGGCAGGGACTGACCCCATGGGAGGGACCCCCCGCTGGCCAGGGCAGGGACTGACCCCATGGAAGGGACCCCCCGCTGGCCAGGGCAGGGACTGACCCCATGGGAGGGACCCCCGCTGTCCAGGGCAGGGACTGACCCCGTGGGAGGGACCCCCCGCTGGCCAGGGCAGGGACTGACCCCATGGCAGGGACCCCACGCCGCAGCAGGGAAGGATTCCTGTCCCCGAGGGGGAAGCAGCGGCACGAACTGAGCGCGACTCCCATCCCTTCTCCCTGCCCCGCTGGGCACAGCAGGGAGGAGCCGGGCATAAAGTGAACTCCGGCAAGGAGAAAGAGGTCGGGGGAAGGTTCTGTTCCAGGGTTTATTTTCCTCCTCACTCTCCTGTTCTGATCCGCTCCGTCCCAAATCCAGTTCATTCCCCACGTCGGGGCTCTTGTGGCCGCGATGGCGATCCCTCAGTGACCTCTCCCTGCCCTTAGCCCGAGCCACGAGGACTCGGATCTGTTCCAGTTCCGTGCAATTCACGGGCATTTGGGGCAGCTGGAGCGAAGCAGCTGGAAACCACAGCGGGCTCGAGAGGGACTCAAGCAGGGCAGGAGCCGGGGCTGCCCCGAGGGAGCTCTCCCGACGCGAACCTTGCCGGGCTCTTCCTACGGGAATTGCGGGGAATGTTTCCATTCATCGCTACAAAGCAGAGTCACGAGTGGAGCTGAGCTTTCAGCTTGAAATGAGGGAATTGAACGTGTGCGCGGGGACTGCTGGAACCTCCAGGTGCCACTTGACACTTTAGTTTCGGAAATATTCAGCCCCGCAGCAGCGATGTCTCTCCCAGCCCACCGGTTCCTGGCTCAGACCCAGCTCGGAGCTCGGAGAAGAGACCCAAAGTCGCAACGGAATAAGCTCTGGCGTTATTTTCTTCTTTCATAATTATTTTATGCTATTTTATTTTATAATCTATATTACTGTTTTTGTTTTGTTTTGGGTTTTTTTTTTTTTGCTTTTATTCTTAGTTTCTTTCTTTCTTTCTTTCTTTCTTTCTTTCTTTCTTTCTTTCTTTCTTTCTTTCTTTCTTTCTTTCTTTATTTATTTATTTATTTATTTATTTTTTTTTTTAAATTTTTTTTTTCTACCACAACTTCGCGTTTTTTCTCTATTTCCCCCACACAGCCTTTGTTCCCCTCCCGGAGGTTTGTGGTGAGATGCTGCCCTACCGCTTCTCCCCCGGAAACCAACGAAATCAATCGAAATAATGATTTTTGAAGTCTTCCCGCCGCTGTTTCCAGAAGGTCCCGGCCGGTCCTGCCAGGAAGAGCCGGGCGCGGGGAGGGGCCTCAGGGCTTAATTAGGGAGAACAGTTTAATTGGGGCGAGAAACACTTCAATTCTGGGGAGAAGATGTGAATGGAGGGGAGAGAAAATGAACTGCGGGGAGGAGCCCCCCAGCCCCCGGCTGTGCCCCGAAGGTGCTGCCCGCGGCTCCCCTGCTCCCACCCCCGGGCTGGGGGCGTGGAGCTGCCGCTGCTCCCCGGCAACGTCACGGCATAAAAACTCCATTCAAGCTTTTCCAGCCGCGGCAGCGACGCTCAGCGTTCCTTGGACCTTCCATGGTCCGTGGACATCCCGTGTCCCTCGGCTGTTCCGCGTCCCCCGGGTGTTCCATGTTCGCCCAGTTTGTTCCCGCACGCACCCAGCCGCTCCCAGCTGCTGCCAGCTGCACTCAGCACGCTCCCAGTTTCTCCCAGTCCTCAGAGTGGTCCCTGTTGCTCGCAGTGTGACCTCTGTTACCCAGTTCTGGTCCCAGTGGGTTCTGGTCCTGGCGTATCCCGGTGTCCCAGTCTGTCCCAGTCCATCCCAGCCTGTCCCAGTCCGTCCCGGTCCCTTCCCGGCAGCCGCCGCCGTTTCCCGGATCCTGCCCCTCCCGCCCCCGGAGCTGCCGCCGGACGCCCCCCAAGATGCTGACGGGGGCCGGGGGCTTCGTGTTGGGCTTCGTCCTCCTGGGCTGGGGCTCGGCCTCCGCCTGCGGGAGGAGGTGAGGGGGGATCCCCGGGGGTCGTGTCCCCCCCGTGGAGCGCGTGTGACTCCCCCATGTCCCCCCATGCCGGGGTCACCCCCTTTTCTCTCCCACAGCGCTCCTGACCCAGCTCCTGCTCCCCCCTGGGAGGGGCTTTGGGAGCCCTGGGACCCCCTTGAATCCCCATTCCTGGGCACTGGGAACCCCCTGCATTTCCTTCCCCAGCTCCGGGACCCCCTGCACCCCTCATCCTGCACCAGCACCCCCCTGCAACCCCTGTCCCGGGGATCCTCCTCTCCCAGCCCCTGCATCCCCTGTTTCCCTGACCCCAGGGACCCCCGGACCCCATTCCCGGCCATCCCTGGGCACCTCTGCCCCAGGCCTCCCTTTCCTGGGAAACCCGAGCTGGGCACGGGGCTCTGCAGCCGCTCCGGGATTTATGATCACCCAAAGGAAAGGCAGAGGAGGGAGAGAGAGAGGGAAGGAGATTGGGAGTCAGGGATCGGGGTCACAGCGCCCAGTCCTGCCCCGCCGGGGCTGAGGCCCCGCAGCCGCAGGACAAAATGGATCCGCGGGTCCCGCTGCTTGCCCCGCTTCGGGCCGAACCCAGCGGGTTCCAGGCAGAGTTTGGCCGCGGGGCCCGGGAGCTCAGCCCAGCCCGGCCCGGGGGTCCCGCAGGGCGCGGCCGAGGAGGGTCCGGGGGATGGCAGGAGGGGATCCAGGGGAATTCCCTGGAATTGCCCCGTCCCCTCCCCCCGCGCTCCCTCGGTCCCTTTGGCTTCTCCGTCTCCCGCCCTGCGCCTCCCGGATCTGCCCGGCGCCCGGTGACGTCACGAGCAACCCGAGCTGCCATTGGCGGGCAGGAAAGAGCGGCGCCAATGGCGGAGCCGGAGGCGGCTCTGGGGGCGGGGCCGGGCTGGGGGCGGGGCCCAGCGGAGCAGCGCGATGGCTCCAGCGCTGGGGGCGGGGGCGCTCCTGGGGGGGCGAGGGGCGAGTGGGACCCCCGGCACGGGAACCCCCGAACCGCAATTCCCGGGCACGGGAACCCCCTGAGCTCCCATTTCCGGGTACTAGAGCACCCTGCACCGCCATTCCCGGATACTGTGACCCCCTCTGCATCCCCTTCCCCAGCATCAGCACCTCCCTGTTCCCCCCTTGTCTGGCCCCGGGGCCTACTCGAAACCCCCTGAACCACCATTCCTTGGTACTGTGACCCCCTCCATCCCCCTGCCCAGCACCGGGACCCCCTGTTCCCCTTAGCTGGCACGAGGACGTCCCTGAAGCCCCATTCCCGGGAAGTGGACTTCCCTGGACCCACATTCCCCGTCCCAGGAAAACCCTTTGAGCAGCCGTTTCTGGGCCCCGGGACCTCCCTGAAACTCTATCTCCGGGCCGGGGACTCCCCCGTCCCCCCCGTTCCCGGCACCGGGACCACCTGACCCCCATTCCCGGAACCGGGACCTCCTTGCACCCCCATAATCCAGGTCTGAACCCTCACTCCCGTGCACGGGGACCGCCCGGCACCTCTATCCCCGGCGCTGAGACCCCCCCGAGCCCCCTTATCCCGCACCGATACCCCCTCGCACCCCCTCTTTCCCCGCCCCCGCGCTCCCTCGGGCACTTCCGCGGCTCCCAAGCTGCGCCACCGGGATCCGCCCGGCGAGCGGTGACTGCCCCCGGCATCGGGATCCCCCTCCCGTCCCCGGCTCCTCCCGGGGCCTTCTGGAAACAGCAGCGGGAAGAGTTCAACAATTCATCATTATTTCAATTGATTTCGTTGGTTTCCGGGGAGAGCCGCTGGGACAGCACCTCACCACAAACCTGCGGGAGAGGAACAAAGGCTGCGTGAGGGGAATGGAGAACAAAAACGATGTAATAGAAGGAAAAAAATGGAAAAAAACACCCCAAAAGTAAAATAGATTTTACAGTAAAATACCATAAAATTACTGGGAAAAAAAGAAAATAACTCTAGAGCTCATTCAGTTGGTACTTTGCATTTCTTCTCCGAGCTCCGAGCTGGGTCTGAGCCAGGAACCGGTGGGCTGGGAGAGACATCGCTGCTGCGGGGCTGAATATTTCCGAAACTAAAGTGTCAAGTGGCACCTGGAGGTTCCAGCAGTCCCCGCGCACACGTTCAATTCCCTCATTTCAAGCTGAAAGCTCAGCTCCACTCGTGACTCTGCTTTGTAGCGATGAATGGAAACATTCCCCGCAATTCCCGTAGGAAGAGCCCGGCAAGGTTCGCGTCGGGAGAGCTCCCTCGGGGCAGCCCCGGCTCCTGCCCTGCTTGAGTCCCTCTCGAGCCCGCTGTGGTTTCCAGCTGCTTCGCTCCAGCTGCCCCAAATGCCCGTGAATTGCACGGAACTGGAACAGATCCGAGTCCTCGTGGCTCGGGCTAAGGGCAGGGAGAGGTCACTCAGGGATCGCCATCGCGGCCACAAGAGCCCCGACGTGGGGAATGAACTGGATTTGGGACGGAGCGGATCAGAACAGGAGAGTGAGGAGGAAAATAAACCCTGGAACAGAACCTTCCCCCGACCTCTTTCTCCTTGCCGGAGTTCACTTTATGCCCGGCTCCTCCCTGCTGTGCCCAGCGGGGCAGGGAGAAGGGATGGGAGTCGCGCTCAGTTCGTGCCGCTGCTTCCCCCTCGGGGACGGGAATCCTTCCCTGCTGCGGCGCGGGGTCCCTGCCATGGGGTCAGTCCCTGCCCTGGCCAGCGGGGGGTCCCTGCCATGGGGTCAGTCCCTGCCCTGGCCAGCGGGGGGTCCCTCCCATAGGGTCAGTCCCTGCCCTGGCCAGCGGGGGGTCCCTCCCCAGCCGTGCGGTCACTCCTCGGCCCGGCCCTGAGGCGCGGGGCAGTCGCGGGGCAGCCGCGCTCCGGCCCCGTCAGCGGCAGCGCCGCTTCGTGCCGGGCAGGAGCGGCAGAAGGAGCCGGGCGGCGGCGGGGGCTGAATCCCGGCATCAGCGAGGAGGAAGAAGAGGAAGAAGAGGAAGAAGAGGAAGAAGAGGAAGAGGAGGAAGAAGAGGAAGAAGAGGAAGAAGAGGAAGAAGAGGAAGGGGCCGGGGCCGCCTGCGGTGTCCGATCCCCGGCAGCAGCGGGGAGGCCTCGGGCAGCGGCGGCGGGCGGGGCCCTTTGGAGCCGCCCCGAGGGCTCGGTGCCGCCCCGGGCCCCTGAAGGAGCCGCTCGGCGGGACGGGCGGGCTGGGAACGAGAGAAAACCGCGAAAAAAGAAGAAAATCCGATCAAAGGGCCGTACCGAGGGGCGTCTCCGCCGGACCGTGGCACCCAGAAATCCCGGAAAATCGCTCCCATGCACTAAGGAACTGTTCCGTGGGCAGCCAGGGATACAGAGGGGGGATCCTTATGAGGTCCCCTCCCCTCAGTCCCTGCTGGGCACGGCCGGGCATTAGCGCAGCTCCCGGGGCTGTGTCCCGGCACCGGCTGCTGCCACAGGGCACGGGGCTGCCGCGCTCGGGCACTAAACGCGACAGATTTGGGGAGCAGGGACAGCCACAGAAAGCCTCGGGGAGCCCTCGGGAGCCTGGAGCTGCACGAGGGCCACAAAGGATGCCCTGGACACAGCGATGGCCCCAGCAGCGTCTCTGCCCCCCAGCACGGGGCTGTGTCCCAGACCCCCCGCTCCAGCCCGAGGTTTGGGGGCGGCAGCGGAGCTGCTGGACGGAGGACGGATGGAGAAGCAGGAGCGGGAGGAAGAGGCGGGACAGAGGAGGCCGGAAGAGGAGTCTCCATGTGCATCCATCGCTCTCTGTGTCCGCAGTTCTCGGCCTCGGCTGCATCCCTTCCCCCATCCCGCAGGTGACCGGGGAGGGGCAGCTCGCCCCAAATATCTTGGGCGGTGCCTGGGGTTGTTTCGGGAGAGGGGATTTTTGGAGCTTGGAGGACTCCAGCACCGAGCCCCAAATATCTTTGTTGGTGCCTGGGGGAGGGGGGTTTGGTGGGGCGGGGGGGGGGGAGGCGGATGTTTGGATCTTGCAGGGCTCCGAATGTGAGTCGCAAATGCCCCTTGGGGGATATTGGGGAGCCCCCGGCACGCGGGGTTTTGGGGGTCCCGGAGGCGGCTGCCGGGAGAAATGGGATAGGGCGGGATGGGGCCCGGGAAGGGTGGGATGTGGATTGGGGTGTGGGATGAAGTGTGGCGGAGGGGGATGGGCGGGATGAGGCAGGCGAAGGTTGGGGATGATGAGGCCGGAGGGACCCCAGTCCTCAGGGGCCTGCGGGGTATCCGCCAGCTCTGAGGGAGTTTTGGGGCACCCCTAATCCTGAGGGGGTGGTGCTGGCAGCGGGGGACACGTGGCTCCGGCACCTCTGGCCGCAGCTGAGCCCCCCCCGCCCCCAGCGCCCCCCGGAGCGGAATTTGGGGAGGGGGAGGTGGGGGCGGCCAGGCCGGGCCCCCCCGCGCTGTCCCGGCGGGGGCCGAGTGCGGGCGGGAGCCCCGCGGGGCCCGGCCCTGCCCGGGCACGGCTGATGCCGCCCGCCCGCGCTCCGCACTGGTCCGGACTGGTGCTCCCAGTGCCGTGCGGGGCGGGGCCGCTCTGGGGACCCCCCAGGGCACAGCGCGGCTGCTTTGGGGCTGTCGGCAGCGCCCGGCGCTGGGCATGGGG
This sequence comes from Aphelocoma coerulescens, assembly GCF_041296385.1. Classification (NCBI taxonomy): domain Eukaryota; kingdom Metazoa; phylum Chordata; class Aves; order Passeriformes; family Corvidae; genus Aphelocoma; species Aphelocoma coerulescens. The sequence goes on along the minus strand of NW_027183804.1, from coordinate 1,326,183 downwards.
CGTGTGGGGGCAGCTGGGGCCGCACTGGTGGCACTGGTGGTGCTGGGAGCCCCCCCGGGCGCGGGGTGAGCGGTGAGAAGGGGGGCGGGTCTGGGACCCCAAACTGAGCGAAATGGGGAATGGAACCCCCAAAGTGAGCAGGAGGGGCCTGGAACCCCCAAAACCAAGGCCGGGAGAGGGGAGGCGGGGATTGGGGATGGGGAAGGTCCAGAAGGGGGGGAGAAGAGGGGGCTTGGACCCCCAAACAAAGCAGGATGGGGTTGGGACACCCAAATTGAGCTGGAATGGGGCTGTGGATTGGGGGAACGCTGAGAAAGGGGAGGAGAGGGGAGGGGAGGGAAAGGTGGGATTGGGACAGAAGAAGAGCGGTTCCATGGGGGTGCAGCCCTGTCCCCCAGCACCTGAGCCCTGGAGCGATTCCCTGGGGCTCTGGGGAAGGGAGGGATCCGCACTGGGGGGGTCCCCAACCCCCCTGTCCATCCCTGGGCTGATCGGGGGCTCCCCCCACACAGCAGCCGGTGCTGCAGCAGCCGTGGGGCAGAGGGGGTGGGAAAGGGGGGGCAGGGTGGGAGTGGAGGAGGAGCGGGAGAACCACGAGGTTCCACCGCCCGCCCACTGTGTCCGCAGCACCCCCAGCCCCGGTAGCATCTTCCCCCCCATCCTGCAGGTGAGCGGGGAGGGGGAGCTCACCCCAAATCTACTGGGGGGTCACCAGGAGGGGTTTTTTTGGAGGGGTCTTTGGAGCTTGCAGATTCTGGAATCGAGCCCCAGATGTCCTTGCATGTCCCTGGGGGGGATTTTTGGGCCAGAGGGGATATGTGGATCTTGCAGGACTCCAAAGCTGAGCCATAATGGCCCCTTGGGGGGTCCATGTGAGAATCGCCCAGTACTGGTGGGGTGGGACATGGGGTTTGGAGATCCCCAGGAACACGGGAACCCTGAAGCGGGGAGAGCAGAGAGGGACGATACCAGAGCTGGGGGACCCCCAAGAGCCTGGAGGGGTGAGGGGCCCTGGAGATGAGGTGGGGCTGGGACCCCTCAGCCCTAAAAGGGGCGGTGAGGAGAGGGGGAAGCCCCAAGTGCCTGTAGTGGAGGGAGGCTGAAGAGGGAGACCCTGGGATCTCTGGGAGCCAAAGCAGAATCAGGAAAAAAGGGACCTGTGGGACCCCCAAAACCCCCCAGCATCACTAAGCAGGACCCCAGAGAGGGGGATCCCCAGGACCCACGGGACCCCCAGCGGCCCTGACAAGGGGGACCCCCAGAACCCCAAAGTGAGGAGACTGGAAAGGGGGAACTCCTGGAGGCTGTTTTTGGAGTCACTCTTGATTGTTTGTTGGTTTTATGGACACTGGTGACTTTTAGAGGTGGACTCGGGCAGGAGGAGCCCCCAACCCAACACACTCATCCCTTGTTTCTCCCCAAACCAGGATTTCCTATTCCCAACGCTTGGCCAGATGGAGGAGGAGGCTGCGAGGAAGAGGAAGATGCCCCAGGACTCCCAGGCAGGTGAGGAGGAAGTCAGTGCCCCTTTCCCCCTCTCTCCTGCTCCATCTCCCAGCCCAGCATCGCCCCCGGCTGCAGGACAACCCCGCTGCCGACGCCGTCCTGCCGGGGACGGACTGGGGGGATCTCCTTCCCCTTCCCTGGGGCACGGAGGCAAATCCCATCCTCTCCTTGTCCTTCCTCCCCAGACAAGGAGCTGAGGACAGAGCCCAGGGAGGACAAATCCCCATGGCAGAACCTGGTGGAAGAGGCCGTTTTGAGCAGCTCCACTGCACAGGAATCCAACGGAGAGGAAAAACCCCAGAGATCCTGCAGGAGGAGGGGCTGCAAATGCAGCCCAGGGTGCTCTGAGGAAGAAAGACCCACCCTGTGCCGGGAAGGCGGCTGGAGATCCAGCCAGAGGTCAGAGCTGGTGGTTCATGAGCAGCTTCACGATGGGGAGAAGCCCCACAAGTGTGGGGAATGTGGGAAGAGCTTCAGCCAGAGCTCCCACCTGATCAACCACCAGAGGATCCACACTGGGGAGAAGCCCTATGAGTGTGGGGAATGTGGGAAGACTTTCAGCCAGAGCTCCAACCTGATCCGCCACCGGCTCACCCACACAGGGGAGAGGCCCTACAAGTGTCCCGAGTGTGGGAAGAGCTTCAGGTGGAGCTCTGACTTGAGCATCCACCAGAGGATCCACACCGGGGAGAGGCCCTATGAGTGTCCCGAGTGTGGGAAGAGGTTTCAGAGCGTCTCCAATCTCCTTCTGCACCAGCGGATTCACACGGAGGAGAGGCCCTTCCGCTGCCCCGACTGCAGGAAGGGCTTCAACCGCAACTCCACCCTCGTCAGGCACCAGTGCATCCACACCGGGGAGAGGCCCTACGAGTGTCTGCAGTGTGGGAAGAGCTTCTCCAGGAGCTCTCACTTGACCCAACACCAACGGAGGCATCGCTAAGGGAAGCCCTGCGAGTGCCCCGACTGCGGGAAGAGCTTTGTCCTCTGCTCCAGCTCCATCTCCCATCAGAGGAGCCACGTTTGGCAGAGCCCTGGTGACCCACATTCCCTGTGATCTGTGTTGGGAAGACCCCTGGCTGGTACTCTCCACGTTCTCCTGGATCCCTGTCGGCACCTGGGTGAATGCAGGGGCAGGAACATCCATCGGGACTCAGATCAACATTGGAGACTTATTGGGAAGAGCTGATTTATTGACTTTACACCCTAAAAAATTTCATCTACTCTGTCCAATTGTTTCTTCACGTGACTGCGGAGAGAAATAATGGACTCTACACGATTCGGTGTGAATCAGGCAGAACCCATTTTATTGATGACCTACTGTCCCTCATATACAGTTCTTGCTTTCCCTACACGCGATCGTGCATAATTATTATGGGTTAAGGGCATTTTCACACGCTGCTTTATGCTTTGTGGTTGGCTCTTGTCTGTGTGTCACATTGTCTGTCGTGTATGTCACAACTGTCCTTCAGTTTGCGTTTTCTTATCCTTTTGTTCCTTTGCTTGTTCCTCATTCACATCCTCCCCAGTGCTGCTTGTTCCTTTCTCACAACCTCCCCATGGACTCTTCCCCTGTGTAGGTGCTCAAGTCCTGTCTTACGTGCTCTGGTTCTTCTGTTTTATGGCTGGTTCATGATATGTCCATTTTCTAGTAAAAACATGGTTTCCACAGTCTCGAGGCATCAAGGGGTCCCACTGAGCTCCGTGCCCCACCACAGGCTCCTCATGGACTCCTTGGAGGAGGGAATTGGAGGCCGGGATTGCACAAAGCTCTCAGAGACTCCCAGGCAAAAGCCAAAGCCAAAGTCCTTTGAAAACCCTGCAGTCCCTGGGAGCATTCGGGAGCCCCTCAGGGCCATTCCTGACCAAGGCTCCCTAGGGACTCCTTCCAGCAGATCCCTGAGGCCACTGGGATGTGGGGGGATGCTAAGGGTAGGACAAGGGGCTGACAGTGCCCAGCCTTGCTGGGGCTGTGCCAGGAGGCCCCAGGGCCTCAGGACAAGGTGTCTCCTCCAAGCCCTTGGTGGCACAGATGCTGCTGTGCCCCAGGCCCCGCCCCCCCCCCCCCCGCCCCCATCATCCCTGCCTCCAGTTCTCTGCTCTGACTGGAGCCTGGGGACACTTTCTCAGTCGTGTCCTATTACCGCAGGCCTGGTTCCTACGGTATAGCACCGTGTCCCGCAGCCATAGGGAGGAGGAGGAGGAGAAGATCCAGCAGGCAGGAGTTGTGCAGCAAGATTGATTTATTTAATTATTTTACAAACTCTTTTATAGACTTTTTTCTTCATAGCCTAATTGGACAAAGGGCCAGCCACCCCTTGGGGGTGATTGGCTAAAATCCTAAAACATCCATTGTCAAAATATTTTTCTACTATACCATAAACAAGACTTTTCAAGGTTGCAGGTGTCTGGGTTGTTTACATTCCCTGCTACCTCTTCTGTGAGAGAGAAAAGTCTCTCACAGACTTAGAAAATAGCAAGAAAATCCTCGCTAGCAGCATTTTTGTATCTACAATTCCCCCTTTTTGTTTTATAAGATAACAACTCTACTATTAATGCCAAATAGAAATCTACATCAGTTATTAATTCTAAATATGTCCTTAAGGCTTTAACTATCTGACTCCATAACAAGAAATTTAAAGTTCAGTCTCTGCTTGTAGAAGGACCATCCCAGTCTCTGCTTGCAGAAGGACCATCTGCCTGATGGTTGACATCCTGGTCATCATCAGAAGAGTCATTAGGCTGATGCTCTACATTCTGGTCGCCATTTGGATGATTGGCGTTCTGGTCATCATTCAGGGGTTGCCTGTTCTGCCTCTGGTGCCGTAGGTCAGGGCGAACGCATTTTGAAGGTAGCCACCGTATCCCAGTATCTGTGGAAACGCAAGCATACCCACGACCCCAAACGATAAGCTCATGTGGGCCTTCCCACTGGTTAGTGAGTAAATTCCGCCCCCAGACTTTTGCCCGGGGCAGTTGTCTGTCGCCTGCAGACTGCAATGAGAAAAAATGATTCAGAATAACAGGATTATTTGAATTTTGTACTGTAAGGTGATTAATTGTATACAAAGCTTTTGCTAGTCAGCTCTGTGGGGTTTCTACATGCATTCCCGTTTTCAGTTTGTCCAAAACACGCTTCAAGGTACCATGAGCACGTTCAACAATGGCTTGGCCAGTGGGAGAATGTGGGATACCAAAGGTATGGTCTACACCCCATAGGTGTAAAAACTGCCGTGTCTTCTCCGAGGCATAGGCAGGACCATTATCGGTTTTCACAGAAGCTGGCACGCCCAGGACTGAGAAAGCCAATTTCCAATGGGCAATGACATCACGGCCCTTCTCTCCAGTGTGAGCAGTAGCCCACATAGCCGAGGAGAAAGTGTCAATAGACACGTGCACATATTTCAGCCGACCAAATTCAGGGATGTGAGTTACATCCGTTTGCCAAATCTGCAAGGCTTTTAGCCCTCTGGGGTTTACCCCCGCTGGCAAAGGCGCAGCGAGTCCATGACAGTCAGCACAAGCGCTGACAATGTCGCGCGCCTCGGTTGGCGTTAAATGAAACTGCTTCTGCAGGGTATGTGCACTTTGATGGAAGAAACCGTGCGATGCCTTGGCTTGTGCAATTTTGTCAAGCTGAGGCCCTACCCATGCAGGGTTGGCCAGCATGTCAGCCCTGGCATTGCCTTCCATTGGAAAACCTGGTAAATTGGTGTGGCTTCGAATGTGCAGAATGTAATACGGATGCACTCGAGCCCGAATTGCAGACCACAAGGTTTGCAACAGCGAAAACAGAGCCACATTGTTCACCTCCTTCAGAAGGGAATAATCTAAGCGTTGGGTGATATCTGCTACATAAGCAGAGTCAGTAACCAAATTCAAAGGTTCCTGTGAGAATCGCTGAAAAGCCATGGTAACAGCCCTTAATTCAACTAACTGAGCAGAGTCTGACTCAGATTGGTGTGTTAATGAACCACCTCAAAGGCAGTGTAGGATACTGTGCGCTCTTACACACAGTGACCCCTGCTAAAATTTGTCCCAATCCGTACGCCCCAAGCTGCCAACACATCCCGTCCCCAAAGGTTACAGGAAGTGGTAGCAACATAAGGCCTAATTGTAGCTGTGTGTCCCTCTGAATCCTTCACCACCACAGGCCGTTCACTTAAATAGCTCTGTGTGGTTCCTCCTAATCCTGCGATGGCCGATCCCACCGGGGCTAAAGGCCATGAGGGAGGCCACGCAGAGAAGGAGATGATAGTTACATCAGCACTCGTATCAATCAAACCTCGAAGCTGAATCCGGGGTGGTTGGGCGCTTGGCAGGACCAGGGTACATGTCATCTGTGGCCTTTGGTCAGAGATGTCTGCAGTCCAGAGGGCCTGTGGAAGTCCCGTAGATCCACTGCCATTATCTTCCTGAATTTGTTCTACGCTGGGGACACAAGACTTAAAAGGCACTAATTTAGCAAGGTAGGTCTTTTCAGGAATAGTTACAGGGGGGTTTTGCATGGAGACCATAGCGCAAATCTGACCTTTAAAGTCAGAATCAATAACTCCTGAGTGCACTAAGATTCCTTGATGGGCAACATCAGATTTTCCCACCAGCATCGTACTGGATCCCTGGGCTAAGGGTCCATATGCATCCAAGGGAACCTTATAAATACCGCTAGAGTCTAAGACAACTGCGGCTGCGGTGTGGACATCAAACCCGTCTGACCCGTGGGGACCGTCTGATCCCTGGGTGCTGTCTCTAGGGTGGCTGGGTAGGCCTGTGCCTGTACCTGTGCCACTCTCTGGGGGAGCGACTGCATCGGAGAGCAATTCCCCCTCCTTGCACCCCGGCGGAAGTTTCCCGACAAAGGCCGACCATCGGCATGAGTCCGGGATCTACAGTAGCCTGTACAATGGCCTGGCCTGCCACACCTCTTGCACTGGGGGATCGGTGTGTTCTCTTTTTGGCTCGGCTTAGGCCGCTTCCGTTTCTTCACCTGTTTTGGTGGCTTTGGTTCACGACCAGAAGATGCGTGAACAGGCTGCAGGAAAGCAGCCAAAGCAGACCTTTTCTGGTTCCCAGATCCCACCTTAGCACAGGCTTCGACCATGTCTGTTACCTCAGGGTCCCCTGGTAAGGCATCTATGATTTTTCTGCACTCCTCGTTTGCGTTATCCCTCACTAACTGCCTTAACAACATCTGTCTTAACCCGTCATCCTCAACCTGCTTCTCAAGAGAAGCAGCGACTTTCTCTACAAAAGAGAGGAATGACTCTGATTTGCCTTGAACTATTTCAGTATATCGCTTTCTGGGCGCAGACAACTCTATGGTTTTCAACAGGGCAGCCATGCCGACCTGTTGAGCTTGCTGCAGGATGCTAGAGGGCAAATTACCCTGTAGACTGGGATCAGAGAAGGGACTAGTCCCCATCAAAGCATCCACTCCTGCTGTCTGTCTAGCATCAGCAGCAGGGAGCTGCATATTTGCTAATGCAGTCTTGCCGGCCAGCTTTCTCCAGGTTTTCTCAAAAACTGTAAATTGTACAGGTTGAAATAGAATTTGACCTAAGTGTCTGATATCAAATGGAGAAAGCAAATCCGTATTTATCACCCTTATTATCTGCATAACCTCAGCAGAACCTAGTCCATATTGTGCCACCTTGGATTGGAGGTCCTGGGCAACTTTCCAGGCAATTACCTCATGCTTGTCATGCTCCCCTGAATCTGGGAGAGCCTTATACACTGGGAAAGCTTGGATCTCCCCTTTAGGGGAAGCACTACCATCCTGAACTTCTGGCACCGCCTGTGGATGGAGTGTAACAGCTCCCCGGTTACCCCCAGAATCCTCAGATCTATATGGCATTCCAAGGATTTTTAATGACCTCCAGTCACCCTCCTCCAATGCTCGCATCTTAAGGGACTCTAAGAAGCGATTATAATGCGTCGGACGCACTGTTACTGTGCAGTCCTGAAAGGTCCAGGGGCGAGACCGGCGCAGCCTTTTTCTTCGCCGCGCGGCTACAGCCGCCTGACGACCTGGGGCCAGCACCTCATCTGCCTCACTGCCTGACGAGGAATCATCAGGCAAAGGCAACTTTGGGGTGCTGGGAGTGAACAGAAATTTACGTGGAGGGGCACTTTGGCTAAGTTCGCTAGAGGCAGAACAGACAGGACAGACTGCAGCTGGCTGCGCGGCAGTTTTTGCACCAGTTTCTATACGGGAGGCCGTCTCGGCCAGCCCCGACCGAACTGGTACTGGAACTGCTGCCGCTGTCTCTGAGGCTACAGCTGCTCTCGGCGCCGCCGCCTCTGGCACAGCAGCTGCGTTCGGCGCGGTCGCCGCTGCCGCTGCTGTTTCGCGCTCCCCAGCCGCGCCGGCGCTGCCGCCGCTGGCCCGTTCTCGGCGGTCGCTCTGGGTGCCGCTGCCCCTGCCCGCCGCTCCGCAGCCGCCGTCTCTGGCCGCGGCTCCGCAGCCGCAGCCGCTGCCGGGTTTTGCCGCGGCTGCGCCGCTGCCGGGTTCGCCGCCGGCCGCGCCGTTTCTCGGCTCGGAGCCGCGTCTCCCACGGATGGCGGGGGGGGCGCGGGCGGCGCTGGTTCGGGCATTCGCCGATCTAGCAGGGTGAGGAGTTCCTCCATCCTTCGGGATAAGTTTGGCAGCTCCATCAGCAAAGGCAAATGCTGCACTAAGAGGTCGATGGCTCGGTTCTGCGACTGTGCAGAACAGTCCAGCGCCAGGGAGGGCAGCGGACCACACCCAGGGAGTCCCGGGGCAGGCACGCCCGGCGCTACGCCGGCTAAGAAGTTAGATCCAGGTCCGTACGGAACCGAGCTAGGAGCCTCTCTAGGCATCCAAGTGGCTAAGCCGCTGATCTGAGGCACTGGATAAGCCGTGGCCGCTGCCCAGCCGACCGGAAAGGCAGGCTGTGTGCCCTCCCGCTGCCCTGACCCCCCCGCCTCTGGCGGCGCGGGGTTCCTGGGGGCTGTGGAGTCCTGCGATTGTGCAGGGTGAGCCGGCGCAGGCTCTGCCTGTGGAGCCGGGGGGGTTTTCCTGAATGCATTATCATTTTCCCCGGAAACCCAGTCAACGGGGCCCCCTTCGGACGTTCCTCCGTCACTCATCACCGAGATAGACGAGCCGGCCCTGCTATCACAGTCAAGGTCTATCAGCAGGATAAATAATGAACGCCAGGTTTTGTATAATTCTAACGCTGCTGAGTCCCCAGTCGGGAGCTCCTGTCGGACAGCGCATCCGAGTTCCTGCCATAAGGCAAAGTCCAGGGCACTATCTCTGTCCATGGAAATCCCTTTTAAAGTAGCCCAGTCTAATAATTCCCGAACTGAGTTTTCAGGAATGGAGGTGCGCAATATGCTAAACACACCTTTCCAGACCAGCATTGCAGCTTCGGTTTGTGAGCCGCTGTTTGCCATTTCTCAGTTCTGTCGGACCTCCCGGTCCCGGGGGGCAAAGGGGAGCAGCGTACCTCTAGGGGAATTCGGCTTGACTCGCAGCCGCAGGACACGTCAGAGAGTGCAGCACCAAATATTACTGCAGGCCTGGTTCCTACGGTATAGCACTGTGTCCCGCAGCCATAGGGAGGAGGAGGAGGAGAAGATCCAGCAGGCAGGAGTTGTGCAGCAAGATTGATTTATTTAATTATTTTACAAACTCTTTTATAGACTTTTTTCTTCATAGCCTAATTGGACAAAGGGCCAGCCACCCCTTGGGGGTGATTGGCTAAAATCCTAAAACATCCATTGTCAAAATATTTTTCTACTATACCATAAACAAGACTTTTCAAGGTTGCAGGTGTCTGGGTTGTTTACATTCCCTGCTACCTCTTCTGTGAGAGAGAAAAGTCTCTCACGGACTTAGAAAATAACAAGAAAATCCTCGCTAGCAGCATTTTTGTATCTACAGTGTCCCTCACTGGGACCCATGAAAACTTCCAGAAACTTTGAAGTTCAATTCTGACTTGAATTCTTGAGAGGTTTGTGCCAGTCCTTGTCAGGGACTGATGTTCAGGGCCTCAGCACCAAGGCCTGAGAGGGTCATTACAGTCCTTGTGCTGTGTCTGTGCTGCTGAGCTGGGCCGGGCTCCTGGCACAGAGGCAGCTCCAGGCAAGCGGCAGCGCTGCAGAGAGACAGCTCTGGCCAGGAGCAGCTCCTGGGCACAGCCCAGCAGGGCTGGGGCACTGCCTGCAGCCAGCCCGGGCACAGCACAGGGGCACACAGGGCTTCAACTCAGCCGGGGCTGGGAAGGGGCTGGGAAGTGACTGCGGGAGAATCACTCCCAGCCCCTGGCACAGGAAGCCTCTGGCTGCAGGACACGGCAGCTGCAGCTCCTGGAGGGATCTCCTAAAGCTGCAACATCCCCCTGCCTACGGATTCTGTGAGTACAACTCAGAGCATCTCGAGTGCAGGGGAGGTGAAATGCTCATGAGGCTCTGACAGGCTGAGGGTTTCTGATTACTCCCAGAATATTTCCAATACAAGGATTTTGATAGAAATGAGGACATTTCCTGAGACTTTGTTTTCAGTTTCCTATCATTGGAGCATGGTGGGGAGGGAGGATAAATATTAAAGATGTTATGAATTTTGTCAGGTCCCTGGGACATCCGAACTGTTACTTTCAGTGATCAGCACAGGAGATCCCTCATGTGCTTTCAGCCACTCCTGTGCCCATGGACAGCACCAGCATCACCTTGGCTGGACCCATCAGGCTCAGTCTGAGCTGTCCTTTCTCCAAGCTGCAAACAGAACCTGTCCCAGCCAGTGCCCTGCACACAGGCAGGTTTCTGTAGGGCCAAGGAGAGTGCACAGAGATTTGGGGTCTGTGAGTGCTGGCAGGGAGAGATGAGGCACAGGGAAACAGCTCCAGGAGGAAAATCCCCCGGAAGCAGAGATGAGATCAGGGAAGGAGAGAAAACAAACCCAGCAATGTCAGGGAGAGTTTAGAGATCCCCACAGGATCCCCTCCAGTGCAGCCCCTCCCTCTGAAGAAGCCCCCTCCCTCCTGTGCCCCCCAGCCAAGCCTCTGCCCTCAGGGCCGGGGGTCCAAGGCGTGAAGCCCCTCCTGGGCAGGCAGAGCTGCAGCAGAGCCGTGGGGCAGCTCTGCAGCCCCGGGCCCAGTTCCCTCTGCAGAGCACAGGGCTGGGAGCATCTGCCTGGCACTGGGGGGCTCTGGGAGGGGGCACAGCTGGCTCAGGGTGATGCTGGCCCCGGTGCCCGGCTCTGGGCAGGGCTGTCAGTGCAGCCAGGGCAGCAGCTCAATCTCCCTTCTTCCAGTGCCAGCTCTGGGACTCTTGGCTTTCTCCCCGAGGTTTCCTTCCAAGCTGGGAGTTCCCTCCAGGATGCAAACGTGTCCTGGAGCATCTTTGTGTTATCTGAAAGGCCCAGAGAAAGGAGAAAAGCAGAGATGCTACAAGTGTGAAAATGCTGTTGGGTTGGTGAAATGAGCCAGGTGTGTCCTTGGCTATGAATGTGGTGCTGAGACCTTGAGAGAGGGACGGACATTTGGGGGTCTGTGGTGGATCCATCTGCTCCCAGCAGCACCTGGTGATCTTTAAGGGAAACATGGGAGGGTGAACCTTCTGCATTTGAGAAAAGCGAAACAGAGAAACTCTGAACAGGTCAGAATGACAGAGCACCTCCCCTGAGTGTCCACTCATCATCTTGCCTTGAAAAAGTTGCTCTGTTCTCCCTGAAGGCAGCAGAAAGGTTGAGGATTTCTGATACCCAAGAATACCAGGAGAGATATGGGGGGAGCTTAAAAACAAAAACCTCAGAACTCTTAAACACCAAAGGGTGTCTGTGTGTGTTCCAGGGAGGGTGGATGGGAAATGGCTTTGATTGTGGTTACAGATCTGCTCTAACTCTTCACTGTCTTTTTCTCCGTGGCAGAACCCAATGTCCGGACACAGCCAATGTCCAACAGCAGCTCCATCAGCCACTTCCTCCTGCTGGCATTGGCAGACACGCGGCAGCTGCAGCTCCTGCACTTCTGCCTCTTCCTGGGCATCTCCCTGGCTGCCCTCCTGGGCAGCGGCCTCATCATCAGTGCCATAGCCTGCAGCCAGCACCTGCACAGCCCCATGTTCTTCTTCCTGCTCAGCCCGGCCCTCAGCGACCTGGGCTCCATCTGCACCACTGTCCCCAAGGCCATGCACAATTCCCTCTGCGGCACCAGGCCCATCTCCTACTCAGCATGTGCTGCTCAGGTGTTTCTGTTTGTCTTCTTCATGGGAGTAGAGGTTTCCCTCCTCACCATCATGTGCTACGACCACTACGTGTCCATCTGCAAAGCCCTGCACTACAGGGCCCTCCTGGGCAGCAGAGCTTGTGCCCACATGGTAGCAGCTGCCTGGGCCAGTGCCTTTCTCTACGCTCTCATGCACACGGCCAATACATTTTCCCTGCCCCTGTGCCAGGGCAATGCCCTGGGCCAGTTCTTCTGGGAAATCCCACACATCCTCAAGCTCTCCTGCTCCAAATCCCACCTCAGGGAACTTGGGCTCATCGCTGTCAGTGCCTGTTTGGTGTTTGGCTGTTTTGTGTTCATTGTTTTCTCCTATGTGCAGATCTTCAGGGCCGTGCTGAGGATTCCCTCTGAGCAGGGCCGGCACAAAGCCTTTTCCACGTGCCTCCCTCACGTGGCCGTGCTCTCTCTGTTCCTCAGCACTGCCATGTTTGCCCACCTGAAGCCCCCCTCCATCTCCTCACCATCCCTGGATGTGGCACTGTCAGTTCTGTACTCGGTGGTGCCTCCAGCCCTGAACCCCCTCATCTACAGCCTGAGGAACCAGGAGCTCAGGGGTGCCCTGAGGAAAAGGATCACGGCTGGTTTTCAGCAGCAATAAACTCTCATTCTCCTGCAGAGCTGCTCTGATGTGACTCATTAATGCCCACTCTGTGTCCAGTGTTTGTTGCTGCTGACACAGGTGTTACGCTGCTGTGAATTTGTTCTCACAAAAATCTTTGTCTGTTCCAGTTTTAATTTGGTATTTGCCTTTCCCGTGTGACCCAGAGACTATATAAACAGGGAGCTGCACTACAGTATGTGTGTGCTGGAACAAAAGAATGAGCCCTGTGTTGTCTTGTTTCCCTGACATCTTTCCTCCCTGACTTCTCTGGAGCTGCAGGGTCGGTGCCTCTGGGCAGAGCTGGGGGAGAAAAGAGTCCCAGCAGGAGAGTACTGCCAGGGAGCCCCAGGGCTTCTCCTCCGTAACTCCTCTTCCTTCCCTTCCACACTCCCCTGCAGAGCCCCTGCGTTGGTTTCAGGCCTCAGGGCTCTGTCAGCTGGGTCCCAGCCCTGCTGTGTGACTGCCCGGGGGCTGCAGGCAGGGACAGGCCGTGGGCACTGCTGGGACAGAGCTGGGCTCTGCAGCAGCATTTCCATCATGCGAGGGCATCTCCCCAGTGCAGGGCCTGAAAGCTTCAATCTCCTTCCCAGTTTTGTCTCCAGGATGTGCCCAACGCAGCGCCCTGGAGAGGAAACCAGCCCTGAGCAGCAAAGGGTGGCAGTGCTCAGGGTGGGGGCACCCAGCAGTGCCCTGGCAAAGCCAGCGCCGCTGCCAGCAGGGGCCTCTCTGCCCAGCTCACAGAGGTTGTTCTTCCCTCCATGGAGGGACATCCAGGGACCGGGTCAGGGCTCCGTGTTTGCAGTGCACGGACAAGACACAGCCCTGAACATCCTCTGTGTGTGGGGGGACATAAACGCAGCGAGCACAAACACCTTCAGCTGTTCCTGGAGTTCCCAGAGAGTGCCGTCCCCTGGGAACCCCCTGGATGTGGGGCTGGGATGAGCTCCTGTGCACAGAGCTCCCCGTGCCCATCCCTGCGGCCGTGGGGCACCTCGGGCAGGGGCAGGGCAGGGTGACACCCGCAGGGCTGAGCTCCCTGCCAGGCTCTGGCAGCGGCAGCAGAGCCCAGGGAGCCCCTGCTCCTGCTGCAATGAACTGTCTGTGAGCGTGCCAGGGAAGGACTCGTGTCCCCTCGCAGCCCTGGGGCTGTGAGCAGGGCATGAGCCCAGCTCAGGGCTGGGCACCCGACAGAGCCCTGACACTTCTGGGTGTGCCCATAAGAGAAGGCTTGGGCAAGGTGACCCTGGTGAAACCTCTCTGTCCATCAAGTGACAACCAAGTGTCTCTGGCACTGTCCCTCCCCAGCCAGGCACCAGGAGAAAAGAAGCTGAGAAAACTGTGGGTCACCATAAGGAGAGGTTAATGGCTGGGGCAGGGAAGTAAAGACCAAAGGCCAAATGCAGAAGCAAAGCAACCACAGGGAGGCAAGAATTCAGTGCATGGAGTGGCTGCTTTGGAAGACAAACGGATCAATACAGAAAATCCAGACACCCTCTGGCCCCCTTCCTTTCCCCAGTTCATTGCTGACCATGACGTCCCATGGAATGGGAGATCCCTTGGGTCAGTCCAGCCCAGCTGTCCCCTCCCTGTGCCCTCGGGAACACTTGCCCACCCCCAGCCCATGGTTTGGGGGGGCTGCAGGGGCGCCTCATACAGGGCCAGCCCTGCTCAGGGACAGCCAAAGCCTTGGGCTGGGACCAACCCCGCTGCAGCCACGAGTGCCAAGCACAGCAACCCAGGGGCTGCTCTGGGCAAAGGCAACTCCAGCCCAGCCACAGCCTGACCGAGTGGGCTCAGGGGGCTCTTCCCACCTCTGTCATTCCACGATTCCAAGAATCTTCTCCCTGCAGAGCTCTGTGGAGACACAAGTGACAGAGAGGCAGAAGCAGAGCTATAAAATGCACCAGTACAAACACAGCAGCTCCTGTGAGGAATGAACCCTCCCAGGGCAGTGCTGGGGCAGGAGAAGCACCCAGAGGGAGGATGAGCTCAGGGCATGTGTGTGTGCCCAAGGCACAGAGGGTGAGGCTGGGCAGAGGTCAGGGCAGGGCTGGCAATGGCAGCGCAGAGCCGAGGGCAGCGAGATTGTCCATTGGGACACAGCAGAGCCTCATGGAACTCAGCAGGCCACTGTGCCAACATGGAATCTCATGGAACCACGGCTCCACTTTGACCAAGTGGGGCCTCATGGGACACCGGTGCCACTGGGACACTGCCAGCTCCTGTGGAATCCAGTGTCCATTGGGACACAGCGCAGCCTCAGGGCAACCTGGGGACCAGTGTGGGGCAAAGGAATCTCATGGAACCAATGGTCACTTGTGACAGAGAGGGGCCCCATGGAACACAAGGGCCACAAAAACATTGCCAGCCCGAGTAGAAACAAGGTGCCATTGTGGCAGAGCAAGGCCTCGTGGGACCTAGGGGAGCACAGGGTCACAATGGATTCTCATGGAACCAAGGCCACATTGGGACAAAGCGCGGCCTCATGGAAGGAAACCCGGTGCCACTGGACATCTGCAGCCTTGGAGGAAGCAAGTGTCCACTGTGACATAGCACAGCCTGATGGATCCCAGGAGAGCACAGTGACACCAGGGAATCCTGGGGAACCAAGTCTCAGCTGTTACAAAGAGGGGCCTCATGGCACCCAGGAGACCATTGTGACACCGTGGAATCTCATGGAAGCAAATGTCCACTGTCCCATGGTGTGGCCTCATAGAGCACTGGAGACCATTGTGACACAGTGGGAAAATATGGAACAAAGGCTCCCTGGGGACACAGCAGGGCCTCATGGAATCCAAGAGAGCATTCTGATGGAATGGACACTCATGGAACCAAGTGTGCACTGTTTTACAGTGGGGCCTCGTGGCACCCAGGACACCACTGTGACACAATGCAATCTTGGGGAACAAAGTGTCACCTTCAAACACAGCGGGGCCTCGTGGAAGCCAGGTGCTGTCGAAACTGATGGTGATGAGGGTGAGGGTTCGGTCGGGCCCGGCTGGAGATGGACGGATGGAGGGAGATGAGAGATCTCTATAAGCAGGTCTTTGGAGCATGCAGTTTATTGCAAAGGGCGTGGGTACAGGGGCACTGCTTAGAGCTGCCAGCTGCAGCTCCAAGCAGGCCCAAGGTGTAGGAGAGAGAGAGATGAATCAAGAGCACTAGAGCAAGAGGCTGAGAGCTAAGAGAGTAAAGAGCAAGAGAGTTACTAAGAGGAGAGCTGAATTAAGAAAAAGAGTTACTAGGAGAGCTGAATTAAGAGGAGAGGAGCAAGAGCAAGAGAGTTACTAAGAGCGTCACTAAGAGAGTGAGGTCCTTGTTACAATACAATAAATCATCTTCTGTAGTGAATATTCTAATTCTCACTAGCCAATCTAATACAAGGTACAAGTCCTATAGCATTTACATACAGCCTATAAGAGTTCTTACATTACCATAGAGTGTTACATTTTAACTTCTAAAAACTACTCCTTGGACCCCTTCTGCTGAGCTAGTAGGGTCTGCTCTGACCCTTGGACCTGTCTGCAAGCAGAGGGTATTGTTCAATCAAGAGGGGATTACCTTCAGCCGGCTATACCATTGTTTTCCAGTTGTTCAGTAACTAAGACTCTATATCTCAAAGATGGCCTTCATTTCGATGTCGCTTATAGTTTTCATATTCCCAAAATCTTTTGTTAGGCAATCATATTTATAAAGCTTTCCTGTTTCATCTTCCCCAACAGGTGCCACTTGGACATTGCCAGGGCTCGTGGATCTCAGTGTCCACTGTGACACAGCACAGCCCCATGGAACTCAGCAGGCCATTGTGACAACATGGAATCTCATGGATCCAAGGCTCTGCTTTGACAAGGCGGGGCCTCAGAGGATGCAGGTGCCACTGGGCCATTGCCAGCTCCTGTGGAATCCAGTGTCCATTGGGACACAGCGCAGCCTCAGGGCAACCTGGGGACCAGTGTGGGACAATGGAATCTCATGGAACCAAGGGTCACTTGTGACAGAGAGGGGCCACATGGAACACAAGGGCCACTGTCGTGGTTTGACAGTGCTTATAATACCAGGTAGCCATGAAAATCATCACGAAGGGCTCATGACTTGAGATAAGGATTGGGAGAAAAACATTCTAAATTCAAAACAGGCTCAAACTTAAAGGCATAAAGTAAATTTATTATTAACAGAGTAGGATAATGAGGAAGAAAAGAAGCCTTTCAAACACCTTTTTTCCCCTCCATCCCCTCCCTCTTTCCCTCTGACAGCGCAGGGAGACAGGGCCTGGGAGTGATTAAGCCAGTTCATCACTCGAGATCTTTCTTCAGGTCCCTCAGGGAGGGGAGTCTCTTTCTTCTGGTGTGCCATGGGCTCCTTCCCACGGGAGACAGTTCTCTGTGCACTTCTCCAGCATGTTTCTAATTTCACGAGTATCAGTCCCGCCCAGCCTGCTGTAACCTGAGTCCCTCCCATGGGCAAAACAGCCTTCCCAAAACTGCAGGTGTGGGTCATTAGTCCATGGGGTGTAGTCTTTTAAGGATCAGCTGCTTCAGTTTGGAAGCAAGGACTCTCTTTCTCTGTCTCTGGAAGCAGGAGCCCTCTCTCCCTGTTCAGGTCTCCCACTGGATTACAGCTTTTGTAGCATGAGCAGCTTTTTACCACGGGCTGTATCTCTGCACCCCCCCCCCATGGACTTCATGGATCCCAGGGAGACAGTTTGTTTTATCCCAGTCCTCACCACGGCTTGCAGAGAAAATCCCGACTCCGAGGCTGGGAGCATCTCCTGCCCCTCTTTCTTTCCACTGACCTTGGTGCTGCCAAGTTGTCTTTCTCTGCATGTCCTCACTTCCTCCTCGTTCTACGACTAGGAGGAAAAAACTGCTGCTCGTAAATGATGTGTAAACATGTTAAGAATAACCTTTCTATGCAGATATTAACTAGCTAACATTATAACTGGGGTCAAAGTTACAAGATGCTAATATAGCTTGAGTTATAAGATACCTGTATAATCTGGATCATAACCTCCTGTACAATGTAATAGCTGGTACAGGGTTAACTGCTGTTCCTAAGTACCATTGCCACCAAATGCCCCCAGTTGCAGGATTTCTGCAGGGTTTCGCAGCACGGAGAAGTTGATTTGGTCTCGGTGCTGCCCCGGGCAATCGTTTGCCGTGTTTGCCCTGCCGGCCCCGTGGCCCCGCTGCCCCTGCGCGGGCGGTCGCAGCCGCCGTTCAGCGCCTCTCTTCATGCGGGCGCTGAGAAGGAGAAGCCGCCGCCGCCGCCCCGGCCTTTCTGCTCGCAGCGCGGCTGGCTAACAGCGGCCAGGCAGGCCAAGCTCGCCGCTTCATCCGTCCTCGCTCGCTCACTGGGCTTGGGGAGATCCTTGGTAAGTGATGCCCGGGAAGCCTGTGAAAACAGGAGTCAATCTGATTTTACCACCCGTGTGCTGTAATGCAGCCTCCAAAAGGAGCGATGCTTTTCTGCACCTGTGCACACACGTGTCTAAAGCACGTGAATCCTCCATTAGTTCCACATTCATCCTGAGGCTTTGCACCCAACGGTTGATTTTTTCCCTATATTGGTCATTTTATCTTCAATGTTTGTAAATCAAAGCAGATCAGAGGAAACAAGTAATAGAAAATTAAAATAAAAACCAAGAACACCCACTGACAACACTGCAGAAGATTTTTTTCTAGTACAGTTTTTAATAAATCCGCTGTCAGTAGATATGTTCCTCCTAATTCCTTTATGCCTTTTGAACCACAGCTATTTATCATTATTCCTTTTTAGTATTTATTATGCTTTTTAAACCCCATGTATAACAGGCTGATGCAATCAGAAGCAGTTTTCTATCCCAAACAGACTGAAAAACTCACTTCTCCATCCCAAAGAGACTAAAGCCGGTGTGTTTGGCGTCCCATCTCCCACAGCCGGTCCCGGTATCTCCGCAGGGGATTTCTGCCCTGGGGCAGCCCCGTGGCCATGGTGACACCCTGAAACATAGATTTAAAAGAAACAGAAAGATTTTAATTATAGGCTAGCTGTGTTGAAATGAGTTAGAATAAGAAAGAATTTGAGCTGGACTAGAGTTAATTAAAATAGTTAGGAGAGCTAGATTTGAAATGGTTTTTAAGATGTCAGTAATTGATTACAGAATAATTGATGCTCTGTCATTTGTATGTTTGTTTAGCTGTGCTTAGAACGAGGAACAGAAATATTGATCAGTTGGTGTAGGGAACAAGGACAATTCCCAATTTCCTCCCTCTGTGGGAACCTATTCAAAAGTCAGGCAAGAGGAAATTGGGAGGTCACTAAAGTAATTAAGATTGTTAAAGTTCAGAAAGGCAAAAAAGGTCCAAGTGAGGGAGATGAGCTTACTTCATCTGTCTGGGACCACCGACCCAATTCGAGAGCAGCCACTCAATTCAGAGCACGCACTGCGCATGCTTAATGCCATTAAAGCTCATTTCCATACGAAGCGGAGAATGGGAGGGGTCACTGTTAGAAATATGTATTTGTAGTTTGGATATTCATCACTTTTGTGGCTAAATGAACTCTGTAACCGTTCATACCTGGGCACTGCGCATTAGGAAGCTGTTCCACGCCGCTGTCCGGCGCCAATAAAACATTCACTTTCTAATTCTCACCTGTTAGAGAGCTTTTGTCTGTCTCAGCTGGATATCGATATGAGATCGATATTCACATCTTGGTAAATCAAGCCCCGAGCACGGACACTGGGGCCGGTGTGCGAAGGCGTTTGGGGCTGCACGGACGTTCTTTAGCAGCAATATTTGTCTTTATTCTCTCTGTCTTTATTCTCTCTCTCTTTACTTTCACTCTATTCTCTTTCTCCTTATCGTCTCTCTCTTTTCCCCCCTCTCTTTATTCCCTCTCGCTTTACGCTCTCTGTCTTTCTCTCTCTTTACTCTCTCTCTTTATTCTCTCTCTCTTTCTTTATTATCTCTTTACTGTCTCTTCACTGTCTCTCTTTATTCTCTTTCTGAAGAAAATGAATACAAAAGCTGAATTTTTTAGCAATATAATATTGAACATTTATTAGTAGAACAAAGACAAATCACAGCGCTGGGGCGCTTGGCAATATTGCCAGAGGCGCCCTCCATTCATTTCACTGCGGACTTAAGGACTCTCTTAAACTGTTCCATATTCATTAAGCCCAGAAAGTCATTTACACTTCACTCAACTTTCCCCCCTCTCCGGTCTCTGCCCCTTCTGCCAGCACGCCGCCGCCTCGGTGCTCGGATCTTGAAGAAGAGACACAAAGTCCCAACAGAACAAGCTCTGCTGTTGTTTTCTTTTTTTTTTTTTTTTCCCAGTTATTTTATGTTTTTTTATTTTATAATTTATTATACTTTTAGTATGGGTTTTTTTTACTTTTTGCCTTTTTATTTTTTCTTCCATTTCATCGGCTTTTTCGCTATTTTCACCTACTGCAGCCTTTGTTCCCCTCCCGGAGGTTTGTGGTGAGGTGCTGTCCCAGCGGCTCTCCCCGGAAACCAACGAAATCAATTGAAATAATGATGAATTGTTGAACTCTTCCCGCTGCTGTTTCCAGAAGGCCCCGGGAGGAGCCGGGGGCGGGAGGGGGGTCCCGGTGCCGGGGGCAGTCCCCGCTCGCCGGGCGGATCCCGGTGGCGCAGCTTGGGAGCCGTGGAAGTGCCCGAGGGAGCGCGGGGGCGGGGAAAGACGGGGTGCGAGGGGGTATCGGTGCGGGATAAGGGGGCTCGGGGGGGTCTCAGCGCCGGGGATGGAGGTGCCGGGCGGTCCCCGTGCACGGGAGTGGGGGTTCAGACCTGGATATGGGGGTCCAAGGAGGTCCCAGTGCCGGGGATGGGGGTCAGATGGTCCCTCTGCCGGGACCGGGGTGGATGGGGGGGACGGAGGAGTCCCCGGCCCGGAGATGGAGTTTCAGGGAGGTCCCGGGGCCCAGAAACGGCTGCTCAAAGGGTTTTCCCAGGACGGGGAATGTGGGTTCAGAGAAGTCCCCTTCCCGGGAATGGGGCTTCAGGGACGTCCTCGTGCCAGCTAAGGGGAACAGGGGGTCCCGGTGCTGGGGAAGGTGAGGCAGGGGGGTCACAGTGTCCGGGAATGGCGGTGCAGGGTGCTCTAGTACCCGGAAATGGGAGCTCAGGGGGTTCCCGTGCCGGGGGTCCCACTCGCCCCTCGCCCCCCCAGGAGCGCCCCCGGCCCCAGCGCTGGAGCCATCGCGCTGCTCCGCTGGGCCCCGCCCCCAGCCCGGCCCCGCCCCCAGAGCCGCCTCCGGCCCCGCCATTGGCGCCGCTCTTTCCTGCCCGCCAATGGCAGCTCGGGCTGCTCGTGACGTCACCGGGCGCCGGGCAGATCCCGGCGGCGCAGGGCGGGAGACGGAGAAGCCAAAGGGACCGAGGGAGCGCGGGGGGAGGGGACGGGGCAATTCCAGGGAATTCCCCTGGATCCCCTCCTGCCATCCCCCGGACCCTCCTCGGCCGCGCCCTGCGGGACCCCCGGGCCGGGCCGGGCTGAGCTCCCGGGCCCCGCGGCCAAACTCTGCCTGGAACCCGCTGGGTTCGGCCCGAAGCGGGGCAAGCAGCGGGACCCGCGGATCCATTTTGTCCTGCGGCTGCGGGGCCCCAGCCCCGGCGGAGCAGGACTGGGCGCTGTGACCCCGATCCCTGACTCCCAATCTCCTTCTCTCTCTCTCTCCCTCCTCTGCCTTTCCTTTGGGTGATCATAAATCCCGGAGCGGCTGCAGAGCCCCGTGCCCAGCTCGGGTTTCCCAGGAAAGGGAGGCCTGGGGCAGAGGTGCCCAGGGATGGCCGGGAATGGGGTCCGGGGGTCCCTGGGGTCAGGGAAACAGGGGATGCAGGGGCTGGGAGAGGAGGATCCCCGGGACAGGGGTTGCAGGGGGGTGCTGGTGCAGGATGAGGGGTGCAGGGGGTCCCGGAGCTGGGGAAGGAAATGCAGGGGGTTCCCAGTGCCCAGGAATGGGGATTCAAGGGGGTCCCAGGGCTCCCAAAGCCCCTCCCAGGGGGGAGCAGGAGCTGGGTCAGGAGCGCTGTGGGAGAGAAAAGGGGGTGACCCCGGCATGGGGGGACATGGGGGAGTCACACGCGCTCCACGGGGGGGACACGACCCCCGGGGATCCCCCCTCACCTCCTCCCGCAGGCGGAGGCCGAGCCCCAGCCCAGGAGGACGAAGCCCAACACGAAGCCCCCGGCCCCCGTCAGCATCTTGGGGGGCGTCCGGCGGCAGCTCCGGGGGCGGGAGGGGCAGGATCCGGGAAACGGCGGCGGCTGCCGGGAAGGGACCGGGACGGACTGGAACAGGCTGGGATGGACTGGGACAGACTGGGACACCGGGATACGCCAGGACCAGAACCCACTGGGACCAGAACTGGGTAACAGAGGTCACACTGCGAGCAACAGGGACCACTCTGAGGACTGGGAGAAACTGGGAGCGTGCTGAGTGCAGCTGGC
Source organism: Aphelocoma coerulescens (assembly GCF_041296385.1). Classification (NCBI taxonomy): domain Eukaryota; kingdom Metazoa; phylum Chordata; class Aves; order Passeriformes; family Corvidae; genus Aphelocoma; species Aphelocoma coerulescens. Next base: position 1,304,371 of record NW_027183804.1, on the reverse strand, counting down.
AGCAGCTGGGAGCGGCTGGGTGCGTGCGGGAACAAACTGGGCGAACATGGAACACCCGGGGGACGCGGAACAGCCGAGGGACACGGGATGTCCACGGACCATGGAAGGTCCAAGGAACGCTGAGCGTCGCTGCCGCGGCTGGAAAAGCTTGAATGGAGTTTTTATGCCGTGACGTTGCCGGGGAGCAGCGGCAGCTCCACGCCCCCAGCCCGGGGGTGGGAGCAGGGGAGCCGCGGGCAGCACCTTCGGGGCACAGCCGGGGGCTGGGGGGCTCCTCCCCGCAGTTCATTTTCTCTCCCCTCCATTCACATCTTCTCCCCAGAATTGAAGTGTTTCTCGCCCCAATTAAACTGTTCTCCCTAATTAAGCCCTGAGGCCCCTCCCCGCGCCCGGCTCTTCCTGGCAGGACCGGCCGGGACCTTCTGGAAACAGCGGCGGGAAGACTTCAAAAATCATTATTTCGATTGATTTCGTTGGTTTCCGGGGGAGAAGCGGTAGGGCAGCATCTCACCACAAACCTCCGGGAGGGGAACAAAGGCTGTGTGGGGGAAATAGAGAAAAAACGCGAAGTTGTGGTAGAAAAAAAAAATTTAAATAAATAAATAAATAAATAAATAAATAAATAAAGAAAGAAAGAATAAAAGCAAAAAAAAAAAACCCAAAACAAAACAAAAAGAGTAATATAGATTATAAAATAAAATAGCATAAAATAATTATGAAAGAAGAAAATAACGCCAGAGCTTATTCCGTTGCGACTTTGGGTCTCTTCTCCGAGCTCCGAGCTGGGTCTGAGCCAGGAACCGGTGGGCTGGGAGAGACATCGCTGCTGCGGGGCTGAATATTTCCGAAACTAAAGTGTCAAGTGGCACCTGGAGGTTCCAGCAGTCCCCGCGCACACGTTCAATTCCCTCATTTCAAGCTGAAAGCTCAGCTCCACTCGTGACTCTGCTTTGTAGCGATGAATGGAAACATTCCCCGCAATTCCCGTAGGAAGAGCCCGGCAAGGTTCGCGTCGGGAGAGCTCCCTCGGGGCAGCCCCGGCTCCTGCCCTGCTTGAGTCCCTCTCGAGCCCGCTGTGGTTTCCAGCTGCTTCGCTCCAGCTGCCCCAAATGCCCGTGAATTGCACGGAACTGGAACAGATCCGAGTCCTCGTGGCTCGGGCTAAGGGCAGGGAGAGGTCACTGAGGGATCGCCATCGCGGCCACAAGAGCCCCGACGTGGGGAATGAACTGGATTTGGGACGGAGCGGATCAGAACAGGAGAGTGAGGAGGAAAATAAACCCTGGAACAGAACCTTCCCCCGACCTCTTTCTCCTTGCCGGAGTTCACTTTATGCCCGGCTCCTCCCTGCTGTGCCCAGCGGGGCAGGGAGAAGGGATGGGAGTCGCGCTCAGTTCGTGCCGCTGCTTCCCCCTCGGGGACAGGAATCCTTCCCTGCTGCGGCGTGGGGTCCCTGCCATGGGGTCAGTCCCTGCCCTGGCCAGCGGGGGGTCCCTCCCACGGGGTCAGTCCCTGCCCTGGACAGCGGGGGTCCCTCCCATGGGGTCAGTCCCTGCCCTGGCCAGCGGGGGGTCCCTTCCATGGGGTCAGTCCCTGCCCTGGCCAGCGGGGGGTCCCTCCCATGGGGTCAGTCCCTGCCCTGGCCAGCGGGGGGTCCCTCCCCAGCCGTGCGGTCACTCCCCGGCCCGGCCCTGAGGCGCGGGGCAGTCGCGGGGCAGCCGCGCTCCGGCCCCGTCGGCGGCAGCGCCGCTTCGTGCCGGGCAGGAGCGGCAGAAGGAGCCGGGCGGCGGCGGGGGCTGAATCCCGGCAGCAGCGAGGAGGAAGAAGAGGAAGAAGAGGAAGAAGAGGAAGAAGAGGAAGAAGAGGAAGAAGAGGAAGAAGAGGAAGAAGAGGAAGAAGAGGAAGGGGCCGGGGCCGCCTGCGGTGTCCGATCCCCGGCAGCAGCGGGGAGGCCTCGGGCAGAGGCGGCGGGCGGGGCCCTTTGGAGCCGCCCCGAGGGCTCGGTGCCGCCCCGGGCCCCTGAAGGAGCCGCTCGGCGGGACGGGCGAGCTGGGAACGAGAGAAAACCGCGAAAAAAGAAGAAAATCCGATCAAAGAGCCGCACCGAGGGGCGTCTCCGCCGGCCCGTGGCACCGAAGGAACTGCACCGAGAGACCGGCGAGGAGCCCGGCGCTGAAAGAGCCGCAGCGGAGGGCGTGGGATGGGAGGTGCGAATGGAATAAAAGAAGGAGAAGAGAATAATAAATTCTAGAAGAAGTGCACGGGGAGTGGCGGCTGCGCGGCGACTGAAAGAGCTGCAGCGAGGGAGCGTCGGGGCAGCAGCGCGGGGTCTCGGCCGCTCCGTGTGACCGAAAGAGCCGCAGCGAGGGACGGGCGGGGCACGGCTCGGATCGAGCCCTCCAGCTGCGCGAAGAGCGGCGACCCCGCGGGACCGCGCCGGGGCCGGGCGGCGGCGGCAGCCGGAGCCGGGGAAGCGGCTTGGAGCGGCGGAGACGAGCGGGGTGTTCCCGTCAGCTCCGCTCAGCCCTCGGGCACCGGGGGGTTCCGGGGCTTGTTCCCGTCAGCTCCGCTCAGCCCTCAGGCACCGCGCTGGGGCCCCGCGCACTTTTCCAGCCCGGCCGTCCCCACGGGCCGGGCCCCGCGGCTCCCGCTGCCGCCGCCTCGGCCCCGCCGAGCCCAGAAACTCCGGAAAATCGCTCCCATGCACTAAGGAACCTTTCCGTGCGCAGCCAGGGGCGCAGAGGGGGGATCCTTATAAAGTCCCCTCCCCTCAGTCCCTCCTGGGCACGGCCGGGCATTAGCGCAGCTCCCGGGGCTGTGTCCCGGCACCGGCTGCTGCCACAGGGCACGGGGCTGCCGCGCTCGGGCATTAAACGCGACAGATTTGGGGAGCAGGGACAGCCACAGAAAGCCTCGGGGAGCCTTCGGGAGCCTGGAGCTGCACGAGGGCCACAAAGGATGCCCTGGACACAGCGATGGCCCCAGCAGCGGCTCTGCCCCCCAGCACGGGGCTGTGTCCCAGACCCCACGCTCCAGCCCGAGGTTTGGGGGCGGCAGCGGAGCTGCTGCCGGAGGACGGATGGAGAGGCAGGAGCAGGAGGAAGAGGAGGGATAAAGGGGGAGGAGCAGGAGGAAGAGGCGGGCCCGAGGGGGCAGGAAGAGGAGCCTCCATGTGCATCCATCGCTCTCTGTGTCCGCAGTTCTCGGCCTCGGCTGCATCCCTTCCCCCATCCCGCAGGTGACCGGGGAGGGGCAGCTCGCCCCAAATATCTTGGGCGGTGCCTGGGGTTGTTTTGGGAGAGGGGATTTTTGGAGCTTGGAGGACTCCAGCACCGAGCCCCAAATAGCTTTGTTGGTGCCTGGGGGAGGGGGGTTTGGTGGGGCGGGGGAGGGGAGGCGGATGTTTGAATCTTGCAGGGCTCCGAATGTGAGTCGCAAATGCCCCTTGGGGGATATTGGGGAGCCCCCGGCACGCGGGGTTTTGGGGGTCCCGGTGGCGGCTGCCGGGAGAAATGGGATGGGGCGGGATGGGGCCCGGGAAGGGTGGGATGTGGATTGGGGTGTGGGATGAAGTGTGGCGGAGGGGGATGGGCGGGATGGGGCCTGGGATGAGGCAGGCGAAGGTTGGGGATGATGAGGCCGGAGGGACCCCAGTCCTCAGGGGCCTGCGGGGTATCCGCCAGCTCTGAGGGAGTTTTGGGGCACCCCTAATCCTGAGGGGGTGGTGCTGGCAGCGGGGGACACGTGGCTCCGGCACCTCTGGCCGCAGCTGAGCCCCCCCCGCCCCCAGCGCCCCCCGGAGCGGAATTTGGGGAGGGGGAGGTGGGGGCGGCCAGGCCGGGCCCCCCCGCGCTGTCCCGGCGGGGGCCGAGTGCGGGCGGGAGCCCCGCGGGGCCCGGCCCTGCCCGGGCACGGCTGATGCCGCCCGCCCGCGCTCCGCACTGGTCCGGACTGGTGCTCCCAGTGCCGTGCGGGGCGGGGCCGCTCTGGGGACCCCCCAGGGCACAGCGCGGCTGCTTTGGGGCTGTCGGCAGCGCCCGGCGCTGGGCATGGGGCGTGTGGGGGCAGCTGGGGCCGCACTGGTGGCACTGGTGGTGCTGGGAGCCCCCCCGGGCGCGGGGTGAGCGGTGAGAAGGGGGGCGGGTCTGGGACCCCAAACTGAGCGAAATGGGGAATGGAACCCCCAAAGTGAGCAGGAGGGGCCTGGAACCCCCAAAACCAAGGCCGGGAGAGGGGAGGCGGGGATTGGGGATGGGGAAGGTCCAGAAGGGGGGGAGAAGAGGGGGCTTGGACCCCCAAACAAAGCAGGATGGGGTTGGGACACCCAAATTGAGCTGGAATGGGGCTGTGGATTGGGGGAACGCTGAGAAAGGGGAGGAGAGGGGAGGGAAAGGTGGGATTGGGACAGAAGAAGAGCGGTTCCATGGGGGTGCAGCCCTGTCCCCCAGCACCTGAGCCCTGGAGCGATTCCCTGGGGCTCTGGGGAAGGGAGGGATCCGCACTGGGGGGGTCCCCAACCCCCCTGTCCATCCCTGGGCATGATCAGGGGGCTCCCCGTACACAGCAGCCGGTGCTGCAGCAGCCGTGGGGCAGAGGGGGTGGGAAAGGGGGAGCAGGGTGGGAGTGGAGGAGGAGCGGGAGGAAGAGGAGGGAGGGAGGTGGAGGAGGAGCTGTAGAACCACGAGGTTCCACCGCCCGCCCACTGTGTCCGCAGCACCCCCAGCCCCGGTAGCATCTTCCCCCCCATCCTGCAGGTGAGCGGGGAGGGGGAGCTCACCCCAAATCTACTGGGGGGTCACCAGGAGGGGTTTTTTTGGAGGGGTCTTTGGAGCTTGCAGATTCTGGAATCGAGCCCCAGATGTCCTTGCATGTCCCTGGGAGGGATTTTTTGGGCCAGAGGGGATATGTGGATCTTGCAGGACTCCAGAGCTGAGCCATAATTGCCTCTTGGGGGTCTTGCGGGGTCCATGTGAGGATCACCCAGTACTGGTGGGGTTGGACATTGGCTTTGGGGATCCCCAGGAGAGCTGGGGGCTGGAACACAGGACCCCTGGAGTGGGGAGAGCAGAGAGGGACGACACGAGAGCTGGGGGACGCCCAAGAGCCTGGAGGGGTGGGGGGGCCTGGAGATGAGGTGGGGCTGGGACTTCTCAGCCCTAAAAGGGGCAGTGAGGAGAGGGGGGAGCCCCAAGTGCCTGTAGTGGAGGGAGGCTGAAGAGGGAGACCCTGGAACCTCTGGGAGCCAAAGCAGAATCAGGAAAAAAGGGACCTGTGGGACCCCCAAAACCCCCCAGCATCCCTAAGCAGGACCCCGGAGAGGGGGGATCCCCAGGACCCACGGGACCCCCAGCAGCCCTGACAAGGGGGACCCCCAGAACCCCAAAGTGAGGAGACTGGAAAGGGGGAACTCCTGGAGGCTTTTTTTGGAGTCACTCTTGGTTTTTTGTTGGTTTTATGGACACCAGGTACCCGCTGAGTTCTAGAGATGGACTTGGGCAGGAGGAGCCCCCAACCCAACACACTCATCCCTTGTTTCTCCCCAAACCAGGATTTCCTATTCCCAACCCTTGGCCAGATGGAGGAGGAGGCTGTGAGGAAGAGGAAGATGCCCCGGGACCCCCAGGCAGGTGAGGAGGAAGTCAGTGCCCCTTTCCCCCTCTCTCCTGCTCCATCTCCCAGCCCAGCATCGCCCCCGGCTGCAGGACAACCCCGCTGCCGACACCGTCCTGCCGGGGACGGACTGGGGGGATCTCCTTCCCCTTCCCTGTGGCATGGAGGCAAATCCCATCCTCTCCTTGTCCTTCCTCCCCCAGACAAGGAGCTGAGCATGGAGCCCAGGGAGGACAAATCCCCGCGGCAGAACCTGGTGGAAGAGGCCTTTTTGAGCGGCTCCACGGCGCAGGAATCCAACGGGGAGGAAAAGCCCCGGAGATCCTGCAGGAGGAGGGGCTGGAAACGCAGCCCAGGGTGCTCTGAGGAGGAAAGACCCACCCTGTGCCGGGAAGGCGGCCGGAGATCCAGCCAGAGGTCAGAGCTGGTGGTTCATGAGCAGCTTCACGATGGGGAGAAGCCCCACAAGTGTGGGGAATGTGGGAAGAGCTTCAGCCGGAGCTCCCACCTGATCAGACACCAGATGATCCACACTGGGGAGAGGCCCTACAAGTGTGGGGAATGTGGGAAGAGGTTTCAGAGCAGCTCCAATCTCCTCCGGCACCAGCAGATTCACACGGATGAGAGGCCCTTCCGCTGCCCCGACTGCAGGAAGGGCTTCAACTGCAACTCCACCCTCATCAAGCACCGGCGCATCCACACAGGGGAGAGGCCCTACGAGTGTCCCGAGTGTGGGAAGAGCTTCTCACAGAGCTCTCACTTGATCATCCACCAGTGCATCCACACTGGAGAGAGGCCCTACGAGTGTCCCGAGTGTGGGAAGAGCTTCAGAGACAGCTCTGACCTGATCATCCACCGGCGCATCCACACTGGGGAGAGGCCCTACGAGTGTCCTGAGTGTGAGAAGAGGTTTCAGAGCGGCTCCAATCTCCTCCTGCACCAGAGGATTCACACAGAGGAGAGGCCCTTCCGCTGCCCCGACTGCAGGAAGGGCTTCAGGTACAACTCCCACCTCGTCAGGCACCGGCGCATCCACACAGGGGAGAGGCCATACGAGTGTCCCCAGTGTGGGAAGAGCTTCTCAGATAGCTCTAACTTGACCCAACACCAACGGAGGCACCGCTAAGGGAAGCCCTGTGAGTGCCCCGACTGCGGGAAGAGCTTTGTCCTCTGCTCCAGCTCCATCTCCCATCAGAGGAGCCACGTTTGGCAGAGCCCTGGTGACCCACATTCCCTGTGATCTCTGTTGGGAAGACCCCTGGCTGATGCTCTCCATGTTCTCCTGGATCCCTGTAGGCACCTGGGTGAACTCAGGGGCAGGAACATCCATCGGGACTCAGATCAACATTGGAAATTCATTAGGAAGAGCTGATTTATTGACTTTACAGCACAAAAATTCTCACCTGCTCTGTCCAATTGTTTCTTTTTGTGCCACCCAGCAATCCTGGATGATCTTGGAGGTCTTTTTCAACCTAAACACTTTCCTCCTTCATCCCATCACAACAACCATAATTGGGGTAGAAATAAAGAAATTAAACAAAGAGATCTAAAGCTGGGATTTGGGGTTGAATTTGGCGTTGGTTCAGGAGAATATTTGGGAGGATTTGGGTGTTGTGATGCCAAGGGTTGAGCAGACGGGGCCACGATCTCATAGTTGTGCTGGCAGAACGTGTCCACCTGAGCCTGTCTGTTCTCCAGGAATTCCGGTTGTCTGTCCCAGTCCCTGCCCTGGGTCTCCTGCTTTGGGCTGTGCCCCTCAAAGTGCCCAAATGTGTGCTGAAGTGCCTGAGCTGTTCCTGGCTGTGGATGTTCCTGTCCCCCAGCCTGTCCTGGTTGGTGCCATAGGGGGTGGGAGGTGGTCTGGGGGGCTCCTTGGGGGACTGGGAGGGGCTTTTGTGTCTCTTGAGGGCATTTGTGGTGCTTGGAGGGGCCTTTTAGGATGGTCTCTGAGAGAGTTATGGTGATCTTGGCATGGCTGTGTGTCTTGGAGAGAATTTGGGTGGATCTTGGGGTCATTTATGATGCAGGGAGTGGTTGGGGGGGTTCCTGGCTGAGAGCTGTGGGGTGGTTTGAGGGGTCCGGGAGTGGCTGTGGGGCTGGGAAGGGGTTTTAGGGCAGATGTGACCTCTCCCTCAGACCCCAAAGCTGCCACCAGACCCCACCCCCAAGATGCTGCCAGGGGTTGGGGGCTCCATATTCAGGTTCATCCTCCTGGCACTGCAGGAGAAGGTGAGGGGGGTCTCCAGGGGCCGTGTGTGTCCACCCAGAGCGTGTGTGACCCCCCTCATCCCGGTGTCACCCCCTTTTCCCTGCCCACAGGGCTCCTGAGCCAGCCCCTGCTGCCCCGGGAGGGAATTTGGGGAGGGGGCAGAGGGGGTGCGCAGCCCCCGCCGGGGGATGACCCCGGCCCAGCGCCCTTCGTTCAGCACCGAGCTGGGCTTGGGGCCGCAGGAGGAAGAGGCCGATGGGAAGCAGATCCTGCAGGGGGGACAGGGCTTGGGCTCAGGGCAAGGTCCTGCCCTGCACACCTGGCTCAGGTGTGAGCCTGCCCCGGGAAGGGAGCGGGACATTCCCATCCCCACGCATCAGGGCTGGGAGCAGCGCTGGGAGCACGGACATGGAAATCCTGGGAGCCACTGGGACCGCACTGGGGGGTGAATGATCCCCCCCAGCACCTTTCCAGGCCGCCCTGCGACCTGAGAAATGCTCGCTGGGCCTCGGCCTTGGCCAAGAGCCCCCGGGCTCAGCTGCTCTGAGCTCAGGCGCTGCCGGCTCCCGCAGCCCGCCCAGGGCCGCCCTGCCCGTGCCGGGGCTGTGCTGGAATTCTCTGCTGCTGCTGGGCCACTCGGGGGGTCTGGCCCCGCAGGAAAGGTGACCCTGAGCCAGGAGCTTTCCTTGGCCGCAGCAAAGCCTCGGCACGGAAAGACCTTCCCAGCGCTGTGCCCTGGGCCGGGAGGGATTGTGCCACCAGAGCTGTCCCTCCATTTCTTCTGCCAGGCAGCTTTAGCACAGGAAAAGTGGAGAAGCCAGAGCTGCCTCTCAGCTTTCCGCAGTCCTGCAGAGGAATCCTGTGTGGGAAGCAGCCTGGGAACAGGGTTGAGGTGCCAGGGCAGGGGAATTCAGAGCCCTTTCCTCCGCCGTGGGCCCAGGCTCTGGCCCTTGCCCTTTGCAATGGCCCTGCAGCTGCCAGAGGGGCCTTTTTGGCTCAGCTGAGAGCAGTCCTGCTGCAAGGCTGTCCTCGAGCTGCTTGGGCTGCACATGTGCCCAGGGAATGCTCATTGCTTGCAGTCTCAGGCGCTGTGGGTGTGCAGGTGTAACTACTGCAGGAGGGAACAGCTCTGCTGGGGGCAGTTCTTGCAAGGTGCTGGCCCTGGCTCGGGGCTGGGCCGGGGCCAGCGGCAGAAAATCAACTTGCAGCTCGGGCCCCGCAGCAGGGAGGAGCAGCAATTGCTGGGGGACAGAGACTCTTGCCAAGGGCCTGCGGGGCCGGGCCCCAGGGAACGGCTTCCCGCTGCCCGAGGGCAGGCTGAGATGGGATGTGGGGCAGCAATGGTTCCCTGGCAGGGCGCTCAGGGCCTGGCACAGGCTGGCCCCAGAAGCTGCGGCTGCCCCCGCATCCCTGCGAGTGTCCCAGGCCGGCTCGGCCATTGGGGCTTCCTGCCCAGGAGGGCTGGGCTGGGCTGGGGCTGCTGAGGGCGGGATGGGCTCTGGCTGAGCCAGCTGAAGGCTGCGCATGATGAGGCCGGGGGGACCCCGTTCCTGAGTGGGTTCTGGGGTATCCCCCATTCCTGAAGGGATTTCAGGGTATGTCCCATTCCTGAGGCAGTTTTGGGGTGCCCCCCAATGCTTCGGGAGGGGTTCTGAGAGGGGGGCTCTGGTACTTGGAAGGGGGACCTATTGTCAGGGAGCCGGGGAGCCCATTTTGGGAAGGATGCTGCTGTTTCTGGCAATGTTGAGAGGTTCTGAATGGGCTGTGGGGCCCTGGCTCTCATTTTGGGACTTGAGGTGAGCCCATGGGCACAGCAAGGGCTGAGGAGAGGTTCCAAGCTGCCATTTGGGATGGAGGGATTGAGCGGGGGCCTCCAATAAACTCAATGCCAGCCCCAATGTGTCGATGGCAGCCCCAAATGGCTCGATCCGTCAGCCCCAAGGCCCAGCTGTGGGGAGTCAGGAGCCACAGAAGGGGAATTGGTGTCCAGGAGGGGTGGGATGGGATGGGATGGGATGGGATGGGATGGGATGGGATGGGATGGGATGGGCATGGCGTGTTGGGGGTGGGATGTAGTTTTGGTGGGATGGGGTGGTTTGGGCACCTGGAGTGGGGCACTCCAGGGAGGAAAACCAGGAGCCGCTTTTGGGGAGGCTCCTGCTGCTTTTTGACAATTTTGGGGCCTCTAAGTGGCTTGTGGGAGGTTGCAATGAATTTGGGGAAAGGTGCCATAAACCGCCCGCAAATTGGGTGGCTGAGGTGAAGTCCCCACATTTTGGGAGGGTGAGAGGACCCCAACTGGGAGGGGATCCTGCTGCTTTGCACCCCTTCAATGGGGTGAGAAGTGGCTTGTGAGGAAAGGAAGGAAGGAATTCGGAAGGAATTCGGAAGGAATTCGGAAGGAATTCGGAAGGAAGGAAGGAATTCGGAAGGAATTCGGAAGGAAGGAAGGAATTCGGAAGGAAGGAATTCGGAAGGAAGGAATTCGGAAGGAAGGAAGGAAGGAAGGAAGGAAGGAAGGAAGGAAGGAAGGAAGGAAGGAAGGAAGGAATTCGGAAGGAAGGAATTCGGAAGGAAGGAATTCGGAAGGAATTCGGAAGGAAGGAAGGAAGGAAGGAAGGAAGGAAGGAAGGAAGGAAGGAAGGAAGGAAGGAAGGAAGGAAGGAGTGAAAACAATGTAAGTTCTGAATGAAAGAAAAAAAGGTAAATAACTGAGTTCTCTTTTAAAAAATATCAATTCCCTCTGAATCCAAATGTGCAGAAGACTTTTCACTCCACATTTGGGGTTTGTTTTTCTCTCTCATACTTTTTCTGGTTCTTTTCTTTCTTCTCTTTTATTTAATAGATAACACCTGCTAGGAAAGGAATGCAGAGCAAAATGAGACCCATTTCTGGCAGGCAATGAAGGAGTGGGCTCCTGGTCTGGTTCCTTTTGTGTGGATCCCTCATCTCTGCGGCACGGGGGGAATAGCAGTGCTGGGAGCCAGCAGCGGGCTCAGGAGCATCCCGCTCTGGCAGCTCTGAGGAGGTGGCACATGTCCTGCTCTCCTGCTGCCCTCCAAAGCACAGAATGTATTACCACAGGCCTGGTTCCTACGGTATAGCACCGTGTCCCGCAGCCATAGGGAGGAGGAGGAGGAGAAGATCCAGCAGGCAGGAGTTGTGCAGCAAGATTGATTTATTTAATTATTTTACAAACTCTTTTATAGACTTTTTTCTTCATAGCCTAATTGGACAAAGGGCCAGCCACCCCTTGGGGGTGATTGGCTAAAATCCTAAAACATCCATTGTCAAAATATTTTTCTACTATACCATAAACAAGACTTTTCAAGGTTGCAGGTGGCTTGGTTGTTTACATTCCCTGCTGTGGATGGTATCTTTTCAGCTTTATACCGGCTAGCGCTTGTATTTCAGTGCCTTAGAAAGCCTCGAGCAGCCCAGAGAGGCAGCACAGGCGATCTAGCACCTTAATAGCTCTAAAATCGGTACCTGTATCAGCTGCAGAGCAAATACCATCAGCAGAAGCAAAGAGGGAGAAATATAGCTCCCTGCCCGCTCAATTTCCTGCAGTTAGAAGCCTTAAGAAAGAGAGAGACAACCACAGATGTTCACAGGAAGATAGCTGAGCTGAGAGAGGGTGGAGCCTCCCCTCGACTATCCTTTATTCGGAGAAGAGGGAAGGGGAGGACCTGGGGTGAGTGGCCAATCAGACACTGCTGAAGAGTTTGAGTTACATTTGGTTTTGCCCGCGCTTCGAACAAAGGAGCTCGGAGCACGTGGCCGGAGCACGTGTCTTTGGGAGGGGGAGGGGAAGTTCAGAACAGGCAGCAACAATTCCCTATTTTTTTTTCTTTAAAGCTGGGTTGTAACTCTTAGTAACTTAAAGTGCATAGAACAGCAACAGAACAACAGTGCAAAACATAATTGAAATCTATCGTCCCTACAACTTCGATAGTACCTAGGATGCCTTTAAACTAGTTCCCCAGCAAAACTCAGGGGGTTAGTTAGGACATCTATGGTATGGAGTATCAGGACGAAGACTTACAGAGTACAGTGCAAAACCTGAGTGCAAAACAGTGCAACTTAACTCAAGGGATTAACATCAAAATCTGCAGTAGGGGGTTTACATGAGGGTGCAAAATTAGGATCCTTTTTACGGCGTCTCTTCCAGGAGGCAGTTTTAACCTCCTTAATTTTTGAGGAAGTGACATAAGGTTTTACCCATTTCCCTGGGATCCATCTCAGTCCTTGAGGGGTAGATACACTGGCATACCCACGTCCCCAAGTTACAAGTTTGTATGGTCCTTGGATTTTCTGAGTCTCTGGGTCCCGGATCAGGACTTCTGGATTCTCCTTCAGTTTCTGTCTCCCGGTGTTCTGGAAATGACGATAGATGGGAGGGTTTGGATCCTCAAAGGTGCCATTCAGGAAGTTTATGGTAAACAGTGCTTTGCTGAGTCTGAGGACAGGTGAGTTGAGTTTGGTGGTCCCTGATTGTTGTAGCAGCATTCGCTTGAGGGTTTGATGGGCACGTTCAACAATGCCTTGTCCAGTTGGGGAGTGAGGAATACCTGTAACGTGTCGAAATCCCCACTGCTGACGGAAGTTTTTAACCTCCTGAGAGGTGTAGGCAGGTCCATTATCAGTTTTTATCTCCTCAGGTATACCGAGCACAGCAAAAGCTTGGACAAGATGTTTTTCAACGTCCCTACCTTTTTCGCCTGCATGTGCAGAGGCATACATAGCACCAGAGAAGGTATCAATAGAAACATGAACGTATTTTAATCTCCCAAATTCAGGGAAATGTGTGACGTCCATCTGCCACACTTCACCACTCTTAATGCCTCTGGGATTGACTCCCATGCCCAGTGATGGAAGCTGTAGCTTCTGGCAGTTGGGACATGTTGCCACTATTGCTTTTGCCTGCGTCCGTGACAGATGGAACATGCGGATAAGAGCAGGAATATTTTGATGGTACATAGCATGGCTCAGTTTTGCCTGTTCGAAAACTTGGGGGAGCTTTGGTAAGTCGGCTGATAGAACTATGTCTGCTGGCATAGCCAGAGCATCAGCTCTACGATTACCTTCCGCAATAAATCCTGGCAAGTTTGTATGTGACCTCACATGCATGACAAAATAGGGATGCTCTCTGTGGGAAACCAGATAAATTAATTTTGAGAGTAAATCATAAATTTTTTTGTTTGAGATTTCTTTTAGGAGAGCATGCTCAGCTCTAACAGTTACTCCAGCTACATATGCTGAGTCTGTGACCAAATTAAAGGGTTCTTTGAACCTCTCAAATGCTCTAATGACAGCTGCTAATTCAGCTACTTGTGGTGATCCTTGGATTACCTTTATGTCAGATTCCCACTTTTGTGTCTTTGAATTTCTCCACGTGACCACGGACTTCTTACTTTTCCCTGATGCATCAGTAAAAACAGTAATCGCATCGAGGGGTTTTCTGCTTTGAATCTCTCGAGGGATGAAAGAGAATGGCAGATTAAACATTTCATGTTTTGGGTAATGATTTGAGATTTGGCCTGAGTAACTATCTAATGCAAATTGTAAATTTATATTATTTTGGAGTAGGTGATCTAATGCGTCTGTTGTTACTGGTAGGTAGATGCATGCAAAGTCACATCCTGCCAGGGTGCGGAGCCTTGCTCTACCCTTCATGATAATTTTTGCTATTAATTCTTGTGGCTGTGTGATGGTTTTAGGAGGCTGGAGTGGAAGGAAAACCCATTCAGTTATGATGAGGTGGTCCTTCTGCTCTTTGTCCCACTGAAATATGAGGCCGTGAAAGCGTGGTGCCTTCCCTAGAATGACAAGCTTAAAGGGTAGGGAGGGCTGATATCTGTGTGCTTGCCTGGTGGAAATGAGCTCTTGTATCTTTCTGAGAGACTGCCTTGCCTCTTCTGTCAGGGATCTGGGGGATGCTGGACCGCCTTCCCCTTGTAACAGGTTTGTAATGGGAGCTACATCCTCTGTGGTGAGTCCTAACCAGGACCTTAAATACTTCAGTGTCCCACAGATCTGTTGCACTTCCTCTAATGTTTTTGGGTTATTATTAATGGTGACGGGTGTTGGGGTGATAGAGGTTTCTGTGATTTTGAGTCCGAGGTATTTCCAAGGGCTTGTTCTCTGCATTTTTTCAGGTTGTAATTCAAAGCCCTTGGCCTCTAGGGCCTCAATCACCAAGGTAAGTGTCTGCTCAAGATACTGATTATTGGGAGCACACACCAGCACATCATCCATGTAATGTAGGATGATGGCTTTCTCTGCTTTGGCACGGATGGGAGATAGAATTTTAGCAATGTACTCTTGGCAGAGAGTTGGGGAATTTTTCATACCTTGGGGAAGCACAAGCCAATGGTAACGTTCCATGGGGGTTTCATGATTAAGAGAGGGTACAGAAAATGCAAATCGAGGGGCATCTGCAGGATGGAGTGGAATATGAAAGAAGCAATCTTTAATGTCAAGAACAGCTAAATGCCAATGTTGTGGGAGCATTGAAGGTGATGGCATACCTGGTTGAAGGGGTCCCATGTCTTCAATAACTTTATTAACTTCTCTAAGATCTTGGAGTAGCCTATATTTGTTCTTTCCCGTTTTTTTTATTACAAACACGGGTGTGTTCCATGGGCTGTTAGTTGGAACTGTATTTCCTTTAGCCAGTTGTTCAGCTACTAATGTTTTGAGTGCCTCTAAGTTTTCTTTTTTTAAAGACCACTGTTTAACTTGCACGGGTTCATCTGTTTTCCAAGTTAATTTTTGTGGAAGGCACTCTGCTTCAGTGGCCTGCAGGAGAAAATTTTGATGTCTAGGGGTGATATCAATTTTTGTTCCCCACTGAGACATGGCATCCCTTCCCCACAGGGTGAATTTGGTGTCCAGGACATACGGACAAAGAGTTGCTATTTGTCCTTCAGGACCTTCAATTTGGATGGTGTATTTGGATTGCTTTGCAATTTGGGTACCTCCAATCCCTTGTATGATGCCCTGAGATTGCAATTCCCATTGCTCAGGCCATTTATCAAATGGAATGACAGTCACATCAGCACCTGTGTCTATCATTCCCATTATACTGATTTTATGTGATTTATGACGGAGCTTACATTCTATTATAGGTTTGTTATTTCCCAAAACCTCAGTCCAACAGATGGCTGGGATATGACCATCTGTGGGCAGGTATTTGGGCAGTGGAATGGCCTGTGCAATGACTTGACCCTTTTGCATAAAGTACGGCGGATATATACATTGTACCATTAGGTTAGAACACCCATTCTGATCCACTTTCATGAGTGTGGGTGTAACCTCTATCCCAGCAGGTGTTACCCGAGTGTCCCCAATAACAAAAAGGTATGTAAAGTCTTGCATGTGGTCCACATTCTGGAATGAGATGGGTATGACAGTCTGTTTGTTGTTGTTGAAATGGTGTGTTTTGGCACAGGTTACCTTAAACCTTAGTCCAGAAGTCCAAGTTGCTTTGTCTGCAGCTCTATTTTTGTCTGAACGCGGAGCTGTTAGGACGCGTTGAGTTGCTGGTTTCCCTGCTGTTGACCTGGGGAAACAGTCTTTGGAGAGTTTTTATCAGCAGTTATAATGGCTCTGCAATTGCGAGCTACATGTCCCTTTTTCTGACAACGATAGCATATAAGGTTACCACGCGATTGAGTTTCTCCTGTACCCATAGCATTCTCCACAACTTCCCCAACCATCCCCACTTTTTCCAAAAAGGGAGCAGCTGTGTTCAGCTGCACCTTCTTTGTACAGACTTCGAGGATGGATTCAACAGTAGGAGGAGGATGAAGAGGGAGAGTGAGGATGACTTGTTTGCAAGCATCATTGGTATTCACTTGGAGAAGTTCGAGTAGGAGCGCTTGTCGGAGGTCAGGATTAGGGACCTGAGAAGAGACAGCTTCGCACAAACGGTTATAAAAGTGAATAATATTTTCATTTGGCAATTGCTTGATGGTGGTATAATGAGAGTTAGGAGTTTGAGATGGTAATAATGTTAAGGCCTTTTCAGCAGCACGTGTGATTTCAGTAAGAACTGGACGAGGGATAAGCATTGCTTGTTTTTGAGGATTTGCCATATTATTGTCACCAGATAAAAGGTCTAATGTGATATAATTATTCTCAAGGTCAAGGTAATTATCTGGAGTTTGCCACAAAATTTTTAGTAAATCAGATAAAATTATTTTCCATTGCTTTTTCCACATCATAAAATCACCAGCTGTTAGAAGAGTTTGCATCAATGTAAGTAGATCATGAGGCACTAGTAAGTGAGTTGCAAAAGTAGCACTTAAAAGGCTCTTAAAATAATTACTATGCATTCCAAACTCCTTAATGGCCTTGCACAAATCCTTAATATTAGAATAAGGTAAGGGTTTCCAGTCAGGGTTTGCTACATTGCTAGTAGGAGAGAGTGTAGTAGAAGCAGTTGGAGTTACTTCCTGGTATCCATGGGTTCCCGGATTTAAAGAGGTATTTACAGGATTGTGGAAACCAGGGACGGGACAAGAGGAAGCAGGGGCGGGGAGTGGAGGCGCAGGGGCGGGGAGTGGAGGCGCGGACACGGCCGGAGGAGGGGAGGGGTTGGGGGCGGGGTTGTTTGAGGCAGGGGCGGTACTTGAGCCATGGGCGGGCACAGAGGGAGGGGTGAAACACGACGCTGTGGGGGCGGGGTTAGGGGCGGGGTCAGATTGTGTAAGAGGGGTTCGGGACAAAGGGGTTGGAAGAGGGTATAAGGGAATTAACAGGGGTATTTTGCAGAGGCTTTTCATGTACTGCCTTTTTCTCAGGCAAAGTATAACTTAGTAACAGGAGAGGAAAGAATTTTGAAACTGTTTCATCTCCTGCACGCCTAAGAGAGGAAAGTTTTCTCCCCACCTTATCCCAAAATTCAGCAGATCTTATGTCTTCGGAGGTAAGATTAGGAAAGTATTGAAAAAGCCATCCTACAAAAGATTGAACTAGATTTTTAGCGTATTTATGCCCAGTTAAGGAAAGGTAGCTTTGAACTTGGTGGTATATTTCTCTATGGTGTGCAGAAACTTCAGATCCCATTATGAAAGCAACACCACAAACCTCAACCCAACTCGCCCAAAAGGAGAAAAAGAAGAGAAAGTTTGAACCGGCACCAGCTTAAGACAGGAGCCCCTAAACCAGCAGGGAAATACTCACCAGAAATCTGGATTTTACCACAGGAAAGCAGGTCCGGAGAAAAAAAACATGCGAGAAGGGTCTTCTGCTTTCAAGCCGTTCCCTCGCCACGTGGTGTGGGGGGGGTACAGGCTGAGCCTCTGGGCTCACTGTTACGCAAAAAGTAACAGCTCGCTACACAGAGCTGGCACAGCACGACGTGCAGAGCTAACTCCAGCAGACACACAGCTGCCGGGACACCCTGAAAGTCTCTCAGAACCGGAGTTCAGAGATAGCACGTTGGGCGCCAAATGTGGATGGTATCTTTTCAGCTTTATACCGGCTAGCGCTTGTATTTCAATGCCTTAGAAAGCCTCGAGCAGCCCAGAGAGGCAGCACAGGCAATCTAGCACCTTAATAGCTCTAAAATCGGTACCTGTATCAGCTGCAGAGCAAATACCATCAGCAGAAGCAAAGAGGGAGAAATATAGCTCCCTGCCCGCTCAATTTCCTGCAGTTAGAAGCCTTAAGAAAGAGAGAGACAACCACAGATGTTCACAGGAAGATAGCTGAGCTGAGAGAGGGTGGAGCCTCCCCTCGACTATCCTTTATTCGGAGAAGAGGGAAGGGGAGGACCTGGGGTGAGTGGCCAATCAGACACTGCTGAAGAGTTTGAGTTACATTTGGTTTTGCCCGCGCTTCGAACAAAGGAGCTCGGAGCACGTGGCCGGAGCACGTGTCTTTGGGAGGGGGAGGGGAAGTTCAGAACAGACAGCAACACCCTGCCACCTCTTCTGTGAGAGAGAAAAGTCTCTCACGGACTTAGAAAATAACAAGAAAATCCTCGCTAGCAGCATTTTTGTATCTACAGAATGCATGGGCAAGTTTAGGCCCAGCTCTGGGCACAGCCAGCATGGCCTGGGCACGGGAACGGGGAGCAAAGCGGGCGGGATCCTTCTGCAGCTGCCTGGTGGTTTCTGGTTTCTGTGCCCAGAGTGCCAGGATATTCTTAAGAGGTGCTTGTCCATGCAGCCCTTGGACAGGCCGTCCTTGGAAGAGCTCTTCAGTGCCCCTTGGCTGCAGGGTGTTCATGTGCCCTAGAGGATGGCAGAGAGCCACGGGCACAGTGTGATCCAGGGGCCTGGCAGGTAACAGCCCCACACATCTCTTGGCAATCAGTGGCAAAGCAAAGCAGACTATTTTGTCCTGCCTGTAGCTCTGAGCAGGGAGCATCAGAAGGGAACACGCAGCTCTTGGGCTGCAGCTGAGCTGGAGGCCTGCTCTGGCAAGCACTGGTGGCCACCATCCCCCCTGGTTTTGCTTGTCTGGTTCACTGATGGCTGGGGCCCTGGGCAGAACCCTGAGAGCCTGGTGTGGCCCCAGGGAAAGAGAAGGAGCCCCTGGAGAAGCTGTAGCAGGTGGGGCTGCTGCTGCTGGAGACACCAAGGACGAGCTCAAGGACGACAACCTCTTCCTGGAGCTGGCCAGCGACAGCTGAAGATGATGGCCTTTGATTCTGGCACCTTCTCCAAAGACACGCTCCACGGCCAGTGTGCAGGTGAGTCCAGAGCCAGGGGGATGCTGCCAGAGCTGGGCATGGCACGGCCTGGCCGGGCACCAAAGGTTCCCCCTTTGCTGGGGCGGCTGCAGCCAATTCTTCAGTGGCTGCCAATACATGTGTGTCAGTGCAAAGCTCTCAAGGGACTGATTAAAGCAGAGGACTGGAGACCATGACTGCACAAAGCTCTCAGAGACTCAAGTGTGGAAAAAGGAAAGTACCTTAAAAAAACCACAAGTACATTGACTTTAAGGGGATTTTTGGGGGTCTCTGGGAGTTTTTTTTTTTAATTTTGGATGTTTTTAAGGGTTTTTTGGGGGGAATTTGGGAGGGCAGGGCCGGGAGGGAGCGGGGCTAAAGGGGAAATGGGCGGGGCTAAAGGGGGAGTGGGTGGGGCTAAGGGGTGGCTTTGCAGGGGTCCTGAGGAGAGTTAGGGGGTTTGGGGCTTTTATTTGGGAATTTTGGGTCTTTAAGGGGATTTTTGGGGGTCTCTGGGGGGGTTTTTTTTGGAATTTTGGGGGTTTTTGGAGGTTTTTTGGGGGGAAATTGGGTCGGCAGGGCCGGGAGGGGGCGGAGCTAAAGGGGAAATGGGCAGGGCTAAGGGGTGGCTTTGCAGGGGTCCTGAGGAGATTTAGGGGGTTTGGGGCTTTTATTTGGGAATTTTGGGTCTTTAAGGGGATTTTTGGGGGTCACTGGGGTTTCTTTTTTTTTGAATTTTGGGGGTTTTGGGGGGTTTTTTGGGGGGAATTTCGGTTGGCAGGGCCGGGGATAAAGGGGAAATGGGTGGGGCTAAAGGGGGAGTGGTGGGGCTAAGGGGTGGCTTTGCAGGGGTACTGAGGAGATTTAGGGGGTTTGGGGCTTTTATTTGGGAATTTTGGGACTTTAAGGGGATTTTTGGGGGTCTCTGGGGGGTTTTTTGGGGGGAATTTTGAGGGTTTTTTGTGGGGTTTTTTGGGAAAATTTGGGTCGGCAAGGCGGAGACGGGGCGGGGCTAAAGGGGAAATGGGCAGGGCTATAGGGGGTAGTGGGCGGGCCTGATAGGTAGCTTTGCAGGGGTCCTGAGGAGATTTAGGGGGTTTGGGGCTTTTATTTGGGAATTTTGGTTTTTTAAGGGGATTTTTGGTGGTCTCTAGGATTTTTTTTTTGAATTTTGTGGGTTTTTGGGGGGGGATTTGGGTCGGCAGGGCCGGGAGGGGGCGGGGCTAAAGGGGAAATGGGTGGGGCTAAAGGGGGAGTGGTGGGGCTAAGGGGTGCCTTTGCAGGGGTCCTGAGGAGATTTAGGGGGTTTGGGGCTTTTATTTGGGAATTTTGGGTCTTTAAGGGGATTTTTGGGGGGTCTCTGGGGGGGGTTTTGTGGACTTCTGGGGGTTTTTGGGGTTTTTTTGGGGGGAATTTTAGTCGGCAGGGCCGGGAGGGGGCGGGGATAAAGGGGAAATGGGCGGGGCTAAGGGGTGGCTTTGCAGGGGTCCTGAGGAGATTTAGGGGGTTTGGGGCTTTTATTTGGGAATTTTGGGTCTTTAAGGGGATTCTTGGGGGGTCTCTGGGGGGGGTTTTGTGGACTTCTGGGGGTTTTTGGGGTTTTTTTGGGGGGAATTTTAGTCGGCAGGGCCGGGAGGGGGCGGGGATAAAGGGGAAATGGGCGGGGCTAAGGGGTGGCTTTGCAGGGGTCCTGAGGAGATTTAGGGGGTTTGGGGCTTTTATTTGGGAATTTTGGGGCTTTTATTTGGGAAGTTTGGGTCTTTAAGGGGATTTTTGGGGGTCTCTGGGGGGTTTTTTTTGGAATTTTGGGGGTTTTTGTGGGTTTTTTTCGGGGAATTTGGGTGGGCAGGGCCGGGAGGGGGCGGGGCTAAAGGGGAAATGGCCGGGGCTAAAGGGGGAGTGGGCGGAACTAAGGGGTGACTTTGCAGGGGTCCTGAGGAGATTTAGGGGGTTTGGTGTATTATTTGGGAATTTTGGGTCTTTAAGGGGATTTTTGGGGGTCTCTGGGGGGGTTTTTTTGGACTTCTGGGGGTTTTTGGGGTTTTTTGGGGGGAATTTCGGTTGGCAGGGCCGTGAGGGGGCGGGGATAAAGGGGAAATGGGCGGGGCTAAGTGGTGGCTTTGCAGGAGTCCTGAGGAGATTTAGGGGGTTTGGGGCTTTTATTTGGGAATTTTGGGTCTTTAAGGGGATTTTTGGGCGTCTCTGGGGGGGGTTTTTTTGGACTTCTGAGGGTTTTTGGGGTTTTTTTGGGGGGAATTTGGGTGGGCAGGGCCGGGAGGGGGCGGAGCTAAAGGGGAAATGGGCGGGGCTAAAGGGGAAATGGGCGGGGCTAAGGGGTGGCTTTGCAGGGGTCCTGAGGAGATTTAGGGGGTTTGGGGCTTTTATTTGGGAATTTTGGGTCTTTAAGGGGAGTTTTGGGGGTCTCTGGGGGTTTTTTTTTTTTGAATTTTGGGGGTTTTGGGGGGTTTTTTGGGGGGAATTTGGGTGGGCAGGGCTGGGAGGGGGCGGGGCTAAAGGGGAAATGGGTGGGGCTAAAGGGGGAGTGGGCGGGGCTATGGGGTGGCTTGGCAGGGGTCCTGAGGAGATTTAGGGGGTTTGGGGCTTTTATTTGGGAATTTTGGGTCCTTAAGGGGATTTTTGGGGGTCTCTGGGGGGGTTTTTTTTGGAATTTTAGGGGGTTTAATGGGGTTTTTGGGGGAGAATTAGGGTCGGCATAGCCGGGAGGGGGCGGGGCTAAAGGGGAAATGGGAGGGGCTAAAGGGGGAGTGGGCAGGGCTAAAGGGGAAATGGGCGTGTCTAAAGGGGGAGTGGGCGGAACTAAGGGGTGACTTTGCAGGGGTCCTGAGGAGATTTAGGGGGTTTGGGGCTTTTATTTGGGAATTTTGGGTCTTTAAGGGGATTCTTGGGGGGTCTCTGGGGGGGGTTTTGTGGACTTCTGGGGGTTTTTGGGGTTTTTTTGGGGGGAATTTTAGTCGGCAGGGCCGGGAGGGGGCGGGGATAAAGGGGAAATGGGCGGGGCTAAGGGGTGGCTTTGCAGGCGTCCTGAGGAGATTTAGGGGGTCTGGGGCTTTTATTTGGGAATTTTGGGACTTTTATTTGGGAATTTTGGGTCAAAAAGTGGATGTTTTTGGGTCTCTGGGGGTTTTTTTTTTGGAATTTTGGGGGTTTTGGGGGGTTTTTTGGGGGGAATTTGGGTGGGCAGGGCCGGGAGCGGGCAGAGCTAAAGGGGAAATGGCCAGGGCAAAAGGGGGAGTGGGCGGGGCTAAGGGGTGGCTTTGCAGGGGTCCTGAGGAGATTTAGGGGGTGTGGGGCTTTTATTTGGGAATTTTGGGTCTTTAAGGGGAGTTTTGGGGGTCTCTGGGGGGTTTTTTTTTTGAATTTTGGGGGTTTTGGGGGGTTTTTTGGGGGGAATTTGGGTGGGCAGGGCCGGGAGGGGGCGGGGCTAAAGGGGAAATGGGCGGGGATAAAGGGGGAGTGGGCGGGGCTAAGGGGTGGCTTTGCAGGGGTCCTGAGGAGATTTAGGGGGTTTGGGGCTTTTATTTGGGAATTTTGGGTCCTTAGGGGATTTTTGGGGTCTCTGGGGGGGGTTTTTTTGGAATTTTAGGGGGTCTAAGGGGGTATTTGGGGGAGAATTAGGGTCGGCAGGGCCGGGAGGGGGCGGGGCTAAAGGGGAAATGGGCGGGGCTAAAGGGGGAGTGGGCGGGGCTAAAGGGGAAATGGGCGTGTCTAAAGGGGGAGTGGGCGGAACTAAGGGGTGACTTTGCAGGGGTCCTGAGGAGATTTAGGGGGTTTGGTGTATTATTTGGGAATTTTGGGTCTTTAAGGGGATTTTTGGGCGTCTCTGGGGGGGGTTTTTTTTGGAATTTTGGGGGTTTTGGGGGGTTTTTTGGGGGGAATTTGGGTCGGCAGGGCTGGGAGGGGGCGGGGCTAAAGGGGAAATGGGCGAGGCTAAAGGGGAAATGGGCGGGGCTAAGGGGTGGCTTTGCAGGGGTCCTGAGGAGATTTAGGGGGTTTGGGGCTTTTATTTGGGAATTTTGGGTCTTTAAGGGGATTTTTGGGCGTCTCTGGGGGGGGTTTTTTTGGACTTCTGGGGATTTAAGGGGGTTTTTGGGGGAGAATTAGGGTCGGCAGGGCCGGGAGGGGGCGGGGCTAAAGGGGAAATGGGCGGGGCTAAAGGGGGAGTGGGCAGGGCTAAAGGGGGAAATGGGCGTGTCTAAAGGGGGAGTGGGCGGAACTAAGGGGTGACTTTGCAGGGGTCCTGAGGAGATTTAGGGGGTTTGGTGTATTATTTGGGAATTTTGGGTCCTTAAGGGGATTTTTGGGGGTCTCTGGGGGGGGTTTTTTTGGACTTCTGGGGGTTTTTGGGGTTTTTTGGGGGGAATTTCGGTTGACAGGGCCGGGAGGGGGCGGGGATAAAGGGGAAATGGGCGGGGCTAAGGGGTGGCTTTGCAGGAGTCCTGAGGAGATTTAGGGGGTTTGGGGCTTTTATTTGGGAATTTTGGGTCTTTAAGGGGATTTTTGGGCGTCTCTGGGGGGGGTTTTTTTGGACTTCTGGGGGTTTTTGGGGGTTTTTTGGGGGGAATTTCAGTCGGCAGGGCCGGGAGGGGGCGGAGCTAAAGGGGAAATGGGAGGGGCTAAAGGGGAAATGGGCGGGGCTAAGGGGTGGCTTTGCAGGGGTCCTGAGGAGATTTAGGGGGTTTGGGGCTTTTATTTGGGAATTTTGGGTCTTTAAAGGGATTCTTGGGGGGTCTCTGGGGGGGGTTTTGTGGACTTCTGGGGGTTTTTGGGGTTTTTTTGGGGGGAATTTTAGTCTGCAGGGCCGGGAGGGGGCGGGGATAAAGGGGAAATGGGCGGGGGTAAGGGGTGGCTTTGCAGGGGTCCTGAGGAGATTTAGGGGGTCTGGGGCTTTTATTTGGGAATTTTGGGGCTTTTATTTGGGAATTTTGGGTCTTTAAGTGGATGTTTGTGGGTCTCTGGGGGTTTTTTTTTTGGAATTTTGGGGGTTTTGGGGGGTTTTTTGGGGGGAATTTGGGTGGGCAGGGCCGGGAGGGGGCGGAGCTAAAGGGGAAATGGCCGGGGCTAAAGGGGGAGTGGGCGGGGCTAAGGGGTGGCTTTGAAGGGGTCCTGAGGAGATTTAGGGGGTTTGGGGCTTTTATTTGGGAATTTTGGGTCTTTAAGGGGAGTTTTGGGGGTCTCTGGGGTTTTTTTTTTTTGAATTTTGGGGGTTTTGGGGGGTTTTTTGGGGGAATTTGGGTGGGCAGGGCCGGGAGGGGGCGGGGCTAAAGGGGAAATGGGCGTGTCTAAAGGGGGAGTGGGCAGAACTAAGGGGTGACTTTGCAGGGGTCCTGAGGAGATTTAGGGGGTTTGGGGCTTTTATTTGGGAATTTTGGGTCTTTAAGGGGATTTTTGGGCGTCCCTGGGGAGGGTTTTTTTGGACTTCCTGGGGTTTTTGGGGGTTTTTTTGGGGGAATTTGGGTCGGCAGGACCGGGAGGGGGCGGAGCTAAAGGGGAAATGGGTGGGGCTAAAGGGGAAATGGGCGGGGCTATTGGGTGGCTTTGCAGGGGTCCTGAGGAGATTTAGGGGGTTTGGGGCTTTTATTTGGGAATTTTGGGTCTTTAAGGGGATTCTTGGGGGGTCTCTGCGGGGGGTTTTGTGGACTTTTTGGGGTTTTTTTAGGGGGAATTTGAGTCGGCAGGGCCGGGAGGGGGCGGGGCTAAAGGGGAAATGGGCGGGGCTAAAGGGGAGTGGGCGGGGCTAAAGGGGAAATGGGCGTGTCTAAAGGGGGAGTGGGCAGAACTAAGGGGAGACTTTGCAGGGGTCCTGAGGAGATTTAGGGGGTTTGGGGCTTTTATTTGGGAATTTTGGGTCTTTAAGGGGATTTTTGGGGGTCTCTGGGGGGTTTTTTTTTGGAATTTTGGGGGTTTTGGGGGGTTTTTTGGGGGGAATTTGGGTCGGCAGGGCCGGGAAATGGGCGGGGCTAAAGGGGAAATGGGCGGGGCTAAGGGGGAGTGGGCGGGGCTAAGGGGTGGCTTTGCAGGGGTCCTGAGGAGATTTAGGGGGTTTGGGGCTTTTATTTGGGATTTTTGGGTCTTTAAGAAGATTTTTGAGGGTCTCTGGGGTTATTTTTTTCGGAATTTTGGGGTTTTTTGGGGGTTTTTGGGAGGGAATTTGGGTTGGCAGGGCCGGGAGGGGGCGGAGCTAAAGGGGAAATGGGCGGGGTTAAAGGGGGAGTGGGCGGGGCTAGGGGGTGGCTTTGCAGGGGTCCTGAGGAGATTTAGGGGGTGTGGGGCTTTTATTTGGGATTTTTGGGTCTTTAAGGGGAGTTTTGGGGGTCTCTGGGGGTTTTTTTTTTGGAATTTTGAGGGTTTTGGGGGGTTTTTTGGGGGGAATTTGGGTTGGCAGGGCCGGGAGGGGGCGGGGCTAAAGGGGAAATGGGCGGGGCTAAAGGAGGAGTGGGCGGGGCTATGGGGTGGCTTTGCAGGGGTCCTGAGGAGATTTAGGGGGTTTGGGGCTTTTATTTGGGAATTTTGGGTCCTTAAGGGGATTTTTGGGGGTCTCTGGGGGGGTTTTTTTTTGGAATTTTAGGGGGTTTAAGGGGGTTTTTGGGGGAGAATTAGGGTCGGCAGGGCCGGGAGGGGGCGGGGCTAAAGGGGAAATGGGCGGGGCTAAAGGGGAAATGGGCGTGTCTAAAGGGGGAGTGGGCGGAACTAAGGGGTGACTTTGCAGTGGTCCTGAGGAGATTTAGGGGGTTTGGTGTATTATTTGGGAATTTTGGGTCTTTAAGGGGATTTTTGGGCGTCTCTGGGGGGGGTTTTTTTGGACTTCTGGGGGTTTTTGGGGTTTTTTGGGGGGAATTTCGGTTGGCAGGGCCGGGAGGGGGCGGGGCTAAAGGGGAAATAGGCGGGGCTAAGGGGTGGCTTTGCAGGGGTCCTGAGGAGATTTAGGGAGTTTGGGGCTTTTATTTGGGAATTTTGGGTCTTTAAGGGGATTTTTGGGGGTCTCTGGGGGGGGGGTTTTTTGGAATTTTAGGGGGTTTAAGGGGGTTTTTGGGGGAGAATTAGGGTCGGCAGGGCCGGGAGGGGGCAGGGCTAAAGGGGAAATGGGTGGGGCTAAAGGGGAGTGGGCAGGGCTAAAGGGGAAATGGGCGTGTCTAAAGGGGGAGTGGGCAGAACTAAGGGGTGACTTTGCAGGGGTCCTGAGGAGATTTAGGGGGTTTGGGGCTTTTATTTGGGAATTTTGGGTCTTTAAGGGGATTTTTGGGCGTCCCTGGGGGGGGTTTTTTTGGACTTCCTGGGGTTTTTGGGGGTTTTTTGGGGGGAATTTGGGTTGGCAGGGCCGGGAGGGGGCGGAGCTAAAGGGGAAATGGGCGGGGTTAAAGGGGGAGTGGGCGGGGCTAAGGGGTGGCTTTGCAGGGGTCCTGAGGAGATTTAGGGGGTTTGGGGCTTTTATTTGGGAATTTTGGGTCTTTAAGGGGAGTTTTGGGGGTCTCTGGGGGTTTTTTTTTTGGAATTTTGAGGGTTTTGGGGGGTTTTTTGGGGGGAATTTGGGTGGGCAGGGCCGGGAGGGGGCGGGGCTAAAGGGGAAATGGGCGGGGCTAAAGGAGGAGTGGGCGGGGCTATGGGGTGGCTTTGCAGGGGTCCTGAGGAGATTTAGGGGGTTTGGGGCTTTTATTTGGGAATTTTGGGTCCTTAAGGGGATTTTTGGGGGTCTCTGGGGGTTTTTTTTTTGGAATTTTAGGGGGTTTAAGGGGGTTTTTGGGGGAGAATTAGGGTCGGCAGGGCCGGGAGGGGGCGGGGCTAAAGGGGAAATGGGCGTGTCTAAAGGGGGAGTGGGCGGAACTAAGGGGTGACTTTGCAGTGGTCCTTAGGAGATTTAGGGGGTTTGGTGTATTATTTGGGAATTTTGGGTCTTTAAGGGGATTTTTGGGCGTCTCTGGGGGGGGTTTTTTTGGACTTCTGGGGGTTTTTGGGGTTTTTTGGGGGGAATTTCGGTTGGCAGGGCCGGGAGGGGGCGGGGCTAAAGGGGAAATAGGCGGGGCTAAGGGGTGGCTTTGCAAGAGTCCTGAGGAGATTTAGGGAGTTTGGGGCTTTTATTTGGGAATTTTGGGTCTTTAAGGGGATTTTTGGGGGTCTCTGGGGGGGGTTTTTTTGGAATTTTAGGGGGTTTAAGGGGGTTTTTGGGGGAGAATTAGGGTCGGCAGGGCCGGGAGGGGGCGGGGCTAAAGGGGAAATGGGTGGGGCTAAAGGGGGAGTGGGCGGGGCTAAAGGGGAAATGGGCGTGTCTAAAGGGGGAGTGGGCAGAACTAAGGGGTGACTTTGCAGGGGTCCTGAGGAGATTTAGGGGGTTTGGGGCTTTTATTTGGGAATTTTGGGTCTTTAAGGGGATTTTTGGGCGTCCCTGGGGGGGGTTTTTTTGGACTTCCTGGGGTTTTTGGGGGTTTTTTGGGGGGAATTTGGGTGGGCAGGGCCGGGAGGGGGCGGAGCTAAAGGGGAAATGGGTGGGGCTAAAGGGGAAATGGGCGGGGCTATGGGGTGGCTTTGCAGGGGTCCTGAGGAGATTTAGGGGCTTTGGGGCTTTTATTTGGGAATTTTGGGTCTTTAAGGGGATTCTTGGGGGGTCTCTGCGGGGGGTTTTGTGGACTTTTTGGGGTTTTTTTGGGGGGAATTTTAGTCGGCAGGGCCGGGAGGGGGCGGGGCTAAAGGGGAAATGGGCGGGGCTAAAGGGGAGTGGGCGGGGCTAAAGGGGAAATGGGCGTGTCTAAAGGGGGAGTGGGCAGAACTAAGGGGAGACTTTGCAGGGGTCCTGAGGAGATTTAGGGGGTTTGGGGCTTTTATTTGGGAATTTTGGGTCTTTAAGGGGATTTTTGGGGGTCTCTGGGGGGTTTTTTTTTGGAATTTTGGGGGTTTTGGGGGGTTTTTTGGGGGGAATTTGGGTCGGCAGGGCCGGGAGGGGGCGGGGCTAAAGGGGAAATGGGCGGGGCTAAGGGGAGTGGGCGGGGCTAAGGGGTGGCTTTGCAGGGGTCCTGAGGAGATTTAGGGGGTTTGGGGCTTTTATTTGGGAATTTTGGGTCTTTAAGAAGATTTTTGAGGGTCTCTGGGGTTATTTTTTTCGGAATTTTGGGGTTTTTTGGGGGTTTTTGGGAGGGAATTTGGGTTGGCAGGGCCGGGAGGGGGCGGAGCTAAAGGGGAAATGGGCGGGATTAAAGGGGGAGTGGGCGGGGCTAGGGGGTGGCTTTGCAGGGGTCCTGAGGAGATTTAGGGGGTTTGGGGCTTTTATTTGGGATTTTTGGGTCTTTAAGAAGATTTTTGAGGGTCTCTGGGGGTTTTTTTTTCGGAATTTTGGGGTTTTTTGGGGGTTTTTGGGAGGGAATTTGGGTCGGCAGGGCCGGGAGGGGGTGGAGCTAAAGGGGAAATGGGCGGGGCAAAAGGGGGAGTGGGCGGGGCTAAGGGGTGGCTTTGAAGGGGTCCTGAGGAGATTTAGGGGGTGTGGGGCTTTTATTTGGGAATTTTGGGTCTTTAAGGGGAGTTTTGGGGGTCTCTGGGGGGTTTTTTTTTGGAATTTTGGGGGTTTTGGGGGGTTTTTTGGGGGGAATTTGGGTGGGCAGGGCCGGGAGGGGGCGGGGCTAAAGGGGAAATGGGCGGGGATAAAGGGGGAGTGGGCGGGGCTAAGGGGTGGCTTTGCAGGGGTCCTGAGGAGATTTAGGGGGTTTGGGGCTTTTATTTGGGAATTTTGGGTCCTTAGGGGATTTTTGGGGTCTCTGGGGGGGGTTTTTTTGGAATTTTAGGGGGTCTAAGGGGGTATTTGGGGGAGAATTAGGGTCGGCAGGGCCGGGAGGGGGCGGGGCTAAAGGGGAAATGGGCGGGGCTAAAGGGGGAGTGGGCGGGGCTAAAGGGGAAATGGGCGTGTCTAAAGGGGGAGTGGGCGGAACTAAGGGGTGACTTTGCAGGGGTCCTGAGGAGATTTAGGGGGTTTGGTGTATTATTTGGGAATTTTGGGTCTTTAAGGGGATTTTTGGGCGTCTCTGGGGGGGGTTTTTTTGGAATTTTGGGGGTTTTGGGGGGTTTTTTGGGGGGAATTTGGGTCGGCAGGGCTGGGAGGGGGCGGGGCTAAAGGGGAAATGGGCGAGGCTAAAGGGGAAATGGGCGGGGCTAAGGGGTGGCTTTGCAGGGGTCCTGAGGAGATTTAGGGGGTTTGGGGCTTTTATTTGGGAATTTTGGGTCTTTAAGGGGATTTTTGGGCGTCTCTGGGGGGGGTTTTTTTGGACTTCTGGGGGTTTAAGGGGGTTTTTGGGGGAGAATTAGGGTCGGCAGGGCCGGGAGGGGGCGGGGCTAAAGGGGAAATGGGCGGGGCTAAAGGGGGAGTGGGCAGGGCTAAAGGGGGAAATGGGCGTGTCTAAAGGGGGAGTGGGCGGAACTAAGGGGTGACTTTGCAGGGGTCCTGAGGAGATTTTGGGGGTTTGGTGTATTATTTGGGAATTTTGGGTCCTTAAGGGGATTTTTGGGGGTCTCTGGGGGGGGTTTTTTTGGACTTCTGGGGGTTTTTGGGGTTTTTTGGGGGGAATTTCGGTTGACAGGGCCGGGAGGGGGCGGGGATAAAGGGGAAATGGGCGGGGCTAAGGGGTGGCTTTGCAGGAGTCCTGAGGAGATTTAGGGGGTTTGGGGCTTTTATTTGGGAATTTTGGGTCTTTAAGGGGATTTTTGGGCGTCTCTGGGGGGGGTTTTTTTGGACTTCTGGGGGTTTTTGGGGGTTTTTTGGGGGGAATTTTAGTCGGCAGGGCCGGGAGGGGGCGGAGCTAAAGGGGAAATGGGAGGGGCTAAAGGGGAAATGGGCGGGGCTAAGGGGTGGCTTTGCAGGGGTCCTGAGGAGATTTAGGGGGTTTGGGGCTTTTATTTGGGAATTTTGGGTCTTTAAAGGGATTCTTGGGGGGTCTCTGGGGGGGGTTTTGTGGACTTCTGGGGGTTTTTGGGGTTTTTTTGGGGGGAATTTTAGTCTGCAGGGCCGGGAGGGGGCGGAGCTAAAGGGGAAATGGGCGGGGCTAAGGGGTGGCTTTGCAGGGGTCCTGAGGAGATTTAGGGGGTCTGGGGCTTTTATTTGGGAATTTTGGGGCTTTTATTTGGGAATTTTGGGTCTTTAAGTGGATGTTTGTGGGTCTCTGGGGGGGTTTTTTTTTGAATTTTGTGGGTTTTGGGGGGTTTTTTGGGGGGAATTTGGGTGGGCAGGGCCGGGAGGGGGCGGAGCTAAAGGGGAAATGGCCGGGGCTAAAGGGGGAGTGGGCGGGGCTAAGGGGTGGCTTTGAAGGGGTCCTGAGGAGATTTAGGGGGTTTGGGGCTTTTATTTGGGAATTTTGGGTCTTTAAGGGGAGTTTTGGGGGTCTCTGGGGTTTTTTTTTTTTGAATTTTGGGGGTTTTGGGGGGTTTTTTGGGGGAATTTGGGTGGGCAGGGCCGGGAGGGGGCGGGGCTAAAGGGGAAATGGGCGGGGCTAAAGGAGGAGTGGGCAGAACTAAGGGGTGACTTTGCAGGGGTCCTGAGGAGATTTAGGGGGTTTGGGGCTTTTATTTGGGAATTTTGGGTCTTTAAGGGGATTTTTGGGCGTCCCTGGGGAGGGTTTTTTTGGACTTCCTGGGGTTTTTGGGGGTTTTTTTGGGGGAATTTGGGTCGGCAGGACCGGGAGGGGGCGGAGCTAAAGGGGAAATGGGTGGGGCTAAAGGGGAAATGGGCGGGGCTATTGGGTGGCTTTGCAGGGGTCCTGAGGAGATTTAGGGGGTTTGGGGCTTTTATTTGGGAATTTTGGGTCTTTAAGGGGATTCTTGGGGGGTCTCTGCGGGGGGTTTTGTGGACTTTTTGGGGTTTTTTTAGGGGGAATTTTAGTCGGCAGGGCCGGGAGGGGGCGGGGCTAAAGGGGAAATGGGCGGGGCTAAAGGGGAGTGGGCGGGGCTAAAGGGGAAATGGGCGTGTCTAAAGGGGGAGTGGGCAGAACTAAGGGGAGACTTTGCAGGGGTCCTGAGGAGATTTAGGGGGTTTGGGGCTTTTATTTGGGAATTTTGGGTCTTTAAGGGGATTTTTGGGGGTCTCTGGGGGGTTTTTTTTTGGAATTTTGGGGGTTTTGGGGGGTTTTTTGGGGGGAATTTGGGTCGGCAGGGCCGGGAGGAGGCGGGGCTAAAGGGGAAATGGGCGGGGCTAAGGGGGAGTGGGCGGGGCTAAGGGGTGGCTTTGCAGGGGTCCTGAGGAGATTTAGGGGGTTTGGGGCTTTTATTTGGGATTTTTGGGTCTTTAAGAAGATTTTTGAGGGTCTCTGGGGTTATTTTTTTCGGAATTTTGGGGTTTTTTGGGGGTTTTTGGGAGGGAATTTGGGTTGGCAGGGCCGGGAGGGGGCGGAGCTAAAGGGGAAATGGGCGGGGTTAAAGGGGGAGTGGGCGGGGCTAGGGGGTGGCTTTGCAGGGGTCCTGAGGAGATTTAGGGGGTTTGGGGCTTTTATTTGGGATTTTTGGGTCTTTAAGAAGATTTTTGAGGGTCTCTGGGGGTTTTTTTTTCGGAATTTTGGGGTTTTTTGGGGGTTTTTGGGAGGGAATTTGGGTCGGCAGGGCCAGGAGGGGGCGGGGCTAAAGGGGAAATGGGCGGGGCTAAAGGAGGAGTGGGCGGGGCTATGGGGTGGCTTTGCAGGGGTCCTGAGGAGATTTAGGGGGTTTGGGGCTTTTATTTGGGAATTTTGGGTCTTTAAGGGGAGTTTTGGGGGTCTCTGGGGGTTTTTTTTTTGGAATTTTGAGGGTTTTGGGGGGTTTTTTGGGGGGAATTTGGGTTGGCAGGGCCGGGAGGGGGCGGGGCTAAAGGGGAAATGGGCGGGGCTAAAGGAGGAGTGGGCGGGGCTAAGGGGTGGCTTTGCAGGGGTCCTGAGGAGATTTAGGGGGTTTGGGGCTTTTATTTGGGAATTTTGGGTCCTTAAGGGGATTTTTGGGGGTCTCTGGGGGGGTTTTTTTTTGGAATTTTAGGGGGTTTAAGGGGGTTTTTGGGGGAGAATTAGGGTCGGCAGGGCCGGGAGGGGGCGGGGCTAAAGGGGAAATGGGCGGGGCTAAAGGGGGAGTGGGCGGGGCTAAAGGGGAAATGGGCGTGTCTAAAGGGGGAGTGGGCGGAACTAAGGGGTGACTTTGCAGTGGTCCTGAGGAGATTTAGGGGGTTTGGTGTATTATTTGGGAATTTTGGGTCTTTAAGGGGATTTTTGGGCGTCTCTGGGGGGGGTTTTTTTGGACTTCTGGGGGTTTTTGGGGTTTTTTGGGGGGAATTTCGGTTGGCAGGGCCGGGAGGGGGCGGGGCTAAAGGGGAAATAGGCGGGGCTAAGGGGTGGCTTTGCAAGAGTCCTGAGGAGATTTAGGGGGTCTGGGGCTTTTATTTGGGAATTTTGGGGCTTTTTTTTGGGAATTTTGGGTCTTTAAGTGGATGTTTGTGGGTCTCTGGGGGTTTTTTTTTTGGAATTTTGGGGGTTTTGGGGGGTTTTTTGGGGGGAATTTGGGTGGGCAGGGCCGGGAGGGGGCGGAGCTAAAGGGGAAATGGCCGGGGCTAAAGGGGGAGTGGGCGGGGCTAAGGGGTGGCTTTGAAGGGGTCCTGAGGAGATTTAGGGGGTTTGGGGCTTTTATTTGGGAATTTTGGGTCTTTAAGGGGAGTTTTGGGGGTCTCTGGGGTTTTTTTTTTTTGAATTTTGGGGGTTTTGGGGGGTTTTTTGGGGGAATTTGGGTGGGCAGGGCCGGGAGGGGGCGGGGCTAAAGGGGAAATGGGCGTGTCTAAAGGGGGAGTGGGCAGAACTCAGGGGTGACTTTGCAGGGGTCCTGAGGAGATTTAGGGGGTTTGGGGCTTTTATTTGGGAATTTTGGGTCTTTAAGGGGATTTTTGGGCGTCCCTGGGGAGGGTTTTTTTGGACTTCCTGGGGTTTTTGGGGGTTCTTTTGGGGGAATTTGGGTCGGCAGGACCGGGAGGGGGCGGAGCTAAAGGGGAAATGGGTGGGGCTAAAGGGGAAATGGGCGGGGCTATTGGGTGGCTTTGCAGGGGTCCTGAGGCGATTTAGGGGGTTTGGGGCTTTTAGTTGGGAATTTTGGGTCTTTAAGGGGATTCTTGGGGGGTCTCTGCGGGGGGTTTTGTGGACTTTTTGGGGTTTTTTTAGGGGGAATTTTAGTCGGCAGGGCCGGGAGGGGGCGGGGCTAAAGGGGAAATGGGCGTGTCTAAAGGGGGAGTGGGCAGAACTAAGGGGAGACTTTGCAGGGGTCCTGAGGAGATTTAGGGGGTTTGGGGCTTTTATTTGGGAATTTTGGGTCTTTAAGGGGATTTTTGGGGGTCTCTGGGGGGTTTTTTTTTGGAATTTTGGGGGTTTTGGGGGGTTTTTTGGGGGGAATTTGGGTCGGCAGGGCCGGGAGGAGGCGGGGCTAAAGGGGAAATGGGCGGGGCTAAGGGGGAGTGGGCGGGGCTAAGGGGTGGCTTTGCAGGGGTCCTGAGGAGATTTAGGGGGTTTGGGGCTTTTATTTGGGATTTTTGGGTCTTTAAGAAGATTTTTGAGGGTCTCTGGGGTTATTTTTTTCGGAATTTTGGGGTTTTTTGGGGGTTTTTGGGAGGGAATTTGGGTTGGCAGGGCCGGGAGGGGGCGGAGCTAAAGGGGAAATGGGCGGGGTTAAAGGGGGAGTGGGCGGGGCTAGGGGGTGGCTTTGCAGGGGTCCTGAGGAGATTTAGGGGGTTTGGGGCTTTTATTTGGGATTTTTGGGTCTTTAAGAAGATTTTTGAGGGTCTCTGGGGGTTTTTTTTTCGGAATTTTGGGGTTTTTTGGGGGTTTTTGGGAGGGAATTTGGGTCGGCAGGGCCAGGAGGGGGCGGGGCTAAAGGGGAAATGGGCGGGGTTAAAGGGGGAGTGGGCGGGGCTAAGGGGTGGCTTTGCAGGGGTCCTGAGGAGATTTAGGGGGTTTGGGGCTTTTATTTGGGAATTTTGGGTCTTTAAGGGGAGTTTTGGGGGTCTCTGGGGGTTTTTTTTTTGGAATTTTGAGGGTTTTGGGGGGTTTTTTGGGGGGAATTTGGGTTGGCAGGGCCGGGAGGGGGCGGGGCTAAAGGGGAAATGGGCGGGGCTAAAGGAGGAGTGGGCGGGGCTATGGGGTGGCTTTGCAGGGGTCCTGAGGAGATTTAGGGGCTTTGGGGCTTTTATTTGGGAATTTTGGGTCCTTAAGGGGATTTTTGGGGGTCTCTGGGGGGGTTTTTTTTTGGAATTTTAGGGGGTTTAAGGGGGTTTTTGGGGGAGAATTAGGGTCGGCAGGGCCGGGAGGGGGCGGGGCTAAAGGGGAAATGGGCGGGGCTAAAGGGGGAGTGGGCGGGGCTAAAGGGGAAATGGGCGTGTCTAAAGGGGGAGTGGGCGGAACTAAGGGGTGACTTTGCAGTGGTCCTGAGGAGATTTAGGGGGTTTGGTGTATTATTTGGGAATTTTGGGTCTTTAAGGGGATTTTTGGGCGTCTCTGGGGGGGGTTTTTTTGGACTTCTGGGGGTTTTTGGGGTTTTTTGGGGGGAATTTCGGTTGGCAGGGCCGGGAGGGGGCGGGGCTAAAGGGGAAATAGGCGGGGCTAAGGGGTGGCTTTGCAGGGGTCCTGAGGAGATTTAGGGAGTTTGGGGCTTTTATTTGGGAATTTTGGGTCTTTAAGGGGATTTTTGGGGGTCTCTGGGGGGGGGGTTTTTTGGAATTTTAGGGGGTTTAAGGGGGTTTTTGGGGGAGAATTAGGGTCGGCAGGGCCGGGAGGGGGCAGGGCTAAAGGGGAAATGGGTGGGGCTAAAGGGGAGTGGGCAGGGCTAAAGGGGAAATGGGCGTGTCTAAAGGGGGAGTGGGCAGAACTAAGGGGTGACTTTGCAGGGGTCCTGAGGAGATTTAGGGGGTTTGGGGCTTTTATTTGGGAATTTTGGGTCTTTAAGGGGATTTTTGGGCGTCCCTGGGGGGGGTTTTTTTTGGACTTCCTGGGGTTTTTGGGGGTTTTTTGGGGGGAATTTGGGTTGGCAGGGCCGGGAGGGGGCGGAGCTAAAGGGGAAATGGGCGGGGTTAAAGGGGGAGTGGGCGGGGCTAAGGGGTGGCTTTGCAGGGGTCCTGAGGAGATTTAGGGGGTTTGGGGCTTTTATTTGGGAATTTTGGGTCTTTAAGGGGAGTTTTGGGGGTCTCTGGGGGTTTTTTTTTTGGAATTTTGAGGGTTTTGGGGGGTTTTTTGGGGGGAATTTGGGTTGGCAGGGCCGGGAGGGGGCGGGGCTAAAGGGGAAATGGGCGGGGCTAAAGGAGGAGTGGGCGGGGCTATGGGGTGGCTTTGCAGGGGTCCTGAGGAGATTTAGGGGGTTTGGGGCTTTTATTTGGGAATTTTGGGTCCTTAAGGGGATTTTTGGGGGTCTCTGGGGGGGTTTTTTTTTGGAATTTTAGGGGGTTTAAGGGGGTTTTTGGGGGAGAATTAGGGTCGGCAGGGCCGGGAGGGGGCGGGGCTAAAGGGGAAATGGGTGGGGCTAAAGGGGGAGTGGGCGGGGCTAAAGGGGAAATGGGCGTGTCTAAAGGGGGAGTGGGCAGAACTAAGGGGTGACTTTGCAGGGGTCCTGAGGAGATTTAGGGGGTTTGGGGCTTTTATTTGGGAATTTTGGGTCTTTAAGGGGATTTTTGGGCGTCCCTGGGGGGGGTTTTTTTGGACTTCCTGGGGTTTTTGGGGGTTTTTTGGGGGGAATTTGGGTTGGCAGGACCGGGAGGGGGCGGAGCTAAAGGGGAAATGGGTGGGGCTAAAGGGGAAATGGGCGGGGCTATGGGGTGGCTTTGCAGGGGTCCTGAGGAGATTTAGGGGCTTTGGGGCTTTTATTTGGGAATTTTGGGTCTTTAAGGGGATTCTTGGGGGGTCTCTGCGGGGGGTTTTGTGGACTTTTTGGGGTTTTTTTGGGGGGAATTTTAGTCGGCAGGGCCGGGAGGGGGCGGGGCTAAAGGGGAAATGGGCGGGGCTAAAGGGGAGTGGGCGGGGCTAAAGGGGAAATGGGCGTGTCTAAAGGGGGAGTGGGCAGAACTAAGGGGAGACTTTGCAGGGGTCCTGAGGAGATTTAGGGGGTTTGGGGCTTTTATTTGGGAATTTTGGGTCTTTAAGGGGATTTTTGGGGGTCTCTGGGGGGTTTTTTTTTGGAATTTTGGGGGTTTTGGGGGGTTTTTTGGGGGGAATTTGGGTCGGCAGGGCCGGGAGGGGGCGGGGCTAAAGGGGAAATGGGCGGGGCTAAGGGGGAGTGGGCGGGGCTAAGGGGTGGCTTTGCAGGGGTCCTGAGGAGATTTAGGGGGTTTGGGGCTTTTATTTGGGAATTTTGGGTCTTTAAGAAGATTTTTGAGGGTCTCTGGGGTTATTTTTTTCGGAATTTTGGGGTTTTTTGGGGGTTTTTGGGAGGGAATTTGGGTTGGCAGGGCCGGGAGGGGGGCGGAGCTAAAGGGGAAATGGGCGGGATTAAAGGGGGAGTGGGCGGGGCTAGGGGGTGGCTTTGCAGGGGTCCTGAGGAGATTTAGGGGGTTTGGGGCTTTTATTTGGGATTTTTGGGTCTTTAAGAAGATTTTTGAGGGTCTCTGGGGGTTTTTTTTTCGGAATTTTGGGGTTTTTTGGGGGTTTTTGGGAGGGAATTTGGGTCGGCAGGGCCGGGAGGGGGCGGAGCTAAAGGGGAAATGGGTGGGGCAAAAGGGGGAGTGGGCGGGGCTAAGGGGTGGCTTTGAAGGGGTCCTGAGGAGATTTAGGGGGTGTGGGGCTTTTATTTGGGAATTTTGGGTCTTTAAGGGGAGTTTTGGGGGTCTCTGGGGGGTTTTTTTTTTGAATTTTGGGGGTTTTGGGGGGTTTTTTGGGGGGAATTTGGGTGGGCAGGGCCGGGAGGGGGGCGGGGCTAAAGGGGAAATGGGCGGGGATAAAGGGGGAGTGGGCGGGGCTAAGGGGTGGCTTTGCAGGGGTCCTGAGGAGATTTAGGGGGTTTGGGGCTTTTATTTGGGAATTTTGGGTCCTTAGGGTTTTTTTTGGGGTCTCTGGGGGGGGTTTTTTTGGAATTTTAGGGGGTCTAAGGGGGTATTTGGGGGAGAATTAGGGTCGGCAGGGCCGGGAGGGGGCGGGGCTAAAGGGGAAATGGGCGGGGCTAAAGGGGGAGTGGGCGGGGCTAAAGGGGAAATGGGCGTGTCTAAAGGGGGAGTGGGCGGAACTAAGGGGTGACTTTGCAGGGGTCCTGAGGAGATTTAGGGGGTTTGGTGTATTATTTGGGAATTTTGGGTCTTTAAGGGGATGTTTGTGGGTCTCTGGGGGGGGTTTTTTTTGGAATTTTGGGGGTTTTGGGGGGTTTTTTGGGGGGAATTTGGGTCGGCAGGGCTGGGAGGGGGCGGGGCTAAAGGGGAAATGGGCGAGGCTAAAGGGGAAATGGGCGGGGCTAAGGGGTGGCTTTGCAGGGGTCCTGAGGAGATTTAGGGGGTTTGGGGCTTTTATTTGGGAATTTTGGGTCTTTAAGGGGATTTTTGGGCGTCTCTGGGGGGGGTTTTTTTGGACTTCTGGGGGTTTAAGGGGGTTTTTGGGGGAGAATTAGGGTCGGCAGGGCCGGGAGGGGGCGGGGCTAAAGGGGAAATGGGCGGGGCTAAAGGGGGAGTGGGCAGGGCTAAAGGGGGAAATGGGCGTGTCTAAAGGGGGAGTGGGCGGAACTAAGGGGTGACTTTGCAGGGGTCCTGAGGAGATTTAGGGGGTTTGGTGTATTATTTGGGAATTTTGGGTCCTTAAGGGGATTTTTGGGGGTCTCTGGGGGGGGTTTTTTTGGACTTCTGGGGGTTTTTGGGGTTTTTTGGGGGGAATTTCGGTTGACAGGGCCGGGAGGGGGCGGGGATAAAGGGGAAATGGGCGGGGCTAAGGGGTGGCTTTGCAGGAGTCCTGAGGAGATTTAGGGGGTTTGGGGCTTTTATTTGGGAATTTTGGGTCTTTAAGGGGATTTTTGGGTGTCTCTGGGGGGGTTTTTTTGGACTTCTGGGGGTTTTTGGGGGTTTTTTGGGGGGAATTTCAGTCGGCAGGGCCGGGAGGGGGCGGAGCTAAAGGGGAAATGGGAGGGGCTAAAGGGGAAATGGGCGGGGCTAAGGGGTGGCTTTGCAGGGGTCCTGAGGAGATTTAGGGGGTTTGGGGCTTTTATTTGGGAATTTTGGGTCTTTAAAGGGATTCTTGGGGGGTCTCTGGGGGGGGTTTTGTGGACTTCTGGGGGTTTTTGGGGTTTTTTTGGGGGGAATTTTAGTCTGCAGGGCCGGGAGGGGGCGGGGATAAAGGGGAAATGGGCGGGGCTAAGGGGTGGCTTTGCAGGGGTCCTGAGGAGATTTAGGGGGTCTGGGGCTTTTATTTGGGAATTTTGGGGCTTTTATTTGGGAATTTTGGGTCTTTAAGTGGATGTTTGTGGGTCTCTGGGGGGTTTTTTTTTGGAATTTTGGGGGTTTTGGGGGGTTTTTTGGGGGGAATTTGGGTGGGCAGGGCCGGGAGGGGGCGGAGCTAAAGGGGAAATGGCCGGGGCTAAAGGGGGAGTGGGCAGAACTAAGGGGTGACTTTGCAGGGGTCCTGAGGAGATTTAGGGGGTTTGGGGCTTTTATTTGGGAATTTTGGGTCTTTATAGGGAGTTTTGGGGGTCTCTGGGGTTTTTTTTTTTTTGAATTTTGGGGGTTTTGGGGGGTTTTTTGGGGGAATTTGGGTGGGCAGGGCCGGGAGGGGGCGGGGCTAAAGGGGAAATGGGCGTGTCTAAAGGGGGAGTGGGCAGAACTAAGGGGTGACTTTGCAGGGGTCCTGAGGAGATTTAGGGGGTTTGGGGCTTTTATTTGGGAATTTTGGGTCTTTAAGGGGATTTTTGGGCGTCCCTGGGGAGGGTTTTTTTTGGACTTCCTGGGGTTTTTGGGGGTTTTTTTGGGGGAATTTGGGTCGGCAGGACCGGGAGGGGGCGGAGCTAAAGGGGAAATGGGTGGGGCTAAAGGGGAAATGGGCGGGGCTATTGGGTGGCTTTGCAGGGGTCCTGAGGAGATTTAGGGGGTTTGGGGCTTTTATTTGGGAATTTTAGGTCTTTAAGGGGATTCTTGGGGGGTCTCTGCGGGGGGTTTTGTGGACTTTTTGGGGTTTTTTTAGGGGGAATTTTAGTCGGCAGGGCCGGGAGGGGGCGGGGCTAAAGGGGAAATGGGCGGGGCTAAAGGGGAGTGGGCGGGGCTAAAGGGGAAATGGGCGTGTCTAAAGGGGGAGTGGGCAGAACTAAGGGGAGACTTTGCAGGGGTCCTGAGGAGATTTAGGGGGTTTGGGGCTTTTATTTGGGAATTTTGGGTCTTTAAGGGGATTTTTGGGGGTCTCTGAGGGGTTTTTTTTTGGAATTTTGGGGGTTTTGGGGGGTTTTTTGGGGGGAATTTGGGTCGGCAGGGCCGGGAGGAGGCGGGGCTAAAGGGGAAATGGGCGGGGCTAAGGGGGAGTGGGCGGGGCTAAGGGGTGGCTTTGCAGGGGTCCTGAGGAGATTTAGGGGGTTTGGGGCTTTTATTTGGGAATTTTGGGTCCTTAAGGGGATTTTTGGGGGTCTCTGGGGGGGTTTTTTTTTGGAATTTTAGGGGGTTTAAGGGGGTTTTTGGGGGAGAATTAGGGTCGGCAGGGCCGGGAGGGGGCGGGGCTAAAGGGGAAATGGGCGG
This sequence comes from Aphelocoma coerulescens, assembly GCF_041296385.1. Lineage (NCBI taxonomy): Eukaryota > Metazoa > Chordata > Aves > Passeriformes > Corvidae > Aphelocoma > Aphelocoma coerulescens. The sequence goes on along the minus strand of NW_027183804.1, from coordinate 1,265,209 downwards.
GGCTAAAGGGGAGTGGGCGGGGCTAAAGGGGAAATGGGCGTGTCTAAAGGGGGAGTGGGCGGAACTAAGGGGTGACTTTGCACTGGTCCTTAGGAGATTTAGGGGGTTTGGTGTATTATTTGGGAATTTTGGGTCTTTAAGGGGATTTTTGGGCGTCTCTGGGGGGGGTTTTTTTGGACTTCTGGGGGTTTTTGGGGTTTTTTGGGGGGAATTTCGGTTGGCAGGGCCGGGAGGGGGCGGGGCTAAAGGGGAAATAGGCGGGGCTAAGGGGTGGCTTTGCAAGAGTCCTGAGGAGATTTAGGGAGTTTGGGGCTTTTATTTGGGAATTTTGGGTCTTTAAGGGGATTTTTGGGGGTCTCTGGGGGGGGTTTTTTTGGAATTTTAGGGGGTTTAAGGGGGTTTTTGGGGGAGAATTAGGGTCGGCAGGGCCGGGAGGGGGCGGGGCTAAAGGGGAAATGGGTGGGGCTAAAGGGGGAGTGGGCGGGGCTAAAGGGGAAATGGGCGTGTCTAAAGGGGGAGTGGGCAGAACTAAGGGGTGACTTTGCAGGGGTCCTGAGGAGATTTAGGGGGTTTGGGGCTTTTATTTGGGAATTTTGGGTCTTTAAGGGGATTTTTGGGCGTCCCTGGGGGGGGTTTTTTTGGACTTCCTGGGGTTTTTGGGGGTTTTTTGGGGGGAATTTGGGTGGGCAGGGCCGGGAGGGGGCGGAGCTAAAGGGGAAATGGGTGGGGCTAAAGGGGAAATGGGCGGGGCTATGGGGTGGCTTTGCAGGGGTCCTGAGGAGATTTAGGGGCTTTGGGGCTTTTATTTGGGAATTTTGGGTCTTTAAGGGGATTCTTGGGGGGTCTCTGCGGGGGGTTTTGTGGACTTTTTGGGGTTTTTTTGGGGGGAATTTTAGTCGGCAGGGCCGGGAGGGGGCGGGGCTAAAGGGGAAATGGGCGGGGCTAAAGAGGAGTGGGCGGGGCTAAAGGGGAAATGGGCGTGTCTAAAGGGGGAGTGGGCAGAACTAAGGGGAGACTTTGCAGGGGTCCTGAGGAGATTTAGGGGGTTTGGGGCTTTTATTTGGGAATTTTGGGTCTTTAAGTGGATGTTTGTGGGTCTCTGGGGGGTTTTTTTTTTGGAATTTTGGGGGTTTTGGGGGGTTTTTTGGGGGGAATTTGGGTGGGCAGGGCCGGGAGGGGGCGGAGCTAAAGGGGAAATGGCCGGGGCTAAAGGGGGAGTGGGCGGGGCTAAGGGGTGGCTTTGAAGGGGTCCTGAGGAGATTTAGGGGGTTTGGGGCTTTTATTTGGGAATTTTGGGTCTTTATAGGGAGTTTTGGGGGTCTCTGGGGTTTTTTTTTTTTTGAATTTTGGGGGTTTTGGGGGGTTTTTTGGGGGAATTTGGGTGGGCAGGGCCGGGAGGGGGCGGGGCTAAAGGGGAAATGGGCGTGTCTAAAGGGGGAGTGGGCAGAACTAAGGGGTGACTTTGCAGGGGTCCTGAGGAGATTTAGGGGGTTTGGGGCTTTTATTTGGGAATTTTGGGTCTTTAAGGGGATTTTTGGGCGTCCCTGGGGAGGGTTTTTTTGGACTTCCTGGGGTTTTTGGGGGTTTTTTTTGGGGGAATTTGGGTCGGCAGGACCGGGAGGGGGCGGAGCTAAAGGGGAAATGGGTGGGGCTAAAGGGGAAATGGGCGGGGCTATTGGGTGGCTTTGCAGGGGTCCTGAGGAGATTTAGGGGGTTTGGGGCTTTTATTTGGGAATTTTAGGTCTTTAAGGGGATTCTTGGGGGGTCTCTGCGGGGGGTTTTGTGGACTTTTTGGGGTTTTTTTAGGGGGAATTTTAGTCGGCAGGGCCGGGAGGGGGCGGGGCTAAAGGGGAAATGGGCAGGGCTAAAGGGGAGTGGGCGGGGCTAAAGGGGAAATGGGCGTGTCTAAAGGGGGAGTGGGCAGAACTAAGGGGAGACTTTGCAGGGGTCCTGAGGAGATTTAGGGGGTTTGGGGCTTTTATTTGGGAATTTTGGGTCTTTAAGGGGATTTTTGGGGGTCTCTGAGGGGTTTTTTTTTTGGAATTTTGGGGGTTTTGGGGGGTTTTTTGGGGGGAATTTGGGTCGGCAGGGCCGGGAGGAGGCGGGGCTAAAGGGGAAATGGGCGGGGCTAAGGGGGAGTGGGCGGGGCTAAGGGGTGGCTTTGCAGGGGTCCTGAGGAGATTTAGGGGGTTTGGGGCTTTTATTTGGGAATTTTGGGTCCTTAAGGGGATTTTTGGGGGTCTCTGGGGGGGTTTTTTTTTGGAATTTTAGGGGGTTTAAGGGGGTTTTTGGGGGAGAATTAGGGTCGGCAGGGCCGGGAGGGGGCGGGGCTAAAGGGGAAATGGGCGGGGCTAAAGGGGAGTGGGCGGGGCTAAAGGGGAAATGGGCGTGTCTAAAGGGGGAGTGGGCGGAACTAAGGGGTGACTTTGCACTGGTCCTTAGGAGATTTAGGGGGTTTGGTGTATTATTTGGGAATTTTGGGTCTTTAAGGGGATTTTTGGGCGTCTCTGGGGGGGGTTTTTTTGGACTTCTGGGGGTTTTTGGGGTTTTTTGGGGGGAATTTCGGTTGGCAGGGCCGGGAGGGGGCGGGGCTAAAGGGGAAATAGGCGGGGCTAAGGGGTGGCTTTGCAAGAGTCCTGAGGAGATTTAGGGAGTTTGGGGCTTTTATTTGGGAATTTTGGGTCTTTAAGGGGATTTTTGGGGGTCTCTGGGGGGGGTTTTTTTGGAATTTTAGGGGGTTTAAGGGGGTTTTTGGGGGAGAATTAGGGTCGGCAGGGCCGGGAGGGGGCGGGGCTAAAGGGGAAATGGGTGGGGCTAAAGGGGGAGTGGGCGGGGCTAAAGGGGAAATGGGCGTGTCTAAAGGGGGAGTGGGCAGAACTAAGGGGTGACTTTGCAGGGGTCCTGAGGAGATTTAGGGGGTTTGGGGCTTTTATTTGGGAATTTTGGGTCTTTAAGGGGATTTTTGGGCGTCCCTGGGGGGGGTTTTTTTTGGACTTCCTGGGGTTTTTGGGGGTTTTTTGGGGGGAATTTGGGTGGGCAGGGCCGGGAGGGGGCGGAGCTAAAGGGGAAATGGGTGGGGCTAAAGGGGAAATGGGCGGGGCTATGGGGTGGCTTTGCAGGGGTCCTGAGGAGATTTAGGGGCTTTGGGGCTTTTATTTGGGAATTTTGGGTCTTTAAGGGGATTCTTGGGGGGTCTCTGCGGGGGGTTTTGTGGACTTTTTGGGGTTTTTTTGGGGGGAATTTTAGTCGGCAGGGCCGGGAGGGGGCGGGGCTAAAGGGGAAATGGGCGGGGCTAAAGAGGAGTGGGCGGGGCTAAAGGGGAAATGGGCGTGTCTAAAGGGGGAGTGGGCAGAACTAAGGGGAGACTTTGCAGGGGTCCTGAGGAGATTTAGGGGGTTTGGGGCTTTTATTTGGGAATTTTGGGTCTTTAAGTGGATGTTTGTGGGTCTCTGGGGGGTTTTTTTTTGGAATTTTGGGGGTTTTGGGGGGTTTTTTGGGGGGAATTTGGGTGGGCAGGGCCGGGAGGGGGCGGAGCTAAAGGGGAAATGGCCGGGGCTAAAGGGGGAGTGGGCGGGGCTAAGGGGTGGCTTTGAAGGGGTCCTGAGGAGATTTAGGGGGTTTGGGGCTTTTATTTGGGAATTTTGGGTCTTTATAGGGAGTTTTGGGGGTCTCTGGGGTTTTTTTTTTTTGAATTTTGGGGGTTTTGGGGGGTTTTTTGGGGGAATTTGGGTGGGCAGGGCCGGGAGGGGGCGGGGCTAAAGGGGAAATGGGCGTGTCTAAAGGGGGAGTGGGCAGAACTAAGGGGTGACTTTGCAGGGGTCCTGAGGAGATTTAGGGGGTTTGGGGCTTTTATTTGGGAATTTTGGGTCTTTAAGGGGATTTTTGGGGGTCTCTGGGGGGTTTTTTTTTGGAATTTTGGGGGTTTTGGGGGGTTTTTTGGGGGGAATTTGGGTCGGCAGGGCCGGGAGGGGGCGGGGCTAAAGGGGAAATGGGCGGGGCTAAGGGGGAGTGGGCGGGGCTAAGGGGTGGCTTTGCAGGGGTCCTGAGGAGATTTAGGGGGTTTGGGGCTTTTATTTGGGAATTTTGGGTCTTTAAGAAGATTTTTGAGGGTCTCTGGGGTTATTTTTTTCGGAATTTTGGGGTTTTTTGGGGGTTTTTGGGAGGGAATTTGGGTTGGCAGGGCCGGGAGGGGGCGGAGCTAAAGGGGAAATGGGCGGGATTAAAGGGGGAGTGGGCGGGGCTAGGGGGTGGCTTTGCAGGGGTCCTGAGGAGATTTAGGGGGTTTGGGGCTTTTATTTGGGATTTTTGGGTCTTTAAGAAGATTTTTGAGGGTCTCTGGGGGTTTTTTTTTCGGAATTTTGGGGTTTTTTGGGGGTTTTTGGGAGGGAATTTGGGTCAGCAGGACCGGGAGGGGGCGGAGCTAAAGGGGAAATGGGCGGGGCAAAAGGGGGAGTGGGCGGGGCTAAGGGGTGGCTTTGAAGGGGTCCTGAGGAGATTTAGGGGGTGTGGGGCTTTTATTTGGGAATTTTGGGTCTTTAAGGGGAGTTTTGGGGGTCTCTGGGGGGTTTTTTTTTTGAATTTTGGGGGTTTTGGGGGGTTTTTTGGGGGGAATTTGGGTGGGCAGGGCCGGGAGGGGGCGGGGCTAAAGGGGAAATGGGCGGGGATAAAGGGGGAGTGGGCGGGGCTAAGGGGTGGCTTTGCAGGGGTCCTGAGGAGATTTAGGGGGTTTGGGGCTTTTATTTGGGAATTTTGGGTCCTTAGGGGATTTTTGGGGTCTCTGGGGGGGGTTTTTTTGGAATTTTAGGGGGTCTAAGGGGGTATTTGGGGGAGAATTAGGGTCGGCAGGGCCGGGAGGGGGCGGGGCTAAAGGGGAAATGGGCGGGGCTAAAGGGGGAGTGGGCGGGGCTAAAGGGGAAATGGGCGTGTCTAAAGGGGGAGTGGGCGGAACTAAGGGGTGACTTTGCAGGGGTCCTGAGGAGATTTAGGGGGTTTGGTGTATTATTTGGGAATTTTGGGTCTTTAAGGGGATGTTTGTGGGTCTCTGGGGGGGGTTTTTTTGGAATTTTGGGGGTTTTGGGGGGTTTTTTGGGGGGAATTTGGGTCGGCAGGGCTGGGAGGGGGCGGGGCTAAAGGGGAAATGGGCGAGGCTAAAGGGGAAATGGGCGGGGCTAAGGGGTGGCTTTGCAGGGGTCCTGAGGAGATTTAGGGGGTTTGGGGCTTTTATTTGGGAATTTTGGGTCTTTAAGGGGAGTTTTGGGCGTCTCTGGGGGGGGTTTTTTTGGACTTCTGGGGGTTTAAGGGGGTTTTTGGGGGAGAATTAGGGTCGGCAGGGCCGGGAGGGGGCGGGGCTAAAGGGGAAATGGGCGGGGCTAAAGGGGGAGTGGGCGGGGCTATGGGGTGGCTTTGCAGGGGTCCTGAGGAGATTTAGGGGGTTTGGGGCTTTTATTTGGGAATTTTGGGTCCTTAAGGGGATTTTTGGGGGTCTCTGGGGGGGGTTTTTTTGGACTTCTGGGGGTTTTTGGGGTTTTTTGGGGGGAATTTCGGTTGACAGGGCCGGGAGGGGGGCGGGGATAAAGGGGAAATGGGCGGGGCTAAGGGGTGGCTTTGCAGGAGTCCTGAGGAGATTTAGGGGGTTTGGGGCTTTTATTTGGGAATTTTGGGTCTTTAAGGGGATTTTTGGGTGTCTCTGGGGGGGGTTTTTTTGGACTTCTGGGGGTTTTTGGGGGTTTTTTGGGGGGAATTTCAGTCGGCAGGGCCGGGAGGGGGCGGAGCTAAAGGGGAAATGGGAGGGGCTAAAGGGGAAATGGGCGGGGCTAAGGGGTGGCTTTGCAGGGGTCCTGAGGAGATTTAGGGGGTTTGGGGCTTTTATTTGGGAATTTTGGGTCTTTAAAGGGATTCTTGGGGGGTCTCTGGGGGGGGTTTTGTGGACTTCTGGGGGTTTTTGGGGTTTTTTTGGGGGGAATTTTAGTCTGCAGGGCCGGGAGGGGGCGGGGATAAAGGGGAAATGGGCGGGGCTAAGGGGTGGCTTTGCAGGGGTCCTGAGGAGATTTAGGGGGTCTGGGGCTTTTATTTGGGAATTTTGGGGCTTTTATTTGGGAATTTTGGGTCTTTAAGTGGATGTTTGTGGGTCTCTGGGGGGTTTTTTTTTGGAATTTTGGGGGTTTTGGGGGGTTTTTTGGGGGGAATTTGGGTGGGCAGGGCCGGGAGGGGGCGGAGCTAAAGGGGAAATGGCCGGGGCTAAAGGGGGAGTGGGCGGGGCTAAGGGGTGGCTTTGAAGGGGTCCTGAGGAGATTTAGGGGGTTTGGGGCTTTTATTTGGGAATTTTGGGTCTTTAAGGGGAGTTTTGGGGGTCTCTGGGGTTTTTTTTTTTTGAATTTTGGGGGTTTTGGGGGGTTTTTTGGGGGAATTTGGGTGGGCAGGGCCGGGAGGGGGCGGGGCTAAAGGGGAAATGGGCGTGTCTAAAGGGGGAGTGGGCAGAACTAAGGGGTGACTTTGCAGGGGTCCTGAGGAGATTTAGGGGGTTTGGGGCTTTTATTTGGGAATTTTGGGTCTTTAAGGGGATTTTTGGGCGTCCCTGGGGAGGGTTTTTTTTGGACTTCCTGGGGTTTTTGGGGGTTTTTTTGGGGGAATTTGGGTCGGCAGGACCGGGAGGGGGCGGAGCTAAAGGGGAAATGGGTGGGGCTATTGGGTGGCTTTGCAGGGGTCCTGAGGAGATTTAGGGGGTTTGGGGCTTTTATTTGGGAATTTTAGGTCTTTAAGGGGATTCTTGGGGGGTCTCTGCGGGGGGTTTTGTGGACTTTTTGGGGTTTTTTTAGGGGGAATTTTAGTCGGCAGGGCCGGGAGGGGGCGGGGCTAAAGGGGAAATGGGCAGGGCTAAAGGGGAGTGGGCGGGGCTAAAGGGGAAATGGGCGTGTCTAAAGGGGGAGTGGGCAGAACTAAGGGGAGACTTTGCAGGGGTCCTGAGGAGATTTAGGGGGTTTGGGGCTTTTATTTGGGAATTTTGGGTCTTTAAGGGGATTTTTGGGGGTCTCTGGGGGGTTTTTTTTTGGAATTTTGGGGGTTTTGGGGGGTTTTTTGGGGGGAATTTGGGTCGGCAGGGCCGGGAGGAGGCGGGGCTAAAGGGGAAATGGGCGAGGCTAAGGGGGAGTGGGCGGGGCTAAGGGGTGGCTTTGCAGGGGTCCTGAGGAGATTTAGGGGGTTTGGGGCTTTTATTTGGGATTTTTGGGTCTTTAAGAAGATTTTTGAGGGTCTCTGGGGGTTTTTTTTTCGGAATTTTGGGGTTTTTTGGGGGTTTTTGGGAGGGAATTTGGGTCGGCAGGGCCAGGAGGGGGCGGGGCTAAAGGGGAAATGGGCGGGGTTAAAGGGGGAGTGGGCGGGGCTATGGGGTGGCTTTGCAGGGGTCCTGAGGAGATTTAGGGGGTTTGGGGCTTTTATTTGGGAATTTTGGGTCTTTAAGGGGAGTTTTGGGGGTCTCTGGGGGTTTTTTTTTTGGAATTTTGAGGGTTTTGGGGGGTTTTTTGGGGGGAATTTGGGTTGGCAGGGCCGGGAGGGGGCGGGGCTAAAGGGGAAATGGGCGGGGCTAAAGAGGAGTGGGCGGGGCTATGGGGTGGCTTTGCAGGGGTCCTGAGGAGATTTAGGGGGTTTGGGGCTTTTATTTGGGAATTTTGGGTCCTTAAGGGGATTTTTGGGGGTCTCTGGGGGGGTTTATTTTTGGAATTTTAGGGGGTTTAAGGGGGTTTTTGGGGGAGAATTAGGGTCGGCAGGGCCGGGAGGGGGCGGGGCTAAAGGGGAAATGGGCGGGGCTAAAGGGGGAGTGGGCGGGGCTAAAGGGGAAATGGGCGTGTCTAAAGGGGGAGTGGGCGGAACTAAGGGGTGACTTTGCAGTGGTCCTGAGGAGATTTAGGGGGTTTGGTGTATTATTTGGGAATTTTGGGTCTTTAAGGGGATTTTTGGGCGTCTCTGGGGGGGGTTTTTTTGGACTTCTGGGTGTTTTGGGGGTTTTTTGGGGGGAATTTCGGTTGGCAGGGCCGGGAGGGGGCGGGGCTAAAGGGGAAATAGGCGGGGCTAAGGGGTGGCTTTGCAGGGGTCCTGAGGAGATTTAGGGAGTTTGGGGCTTTTATTTGGGAATTTTGGGTCTTTAAGGGGATTTTTGGGGGTCTCTGGGGGGGGGGTTTTTTGGAATTTTAGGGGGTTTAAGGGGGTTTTTGGGGGAGAATTAGGGTCGGCAGGGCCGGGAGGGGGCGGGGCTAAAGGGGAAATGGGTGGGGCTAAAGGGGAGTGGGCGGGGCTAAAGGGGAAATGGGCGTGTCTAAAGGGGGAGTGGGCAGAACTAAGGGGTGACTTTGCAGGGGTCCTGAGGAGATTTAGGGGGTTTGGGGCTTTTATTTGGGAATTTTGGGTCTTTAAGGGGATTTTTGGGCGTCCCTGGGGGGGGTTTTTTTGGACTTCCTGGGGTTTTTGGGGGTTTTTTGGGGGGAATTTGGGTTGGCAGGGCCGGGAGGGGGCGGAGCTAAAGGGGAAATGGCCGGGGCTAAAGGGGGAGTGGGCGGGGCTAAGGGGTGGCTTTGCAGGGGTCCTGAGGAGATTTAGGGGGTTTGGGGCTTTTATTTGGGAATTTTGGGTCTTTAAGGGGAGTTTTGGGGGTCTCTGGGGGTTTTTTTTTTGGAATTTTGAGGGTTTTGGGGGGTTTTTTGGGGGGAATTTGGGTGGGCAGGGCCGGGAGGGGGCGGGGCTAAAGGGGAAATGGGCGGGGCTAAAGGAGGAGTGGGCGGGGCTATGGGGTGGCTTTGCAGGGGTCCTGAGGAGATTTAGGGGGTTTGGGGCTTTTATTTGGGAATTTTGGGTCCTTAAGGGGATTTTTGGGGGTCTCTGGGGGGGTTTTTTTTTGGAATTTTAGGGGGTTTAAGGGGGTTTTTGGGGGAGAATTAGGGTCGGCAGGGCCGGGAGGGGGCGGGGCTAAAGGGGAAATGGGCGGGGCTAAAGGGGAGTGGGCGGGGCTAAAGGGGAAATGGGCGTGTCTAAAGGGGGAGTGGGCGGAACTAAGGGGTGACTTTGCAGGGGTCCTGAGGAGATTTAGGGGGTTTGGTGTATTATTTGGGAATTTTGGGTCTTTAAGGGGATTTTTGGGCGTCTCTGGGGGGGGTTTTTTTGGACTTCTGGGGGTTTTTGGGGTTTTTTGGGGGGAATTTCGGTTGGCAGGGCCGGGAGGGGGCGGGGCTAAAGGGGAAATAGGCGGGGCTAAGGGGTGGCTTTGCAAGAGTCCTGAGGAGATTTAGGGAGTTTGGGGCTTTTATTTGGGAATTTTGGGTCTTTAAGGGGATTTTTGGGGGTCTCTGGGGGGGGTTTTTTTGGAATTTTAGGGGGTTTAAGGGGGTTTTTGGGGGAGAATTAGGGTCGGCAGGGCCGGGAGGGGGCGGGGCTAAAGGGGAAATGGGTGGGGCTAAAGGGGGAGTGGGCGGGGCTAAAGGGGAAATGGGCGTGTCTAAAGGGGGAGTGGGCAGAACTAAGGGGTGACTTTGCAGGGGTCCTGAGGAGATTTAGGGGGTTTGGGGCTTTTATTTGGGAATTTTGGGTCTTTAAGGGGATTTTTGGGCGTCCCTGGGGGGGGTTTTTTTGGACTTCCTGGGGTTTTTGGGGGTTTTTTGGGGGGAATTTGGGTCGGCAGGACCGGGAGGGGGCGGAGCTAAAGGGGAAATGGGTGGGGCTAAAGGGGAAATGGGCGGGGCTATGGGGTGGCTTTGCAGGGGTCCTGAGGAGATTTAGGGGCTTTGGGGCTTTTATTTGGGAATTTTGGGTCTTTAAGGGGATTCTTGGGGGGTCTCTGCGGGGGGTTTTGTGGACTTTTTGGGGTTTTTTTGGGGGGAATTTTAGTCGGCAGGGCCGGGAGGGGGCGGGGCTAAAGGGGAAATGGGCAGGGCTAAAGGGGAGTGGGCGGGGCTAAAGGGGAAATGGGCAGGGCTAAAGGGGAGTGGGCGGGGCTAAAGGGGAAATGGGCGTGTCTAAAGGGGGAGTGGGCAGAACTAAGGGGAGACTTTGCAGGGGTCCTGAGGAGATTTAGGGGGTTTGGGGCTTTTATTTGGGAATTTTGGGTCTTTAAGGGGATTTTTGGGGGTCTCTGGGGGGTTTTTTTTTGGAATTTTGGGGGTTTTGGGGGGTTTTTTGGGGGGAATTTGGGTGGGCAGGGCCGGGAGGGGGCGGGGCTAAAGGGGAAATGGGCGGGGCTAAGGGGGAGTGGGCGGGGCTAAGGGGTGGCTTTGCAGGGGTCCTGAGGAGATTTAGGGGGTTTGGGGCTTTTATTTGGGAATTTTGGGTCTTTAAGAAGATTTTTGAGGGTCTCTGGGGTTATTTTTTTCGGAATTTTGGGGTTTTTTGGGGGTTTTTGGGAGGGAATTTGGGTTGGCAGGGCCGGGAGGGGGCGGAGCTAAAGGGGAAATGGGCGGGATTAAAGGGGGAGTGGGCGGGGCTAGGGGGTGGCTTTGCAGGGGTCCTGAGGAGATTTAGGGGGTTTGGGGCTTTTATTTGGGATTTTTGGGTCTTTAAGAAGATTTTTGAGGGTCTCTGGGGGTTTTTTTTTCGGAATTTTGGGGTTTTTTGGGGGTTTTTGGGAGGGAATTTGGGTCGGCAGGGCCGGGAGGGGGCGGAGCTAAAGGGGAAATGGGCGGGGTTAAAGGGGGAGTGGGCGGGGCTAAGGGGTGGCTTTGCAGGGGTCCTGAGGAGATTTAGGGGGTTTGGGGCTTTTATTTGGGAATTTTGGGTCTTTAAGGGGAGTTTTGGGGGTCTCTGGGGGTTTTTTTTTTGGAATTTTGAGGGTTTTGGGGGGTTTTTTGGGGGGAATTTGGGTTGGCAGGGCCGGGAGGGGGCGGGGCTAAAGGGGAAATGGGCGGGGCTAAAGGAGGAGTGGGCGGGGCTATGGGGTGGCTTTGCAGGGGTCCTGAGGAGATTTAGGGGGTTTGGGGCTTTTATTTGGGAATTTTGGGTCCTTAAGGGGATTTTTGGGGGTCTCTGGGGGGGTTTTTTTTTGGAATTTTAGGGGGTTTAAGGGGGTTTTTGGGGGAGAATTAGGGTCGGCAGGGCCGGGAGGGGGCGGGGCTAAAGGGGAAATGGGCGGGGCTAAAGGGGGAGTGGGCGGGGCTAAAGGGGAAATGGGCGTGTCTAAAGGGGGAGTGGGCGGAACTAAGGGGTGACTTTGCAGGGGTCCTGAGGAGATTTAGGGGGTTTGGTGTATTATTTGGGAATTTTGGGTCTTTAAGGGGATTTTTGGGCGTCTCTGGGGGGGGTTTTTTTGGACTTCTGGGGGTTTTTGGGGTTTTTTGGGGGGAATTTCGGTTGGCAGGGCCGGGAGGGGGCGGGGCTAAAGGGGAAATAGGCGGGGCTAAGGGGTGGCTTTGCAGGGGTCCTGAGGAGATTTAGGGAGTTTGGGGCTTTTATTTGGGAATTTTGGGTCTTTAAGGGGATTTTTGGGGGTCTCTGGGGGGGGGGGTTTTTTGGAATTTTAGGGGGTTTAAGGGGGTTTTTGGGGGAGAATTAGGGTCGGCAGGGCCGGGAGGGGGCGGGGCTAAAGGGGAAATGGGCGGGGCTAAAGGGGGAGTGGGCGGGGCTAAAGGGGAAATGGGCGTGTCTAAAGGGGGAGTGGGCAGAACTAAGGGGTGACTTTGCAGGGGTCCTGAGGAGATTTAGGGGGTTTGGGGCTTTTATTTGGGAATTTTGGGTCTTTAAGGGGATTTTTGGGCGTCCCTGGGGGGGGTTTTTTTGGACTTCCTGGGGTTTTTGGGGGTTTTTTGGAGGGAATTTGGGTCGGCAGGACCGGGAGGGGGCGGAGCTAAAGGGGAAATGGGTGGGGCTAAAGGGGAAATGGGCGGGGCTATGGGGTGGCTTTGCAGGGGTCCTGAGGAGATTTAGGGGCTTTGGGGCTTTTATTTGGGAATTTTGGGTCTTTAAGGGGATTCTTGGGGGGTCTCTGCGGGGGGTTTTGTGGACTTTTTGGGGTTTTTTTGGGGGGAATTTTAGTCGGCAGGGCCGGGAGGGGGCGGGGCTAAAGGGGAAATGGGCGGGGCTAAAGGGGAGTGGGCGGGGCTAAAGGGGAAATGGGCGTGTCTAAAGGGGGAGTGGGCAGAACTAAGGGGAGACTTTGCAGGGGTCCTGAGGAGATTTAGGGGGTTTGGGGCTTTTATTTGGGAATTTTGGGTCTTTAAGGGGATTTTTGGGGGTCTCTGGGGGGTTTTTTTTTGGAATTTTGGGGGTTTTGGGGGGTTTTTTGGGGGGAATTTGGGTTGGCAGGGCCGGGAGGGGGCGGGGCTAAAGGGGAAATGGGCGGGGCTAAAGGGGGAGTGGGCGGGGCTAAGGGGTGGCTTTGCAAGAGTCCTAAGGAGATTTAGGGGGTTTGGGGCTTTTATTTGGGAATTTTGGGTCTTTAAGGGGATTTTTGGGTGTCTCTGGGGGGGGTTTTTTTGGACTTCTGGGGGTTTTGGGGGGTTTTTTGGGGGGAATTTGGGTGGGCAGGGCCGGGAGGGGGCGGAGCTAAAGGGGAAATGGGCGGGGCTAAAGGGGGAGTGGGCGGGGCTAAGGGGTGGCTTTGCAGGGGTCCTGAGGAGATTTAGGGGGTTTGGGTCTTTTATTTGGGAATTTTGGGTCTTTAAGGGGATTTTTGGGGGTCTCTGGATGGTTTTTTTTTGGAATTTTGGGGGTTTTTTGGGGGGGAGAGGATTTTGCGTCGGCCGGGCCGGGAGGGGGCGGGGCTAAAGGGGAATTGGGTGGGGCTAAAGGGGAGTGGGCGGGGCTAAAGGGGAAATGGGCGTGTCTAAAGGGGGAGTGGGCGGAACTAAGGGGTGACTTTGCAGGGGTCCTGAGGAGATTTAGGGGGTTTGGTGTATTATTTGGGAATTTTGGGTCTTTAAGGGGATTTTTGGGCGTCTCTGGGGGGGGTTTTTTTGGACTTCTGGGGGTTTTTGGGGTTTTTTGGGGGGAATTTCTGTTGGCAGGGCCGGAAGGGGGCGGGGCTAAAGGGGAAATGGGCGGGGCTAAGGGGTGGCTTTGCAGGAGTCCTGAGGAGATTTAGGGGGTTTGGGGCTTTTATTTGGGAATTTTGGGTCTTTAAGGGGATTTTTGGGGGTCTCTGGATGGTTTTTTTTTGGAATTTTGGGGGTTTTTTGGGGGGGAGAGGATTTTGCGTCGGCAGGGCCGGGAGGGGGCGGGGCTAAAAGGGAAATGGGCGGGGCTAAGGGGGAGTGGGCGGGGCTAAGGGGTGGCTTTGCAGGGGTCCTGAGGAGATTTAGGGGGTTTGGGGCTTTTATTTGGGATTTTTGGGTCTTTAAGAAGATTTTTGAGGGTCTCTGGGGGTTTTTTTTTTCGGAATTTTGGGGTTTTTTGCGGGTTTTTGGGAGGGAATTTGGGTTGGCAGGGCCGGGAGGGGGCGGAGCTAAAGGGGAAATGGGCGGGGTTAAAGGGGGAGTGGGCGGGGCTAAGGGGTGGCTTTGCAGGGGTCCTGAGGAGATTTAGGGGGTTTGGGGCTTTTATTTGGGAATTTTGGGTCTTTAACGGGAGTTTTGGGGGTCCCTTGGGGTTTTTTTTTTGGAATTTTGAGGGTTTTGGGGGGTTTTTTGGGGGGAATTTGGGTGGGCAGGGCCGGGAGGGGGCGGGGCTAAAGGGGAAATGGGCGGGGCTAAAGGAGGAGTGGGCGGGGCTATGGGGTGGCTTTGCAGGGGTCCTGAGGAGATTTAGGGGGTTTGGGGCTTTTATTTGGGAATTTTGGGTCTTTAAGGGGATTCTTGGGGGGTCTCTGGGGGGGGTTTTGTGGACTTCTGGGGGTTTTTGGGGTTTTTTTGGGGGAATTTTAGTCGGCAGGGCCGGGAGGGGGCGGGGCTAAAGGGGAAATGGGCGGGGCTAAGGGGTGGCTTTGCAGGGGTCCTGAGGAGATTTAGGGGGTTTGGGGCTTTTATTTGGGAATTTTGGGTCTTTAAGGGGATTTTTGGGGGTCTCTGGAGGGTTTTTTTTTGGAATTTTGGGGGTTTTGGGGGGTTTTTTGGGGGGAATTTGGGTCGGCAGGGCCGGGAGGGGGCGGAGCTAAAGGGGAAATGGGCGGGGCTAAAGGGGGAGTGGGCGGGGCTAAGGGGTGGCTTTGCAGGGGTCCTGAGGAGATTTAGGGGGTTTGGGGCTTTTATTTGGGAATTTTGGGTCTTTAAGGGGATTTTTGGGCGTCTCTGAGGGGGTTTTTTTTGGAATTTTGGGGGTTTTTGGAGGTTTTTTTGGGGGAAATTGGGTCGGCAGGGCCGGGAGGGGGCGGGGCTAAAGGGGAAATGGGCAGGGCTAAGGGGTGGCTTTGCAGGGGTCCTGAGGAGATTTAGGGGGTTTGGGGCTTTTATTTGGGAATTTTGGGTCTTTAAGAA